>NC_046185.1:33998259-34617009 GCF_011004875.1 Balearica regulorum gibbericeps
GTGAAATTCCAGCTAAATACTAAACACTTTTTTACTGTGATGGTACCCACTGAGGGTGAGGTGACTTAAACATTCAAATTAAACATGATATCTTTAGAAAGTTAACATCTAAACTGAAACCAGTCAAACAGTCAGCAAGATGGGATCATGGATGTCAGAGCTAAAGAAGATTCTCCAGAATCAATCAGTGGATAATTGTCTCTTTATAATATGTTTTATAGTCTTTACCTAACTGTTGCCTTATTGAACCTTTTTATTGCCATCAGCAGAACTAGTTGAATTTCAGATTTAATCTTTGATCAAGGGAGTTAACCACTGAAGAGCTCGCTATCCTGTTCTGAATGGGCCATTAGGTTACTAAATTAGGGACAAAAGTTTGTGCCAGTTGCCACAAAATGGTCCAAACTACTGCCTCAGTATCTGGAGCCATAGACAGCAGAGGAGCTCATAGTAGTTCAGGAGGACCAAAGGATACAGAAGAAAAAAGTTTACTCCTGCCTGAAAGGACACAAGAACCACTGTCATTGCTGGTTGCAGGATGGTAAAGTAATCCTAGGCTGGGGGCTACAGCCCTGGGACCACTACTCTGGTCACTAGAGATTTGCAACTGAAAAAAATACTTAGGTAATAGTCTGGGATACTAAAAGTGAAGCCTTGATATAACACAGGCATGTGCAACTGAGGCTAAAGAAGCTGACTCTACAGTGTATGAAGAGTGGTGATATAAAAGTTTTATTTACCAACCACTGCTAAAGAAGAGATTGGTTTGGCATCAAGGGATCTTGGACCACTTTGCATTTGTTCTCTTTCTTTCCCTTCTGGCTCTGTTTCCCTCGCTTTCCCTGGAGAAGTAAGAGCAACAGCAGCAGGTGCAGGAGTGCAGCTGATCGCATGGGGTCTGGGGACCAAGGGAGTAAGACTCCAACACTAAGCCACAATCAGAAGATGTGCAAGTTAAATCTCTTGCCTTTGTTATGCCTCTAGTGTGGGTGGAGGACTCAAAATATAGGAAGAGGAGCTGCTGATCCCAGCTGTCCCTCTCTTTCATGCAAGAAGGAGGGCAAGTCTCAGCTCCAGAGAGAAGGGGAACATTAGCATGCCTCCTAATGAAGTATCCTACATACAGAACACAGACCAAATTCCCAACACCTTTTCCAGCAGTATGAGGCTTATAAGATTCATTGTTGTCCCTGCATTGTGAGGATTACTTCTTCCAAAGTTTTTCACTTCCACTGAATATGTGTGTTCTGGATTTTTTTTTTTCTCTCTAACAGTCCTGCTTTATACTTCCAATTCCAATTTTGATTCTCCTTCTAGCACTTAAAAATTTTACAGGTTAGCACTTATGTTTTAGGCTTGACTTCAGACAGCTTGATGCTACTTACATGCAACTGCCAATCTGAGTTGTTCAGGGTTTTTTCTGCGTATGTAAACAACACTTCAAACGGATGGATATCCACTAGAATGCTGTAGTGCTCTCACTGGAACATCAAATGCCAATATTAACTCCTCTACTTACATCTGTATTTTGGATTAAGAACTTTATTTAGAGACTTTTCTATCCCTTTTCCCTGCTCCACCAGCATAAATTCATGTTCTATTGTGCTTGAGGTTATGTACATATATCAAATGCTTGCCATATTTTTTAACTATAGAACTGTTAAAACCAGAAAAAAAAAATTCTGTAACAATAAGGGTTTAAACATTTCAAATTTTAATTCTTTTATCAGTGGGACAAAAAAATAAATTAGACACTAAACTCCTATTTCCTATTTTTCTTGCTTCTACAACATGTATGACGTATTCTTTTTTCTCAATTCTTATGGTGCTTCAAAAACCTACACTCAATTTTTTTGAGAGACTGTGTTAGCCTTAATGCTGATTTATCTAAAACATTTATGTAGTCCACAGAAGTTTATAAACTGCCAGTATTCTAGATAGTATATGTGTGTGTATTTGCATAAATGAAAAACATTAAAAAGTATGCAGCATTCTTAAGCATAATAAATCTCAATGAGTTAGTATTTGGATTTCTTTAAAGCAAGCACCTTCTAAAAATCATTTTCACTTCAAAGAGATGTTGAAAATGTTGTGTCAACAAGTTCTGTGATGAGATTACTTTTCTTTTCCAAATCCAAACACATTCAGAAAGTGGAAGAAAAGAACTGTAGAAAAATCAATGAAACAAATATTATTTTTAACTTCACAAAATCATAAAATATAAGGCTTGATTCAAGCTGGATGAAAACAGTACAATTGACATCAATGAACTATTCACATGAATGTAAGTTTCAAGGATGCAGCCCTTAGATGTAGAAAATACCTATTAGGGAATCAATCCATCTCCCTGTCATGGCTCTTGCATTTTTTAGTGATTTATCTGGTCTAGTTTAAGTGTCTTAATTGATGAGACATTCAAAGCTTCATTAGAAAGACCAAAGGAAAAATGTTCAAGTTGAGTTTTGAGCAAGTGGTTTAGCTTAACAATGGAAACAATTCCAGCAAAACTTGAGGAAATATTTCCATCCCTCTGTGTAAAATTTCATCAAGTCTCAGCTGAATCAGATTTAAAACAAAGAAGTTATCATGCTCTGAAAGGGGTATAACAGTACAGATACATAAGAACTAGCAGACACACTGTAATAACATAATTCATAGTCATAGACTACTGTATTAGTTGGCAAAAAAATCCAACTTTGCATAGCCTGTCATAACAAAGAATTGCCAACTATTTATTTTAGTGTTCCTAATTGTTGTCAGAATATGACCTGGGTCTGTGACACAGAATTTTTCAAAGTCAGCCTGGGAAAAGGGGCGTACATTTATCAATGTTTTTATTTTATTCACCAGTGCAGCAGCACTTGTGAGGGTCTGTTTTTATTTAATTCTCAAGATTTTGTTGTTAATGGAAAAGCTGTCTCATAAATTAGGGAAGTGCTCAATTACAGGCCTGACAAAGATTGATTTAGTTCTGTGCTTGGTCACTACTGGCAAGTGAGGGCCAGTAAAACCCAATCAGAACTAATGGTACATCACCTTAAAGGTGATCAGGGAATAAGCAGATTTAAGGAGAAAAAATGGTTATATAAAAGCATAGACATTTGATAAGTTTTTTTTTAATTCTGTTCACGTTCTGTGAAGGTTTGGTTGGAAGACATCTGAAGTCACTCTGAACCTTTCCATTGACTTGAGTGTGTTTTGTCTCAGACACCAGTTACAAGAATCCTGTTGCGTCATGGCACAGAGCCGTGGTGCTCAAGGAACAGATCCTCTCTGGGAGGTATGAGTAGCTCGTGTCTTGCTGAAGAAGTACTTCTGGACTGGGATCTCACGTGCTGGTGGAAAACAAGGGAAATAATAACTTTAAGATATTTTACTGAGTGTGCATTATCAATGATAAATTTACATTGCTTTTATAGTTGCACTTTGACCTTCAAATTCACGTGACTATTATTGGTAGAGATCTAACACTCAAGTGTCAATGTTTATAATATTAATGTGAACAGAAAGCAAAGTAATTTGAAGTAGTCGTACCTCATTGAAGGAGAAGTAAACTACCTTACAACTACTAGAGCTGAGGAATTAAGAACAAGTAAGGATTAAAATCACGTCAGATGAGAAGCTAAGATGTGAAAAAAATGTCACCAAATATTAGTGAAATCCAGTGGAAAACAATATGTCTCCTCCTTTTCTGAGGCAAAGCAGGTGATACTTCTAGTCTGCTAATTCAAGCATGAAGGTCTGGTTAGTGACTGTATGAGTCCCCAGTTCATGATAAACTGTAAGATATGTATGTATAGATACGGGTATAGGTTGTATGGCTGGGGGGCAGGTGCCCACCAGAGCTGCTCTATCACTCCCCTCATTCACTAGACAGAGGAGAAAAGGTACAATGAAATGCTTGTGGGTTGAGATAAGGACAGGGAGAGATCGCTCACTAATTATCGTCACGAGCAAAACAGACCGAACTTAGAGAGGAAATTCATCTAATTTATTACCAAGCAAAACAGAGTAGAGGAATGAGAAATGAAATCAAACCTTAAAACACCTCCCCCCACCCCTCCCATCTTCCCAGGCTCAACTTCACTCCCGACTTCAACCTCCCCACAGGGGGACGGGGAATGGGGGTTATGGTCAGTTCATCACATGGTGTTTCTGCCGCTTCTTCGTCCTCAGGGGGAGGACTCCTCTCATCGTTCCCCTGCTCCAGCGTGGGGTCCCTCTCACGGGAGACAGTCCTTCATGAACTTCTCCAACATGAGTCTCTCCCACGGCTACAGTCTTTCACGAACTGCTCCAGCGTGGGTCTCTTCCACGGGGTACAGACCTTCAGGAGCAAACTGCTCCAGCGTGGCTCCCCCACGGGGTCACTGGTCCTGCCAGCAAACCTGCTCTGGCGTGGGCTCCTCTCTCCACGGGTCCACAGGTCCTGCCAGGAGCTTGCTCCACCATGGGCTTCCCACGGGCCACAGCCTCCTTCAGGTGTCTCCACCAGCTCCGGCGTGGGGTCCTCCACGGGCTGCAGGTGGAATCTCTACACCCCCTCATCCTCCCTCCATGGGCTGCAGGGGGACAGCCTGCTTCACCATGGTCTTCACCACGGGCTGCAGGGGAATCTTGCTCCGGCGCCTGGAGCACCTCCTGCCCCTCCTTCTGCACTGACCTTGGTGTCTGCAGATGTTCTTACATCTTCTCACTCCTCTCTCTGGCTGCAAAAGCGCTCTCTAGCTTGTTTTTTTTCCCCTTCTTAAATATGTTATCACAGAGGCGCTGATTGGCTTGGCCTTGGCCAGCAGCGGGTCCGTCTTGGAGCCGGCTGGCATTGGCTCTGTCAGACACAGGGGAAGCTTCTAGCAGCTTCTCACAGAAGCCACCCCTGTAGCCCCCCCACTACCAAAACCTTGCCACGCAAACCCAACACAGTTCAATGTGTTAGAAAATTATGTAATTAATGCTGCCCACACCAACATGATACAGCATTATGATACAGTTTTTGTTTCCATAACCATACACTATTTTTGTCATAGAACCTCTGCCTGATTCAGATCAAAGGTTACATTAATATATTTTAATTTATATATAAACTGGTTTTGTCCAGGATCTGTTTTCTCATATGCTGCAGAAAAGGGAATGTGCATACGGAAGAGATGGGGAACGAAACTACCTAATTTAACCTTCTGTCTAGTTTAGGTAAACATAACCCTGAGAAACTGGGTTGTTGTGAAATCCTTTGCTCTACAGCCTGCTGCGCCACAAAGTTCTTGGGTGACAGCAGGCAGGTAACTCAGACCAGTGTTTTCAAAGTTAATAATGCATTGCCTTTTCTTTGGGTACTTGATTTAAGAGCGTGTATTTCACTCCATGTATGACCTGAAAACCCTGATTTCAGCAGAATTAAATGGATATCATGGTTGGGCAGATGAAGCGCTAACCAAAAAGCCCAAGTACTCTTAAAAAAAGAAAGCTGGTGCCTGATTTTGGGCCTTTGAAAATGACAATTCTGACTTTATTTTCTTTGTGTTTCAGCCTTTCTGATCTCTAAAAAGCTGCTTTCTCACCTCAGAGAAGTCTTCTTTAATGCTTATGTTACACTCAAATATAACAGTGATGACAGATAAATAAAAGCCTAGCTTAATTAAGAGATTAATCTTTTTCTGTCCAGATAAGAATGTGTAGATGGGAAGAAGAGTTAGAGGCTTGTGCCGAGCAATGATCCTAAACTAACTTATCATTGATTCAGTCCTGTTTAAGACAGGCAACATTTGAGGGAAAAAAATTTAAAATAAATCAGAACAGATGTTTTTAGCCATTTAAATTAGCTAGATTCACCCATTTGAATTCTGCATAAAATTCACCTGTAGCTCTAACCTTAGAAGTCACCATTGCTGTTCTCAGCCATCATCCTCTCAGCCAGAGTTAAACAATTAACTGTGCTGTTGTATCGTTAGAGGTGCATGGTTCGTTTTGTAGAAGTAGCAATAAGTCTGTCAACCCCTTTCCCCACTGAAGTCAATATAGTTAGTCTTGATTTGCAATGATATAATGAAGAACACAAATTGGCTTTCTTACTGTAGCAACCAACTTCGCTTTCAGTCTGAGTCTTCCTGCTGACAGTGTTAATATTTTGTGTCTCACAGTGAATTAAAGAAAATTAAGCACAAAGTGTGCAATGCAACTCGTGGAAGTAGTGAAAGCCTAATGTGCTGCAGTAAATGTAGAAAATAAGACTTTCAAGTGTTTGCTTGCTACAGGAATTTGTATGGTCAGTTGCTGATCTTCATGTTTCAGAAAGATGGAAATTTTAACATTCACATGAGAACAAAAGGGTTTCCAGTAAGCAAGTGCAATTTCTAAAGCAAACTAATATTAAAAGAAAAATAGACCAACCTTTGCTTTATGTAACACATTTATAAGGGAAGAGATTTGTAATTGTAGTGAAAGTACCTACTTGGCTAACTTCAGTCAGGAGAATCTGTACCTTTGTTCCACTGACACTTGCTCACACAAAGGTGTCACCAGCACAAAGCTCATTTTATTTCAGCTTGTGAAGGAGAGGCAGAAATATTTGGATCTTACAATGGAAAATTTGGGTTATAATATATTAACTTCATTTATTGATGGATTTGCACGTGATTCAAATCTGAAATGGTGTTTTTGTATGGCTTGAAGCTGGTCTCTATAGGCAGTATTCAGTCCTACTCATTGACGTTATGATTAAAAAAACAGACCTTCATTTGCTTAGTTTGCAGTGTAAAGAATGAGGAAAGGTGTCAGTTCTTGAAACTTTTGAATTCCATAAAAATCATTGTACGTATCTGTTGATATTAACAGCACTTTTTAACAGAATTTAAACTCTATTTACAACTATTAATAGGTTTGCAGAGTCAATGAAAATTTAAGTGCAAGGAAGTATCCTGGAGTTTTTAAGCCAAATCAAGCAGGTTTGTGTTTACTTGATTTTTTCTTTCTCAGCCCTAGTATTACCATTTTGCCAAGCTTAATCAAGATAAAAAGAATGCTGGCTGAATAGATTAAAATATTATAGAGGGGATGAAAACTGGTCACTGAGGAATAAAACATACCCCTTTGCAGTCAGTGTATACAAGGCTTATGTATAACTGAAGACTCAGTCATGCTCTCCCTACAGGTCAGCTGCACATAGGCATTCAATGATAGGTTCTGTGCAGAATAGAGATGAGACGAGCTCATGACATTTCAGATCAGAACTGTCAAATGTGCTGATTTGTTGAATGGAGAAATCCTTTTCTCATACCTCACTTAAAAAATCTTTGCTTGCAAGGTTTTATTTTCACGCTTCCTTTTTATCGCTACCAAGAAATAGTGCAATTATGATTTACTACCACAACCAACAACAACAAAAAAAAATCATCATTACCACCTTTCTCCTCCCTGCGTATATGAGGGAGCATAGGATTTTGGATAAAGTAAATAAAGGCCAGATGGTCAGATAGAAACATCTGCTTGTGCTTAGAACAAACTGGTCATTCCCTACACCAAGCAAGAAATTGACTTTACATGCGGTAACATCTACATTGTTTACTGAGATGTATCTCCTGCTAGTTTTCCATAATAAGAAAACAAAAAGGCACGAAAAAAATAGTCACGAGTTGCCTTTTGTCACCAAAACTTACTTTTTTTTTTTTTTTCCAGTATCAAACACAACTTTCAAAGTTTGAAAACTACAAATAACAACAACAACAACTGGCAAATTGGAAAAGCATGTGGTTTTGTTATTACACATGTTCTGTGAAATGACTCTTAAAAAAATCAAAGTTTTATATGCTAAATTAGTGTGTGGTTGTGTGGTTTTTAAGACTTCTGTAGCTTATAGATAGCATATGTACTTTATAATATGGTAGTAATTAAATAAACAGTAGGTATTCTCATGAATGGTAAAAGAATAGGCTTATAAAATCTGTGCAGTGTAAATTACCAATGCATAAATACAACTAAGTTTTGTATAGAGTATTTAAAGGAACTGCATGACTATTACATGCAGTTTAATTAAAAATACAAAGAGTTGAGTAAGAAACAAATACCGATGGCATAGAGGAATTAAGGTAAGGAAGAAAGGATATGTTCTCAGCTGACACTTAAAACCAGATAGCATGTGAAGGGCCATAAATATTGAAGATTATTCCAGATGCTTGCAGCTGTAGAGGGGGTTCTGGCCCCAACGGTAACAACACAGAAGAGACAGAAGTAACCGGTGTAACTGACACAACAGGGACAGTATCTTGAAAACAAAGGTAAGCCCCAGATGCCTACCAGACAGCAATGAAGTTAGTCAAGCAGGGGATATGAGAGATGTCGCTGTGCATCGCTGTGTGTAACATAAGAGCCAGGGACATTTCCAGGAGCACCGAGGGCTGGGATGCTACCCCCAAGAAGCCCGGGCTGGAGGAGGGCACCTCGTCAGGAGGCATGTCACGTTGGGAGTGCCAGCCCAGACAGAGAGCAGAACCTGGCAGAGATAAGGAGACCCGCAATGTGGTGAGAGAAGGATTTTCAGATCCTGGAGCTGAGGCCATAGCAAAGGTTCACATCAAGGTTAAAGTGATAGAGACAAATGGGAAGCACAAGCCTAGAAGAGACATGAAGGAGACAGATTTATGTTTCATGGTGCTCTTTCTGGTAAAATCGGAAAACAAAAAAGCCTCCACCGCTGTCTCGACAAAATTAGATCAAAGCAGATAAGACAAAACAATTCATAGATTATTTCCATGTGTCAATGTAACAATAGTTATACTCCAATGAATTATAGGTTGCCAGTACCCAGGACAGAATAGTGACAACTGATACACTAAGTTATGAATGTACATTTAATACATCTCTGGTCGTAGCAACTTAGTTCATCCTTTAGTCTGCATTATTTCTTTCCTAAAGTTTAAGACTGATTACCTATAGGAGACATGGATATGCTTATTTTACTATAACATTTATGCATAATGTCATGCAAATGGGAGCCAATACATGCCTCTATCACACAGAATATTAGAAAGACTAAACAGATTTCTTATGAAAAAGTGAATGGATTAAAATGTAGCTTGTTTTCATGGAAAGGTAATTAAAACCAGACTGTTTTCCAGAAAATGGACTATTTGAAGAATTCACTTCATGGTTAAAATGTACAAAGATACATAGTGGATTCTTTCACATGACCATGGCAATCAGTGACAGAATGTAAATTTTTAACATAGGACATGAAACTTCAACAGTGTAAAGAAAGCTCTATTAATCCTAAACTACCTTTTCTGCTGCTCTGTGAAATTTTTGCAGAGAATCTTTCCTGTTTCAGTACTGAAAATTTACAGATACACTATACTACACTTATGAACTTTAATAAACACTAGAAATTTGCATGACAACAATTGAAATTTACTTTTGGATTTGCTATGCCTCTCATTCAAACTATTTGTCGTGTTGAAAAAGCAATAACAAGAATGACAATTGATGCAGTGAACATACATTTTGGTAATTCCTACTTTAAAATATAGCTCTTATCCATTTAAAATATGCTAGTGTACAAAACAGTAGTGTAACTGTTCACCTTAAAGTAGGAGCCTTTGTTTAGACCTATAATCTAAAGTATCTTAAGTGAGTAGCATGAAAGAGAGCAAATTAATTCTAGTAATTCAAAGAGACAGAACAATATTTTTCTTAGCAAAAAGATTTTAAGGATCACAAATCTTTTTTGCCTCCTTTTTTGTCATTCATGTGGAACTTATTTCTCTTTTGATTGATGCCAGTCTGCCTACTCAGTGCAATTATTTACAGACATGTTTCAAATAAATTATAAAGCTTGGTCTAAATATTCTAAACATGATAATCAACATATTATAGATAGACAGTAACTGTAAGCAGAGCAGATCTTGAGGATGTGCCAAATTACCCTCCATTAGTTCAGTTATTGAACTAAAGATACCTGCTGTCTCATTTGCAGGCAGTTTTGGTATTTTGCCTTCTGTATTGGCTGCTATCTATTAGATATTTCATTCTGAATTTAAGGAATCATTATTCCCACCAGGCATCAGTCTATATTTTGTACATGACCCTTAGAAGTGGATACTTAGCTGCTGCTGACAAGTCCAAGTGGATAGCTTGTATTTTGCTAATATTGTAAAGCTCTTCTGATGAATAAGTATCATACACCACAATTAATTAATTGCTTGTAATACACTTTCAGGTTCAATGCTGAGTGAAATGGAAAGGTGGGAGTCAGCAAAAAGAGCTGGATAAGTATAAATTAACTTAAAACTTTGGTCATTCTTCATTACCACTGAGCAATTTTGAATTGCAAACAGTCAATTGCAAAACATGAGAGCTACCAACCCAGCTTTACATGCATGAAAGGACAGTATGCTATCCTCACCAAGCTGACCCTAAGGGTTGCACCTTGTCCAATGTGTTGAACTACTTTCACTAATGTTTTATTAGTTTTAATTGCACTTGAAAGAATTAATTCAGTGAAACAACTATTTGAGAACATTTCTACAGTGTAAATGAGAACAGCATATGAAGTTTGCTGAATAAAAACTGAGCTATGATTCATTCATTTTATTCACTGAAATGAATTCTTATTTTACCAATGTTAATCACTTTGGATTTTTCCCAACTTATATAATCAGAGAATGCGTAGGCATGCAAGAGCTATAACTTCTGTTTCAAAACAATATGCTAACAAAACCTTCACAAACTTTAGAGCCAATAAAACATGCTTACAAAATTGTTCTACATTAGAGTGCAATCAAAATTACAAGACAATACAGCACACATTCTTTAGATTTAAGTTTCCTCTGACAACAGTTTATGCTATAATAAATTCCACTTACTTACATCAAATGGAATGTGTGAGAGAAGAATGAGATCTTTTTACCTCATTTTAGTTTCTAATTGATCAATATTTCAAATTTCATGCCTAAGAGGAAACTATTTTTTCAGTGATGCTTGTTGATTCTTTTGCAATAATATGTTGTGTCATCAGTTTGTGCATCCACCAGAATAGTGTCATTTGCTCTCGTTGTCTTTCAGAAAACATTCTAATTTAAATTGTGAAGGAAAAAAATGACATATCCTCTCAGATAAGAAAAACTAACTCAGTTCATGACAGCAAAAGTTCAGGATGAGTTGATATATTGGCCTGCATAATTAAGCACATTTTGTATGGGAACTCAGCAAGGATTTAGATAGATAGTTTTGATCTTCTCATTTGTCCCTTAATATACTTCTTCCTAGAAAATCTGCATAAGGTAATTCCAGGAAAATGCCTTGCTTTCTGATCTATATCACCAAAATTTCCTAAGACGAACTTTCATACTCTCTGAATCTCCACAAGATACTTCTTCATGTTAGTCAAGCAATTTTCTTCAACCTTGAGGTCTGAAAGGTATTTTTTCTCCTAAGTTTCATTATTCTTCTAATTTCACACTTTTTATTATGCTAACATATTCTTTTTTTCTTTTCCTTTTATCCCTTCAGATTTTTATCCTTCACTGGTAAGTTACTGATTCATTTTATTCCTGATTGTCTGCTCTCCTCTCATCATCCTGCCTCAACCCACAGGTTTTATTTTAAAATGCACTATATTTACTTTATCTCACTGTAGTGACTTCCTCCATTGCATGTTTCCATTCCTGGCAGAAACTGTGGTGCATTACCTGAAACTACATATTGTTCAAGATTCCCTAACACACTCTGAGCTAATTCTTCTAAAAAATAATCCCCAAAAGGATTTACCTCCTTGCAATCCCTCAGCTGGTTATGTGAAATCCAAATAAGGATGGGAAGGTGAGACAGTGTACAGGTTTTGGCTAGGAAGGAGTTAATTTTCTTCATGGCAGCCCATATGGTGCTGGTTTAGATTGGTGACAAAAACAGTGTTGGTAACACAGGGATGTTTTAGCTATCGCTGAGCAGTGCTTACACAGTATCAAGACCTTCTCTGTTTTTCATGCTGTCCTGCCAGTGAGCAGGCTGGGGGTGCACAAGAAGTTGGGAGGGGACACAGCTGGGACAGGTGACCCCAACTGACCAAAGGGATATTCCATACAATATGAGATACCATCATTCTCAGCAATTAAAGCTGGGGGAAAAAGGAGGAAGGGTAGATGCTCAGAGTTATGTCACCTGTCTTCCCAAGTAACCATTACATGTGATGAATCCCTGCTTTCAGGAAATGGCTAAACATCTGCCTGCCGATGGGAAGCAGTGGATGAATTCCTGATTTTGCTTTGCTGGTGTGCACAGATTTGCTTCACCTATTAAACTGTCTTTATCTCAACCCACGAGTTATCTTGCTTGCGCCTTTCCAATTCTCTCCCTCATCCCACTGGGGGAGAGCGAGCGGGTGGCTGTGGGGTTAGCTGTCTAACGGGGCTAACTCGTAACAGGCTGGTAAAGGAGAGGCAGTTTACCAACTCTATCTGCTTCATTAATATGCTCATAAAGTAATATTTATTAAGTATTACCCAATTTACTGTGGACAAGGATTTTCAGCGTGAATTGTAGAGTACAACTAATATTTAAAAGTTTCTGTAACTTCTTTTAAAATATTTAAGCTATAGACAAAATGAAAGCTTAAGAGAGAGGCTGAGAACCTGTAGGAAGTTGGAATCAGGAATCACTGGTTGCTTCTTGGTGATCAGCAAACCACAGAGGTGGACCATGACCTGCTAAGGTGGTGATGTTAAAGTATGTAACACTCTGCTCCTCTTCAGTCTCCAGGAAGAGATATTCAGAGAGATTATGAAATTAGAAGAGGCCAACACATTGACACTTTGGTGTTTAAAGGCATTTCCTGAATCTGCTATTAGCAATTTAGTAAGCTATCCTTATTCAGTAAGTAACTCAGGAATTTTGAAGGTGCTGAGCTAGGTCTTGGGAATCAACAACCCAAAGTTTGGTCATAAGCAGGTGTCTTACAGTAGCTATTCACATTTGAAAATTGGCACTTAGAAGGAAAGAGCAAATGTGCGCAATACCGGAAAATTAGTAATCAATCAGTCAGAAAACACCTCCATAGTGTATCTATCTCTCACGTTAGTGTTTCAATCAGTTTAGTAACATTTCTAGTTAAGCAACAAAATGAGAAAGAATAAAGGAACAGTCCAAAGCGCTGCAGAGATTGAGTTCGGCCCAGTTGGTATACAAGCTTACAAGACACCTAAAGAGTCATGTCCATTTATACACAGTAGTTCCACTGATTCTGGGTAAGTTCTTTAGTTTGGTGAAAGTCTACATAAAACAGAATTTAAAGCCGGGAGGAAGAAAAAAAAAAAAGATAAATGTAGTCTCAAAGGAAAAACTAATACATTTCAGTCCTTTATGAGAGATCAGTGGTGTTAAATTATTAATATGATGATAGGTTAAGGAGCATTTGTTTCTGCCTATGGTGCCTGGTCCAAAGGCCCCTGATCCACTGGTGATCTTTCAGTTTACTTCACTTGCCTTTAGATTTGCTTTGTCCACTACAGCTGCATCATTCACAATAGTCTCCAACGGAAAAATAAAGTAATTTCTCACAGTGCACTTTAGATTAAGGCTCAAGTCTATTTCCACTACAGTGAGCAAGTGTTAGATGCACGGTTCCTATTAACAATAGAGAGAAAACTGTGCCTAATTCCCACATGCATCCTTAAGTGCTTGCCTGTTTACTGTGGTTTTAAACTCAGCCATTTCTTGAAACAGGTGAACAAATAAAAATAAACCAAACACAAAACAACCTCCTAAATGTTATTTTGTTCCCTATCATCAAGCAGAAAAATTACATGAAGCAACATTGCCCAGACTTTATACAAACTGACACTGTTTTCTGGAATAAGATCTATGTTTTTCCACATTTCATGTTTTAAAAAGTGCAAAGATATTGCAGATTCTATTGAACATAACATTATTTGTCAATCGTACAACTTTCTTCACAATTTTTCTGAGCCATATTGAAGTGATAGAACCTTTTATGATTATTTAACTATTTACCACATTTTTTAAAAAATTAACTGCTGAAGCCACTACTGTCCATCCTCATCTTTCTTGGAAAATTTTCTGGATGGACACTAATTCTCCCATGGTAGTTCTCAAAAAGTATAAAACAAAGTAATCCAATATCCTGATCTATTGAACCTTCCATAAGCTCAAAACCCAAGCTACACAGAATTTAACAAAACGCTCATGTGTCCATTCAACAAAACACTTACACATCCGTCTAGTTTTAAATCTATATCTTTCAGGCTATATCCATCCTGCCTGAAAGAATGGTCTTTAGGCAGTAAGCCAAAAGCATAAAAAGCTTTTTCTTCTACTTGTGTCTTTCCTATTTGTTTCCTGTGCCTGAGCATTCCTGCCTGCACAGATAGTCAGGACTTCACAGCTGCAGAGGTTACTGACCACCATCCTTGCTACAAGTGGAGACAGGTAGGGTGATGAGCCCAATTCAGAGGACATCCAAACATGCCTGTGCTAGTAAACTGAATAGGGTTAGGCCATGGATGCAAGCAGCGGTAAATGAGTGTCCATGTCGTTTAATGCTGGGATGCTCCCTGGAATGATTTTGTTCTGCTCCAAGTAGCTCTGTCGCAGGTATTGCCCAGCCATGGTTTGGCTGGTTGTGATGTGTCAGTATTTGTTCCCAACAGGCAGTACTGATAAGTCCAGCAGGCTTGCAGAGGGTAAGAGAGTTTGGGCATTTGTGTGGTGATTATGTCTTGATCTATTTTATTTACAAGTATAGGTGGCATTGTAAGAACCAGTGTGCAGCAGACAACAGAGGTACAGCAGTAAGGCCTTAAAAATCCTGAAAGACCCTTGCTTAGAGAGAGCCATGCTAACCAACATGGTCATGCAGGAACTAATAATGGAGTGGTCATATTAAACATGAGAAATGCTTATAAAAACCAAAGCAAATGTGTATCTAATAGTCTTTTTGAAAGGAGAGGATTCCAGTGTGAACAAGGCTGTTGGTTTTTTTTTTAAATTTTGTTTTAATTAATAGGTCTCACAGTATTTTCAGAAGTGTAGGAGCCCTCTACAGCTGCAGCTGCTGTCTTTGCAGCTGTTATCCTCTGCTTTCAACTGCCATTGCTTTGTTTGGGGCGGGGTCACTTGTTCAATTAATTCAACAGATGTTTTCTAAGCTTGGACTCTCTTCCCTCCGCCCTCTTTCACGTGTCGTCTTCTGCTTCCAAGCACTTCTGTGACTACATGAACCTGACTTAAGCTGTCTGCCTGTCCTGCTGGTGCCATTTGCCATTTCCTTTTCAAAGGGCTATTGCTATAACAGCTCTATTCTAGGCAGGGAGTGGAAAACCTTTGAAACTGATGCAGCTTCATTGCACAGTCTATCAGAAGGAAGCAACATTAAAGGAAAACCACTTCATACTTGTTTAACTGCTATAGGATTTAGCAAATTTTAAACAAATGAGAAGTAGATATGTATTTTTAAATGCTTATTACCTGGCTGCAGAACCACATTGATTTCAAAGGCATTTTCTCTCTGCACAGAATAGAGGGTCAGCAAAAATTGTTCTTTGAAGAGAAAATGCCACCATCAGGAAAGGAAGGCAGCTCAGGCAGCTCAAAGAGTCCCAAAAGTGTTAGGGAGCCACGGAGAACATCTAAAGGGGAAAGTCTGGGTTGTGAGCAGCCTGAGGAATTAGTTTAAAAGAACCCCTTTTCCCCACAGAAATCCTTCAGATGAAGCAGCAGCTGTTGGATTCTTTCACGGCTAACATAGAGGGATCAAGCTCAAACAGTTCTGAAAGTCCTGCAAAACAGCAGAGGATAACTAAAAGGTCTAAGTAAAGAGCAGGTCGTACATTAAGGCATTTTCCTCTCCTGGCATGTAAAGTGAAGAGGGGGAGGGAGAGCAGAAAAATGAATAATAAGTCATATGTAAGATTCGAGTTTGAACAACCACGCTCTTTATAACTACATGTAGCTTGCAGCTTTAATTAGATATAGTGTTTTTCTTTTGCTATTAAAAACCTGCCACCTTTCACTTCAGAGGTGACTACATTTCAGTGGGGGTGAAGGATAAGCTATTTGTACTTTGTTGTGTAATGCCCCCAAGCACCATATAAAGAAAATGACTATTGTAGATGCTTTGCAACTTGTAAAGTCCTTTGAAATAAAAGGTGGACTATAAATATAATATATACAAGACTACCGATGAAGAACTATATGGTCTTGATAAGTACACGTTTATTGGCAGGTAATTAAAAGGAGTCATCAGATCAGGGCAAAGCTTTTATCCCAAGAATTTTATAACTATATTTAGGCCATTAGTTTGTGAGGTATTCTGATGATTAAAGATTGAGAGATACTAATAAAAATAAAGACTTTACCCTGTTTCTGCATTAATAGTATGCAAAAGGTGTATAAACAAAGACAATGGCAAGAAAGAAGTTTCTTTGTCAATATAATCTTCTCAATTTTAAAAAAAATGGTTGAAGGATATATCTCAGTATGAAAACAAGGGTTATTTAGCTATAACTAGTCTTTGCAATGCATTGTCTACAGCTATATTCATACTGTACCTATAAAGAAGGTACTCAGGGGATAGGTTATCGTGAGACCTGTTAGAAAGACTTACATGTACATCCATCTAGACAATTCTTTATTAGCGTTGTGTGAATATATATGAGAATGCTTTTTGATAGCCCTAGATGCAATTTCTGTCAGTTACATTTACCTGTTCATAGCCCTAACTACAGCATCAGGCAACCCTCTTCTGACCACACAGTCTTACAATGCAAATCCTTCTTTGCTGTCAGTTCCTAAATCCCTAGAAACTTTCAGAAACTAGAAGGGAGGAAGAATGGCTTGTGAGTGGAAGTTTAGGAAAACAAGTTACAAGTAAATCTTCTCTTCACTTAAAGCACTTGCCTATTTATTTCTTCCAACTCTATATGACCCCAAGCAATGCTCCCTACAAACCACCAACTACTTAGAGGAGGATCACTGACTGATGAATCAAGCCTGAGGGACAATCTTCCCTTCCCCATTTGAATCAGCTTCTCATTTGCCAACTCTATCCCCTGGCATTTCAAACCATGAGACTTCAGCAACAGTAAGTATGAATTGAGTTCCATATGACAGCTTGAAAAGATCAAGCATGAAGATGTTTGTTTGCTAGATGCCTGAAGATTCTTAAGTAAAGTGTCCCCTAATCAAGGCAAGATAGTTACTCTCAGTAATTTATCCAAGGTATCCTTATGGAGCTTGCTATTCAATGAGAAGTACTCTGAGTTTAGATCGTTAGTCGTACAACTTAAATGCAGACGCAAGGTGATGAACTGCCAATTGCCTCTTCTAGTCCATATACAAAAATGACGTATGCTCAAGATTTAAGGTGTAGAATATGGTTTCAGGTTTGAAGACATGAGATCGAGGTAGTTCAAGGCTTGTTATTTAAGGCACATTAGTCTCTGGATTCAAGCTAAACTCTGATACTGCTTTAGGTGAACTATATCCTTCCCAAAGTTGGAGTGTAAACAGAATCAGCTATGAGAACTAAATTCTTCTTTATATTCTACTAGCTGTCAATACCACTGTTTTAATGAATCTGAATGACAGAGAAATCAATGAGTTTCTGTTTCAAAAAGGCTGCTCACCAGGTCTTTAGTCCATTTACGGTTAACGTTTCTGATGTAGAAAATGACCAAAATCATTTCAGCAGCTGAATGAAAGAAAATCAGCAATGCTTACTCTGAGGCAGAGTATCAAGTAAATTTAAGTAGAACTGGTAGTACTTTGGCTGTAGGAAGTGTAGGAACTTAAATAAAGAAAACAATTGATTTTCTCACTTGCTGGAAAATACAATCCATTTGACTGAATCTTTTGTGATGTTAGAATGCCAGAAAAATATATAGCCCAGACTTAAGATCCCTCCACCATCCACAGGAAGAAGTGGAGAAAATTGAATGAGATGATGTATCTGACTCAAGAAAATCTAGGAATAGTGATGTGGTTGTTGTTTTGTCCCACACTGAAAGACCCTCAGAATTTTAACCAAAACTATCTATCATCTCATTCATTCTGGAGTCAGGAGATTCACAGTTGTCATATGCCAGCCTCTCCACGAGTGGATGACTTCAGACATAGGAGGAACTGGAAATTCAAATATATCAACTGTTCTGACTAGGACAAAACAAACAGGAAGACTCGTGTTTCTCTATGGAAAAAATATCACTCTTGGCATATTCCCACTCCTTGAAGGTGTCTTTAAGACATCATCCCATACTCTGTTTTCTCAAAATGTCTCAACTTATTGTTAGTATGTTTTGGGCTATGGGCAGATAAACTGTGAGAAAGTGTTTCAATGCAGTCTATCAACAGACTGACTTGCAATGTGGATAAGTTTTCATTCCATCTTGAGTTTTGATACAGAATATGTTGATGGTATCATCTGCTATTATTTGCCTATGATGACCCTGATGCAAACACAAAATGTTGACTCATGGATTTGTGGGTGAAGGAAGGCAGTCGTAGTCTTTTACCTTACCTTTAGCAAGACTTTCAACACCATCTCTCACAATATTGTCATATGTATATTGTACTAGGATGTCATACTCTGGATATGTGAAAGAACTAGTGGGATGATCAGACACAGCGAGTAGCAATTAATGGGTCATACTCTAACTGGAGGGAGGGAACCTCTAGAACCATAGAGGTCTATCTTTCTTTCTACTATCTTTGTCAATGATACGGCAGAAGGAACTGAATTTCCCCTCATCAAGTTTGCATATGACACAAAACTAGTGGGATCAGATGATACTTAGGAGCAAAGCAGTCATTCATTAACTTTCAAAGTATTTAAGATCTTTCTGGAGAAGAATGTCCACTAATAGGGATAAAGAAAGCAGAAGCTGAGGTCAAGATATCTAGTGCCATACTGAATCGTATGATCTTGGACTACAAGTGACGTTGACTTATGGTGAATTTGTTTTTTTAACTGTGAAGGCATATGTGAAACATCTTGCAGGCTGAAAGATATGAATCAGTCTCCTTCTGAAGTGACAGAATCACCACTGCAGATATCATCATTCATTACACAGATAACTGATTAAGCCTTCAAAGCTTCTTACATCAATATGGATCTCCAGCCTTTGCAGGGGTTTTGGTTTCTTTTTTTTTTTTTTTTAAATATCATGAAACAGCCGTTGCAGAATGTTCTCCCCTGAGATTAACAGAAATGCATATCCAAATCATGTTACAGCATGGCCTTATAGGAAACACAGCCAAAGAAACACCATTAGGATTTGGAGGTTCTAGATAAAATTTTGGTTAGTGTAACTCTATGATAATGGCATCTATTCACCACTTGTCAAAGTACTATTTCATGTGGAAGCATGACAACTTGTTCATTAAAAGATACAGAGCAGGAAAAGATGCTGATACAGAATGAAAGGGAAAAATCGCTTTGTGCCTTTTCAATGGACCTTCCACAAAGATCTGTCTCAGTGCTGACGAACAGGGAGTCAATGACCCTGAACCAGAAGTTTTCTTCAGTACACAAGCTTTTTTGCCTTTAATTAGTATGAAAAGGAAAGAAAGCTGAAGGAAATTAGGCCTCACAGGGCACTGATCATACTTTTGCCTTCTTTTGTTGGTCCAGTGGAAGATTTACATTGATTGCAACGTTGCAGTTTAATGACTGCAGCACTTCATCACTGAATAGATTTTCTTCCCTCAGACAGGACATTGTCAGCTGTGGATTGGACCTCCTTAGGGAAACTAAAGCATTGCAACCTTGATTACCTCTGTAACACCACAACCGTGAATAAAGTACTAGCAGCCATGTCTACAGTATTAAATGGGGTTTAGAACACAATTCTTGTATTCTGAAACATTCCTTGAGCTATTAATACCTCAAAATAATTGCAGAACTCTTGAGAAAAAATTAGAAGATGAGAAGAATTGGTCAAGTATATCTTGACAAATGAACAAGATATGTGAAATTGGAAAGGGATATAATTTCTTGCTGAAAGAACCATTGTGCCTGTACTCTCTAATAGCAGAGGACTTTCTGCTTATTCCTTGTTATCCTTCTCCACAACTAGAGCTGTCAAAAGTTATGATGGATCTGAGTGCCCAGATATAAATCAATATTTCTTTCAAGACCTGGAATTTCCTACCAATGTGCCTCAACAATGATCCACAGGAAGAGAGCTTGGGAAGAAGTCATGGCTGTCAAGGTCTTAAGGTAATGACTGTTAGAGGAGGATGATGCAAACTCAAAAGCCAGTAGGGCAGGAAATAGGTCCATGCACATGTTTAAGTCATCCTATTCTAAGAATGAGCCTTGAACAGCCCAATGCCAAAATCTGTTATCTTGGATGCATTTCCAAAGGTGCAAAGTGGTTATTGTCAGAGGATTTCCAGGAATACCATGGTGTGAAAATAATTAACACTTTTCAGAGAGCTTGCTCTTCCCTGCAGCGGGGATGTACAGTTTCTAGGATGGAAGCTGGAAACAGGCTCTCTGTTGTGCTTTTCTATTTGCTGTAAGAGGCCAAGAGGTCTTGGAATAAAAGGAGTGGAAAGGGTATGGAACTCTGCTTTTCTGCTACCAGATGATGCTACTAGTAAACATTTGTAACTCCACATAATTTGATGTAATTTGCTCACATGGGTAAATACTAGCAAGATTACTTTCTTTTATGCAACAGACAGGGAAGGTGATGAACATTTATTCCCTCTCATTCAAATGGTTGATAACAACTGACACGTAAGTCTACTTGTAAGCTCTGCCACCTCCATATAATGCACATTATTTTTTGTTTTCCCATTTTCTGGAGGTTTTCGTTATTGGGTTTTTTTGTTTCTTTTTTTAATTGGATTTTTTGTTTGTTTGTTTTTTTCATTTTGGGAAAACCACACAAGACAGAAAAACACAAACTGCCAACCACAAGGTGCCAGTCTGCAAGGAAAAAAACCCCAAAATATAACAATGTGTGAGAAATCCTTCACTGGAGAAAAGGCAGAATTTCCCCAGAAAAACTGTGTAAAGGAATTTCATTTGAAAAAATGTCTTACGCAAAGTAAAATGAGCCAGTCAAAAACATATTCTGAACTCGGTAAACTGGATTGTGAACAATTACTGTCAGAAAGAAAATTGGAATATGCAGGAAAGACTTTAAAAGAGCTCAAAATGCTGCTCATAGAACCTGGCCTGAAAGAAACTGTTGAGGCAAAGTTACCCTCAGGCAATCAGCCCCAACCTGACATAGACACAGGCAAATTAGTTACACAAGTACTGTTAACCCAGCTCACTGCAGCAGAAACAGCTGTATTCTAAGATGGAAAAAAAACCACAAGCTGGAGACAGCAGAGGTTGGAGACAGACCGCGTAGCAGGGAGAGCTGCTGATGCTGCTCAGAAAGCTTCAGCAGCAAAGGACTAGGGGCAGTTTGTACAGGTGGAGCAGCCACAGGTGGCCTAAAGGCTGAGAGTGGGCACAAACTAGAGGCAACAGCTCCCAATCCCCTTCTCCATGGAGACCTATCTCACTGAAGTAGGTCTGTGCTGTGAAGAAGGATGCTATTATAGCAAAGAACCTGAGTTAACATGCCAGTTTGTGACAGAGTTCATATGGTCACGTACATGGGTAAGTAAAAGGGTGACTAGGTTATTATGGTCTTGTGTAATATCTAAGATGGAACTTATCTTTATCTTCAATGCTAAGCTTCAAGTTTGCAAAATATGTTAGGAAAGTCTTTGCATTGCTGTTCTGTACTAATGTTTTTGTCAGGAAAAATTAAAATGGGGCTCTTTACATAGTAACATAAAAAAGCAAAAAGAGCAAAATATTCTAATAATTTAATTTATGAAAATAAAAATCTTCCATCCTTTGTTTTAATCTTCACACTTACCACACAATTAAGGATGAGAAGAACAAAGTAAAGGCATAAAGATGCACCACAAACAATAAGGTAATAAATGTCACCACTTGTTTGAAACAGTTAGGAAATAAGTAAAAGCAAAACACTTAACATTTATGTTGAGAAATATGCTTCAAAAATAGGTCTACAGTTTTAGTTTTGCATCTCATACTATAAAACAGCCCCATCTTTGACAAGCTTGTAATCACGTGAGACAATATTTTGGTAGGCAAAATTTTCAGAAACATGAAAAACAATTTTCAAATAAAACCACTGTCTGAAGTGACATATAATAAGACTCTTCTTAAACTTGCTTAACTTACAAACTCTACAGACGTGCAGTTTGTCAGCCCCTCTATGTATAGCTAGGGGGCTTGCAGTGCTATGAACGTACAGTAAGTTCTTGCATTTTACTGCATTTAATGTAGCACTGCCTCTTGTACCAAATCTATTAAGCCTCTTGATCTTACAATCTCCTGCTGCTGCAACAACTGAGCAGTACATTTCAATGCTAAGGAGGCATATCACTCATCTCCTTTGGGGTCTCCAGAACTCCTGCTACAATGATGGCTATAGAAGCTTAATGCTGTTCAAAGCATCTAGGATGGACAATTGTCACAATTTAAGTAGCTGCACAGTCCAGTGTGTATTACAGTCAAATATCTATGTCTTTAAGGATTCTATGTTACCTTTGTGGCTTAATAGAAATCCTTGTAGTACAAAATGTCAGGTGCCATGTAACATTTGTCTTCTTCCATAACCGATAATGTGTTTTCTCATAAAATTCAGTTTAAGAGATTTGCCTTGATTCATTTTGGCTTCTCTGATGTTATTTGCATATATTTATAGGGATTCCACTGCCATTGTTCCAAACTTACTTTGTTGCCATATCATTACTAACACAAGTCAGGGTCCAATTACAGGTTAATGTGCTTTTTTCTGTGCTTTCCACATGGTTGATACACTCTCCCTGACAATGCATGCTGCTATGAAACACTAAAAGAGGAAAGTATTCCATGGAGCATTTATATATTCAGTCTTTAGAGTGCCTAAGTCACTAGATGACCTATATGTCATCTGTAGATATGCACAGGTTGTTTATCTGGTTTGCTTGTGTAGTTTCTAGAGAGGACATGCACTTCTGCAGTGTGATTTACCTAATCAGTCCCTAGAAGTCCATCTTTCTTTTCATTGATGACACAGGGAAGCTGAGGAGACTAGCTGAGACGCAGACACTGAAGCTCTGGCTG
The DNA here is from genome assembly GCF_011004875.1 of Balearica regulorum gibbericeps. Lineage (NCBI taxonomy): Eukaryota > Metazoa > Chordata > Aves > Gruiformes > Gruidae > Balearica > Balearica regulorum. Next base: position 34,021,406 of record NC_046185.1, read on the forward strand.
TCTACAGTCATGATGTTCCAGCAGCTGTAGGATGACTCCAGCCCACGTTGCGTATGACCACACTATTACATGGCGAGGGCAGTCTGAGGCCAGGCTGCCACATAATGCGCCAGCCCTTGCTATTTGAGACATCAGGGCTGAAGGAAGGACCCTCATAACTGTAACTGTACCCAATGCATGCAAGCCCAATGCACGTGGCAGTACGTAACATTTAGGCTGAGTGCCAGATACTTAACCTGTCCTTGCCAGATCCAACAAAAAGTCTATAAAAGTTAAAACAACGCCAGGTTTTGCTTTAGAATTTGCCTCAAGCCCTTACTTGGGTGGGAACTCAACTTCTGAACAGACCAGACATGAGGTGAGTTTGGACATGAAACACTTACAAAAATAATAAAGTGTAAATCCATCCTTTGGTGACACTATAGTTATGTTATTTGCAGCATTCAGATAGATTGTACCCTTATTGTACCCTAAGCACAACTGGGTCCCAGAGACCTGGACAAGACTGGGTCACAGAAACCTAGAAAATGGCAAGCATGATTCAGTGTCACGCTCACTAGAAAGAATTATCACCTCATACAAATGAAGGTCAAAATGTCCTATTCAAGGATACAGCAAAATGCTATCAATTGAAATAAATTATTTGAAAGCAATATAAGGTAGTTCCTTACTCACTTTTAACACTCTTTACAGCCAAAATCATCAGCTACTATATGTAGAGAAGGCTTATTAGTACAATCATATTTAGTGCTGCATATGGAACACAGTGTAAGAACATTTTTTGCAGGCTATGCAATGCACCAAGCATAATAATATCCTCTAATGAGTGCAATGTCAGGTATTCTTACGCATATCTCTTTCTAATGGTTACCCAGCATGGATAAAAATGTTTTTTACTATGATACAGCTCTTGGAGATTCTCCAGTTACTTAAATGACAGAGTGCTTTGGTTTTGGAGCAAAAAACTTGCTTCGCTCTTTTCCTGCTTACAGTTTGTGAATTTCATGTGGTCACATTATGCATAACTGTGCAATGGCAGGAAGTGGAACAGTTCACCACCAAGTCCTCTGCAGCCACTGAATGGTTCCTTTCTTGAAGCAATTAATGCAATTTTCCCTGCTAAGGAGGGCATAATCCATAGTAAAAAGTGGAATAGCAGTTTTATGATATTATTAATTCATTTAATTTTACCTTAATTGGAATTTTTCAGTACACAGAAGGAAGTCATCCACCAGCCATCTGTTCTTATATAGTGCAGTCATTGCTAAATTATCCTGTATTTAACTTCCGTTAATAAGGTTAACATGGGAGCTTTAGCATAACACCATTGCTTCTCTCTGTACTAGAATCTATTTCATTGCTACCCAAGAGGACTTCATAGGCAGAATCAACTTCTCTTAAAGTGTAAAAACCTGACACTATTCCTTACTAAAACTTTTTGTCAGTGCTAAGTTAGAATAACTTGGCAAGGAAGCAAAAAAGCTGATAGTTGACAATTTGAAGAGTATATTAAGTAACAAGTTTATAAAGCTGACATTGTATATCAGTGAATTCTGAATACTGTCAATCTCTACTTTTATACCCCTAGGGTAATTTCAACAATTAATGAATACATGAGGAAGCATCTCACATGGACTACAGAAGTTTTACATTACTGTGGTAGCATAAAATCACAACCAGAGCTTGGACCTGGTGAAGGAGATTTTTTGCTGTCGTACGGTTTCTGCAGAGGAACTCATATAAGCTTGAACGAACATTTCTCAAAGTCTCAGCGTGGTCTTGCAGAAGTCTAGGGTGCCTAATTCTTCAGAAGTAGCAAACTAAATTATCATTCACAGACAACCAAAACCAAACCCTTTTGTTGTAGTGGAAGAAGGTGCTAAAATTACAAAATGGCTCAACTTCACATGCCACCCTGCACTCAGTTTTGAAACTGGTATTAATACAGAGATGGCTGACATCCACTTTAAACTCTTCCCTTACACAGAGTTGAAAACTATGGCATGTCCAAGGTTACATTTGCAGCATCTGTAAAACGCATTTCAAGCTTTGTAACTACCTTAGTTACTAGAGTCCTTTCCAGGATGGATGCGGATAAGAATGACAAGCATTAGGGATTGACTGTCTTCATAAACTAAGATTGCTGGTCACACTCTATTATGAAACTGAATTAAAAAAGGAATTGAAATCTTAATGTTTTAAACAGCTACTTTGCTAATGAAAATAAGCAATTATTTTTATAGTTACAGTTAGAATCTCAAAAGTATTTTTACCTTTTGTTTCAGAAGATATGGCAGTCTGCAAGCACTGTAAGTGAGTGCTAATCTGGGAAAGAGTTAGGATTAGGCATTCTTAATTCACAACTCAAATTTGAGCTGAGTTTCTTTGGGTGGGGAAGAGGTGAGATAGAGGTCTCAAAGAAACACATTCTATACCCTAAATTTCCTTTTACTCTAAATTTTATTGGTGACCAAACCATTCTACATGAAAAAGTCATTAAAAAAAAAAATCAAACCCTTCTGATTTCACTTCCAATTTAAAAAGTTTATAAATCTGCAATGATTGCTTAGCAATCTGCATGATTGCTAAGACAGTTTCATTAAATAAATATGAATCACTGTAAAAACCAAATACAAATCACTAACTGCCTTGAAGGACTAGATTCGGTATAGACCAAAGTACATTATAACTGTTCTGGGTCTTGTATTTTTACTTTTAATCAAATGAAAAATTCACTAAATAATATGAGCATGTATATCAAAGGGATCTTCCAGAAAGTTAATAAGAAGCAAGGAAAAGAGAAATAGAAGGAAACAAAAAAAAGGCAAATTAAACAGCAACAAGACAACCCCAACAACAAAAAAACACCAGCCTGCTTGTGACAAATTTGCTTGTAATAGGAGGTGGCTTGTTCAAGTATCCTTATAAAAGGGGCAGGTAGAAGTGGGACTTAAGCATTGTATTTATAAACTCCTTTTTGATTTCCATGTCGTGTTTGTTCAGGTTACTTAGCTGAAGATACTGTTTCTGTTACCATCATCTCTGCAAAGTCAATCCAACAGATTAAATTAAACCTTTTTTTTCTGCCTCACATGTCATAAAAACCAAACAAAAAATATTTCAGAAGGTGCATGCTGTTTCTGCTATCTGCTGGTAGTGATGGATGAAACAGAAAGAATAGAATTTGATTTAATCAGATAGCTTAACCTTTCAGGGAGAAGAAAGACACCTATATAACATATTCATGTGTATATTGTATTTTCAGACATATGTGTCCATGTATAAGTATATATTCTAGACATAGAGGTCTATCATGTCTCACTTTTTGTATTACAGTGAATATATAGAAAAGGCACAGTTTACTGTATTTCATGCACAAGTATACCAACGTTTCAGTCAGATGATATTTTGTTAATCTTACATTACACAAAGTAGCTTCCCTGCTCAACTGAATCTGCAGAGAAAAATCTGGTCAACACATTACAGAGGGAAAGGGAGAGCTAAATATTCTGCTTTTCAAACAAGGTGCACGTCGTAAACATTTAACAAGAGGGATTTCTCATCTCTTTTCAGTATATTTTCTGCATCCTGTATTAAGGTAATGGCTTAATTTTAACAAGAAGACTTGTGTTTTCACAGTTCCACCTTCACCTAAACGTGGTGGCCCAGATCTTCCACATACTCATAGGCAAATTAATCTCATAATTATGTATTAAAATTAAACATATATAGAAATACTTTCGGTAATGAATTCTAAGTCATGCACTATCAAAACCAATCACAATATTTGTTTTCTATTTTTCTTTTGTGAAAAGTTGCTTAACTGTCTGCCTCAATAGATGTATTGTGTAGATCTAAGCCCTGAGATTCACAGAAAAATGCATACTGTGTGCTTCCTTCATTCGTTTGAAAATGGGAAGGGGATTGCATCATGAGCAGGCTGTTTCAATTATATTTTGATATTTTTTTGCCATTTGAAAGATAGCACGTTACAAATCATGTCAGAATATTTTTCCTACTGGACTTTTATATCTATCCAACAGTCAAAATATTATTTGTGAAGCGTGAACATTTTAATAACTATTCTTCTGGTTTTGTGAGCTAGTTGACACTGTATAATAGCAGAAAAATGAAACCGTGTTGAAGATTTATCAGAACAAAACACTGGAAATGATGAATCACAAGTAATGAAGCAGGAACTAAAGAAGAAAAAATGTGCAAGTTTTTGCTTGATTGAAGAAATGCTAATACATATTGGTATGTAAGTTGTGACACCCTGATACATATGTACAGATACAGCAGTATTTTATAATCAAAATAATGCAGTAAGAAACAATCCCTGGAAACAAAATTCGAAGACCTCATTATCTGTGTGGTGTTAACCAGATCAGCACAGGCACAAAGTGAGTGCCTGGGGTCACAGCAAGGTCAGTTTAGGAATAAGAATTGCATACCAGGTCTGAGCGTGAGCGCTACGACATATGGTTTGGAAGTGTGGCCATCAGAGAAAAGGAGGAGAAGGCAGCGTATAACTTTACTAAGAAAGTTGAGGATTTGGTGGGAATTCACAAAAAGGGGAGTTGCAATTGCTGTAAGCTGATTGCCTAACTCTAAAGCACTGTGCAGCAGTGAAATGGGCAGCTTTTTGCTCCCCTGCTACCAAATATCCTTTGAAATTAAAGACTGAGGTTGAGCTACAGAGGACAGACTAGAGGGGTAAGTGGCTAACCGTGGGTAGGAGAATCTACTAGGGTCAGATATCCAAACTGAATTAAATCCATCCATCCTCTTATGCACTCAGAAGAGAGTAGTCTGACCCTCCACCATTTTATATAATATTTACCATGTGCTAAGAAGGTGTGAAAGATCTAAGGGGAAAGAACTCCATTTATTAGCATTTTAAATCCACTTTTATGTGACGTAACAAATGCTACTATCTTCTGAGCATGAACACGTACTCTGAGCCAAAATATTACGAGATTGTCTTAATGGATTGTACGGCCACCTTCTTATTTTGAGCCCTTATTTTGAACTGGACATACACTGAACAGGACTGACAGCTTAAAACATACAAACAAAATACACAAGCCAAGAAGGTATTTATATCATTTCTGAGAAAGAGGGCCACAAAAATGTTTAGAGGGATGGAACACGTCTTCTATGAAAACAGGCTGAGAGAGTTGGGGTTGTTCAGCCTGGAGAAGAGACAGCTCCAGGGAAAATTTATAGCAGCCTTCCAGTACCTGAAGGGGTCTACAGGAAATCTGGAGAGGGACTGTTTGCAAGGGCGTGGAGTGTCAGGACAAGGGGGAATGGCTTTAAGTTGAAAGAGAGTACAGTCAGACTAGTTATGAGGAAGACATTTTTTACAATGAGGGTGGTGAAACACAGGAACAGGTTGCCCTTAGAGGTGGTAGATGCCTCATCCCTGGAAACATTCAAGGTCAGGTTGGATGGGGCTCTGAGCAACCTGATCTAGTTGAAGATGTCCCTGCTTATTGCAGGGAAGTTGGACTAGATGACCTTTAAAGGTCCCTTCCAAGCCAAACTACGATTCTATGAAATATGAAGGCCTCATGTATTGTATTTTTCCTTTCTAAATAATACACTTTCTACCACCAGCACCTCTTTCTCTTAGGACTATGACATGTACCAGGTGCACTATGGTCTATTTGTTATGCTCAGGGATGTTTTTTCATCTTTTGGTTTAAAACACATCTTATACTTCTAAATAGTGTCCTTCCATCTTTTCCTAAATAAAAAATGTTCCATAAATTCTCTTCCATACAAAGAGAAAAGCAATCTTATAAGGATAGCTGAAGTGAGCCCTTTTCCCAGCAGTGTAAGACAGCAGCATCAGTCACTGCTGTGGCTGCCACTGGATTGATCTAACCTCCATGAGGCACCAGAGTTCAGAAGTGGCCTGTAGCTGCTGAATCTAAAACTTCATTGCTGGTTGTAAGTACTGACTGAAACTCTTAACTGCATGAAATTATAAGAATAGCTTTCCCAAAAATTCAAAATTAATTAAAATATCACTGGTCATAAGACTCAAATAAAATCAAACTCTGATTGCTAGGGGATAGAATTAGAAGGGAGCAAGTATTATTTTAATTAAAAGCCACAAAAAATGTGCTTAACTCAATTTTTTACCTGTGAACTGAAAACCATAACCCTAATCTTTATCATGAGACTTGAGGTATATACACACACAATGTAATGTAGACAAGACAAAGCTAACCTGGGTTCCAAAAACAATCTTTCCATACTAGGAAACAAATCATAGAATCATAGAATGATAGAATCATTTAGGTTGAAAAAGACCTTTAAGATCATCAAGTCAAACCATTAAACTAGGACTGCCAAGTTCACCACTAAACCATGTCCCTAAGCACCACCTCTACATGTCTTTGAAATACCTCCAGGGATGGTGACTCAACCACTGCCCTGGGCAGCCTGTTCCAATGCTTGATAACCCTTTCCATGAAGAAATTGTTCCTAATATCCAATCTAAACCTGCCCTGGCACAACTTGAGGCCATTTCCTCTTGTCTTATTGCTTGTTACTTGGGAGAAGAGACCAACACCCACCTGCTTGCAACCTCCTTTCAGGTAGTTGTAGGGACCGATAAAGTCTCCCCTCAGCCTCCTTTTCTCCAGACTAAACGATCCCAGTTCACCCAGCCACTCCTCATAACACTTGTTCTCTAGACCCTTCACCAGCTTCGTTGCCCTTCTTTGGACATGCTCCAACACCTAAATGTCTTTCTAGTAGTGAGGGGCCCAAAACTGAACACACTATTTGAAGTCCAGCTTCACCAATGCTGAGTACAGGGGGATGATCACTTCCCTAGTCTTGTTGGCCACACTATTTCTGATAGGAAATATTGTTTCCACAAATTAAGAAGATAGATTAGCCAGCATAAAGGTCTTCACAAATAATAAAGAGCTAATTTAGCTATATACACTTGAAAGAATGCATGGAATCATACAAAAGTTACATTGTGTTTTCTTTGACATGCTATAGAAAAGGGATTTCACTTCTCAACTTCACAGGATAAGATGGCATAAAAGATGAAAAAAAAAAACCCACAAAATGCGGGCAGTTTGATTTTTGACTCAATAATTTAACTTGCAATTTTCCATTGAAATTGCAAAACACAAAGTTGTAATAGCCTATTGTTATATAAGAACAGATATATTCTTTTACATCTACTTGAGTGGGCTAGGTCTAAAGTATTATTTTCTTCTAATGGACATTATGTTTATGCACTAATGAGAACATAATACACACAAACTTAATAATACTACTTTCAATGTCTAATGTCTACTGCACTGTATATTGAGGTATCTGAAAGCAATTTTACAGCCAGGAACTAGGCACGAAGCACCTCTACTGATGTGGAATGAGAAAAGTCTTCCTATTCTATCATTGGAAATGCTGAAGTACAGGATGGCTAAGCAACACATTTTCCACAGTGATTCTTGGATTAATGTTTATGGGGTTTTGCATGTCTGACCCTAAAATATGCCTGGAAAAGTATCAGAAAAGTAGCAAAGTCTTCTAGGAGAGAGGTTTCAGGTTCTGAAGAACTTGGGGAGAAAGTTCTAATGATTTTTACTGGTCAGATGAGACAAGCTTTTGTAGCACAAAAGTGTAAATCTGTGTTCTTATGCTTTGCTGACTTCAGTATATGCAAAACAAGTTTGTTTGGATTAATATATTTATCCAGTTAATTTTTACCTGATTCCAGTTGATACTCTCTTACACATTTACTTAGCCAATTTAATTTATTAGCATGTTTGCTTGAACTTGCTAATGCCTACATAATCCATATGAAACTGAGCCTTCAGCGTGCTATGTGCTATTCTAATTTATACTAATAGACAACCGAGCTCTACATACACATTGATAGTCTAAATACACGCAAGAGATACAAGGTGAGAAGAGTCACAGGGACATGAAGAAGTAAGTCTTCCCCATGCCATTTAGAAAGACAGTGAAACACTCGCAAAGAAAACTTGCTTTCTACATCCCCAGTAAAGAAATCTAGTCACTTAAATATTTGGCCTTTCATTTCTTTTTCTAGTCAGCTGATTTAAGGCTAGGTGATTGAAAAGAGACTGTCATACCTTCAAATACATTAATAGATGGAAGAGGCAAAGTATGGAAAGCTACATTAGAACATGAGAAGTCTGCAAGCAAAGCACTCAAAAGTCATGATATGGCACAGAGTAATTTGCATGATATTGTATTCCATTCTTACGTGAACACGTACTGTTTTTCCCTTCACTGATGAAAGAAAAAAGTATTCAACACTACTTTTTACATCTATTGTTCGAAACTGTAGCTCCTGTACTTCATAGTGACCAGGCCCTGCACCAAATAAAGATTTTACTTTCTTTCTTAGATTTTCATTTGATGCTCTGTTAGCTTTTAGTTTGCTTCATAAAGCTTTATACATTACCTGTAAGAAACCCCCTGTTCAACCAAGAAGTATTATGACCCCCCATTTTACTAACGAGTAACTGAAATGGAGATATCCTTAGGAACTTCCAGCAAGTCATGCACAAAGTCCCTGGCAAAGAAAGGGGTGAAAGCCAGATGTCCATGAAACCATGAAACTCACCTCTACCTTGCAGCTGATCCTAATCCATTCACTGCACACTATATACCTATTTCAGTGCAAGAAGCAGTAGACATCATTCTGTTTCACAAGACATCATTCAGACATTACAGACTATAACACACAATACTCTAATCATAGTAATTCACTGTGCAGCTTAGACTGACACCAAGTGTGTTCAGCAAATGAGGCACTGATCCCACAGAAATAGTATACTGTTGCTGTGTAATTAAGAATGCTACTGCAATGCACATACCACAGGTGATTACATAAAATAACTCAAAGAGCTTCAGTTTTGATATTTTCTGGCTTTTTGATGATTCATTTGGGTTATGTCTAAATATTACAATGAAGCAATATGTTAGACATCTCTGAGCAGGTAAGTTTACAATTACTCGGAGCAGCGTAGCCTCTGAAGCATGGCGCTGCACCTGGGCAATTAGCTCAGGCGTAACCTCAGTCTGAAGCAGCTTTATTGCTTCCAGTTCCAGAGTTAGCTCAATTAGTGCCTGTTTAGGAATTGCTCCGACAGGTACATGTTTACATTTTGTTTTCTGTGGGAGGGAGGAAAGAAGAAAATACTGCTTTGTGCCAAGCCTGAAGCAGGTAGTCAGGTACTCTCACATCTCTCTACAGAATTTGGAGGGAATCAAGACATCCCCAAACCCCTGTCTCCTCAGCAATTCATATCCCACCATTTCCTTTTAAAGCTGAAATTCCACTGAACCTTTCTGTATGTGCATATGCACATCTAGCAGAATCCTGAAACACCATGTATTCAATGGAAATTTCCCGTCAGTTTATATATGCTGTCAGAGCCAGCTATAATAAAGAAACCACAAGTTATTTGCTTTAATCTTCAACAGAACACCAGGGTTTTGGCAGGAGACACTTTCATCAGAAAGTTTATAACCACCAGTTGTGGATGTTTTCAGCTAACAGGCATACGTCAAAGGTAAATACAGTTTAATTATAGCATGTGTGTTTATTCTTTACTAATGAATTTGATTTTCACTAAACATATTTAGTAATCAGGGAAAAAATATATTCCCCTAATTTGCATCATCAACTTATAATTAATTCAGTTAGCTCTCAGCCTTGTTCATTCCCTGGAAAATATTTTCCCAAACTACTCACATACATACCTTACTTTTTCAGAATAAAACACTGGAGTAAGCAGCTGACACAGAACATGCTTATTAAGCAATATACTTTAAAACATATTTTGCAAGGATAGATTGTCTTTTCAAATACCAGACCTCTAACTTCTCCAGCAGTTTAGCTGATGCTTTTCCATCTTTGAAGCTTCTTCCGCTTCCAGTGCTCCAAAACTTCTCCAGCTACACAACATTTAATTCTCTATAAAAAAGAGTTATATTCAAATGTACCCTGAAAACAAGATGATGTTATCAGATGGGAAGAGAAAATTACTTCAAAAATCTGTATAAAAAACTTGAATCTCAGATTGGAGTTTCCATACTAACTATTTACTTTCTTCCTTATGTTTCCAAAAGAAACATATTGCACTATTGCAGTGGTAAAATGACGAAAACAATGCTGCATTCTGTACCTTCTCAATTATTCTTTTGTCCCTTTATAAAGCACAAGCCAAAGAAAATTGAGGCATACAAAAATAAGGGAAACTTTCAATCAGCAAAATAATTTGCCAAAGACTACAGCGTAGTCAGATCGGTTACAACTTTTCAGAGAACTGAAGACTTTACAGTAAAGTTATTTAGGTTTTAACATTATTGCAAAAGCTTAATTCAACCTTTTTGTTGGGTGGGCCAAGTGAGCTATTTTAACAGATCTGAGTCATCTGCTCTGTGCCTTGAGCTTGCTGCCCCAATCAACGTGTATATTTATTTTACTAACATTTTAAAATTATAATAATTTACATCACAATTTTAGACAGGAAGGGACAATCTGGCTCGTCAAATCAAGTCCCTGCTATCACTAACAGACATGATGTATCATCCCATTCATTTACTGGTGTCTTAACTGCTTAGGTACTACTCCTCTCATCAGAAGTTGTCATGATTTAGCCCCAGCCAGCAGCTAAGCACCAGGCAGCTGCTCACTCACCACTCCCCCAGCAAGGGGATGGGGAAGAGAATGGAAAAAAACTCATGAGTTGAGATAAAGACAGTTTAATAAGATAACAAAGGAAGAGAATAATAACAGTAACAATAACATCAAAAAAACGCCAACATCCTGATGCTCAATCTGTTTCCAAGCAGCGAATCTGGGGAGGGGTGAGCGAGGAGCTGCCTGGTGCTTAGCTGCTGGGGCAAAACCACGACAGAAGTGCATTTCAGAACCTATGAACGTAAGAAACCATCTTGCTCTTTTCAGGCAAAACTTGCTCAGGGCCAGTTAACAGTGTTGATACCCAGTTATAAAAGCTTCTCTGTCTGCCTGGTGTATAAAACTTCTGGTATTTTTATTTCAAAGTATTCTATGTTCAGCCTTTATTTTCCTAGGCTGAACAATCCAGCTCTTTCAGCATCACCCATTCTCCTTTCCCAATCATCTTAGTCACCTTCCTCTGTACCTGTTTCAGTCTGAAGTCTTTCCTGAACAGAAATTGATCCTCAGCAATTAGTTTTACAAATTTGTTATGGTTTGGGCCCCTCTACTCTTTGCAACCTTCTGAGATAAAAGTACTACGTAATAGTGGGGGTTTTTTAATTAATACAGCACCTTCTCTGATTTGTTAGCAATTCCTTTGATGACACTTGCAATTCCACGTCCTTTTCTGTCGGTTTCATTATTCCCCAAATGTACATTGTTCCTTGACAAATGCAGCGTAAGACTCACACCTACCTTGAATGGTACTTCCAACCCAGGCAATACAAAGAAGGAAGCTGAGGAGATGAAAATAAATAATACTCCAAGGTCATATTTAAGGGAGCTGAAAGGTGAAGGATAAGAGCTAGCCATAGAACAATATTCACAACTGATGAAAATTATCTGAAATTATGAAAATGCTGCCTGTGTATATCTCATTTACAGATTTCTGCAAAAATCATCCCATTTACAGATTTCTGAAAAAGTACAACATCTGCAGGAGCAGTAGCAGGTGGTTCGTGGGAGGAGGGCCAGGCATAGAGACTTACAAACAGACTGAAAATAAAAGTGGGAGGCAGCCACTTTAGTGTAGCAAAGATACTCTCTCATGTTTGTTTTTATAGGTCCAGGCATCTAACCTTTTTCAGCTGGATCGCAGCTGGCCTCTCTAAAACAGCTTTAAATCAATGTATCGGTTAAGAGGTTCAATGTCTTAGGGGGGTAGAGGTGCCCGAAGGTTCGGAAGGCAGGATCCACATAGCAATCCCAAAGCTGTGCAATCAAAACTCTTGCAGCACCGTACACTCTCACTGACACACCTTTCCCCTAATAACCTCTAGCTTTAAAACGTTTATCCTTACACTTTCAAAGTCCAGCAAAGGATATTAGCTTCTCAGTAGACTGCCATTAAAATGTTGCATGCCACTTTGAAAACCTAAGTGGTAGAGTTTTACTGTCAATAACCAATTTTTTTTTTTTTCTGGTAAGATATAATTGCACTGCTCTTTGGGGCACAGCTCCAGTATTTCTTACATCTTCATCAATTAAGTATTGTAAATTACAATTTATAATGTCACACTCTATGAAATACAAGCTGTAAAACCTTTCTGTTTGTAAATCTAGCCTGCATCCGTTCATGCTGTCATATGCCTGTGAATGAATCTCTGCTTTATTTATAGGAAGAATTCATATTTTTCTAACTTGCAAATGGTGACAATCACACCTTCTGCACAGTAAGTATTTTGTTTATTTTTATACAGTTATTGGCTTTTGTTTCCCAAAATAGGATCTGCCCAAATCAGGAAAAATAAAAAAGGGTCATTCTATTTGTTTCTTTTTTTTTTTTTTATTTAATAAAAATTTAAAGCTAAAAGCTGCTTAGCCACAAGGGAAGCAACACAGAGAAGCAGTAAAACCAGTAGCCTCTATTTTTAAAGCTGTCTTTTATTTCTGTAATGCTAATGGCCAAACTCGAGCTTTAAGTAAGACTTCCCCTTGTGTGAGGCTGCTTTCAACTTTTCCATTTTATTAAAAGAGCTAAATTGAGGGTATTCCACGAGTCTAATTTGAGTTCAGTTGTTGTTGTTGTTTTTAAATAAAAAATGAAAGTCAGAAGTGGTCTAGTCATCAGGGAAGCAGTACATGAAGTTAAGTTGGGGATAACCCATACTGTGCTGAGACTACAAAGTGTTTGGATAATGTTTGTGATGTGGGAAGTGTTTGATTATGGAAAGATGTCAGAAAGTGAGAATATGTGTGACAGTAAATAATGGGGTTTATCTCTTTGCTTATTCAATTGTTATTTCAAAATACACTTATTTTAAAAAGTCATTAAAAGTACAGTCTTAAAGCGTTGCTGAAATGCATTTGCTCTCATCTGATTTGCTTTCTTCCTCTGCTTAGAAATACTGTAAAATATATTTTCATCCCACCAATTTGTAACTAGCCATAAAGATCATGTTCTCAAAGCTTCATAGACACATAGATAATTCCATACTAGAAGCATTAGTTTAGGAGGTAAAAAAGAAGGTGTTAGTAACAGATAGTTTTTTCATCATCCTGTAATTTCAGAATAGCTCCTTGCAACAGCAGACATTGCAACGGCTTTAGGCTTCAGCTCACACACTGATTCTGAGCCAGAGGACACAGAAACGGACTGCAACCTCACCAAGGATGTACTGAGAGTAATGGTAACTGTGCGGGGCAGTTATACAGATCCTGTTGAAGTTCAAGAAAACACGTTTGAGAAGTAAGCAGTAACTGTGACTTCTCTTACTTTTGATCACTTAGCTATAACATCTGCTTACCTTGCTTGAAACATCCGTCATCAAATGTACAATGCAGGCAGTGAAAATTTTTGGTATAAGCAATTGTTTCTAATAGATGCATTTTCCCCATATATCAATTCATTGGTATCTGAAATAGCATACTAAGAAGAAGCTGCAAGCACATTCTGTTAGACACGGGGGTGACACGAGTTAATTTCATTGCTGTCAGGAGATATCTTGATGGGTATATATTGTGTGTTATCATGAGTTACCACAGCTGCAAGGGATTATTTCTTCTACTAATAATGGCATAATAGAATACCATAACTTGTCACAAGATTTCAAGTCAGCTATGAAATTAACCTATTTCATCACTGAAAAAAAAAGTCCCTACTGATTTTCTTTTTCCCTTTTTTAATGGGACTTTGGTGCTCTTGTAAATAGGAATTATGAAAGTTTCAAGAAACTGTGGAACAGCTTCATTTCTTGAATAAACCTTGCACGTAGTTTCTAAAACTCACCCGTCGTATTCTGTGTTCACAGATAATGTGAACTACATCACAATTTTCTAGAAAATTAACAACTAATGTCTTAAAGGAGTAAAATCTACCCTCTGGTTTATGTCCTATTCCCACATGGTAAAAGGTAATGTCCATGTTTCTTGCAGCATCCCCTGGAGGCCATCAAACTCCACAACACTGAAGAATGACTAAGAAGTCCTGACAACAGCATGCCAGGCCCTAATTTGTAGTCTTCATTCCCTTTTAGGATGCAACTGAACGAGATAAAAATACATCAACAAAGTAGCTCATTCTTAGAGAACAAGATGCTTTTCACTCCTGGGTGAATTTTATACCCATGTAGAGAACTGAACCAGCTCAGCAAAGAGCCAGAGGTGTGCTACACTAACCACCAGGGAGGCCCTAGAAGGTACCCAAGGGATGGAAAGAGCACAACTGCCTCCTCTAGTGTCAGCAAGTCATTAGGCTGGGTCAGCTCAGCTTGTCTAATCAAGGTCCATTTAAAATAGAAGTAGTTTTTGAAGCTGGATGGGCCCAAATTGCTGCAGGCCAACAGGTGAGAAACTGAAAGAGCTCTGTATGTAGCCACAGCTAAAAGGTGCCACACTGAAATTCCACCATTGAAGAGGCACACCAGAAATTACTGCAGTGAAGTCCTCAAGTCAAAGCAATATTTGAAAACCACTTAAGAAAAGAATAACTGCTGCTGACCATTTAAAAGTACCTAGGCATTCAAAGACATTTAAACAGTTGGTCCTACTGGGAAAAGCAAGTTAAAAATAGCGACATTAACAGAGAAATTGCTTATTCATCTCCTCCTAAGGTTTTTCAAGTGATTTGGCAGCAAAAGCTCTGTTTTATCTGGTTTGAACTATAGTTCCAGTTTCACCATGGCCGTGACTGTACAGTTCAGATCAGATCCAAAAGCGGTGTTTACAACATATTGCTGAATTGCTCGAACAATGTAGCATGTATATCAAATCAGAGGAACAGAATATCTTGCATAAGACCACATCGAGGCAAAAGAGCAATCGTCGGCTACTACCCTCTGGTTCTTTCTTGAGAGAAAAGAATAGCTCACTCAAGTGCCTCTCAATAATTCTTGCCAGGGTTTCTAGCAAGGTCAACAAAGCTTCATGGTCAATGGCTAGTGAGAGAGTGAAAGGATTAGCAAAAGCATTTAATTTTTGTCCATTGACGACAGCAGATCACTGAGCAAGAAGATTTCCTTTCTTATTATCAGGGTCACGTAGAAGAACTGTTCCTGCTGAAGTTGCAGGAATTAAACTTATAAAATATGCTTTGCAAAATTTAGGGGAGAAGTTAGATTTGATTTTAATTGTTTAGCAAACCCCAAGAGCTATAGTTCATAAATTAAAAGGTTTTGTGAGCACAAACATTAATTGAGTTATATGTGCTTTCTGAAATGTACTGTCAGTTGGTTCTTGAAAAGATTAATGTTCTTGTGATTCCTTTGTATGCATGTCTGAATTCTCCGCTCGTCCCTGTGGGTTCTGTTTAGTGGCATTTAGGTTCTCTGATGGAGCAGATGACTTTTTACAGCTGACAGTGTTGTAACAGGCATCAGGAAAAAGCTTATTCCTCTGACCCCCCAGTCTGGAAGAGGAACTAAAAATGCAGATATGGGTAGAAACTGCTATTTAATGTTTTCAGTCTGTTGATAAAATCAGGCTTCTTTTCTCTGATGAGAGAGGGCTAAGCCTTGCCAGAATCTTCCTAAAGCCTGCTGAAGGCACTGATCTCCCTGCTGGATTTTGTTTTCTTTCTTAGTTTTACAGATAGAATGATATTTCTGGGGAGGGGGGAACAGGCAGAGGCAGGGAAATATTGCTTATGAAGGTGGTGGTGGGGAACACACAGCTGTTTTCCTTTTTGCATCCCTCCATTTATAACCCAGGGCTTGCTCCAAAGTCGTCACAGGAAGTCTCCCCCTACCCTTTCCCCTTGTTAGTGAAAGACATTTCTACCTTAATAACATTGCTCTGTCCTCTGCCTCTTCACCAGAAATTACGGTCACAACTTTCCATATTTTAATGATGTTTCTATATTAACAATCTGGGAATTATAAATGTTTTATGGGTTTCTCTGGCCAGGTCTGTGGAGGGAGCATCAACAGTAACTTTGTTTTGAAAAACCTCAGGAGACAGGCTGAATGCTGTTCCTTTTAAGACTTGAGGGAAGTCTGAGCTATCATGAGAACTTGCTTGGTTGGGTTTTTTTTTAAGCAAAAAGAACAGAACTTCTTCCCTTAAATTTTCCCTATCTTCCTTATCCTTCCTATTCAAAAGCTGCCTAAAGACAATTAGTTTATAAAATGCAATTAAAATTTGTGTTTTAAATTTATAATTAAAATGCATTAAAATTCCTTGTGCTTGCTTAAAGGCTGCAAGTTATACTATCACAGCCAGTATTTGGTCATTTGATTTGTTTTTATTTTTATTGAAAACTTGACAGAAATTTTTGTCCCAATTTTACTGACAGGGGACATAAGTAGGAACAGAATTCAACGTTCTAAGGACATCTCCTGAGTAACTTACCAGAACTGAATATCTTCACCTGGGCTCCCAAAAGAGAAGGACCCTGGCTAGGTCAGTACAAGAATTTGGGCTGAGAATTGTGGTCTGCATAGTCTCCAAGCGCTCAGCTGAACTGTGCTGGAAGCTGGACTTCCCTGGGCTCTGCCTTCTGTATTCAAACCGCAAGATAACCTCCTTCCCTAAATAGATAAATTACAACAAGACAGAGCGAGATCAACCTCTAAAAATCCTAGGAGAAGCGAAGAAATGGGCCCTCCTGTGAGGAGCAAGATGACTAATTGTGTAGCAAGAAAGCTACCAGCTGCCTAATAGCAAAATTTAATAGAAAAAGTACAAAGGCCTCTTTTACCCATCAATATGTGTTTAGTCATAAAACAAAATATACCAGTGGGTTAGCTGCCAGTGCTGAGCATTATCAGAAGTACTGGGTATGTGTCTCCATGTTTCTACTCAATGGACTTACACCATGTAAAGAAGGCCCTTAGGTTCGTGCTGTTTGCCAAGTGTTTGAGTGCCTTACCGTCAGCAGAAACCAATCAATTTCACAAAAGCAAAATGCAAGATATCCGACCTGCCAAGAGGCCTAATAACAGAGCATTGCCCTTTTCACTGGTACTAACAGAATTCCCCAAACCCTAGAGCTGAATCAAAATATACATATGTCCCAATATGTACTTTCTCAGAGAGTTTAAGATGGTTAACATCTATGCTTAAGCACATAGGTCCCAGTCAGTAACTGAGACCACAACATTTTAAAAGGCAGATTTTAATTATTACTGCAGGGTAAATATAATTTATTGTTACTATTGGCGCTCTTAGAAGTCATTTCATTAAATTCCAGGTATCAACAACAAAATGAGTAATGACCTAATTAAATATAGTACAACACAAACTCTCATTGAGGCCTGAGTTCCATGAGGCAGACAAGAACGAAGAACAGAGCAAGCAAAGGAGTCCCTGACAGCTGCCACAAGATCGTAAGGACCTGTCAATTCAGAGCCATCATGCAACTCAATACTCTTTTGTAAAGTGAATTAGGGAAACCAGATCAAATCTCTGTGTAGACATTCTCTTTCATAATTAAAGTTTCTTTACTCCACTAAGGTTTAATATATTTTTATTGCTGTAATTCTGAATGTGAATGTCCAAAGAGAGCTTGCATGTAGTTACACTAATTTATTTTAAAGATGCATCTTCAGTTGAATTCCGATCCTGAAAATCCTTCCCTCTCACCCTAAAATGCTTTAAATAAGCAACAGCTTTAAATTGCAGCTTGACAAGGACAAGAAGAAGCTTTCGACATCTCCCTTCCTCTCTCTTCTCTGTACCTGGTGCTGATGAGCTGTTCATATACTCTCCTCCCTTTCCCATGCTAGGACCATCGCAGGGGTGTGGCAGAAGCTTTGCACAAACACAAGCAGAATCACCTGATTTCTCCTTAGGGTATCAGCCAAAGCCCATTGAAACTGCCTTTTTTTTTTTTTTTTCTTTTTTCCCCCCTCTAGTGCTTCACCTTAAAAATGGCAGCATTCTTCAGAGGTGAGCTAAAGTTTGTGCCTGCTCTTATTTTGTTTGAACTACTTCACCCCATCCCAAGATTCCGCTTGTATGAAAATGTACTGAAGTAATAAAAATGTACCCTTTTCCCCATTCATTTGTGAATCAAAACACAAAGCAAAACAAGACTATTATGTAGATCATGATGCATGTACTTCACATATTTCACTTTCACTTCAGTCAAAGTGCCTGGGAAAACAAAACCAAACAACAATCTGCTTTCACGTGCAAAAAGGAATGGTGATATTAAAAGATAAAAGAGGAGGGATTTTTTGTATACTATGTGAAAAGGGACAAAATTTGCAAGTTAAGAAACAAAAAAGTTAGCATGATTTTTATGTAGAACACACAGCTGTAAGTCCTATATTAGTAATAATGATAATTTTCAGTTTTTTCTCAGACATATCATGTGGTTGGCCTATCAAGCAATGCATTATCACTGATCCCCTGCCTGGTAGAGAAGGGCAGGTGTATACATTTCTGCCAGAAAACTTTGCAATTTTGTAGGTGAATCTCCTTTTTTTTTTTTTTTTTTTCTTTTAAGGAGTCCATTTCTTGTAGCAGTATGCTCTTCTGAGATACCCTGATTCTAGATCAACCGTTGCAACCGGAATGCACTTACAGCGAAAGCTGTGTGAGAATTCTCTCTGGGCTTCTGGGAATGCCAGATTGATTTGTGTTACTAGCATTTAGTAGAGCAGTAGGTTACTACAAAAAGTGATTTTGAGATACAATCTCAAGTCGAAATCCATAGCTGTAGGTAGTGATACTTTGAACTGGATATTTTTCCTGCATTTTGGGACCCTTGAATTGCCATCAATGGTCAGAAAGCACATCCTCCTGAAGGAATCCTAAGATGTTTACACTAAGTAGATGGGGAAACCCAATTCAGCCAAGGTATTAAATTAAACATTAGAGCATTTTAATTTTTTTTTTTTAGATATTATTTACTGAAACCTGGGGTAAGAGAATGCAGTGAACTGAAAATACCAAGCAAGGGACCAAAATCCATTTGACAAATCAGGTCACTGAGGAACTCTCTGAGGCTTAAGCTGTTGAAAAGACTTAATTTTTTAAGACAACCTTTTTTTCCATCATGCTGCAACATAACCTTTTCTTTCTTTCTCCTCTGTCCCACTCAAGCTGCTATACTTTAGGATCAGTTCACTCTGTTGAAAACCCATTGTAAAAATGTCAGGGTTCATATAGCTCATTGCTATAGATGACCTCGTAGTACTCTTTGCTCTTACATCACTTCTTTTAATTTCACCTTCCATTAATCATCCCTATTACTTTCTAGTTACAATGCATCTATTACACCATTGGATTTTTTTTTCCTGCTCTCCTGTTTTTCTTGGGCCTTCTAACCTTTTTCTTCTTTTCCTTTTTTTCTTCTAATATCATTTATTCTTTTTATCTCATGCACATTTGCCTTTTCTTATGAGCACTGCTTGTAGCAATTAATTTATTTAAAATTTGTCCAAAACTCATGTATGTTCAGTAAATCACCTTACAATACAACATTGTTCTTGGCAATGTTATTGCTATATAAATTATACTTCATCCTGCCTTGCTTGTTTTCGTGTAGATTCCCCAATACGAAGCAGTCTTCCTTGTCATAGTTGCCACAGTTCCTGCTTAGCCCTTTATTTCTAAGCCATTTTTATCTTCCCCATCCTATTACATGTACATTCTCAAAGTCAGTTTGTACTCTTAAGGAAACTCTTAATGTCTTGGCCCTTTCTTTTCTAGCTGACCTAAAGCACTCCTCCAAAAATGGATTATTTTAAACATCTTGCTTTTATAATTTCTGTCACTAACATAATTTTTTCCTAGGGATTTTAAAATTTATGTCAACAGTTTTCTTAGGCTTTTAAACTGTATTCTTTGTTTCTCCATTTCTAACTATCCCTCCTCTCCTTAAGTGCCATAATCTGACTTTTCCTTGCCTTTTTAGCAGTTATTTTATCTGCTTTTTAGCTAAACACAGTTTAGTTTTTACTTATAGCCTTCTGGTAAATGTTGACTATGTTTGTTCTCAACATTCGAAGTAAAATTATACATTTCTATTAATCTCCTAAGTATATCATTAATATTTCTTCTGTAACATAAAATTGAACTCAGATATCTACAAGTGGACAAGTACCAGTTAAAAAGAAATCAGAGATGGGAGTGAAATATAGAAGATTACGAATTTCTTGTTAAGTTGTTACAATTCAAAGAATACCTTATCTGATTTACATCTTATTTTTAGAAAAGCTTTTAATCAACTCCAAATTTCTCAACATTGGGGTCTTAAAATCAGGAGAAACTATAATCGTAATTGCAAATATGTGCTGCCATTCCATTGTATAATAATCCTAAAATTTAGATGATTTTGGTTTTATACTTATGATGATTTTCATCCCCCTTGAGCAATATATAGCTATTTTCCCTGCTAACCTCCTAAATATCAGTGCAAGTTTTTGATCATAGTGACATAAAAAACTACTGTACTATATAACTTATTTTCCATTCTGAAATTGAGAAATCCTTTTTAATGTTGATACTGTGACCTATAAATCTATCACCTAGAAAGTACTTTGCAAATGTTTTTTTCCTTCACACAGTCACTGTTTTTAAATCAATTTGAATCTGTTGTTTAATGAATAATAAACAGAACTTTTCCAATTACAAAAAAGATTACAATGTACGTCTGATGTACTGCTTAACCCAAGTGTTTTTTCCTTCCTTTTCTGTAACTGTTAATTATCCTTCTCCTGTTACCAAGTCTAGTTGCTCCCTGCTCTGCCTACACGATTCAATTAATATCACCTTACATAAAAACACGAGCACTTTCACTCTACCTTATGTTTGATGATTTTCCTTCTGATTCTCCCGCCACGTAACAGCTATTATTAATGATCGCTTTTTCAGTGGCACATTTCCTGGAGCTTTTAAAGTGGCTACTTTCTCAGCACCCTCCCTTAAGAAGCTTTTATGTGGTTCAAATTCCATTGCTAAATATGATGCTATTTCTAACCTTCTATTTCTTGGTAAAGTTCTTGAAAAGATATTCTGTTCTTAACTTTCCAAACACCTTGTTAATAATAATCTCTTTGATTGTTTCCGAGTAGAGTAGATTTTCATCTCCAGCATAGCATGAAACTGTTCTATTCCACTTACAGGAGTTGAAGATCTCTTGAAATCTTATCTAGTGATCATAGTTCCTTTCCCTCCTCATTATTTTAGATGACAGTATGGCATTTGGCAATACTGAACTTAATATTTTATTACACTATTACAGATCATGAGATAATATTTCCGATTCTTGACAACTTTATTTTAATGGCAACACTTTTTTGCTCCAGTTGTTATTTGTCATTTTTTGCTGTTTTCATTTTATTCACTTTTGTCACATATCTGATGTGTTAACCTCCTTTTTTTTTTTTTTTTTTTTTCTTTTCTTTTTATTTCCACCTGCAATTACTGGAATAATATTATAATGGTAATAACATCGCAATTCAACATTTGAATTTATAATCGAAATACTCATCAACTCTTAACTGCAGTGTCTTTACAAGTGCTACTTGAAGATATTAAAGAAGTTTTGCCATTGATTTCAGAACTTAATTTTGTATAAGCTACTTTTATTTTTGTACAGTTAAGGAACAGCTTGTGTTCCTCAAAGCAAATTCTGCATATTAACACACTGTACTTGCATGTCAGCTCACTTGCACAGCTAATTAAATATTTCTTATGTGCGTTACATATGATGACTATTTCAGTTTATGTTTCAGAGATGTTTTCCAACATTCTGTGATTTATTTATAGGTATATCTATGGCACTAATCATTGGAGTATTTGAGCACATAGAAATGATTAAAGATACATCAAAATTACTTCTAGAAGGTACTGCTTTTCTTTCTCTGCTTTGAAGCTGTTTCTTTACCATAATGTTCTGGAGGTTGATTCCTCCTGTGTTCAGTGTCATTACTATATAGCTATTGGGGAATGCCAGTTAATACAGACATGCCTTGTACTGAGCTTGAAAGTCATGTGAAAGAGGCTCCACTTGTTTGGGATCAGCTTTGTAGGAAGTTTGTTTCATATTTTTGGCCTGTCGCTGAACATGCCCTCCTTTCCATTGTCACAAGATGAAAGCCGGGGATCTATCAGCCAAGTCTCCTAAATGAGTGTAGCAATCACACTGGGAAATTGTGGAAGACAGTGCTTGAGATAAGTGGGCTTCAGCCTTTCATATCTTTGATGACGGAGGGGGGGGTGGGGGAAAGAAGCAGGACAAGTTTTTCGAGATACACACTTTTAGTATGAAGAACTCTCTAGTTTCTATTTATTCTCACTGATATAGCTTTCAATTCCATTTTGTGGCAAAATTATTCTCTATTAATACTTACAGGAATCAAGATTTTGGCCACAGTACTTAGGTAAGACAGCAAAAACTATTTAAAGAAATTATGGACAATGTTAAAAATCAATCCCTCAAGTAAGAGTTGTGATGATAACCATCTACCTTGAAAAGGTACCTCTGAGCACACTATCCCAAGGTAAAACTGAAATACAAGACAAGTAATTTCTCCCTCTCTGGAAAAGGCAGTGTAAATTGTAAATAAAATACAAGCTATTGTATTTAAAACTATTTTAAACCTCTCAGATTTGTTTTCCCCTCCTGGAAAACCCTGCACTAAACTTGTATATCTCAGTTACAGACCCTCTTGAGTGTCCACTTTCCACAAAAAATGGCAAAATTTTTGACTGGGAATTGAATTTTACTTGTATACAGTTTTGCACTTTATTTAGACAGAAGGGAAGAAATTAAACCGATACAGTTTAAATTTGGTTGTGTGTATATTTATTTTGAGTTATATGACTGCAGAAAATTATACACAGACTGCAAAAAGTGTACAGGTGTATCCGTGACTTTATTCTAAAGTCCATAGCACCTCAAAATCCCTTCAAAAGTTTACAGGATCCTATTTCAGTGTGGCAGACAAGCAGTCAGAAGAAGAAGAAAAATGGTAAAGTTACGTAGTTATTGCAGGCAGATTTGCAACAAGATTTCCTTCTGCCGTTTTCAGTGGCAAGCTTGCTGACAATGACGTATGCCACAGCTCACTGGATGTAGAGATTCCATAGCTTTAACAAACAACATGCTAATGTCGCAACAGATGAGCAGACATTTTCAACAGCAAATTACTCTAAAGACCTTAAAAATAAGGTAAATTTCAATGACAGATCATAGGTATAACACAAAACATTAAAATTTAGAGGACCTCTGGACAAAAGGCAAAACAACCCATACTGTCATGAAGTTTATCTTTGAAGAGAGAAGCCAAATACACATTTTGTTCAAACTCATAAAATATGAAGTTATTTGCAGTGGATTTTCATATTTCATTTTTAAAAGAACAAATCCATCCTGCTTCAAGATTTTGGTGGGGGTTTTTTTGGGTTTTTTTGTTTTGTTTTCCTCCAGAAGTTTGATCAACATGAATAGCAAACTGTTTCTACTTCTGAGTCTATTCTTTTTCACAGGTATCCCAAATGAAAATAGCACTCTTTCTTTTATCAACAAAAACTTCTTTCCCTACTCCTGCTTTAAGAATCATACAACTCATATCATTAATATAACAAAAACTACACATAGGGATGCATACCAAAACAGTCTACTTCTTGCAGCTGTACATATAAGACAAGAATAAGTCACAGATTCACTGCAGTAAAAATGCATTGAAAAGGATGTAGCATACCACTTTCAACTTTCCCTTATACATGAAAATATGACAGAACCAAATACACTGTTAGAGGAATGAGCCTATAATCTGAGCTAAAAGGAACACCTGAATACCTGGAGTTTTGTTTGGCCAAGCATCCAAAACCTGCTTCTTGCTGATGGTACTCTGCTATAATGGCCTTAGAAGATCTATTCTTCATAAACCGTTAACAATTTGCAGAGGCAAATACAAATTTGCATGGGTGAGAATGGGGAGAAGAGAGATGAGAAGGCGCCCAGCTCAGATTGGGATGTTTTATGCTGTGTGTCAGTGGTCAGATGGCAGTGATAGGAGCCTTTGCACAGCCACCGGGTCCTCTGGCTTTGTGCAAAGGTGGCCTGAGAGGCACTGAGTGGGGCAATGAGCAAAGTGGCTGTGCTGTTGCCACCACATTTCCTCCCCCTTGAACAGCCCTTGTTTGCTATTTGGGGCAGCAGAGCATGGACCTATGCTGGAAAGAACCTGATTACTGTAGTGAATGATTTGGTGTGATATGTAAGGAGTGGGCTGGTAATCAAGGGAGAAACCTGGAAAGAATCTGGGTACAAGAAGTTTTAGCAGAGCTCTAGTAAGACCTGAAAAAAAGCTCCTCCTGGGATCTAGAGTTTCAGGGTCAAATGTTAAGCTGGACAATGTAAGCACAACTTGAGGGAAGGAGGTAAGAAAAATGGCATGAAGTAGCAAATTACATCACATCCAGTGCTCGGGCAAAAAAGAAAGCAGGCAAGAAGCCTGAAGTATAGAGATACTTGGGTTATACTAAGCACATTAAGATACATGTCCATATGGAATGAGTGAAAGAGCGGAATTTTACAGAAAAAAAGGAGTACAAGTTAGCTTGTCTAAAAATTTGAGAATTATGTAAAAGACTTGCTCTAACAGTAGGAGGCATTTTGAACACTGGTGGTCTAGGATTTGGATAATTTATTTTTTTTTAATTTTTTTTTTTTAAATATATCAAGTAGAAGAACAGATGGTGGCTCATCCAGGGTAAATTCGGAAAGCACCAAACTCAAGAGAGTAAGATTTCTTTTTAAAGTACATGCACATATATACATAGACACAGACATAGACACATGCACACCATTGGCTGGAAAAAAAATCTTACTAATATTTTACAATATTTGTTGCCACTAAACTGTTTAGGACTGATACCCATATTTTAAAATTTATTGTAGAATAAATGTAAAAAAAATAGAGATTGCTGCTAAACAGTCACATTGAGAAAGTGTAAAATTCAAGATACCAAATATTATCTGTATGAGCACCTTTTGTTAAGGAACCATTAGGCTTTTGTATTACATTTGCTATAGCAGATAGTACCTACACTTCGGTATGCTCAATTATCTGCTCTTAACAGCAACACATTATTTTAATATCAACCTTTTACTGCAGTCAGCAAATATTGTGTATTTTGTTTAAATTGACATGTCATATGTTATTATAAAATATGAAAAGAAATGAGTGGGTCTCTCAGAGTTAGGCAGAATCATTTTACTGTGGTTTGGCTCAAATGTATAGCATATTTTCTTTCAGAGAAGCCTAAAAAACATATGAGAAAATAAAGCAACCAATAAACCAAACAGATTAAAATGTGAAATGTGAACTAATGATCAATTGTTTACTATGTAATTAAATTATTTACAGATCTGACTGCATATCTGACACCTGCTCAACTAGAAAATAAAAATATTCTTTTTATAAGATTTTTAATAACTGAGATAAAACAGGTATCCCTTTTCATGCCTATATACAAATCTCCTTTCCACTCTGAATACCACTTTATGTGTGTTAGCCAAAATTGGTTGTCAAGATTTGTGTTAAAAAACAACAACAACTGAAAATAAAGTGGCAATCCTTAAGGGTCCTCATTGATTGTGGTTTATTATGCAATTATCTTAATGCTGAACTCAAGAGTAAATGGGAGTCACTCATCACAGTCCCACCATGAAATCAAGACAGTGAGATTAAACAAGTTGAAAAATCTACTATACTATCGAGTGTAGTTACTGATTATACTGTAGAATCAAAATACAATGTACTGTACAAAAAGGCAGAGGTTTTAAGACAAGTATCACTTCCAGTTATCTCAATACAGTGATAGAACATCATTCCATTATGTTTTTGTTCAAATACTGGGCAAACATAGAAGTTTATAGTGAAAATAGTAGCTGAAGAAATTACTGAATTATTAATTGATGTGACCTTTACTCTAGTCTAATAAAGAGAAAGTTCTTTCTTGGTGAATTCTTTCATGCTGACAAAGCTGTATATATTTGATATCACTAGAGGATGATTTGAAACTCTTTTGCTTCCAACATTTATGTGCTAGAAAGATTGCTAGCTCACAATATCTTCCTAAAGATGACACATCCTACATGATCCATTTACTTGCTATTTTAGATATTTTAAAAACATAGAGAGAAAAAAAAGGGGGGTGGTGATATAAAAAAAGGACATAATCTTTATGTAAAACAGAGAAATCCACTATGTGTACATGAGATAACATTTCCAAAGGACTGGAAAGCACTAAATACTAAGTTGAAAAGCCCTAAAAATGAGCAAAAATCTATCATTGTCTTTGAAAAAGGAAAGGGAAGGGAAGAAAAGGGAGGGGCAAGGAGGAGAAAACAGTTTTTGAATAGCCAGTTGATAAAGGTAGGAAATTAGGCCTTTCAAGTAAGCCGCCTTCGCTGTTTTTGTTTGCATACTATTTCTCCAAATTTTCTGCTATAATTGTTTACTAGTTTTGAGCAGTGGACCAACCTGATTTATACTCTACTACTCATAGATTTAAATTTCTGTATTTGCTAATAAAATATGTCAACAGAGTATACCTCCATACTGGACTGATCATTTAGATAAGTTATATTCTGCTAGAGGCAAGCACATATTTTCTTGTAGTCAACATTTAATTTTATTTCTATAATAAAATTGATCAGATCCTCAAAAACACCATAGGCTTGTTGAGCTTGTCTCTTACTCATGACTTTAATTCCAATAGATCTCCTTTATCCCACAAGAATTTGTTGTTGATAGGGATTTTGTTTGTAAAGAACTTCAGATAAGTGTGTGTTGAAAGATGCTCCCATACAGAGTGTTCTGTTTAGGAAGTATTTTCATTCTAAGGATTATCACACCACTGGGAATTCTGAGCTTCACGTAGTTATAATCAAATCAACTCTGCTTCCTGTGAAAGTTTTCACCTCTCAGAAATACCCCTTTTGAGATTCATATTAGTGATTTTTATCCACAGAGATTTTTTTACAGTTAAATTAAATCTTCATGAAAGTGTTTTTTGTCACTGGAGAGAAGAACTTGAAGGAATAGAAGACCTAATGTTCTTATATGCCTATTTCTGTCCATTTGAGTAGAAAGTACATAAATACTGTTTGATTTCCCTGTAAGCGTTCCTTACAACTAAAGTGTTGTGCTCTGGAAATAGATAGTATGCATATTGCCTTTTCTTTTGATTTGCTACTTCCAGCCTAGCCTAGATACCACCACTGGTAGCCCAGAGTTTCAGTCCAGGTCTCAGCACCAGCACTGCGAGTTGCAGCAGAGCATCCAAACACCAGACAGCAGTGAGAACCAAACGGTGCTTTCACTCTTGGGGGTCAGCCCCCAGCACGGGTGCTGAGGGGCTGGCAGGTCTCTGTGGATGCACACAGTGCCTTCCTCCTCTGATGACTGGTGTTCTGGCAAATTCCATAAATGGACAAAGAATCACTTTTTACTGAAAAGAAGGAACCATCAAGACTGTCCCATTTGTGGGTGCTTTGTTGATGACAAATTATGTCTTATTACAGCAACAAATTGAGCCACCAGTCCAAAGGAAGTTTTGGGTGGCTTTGAAAATGTTGCATGCAAGAATACCTCAAATCACAGATAAGGGCTTTTCCAGTAAAAAAAAAAATCCCCAAATTTCCTGTCTATTTATAGATATTTATAAGAACATCTATCTCAAATATATACATGGTTATTTTCATACTATAGTATTTTATAGATTGCTATACCACTAATTCTTGCACATTAGCTGAAAAGTAATTTAGGCTTATGAAGTCAAATACAAGACACCAATCAATAAGCGAAAAGATAGTGCCAGAAGAAAGAAAGAAAGAAAGAAAGAAAGAAAGAAAGAAAGAAAGAAAGAAAGGAAGGAAAAAAATATAGGAAAGGGCATGCAGATCATTCTGTAGTTAGGAGACTGTAATATAGATATCAACATTGTAAAAGTATTATTCATCCACCAAATTGGAGTACATTTTGTAGGCAAGGAGACACTTTTATATATTTTGAATTTTTACATCACCTGCCTAAAAATATTAACCAATTTACTACAAAAAAAGTCTCATTAAAAGAAACTAAAAGTATTTCTATTGGTTTGAAGAGAAATTAAGCTTTCTCCTTTTGTCATGGATCACACACCTGATATCGCAAGCCATGATGTGCTTTTTAAGTTGCTAATGGTGTCTATGCACATCCAGCTGCACTTTGACTAATTTGCCATTATGATCACAAACTGTGATTGAACTAGTCCTTGGGATTATAATTCAAGTTGCTGTTCATTCAACTAGAGTTTTCAAAATGTATTTTTTTCTATTATGCACTCATCACTCCATAATATCTACAAATATTACATTGTTTTTCTCAAATTCCACAGATTCTCACAAAGTATAAAATTAACTAGATTGGTCATTAATTTCCCAATACTGCAGAGTGCTGAGAACCTTCGGTTGCTATGGAATGTAAAAGGAGTTGAGGTTATTCAGCATTTCTGAAGACTGAACCCTCTAAATGTATTTGAACTTATATTGGACATGAATTTTCCTGTTGTGCAACCAATTGATCAGTGAAAACATTTAAAAGTATAAATGAAACCAAAAGGACAGGCATAATTCTTCTTGATGATATTTTCTCAGGTTCTGAACCTTGATATGATTTCATTGCACACCTTAATCAGAACAACAAGCACTGGAAAAAGTTACACTGTCCACTTCCCTAATTGAAATTTTGCTAGATTCTCCAGAGATGTTTTCTGTAGATGAAATCCAGCTTAGGATTCTCCCGCAGCACTGATTAGTTTGACTAGTTTGTTGCAGTAGAACTACTCTGACTTTCAAAGTCTCTCCACAGAGAATTTAGTAGACCCTACCATGGCTCTGATCTCAGATATTTCACATGGAACTAAGAGCCAGAGCAAGTTCAAATGGCCATAAAAATATTATGATCTAATTTTATTTTTCCCACCAGACCCCAGCCTGATTCATTACATAAGACAGACAGACCCAAGGAATCAGAGTCTGTTTAATGTCTATTTTTACCCCTACCATTGGCTACTCATCTGACACAAGCCAAACCCAACAATGAATATAAAATTATTAATTTTCTAATGGCCTTTTCTATGGTCTTCATCACCACAGAGCTGAAATGCTGTACATATGTGAGTTTATCTTCACATAATGTATGAAATGCACTGGAAACTCTGCTGTCCTCATTTTGCAACAGATATCAAATGCATAGAGAGAGTAACATCAAAATAATCCAGTAAATTTGGGTGCTGTATCTGACAGATTAATTTTTTAGTATTAATAACAGTTTTCTAAAATATCATGTCCTCATGGTACCATTTCTACTAAAATTAGTTGCAGCTAAAAGCTCTCAGTTCTTCTGAAGATAAGAGCACAAGTATCTCAGATTGGATAAACTCAATTAACAACCAACTGTAAAAGATTTTGCTTTAAGGAACTACTCAGAACAACTTAATTATTTTGTAGTGAATCAAATTCTGCGGAGTGGCCTTAACACTAAGACCACATTTTCTTTTCCATTTTGACCATTCTCGTTCTCAACTCTTGTAGTAAATAAGGCAGAGTTTTACATCTATACAAGGCAAGATTTATTCATATGTTTTATACACTATTACATCATAAGGTCTGTTTAAACATGTCTGATCAAGCTCTGTCTGGAATGGAAATCAAAACAATAGTAACAACAGAAGTCCTCGGTTTCTAACTGGTAACCTATTTCAATGTGATACTTCTGCGATATTGGAACATTTGATTTATAGTACCCTTACTAATATTTCATTTCCCCAAAGCATGAGGGGAAAATAGCATTATTTTTCATTTAGAAGCATTACCAGCCTCCGCATAAAGAAAAAAATTGCTAGATAGTTACAGTGACTGGTAACACGATATGGTCATGTATTCCTTTTGATTAAAGAAACTATGTTCCAGAATCATTAAGGAAGTTCTAGACTCATTACAGTCTTATTAGATGCAGTGGACTGCTACTTTTACTGATGAATTTCTCTAGCTTCCACAAAGCATAAAGCACAGAGCAGCAACAACAAAGTTTTTCTAAAGAAAAAACTTGTGTGTGCATAAAAATTATATCTTGACCTTTTCAATGATCAGTTTATGTCCAGAAGCATAAGATCTGATAAACCTTATTTTTGCCATATAACTAGAGATGTTGTTATTGGTCATAAATTAATCTGCCCTTTTAAAAAATTCAGCTGTAATGTCTATATTCTATACTGTGTAAGCATTGTAAGTTTTAAAAAAGCAAAATAGCATATAACTGATGAGCTGTGCAGTCGTATTTTTCATAACATTATATTTACCACATGACTTATTTATCATCGCTTTACTACTGCATAGAATAACAGACTATAATGCTTGATAAAATGCAAGTACTGATATAAACTCATCTATGCAGTACTTGCTTCTCCAATATGTATATTACTAGTGCTGTTCTAATTCTAGTATGCTGCTAAAATTATCTATGAAAGTAATTTGGAAATTTCAAATAGCACTTATAATGTTTCAAAGATATTTTCAACGTTGCACGCCATTCCTTTCAGCCTGGTTATAATGAGTTGGGAAGTATTATCTGACACTTCGAGAATCTTCATGAAAGTGAAATTATGAATATAGTATCTTAAGCAGTTAGCTTGGGTACTTAACCACACATTTCAAGTTTGAATTTTGTGCGTGAGTACTCAGGATTTTTTTTTATTTTTATTTTATACTCTCTAAGGAACCCCTGGCCATATTCTGTAGGACCAATGCTGCTTGGGTGTGTAACCTTCTTTTTCTTCTCTGCACTATGCAGAAAATGTCAGTTTTGAGGACACTTGTCTAAATCTGAAGTTAATTAGCTAACTTACCTAAAATTCAGAATAATAACATCACAAAATATTTTAAGATGGATGGGGACAGCTAGAGAAGAGTCAGCACTTCTCTAAACTCTCCCATTAGGAAGTTGTAGACAGCAGTGAGTTGTCTTTGCTTTGTTAGCCTGTCCAGCTGCTAACCACTTTGGTAGGCCACCACTGCACTCCGGCCAACTTGCCAATGTATTTCTCGTACAAATACTTCATGATTTTGTTTTAGTCCACATGAATCCAAATTCTCTGTTAGTCACTTCTATTGCCTTTATTTGCAATAACCCAAATGGCAATGTGTAAAGCAGATGCATCAGATTTACCTAGGACAACTGAGTCAGCAGATGCTTTTAGAGAAAGTGCACTAAGAGAGTTTGCTGTGGCATTTCTGTTTCAATATGCAATTTTGTCTTCCTCTCTGAACACAAAGTGTTGCATATCCAGGTACAGAATGTGTCTGGCTGCAGCACAGACACAAGGCCAATTGAGCAATAGCCAGGAAAAAACCAATAAAGTGGCTGGCTTGGTGCAAACCCTTTAGAAAATGGAGGAGGTGCATCTTTTACACCTTTCAGGACAAGACCAGAACAAAGCTATATGCTTCTTATTCAGCAACAGCAGCACGGAAAACTTGCAAGCATAGACTATTCATCTATTGTACAGCATTCATACTCAAAGAAGGAATAAATTACCTTTTGCCTGGAAAGGGGAGAGAAGGTGCAGTGCAAAACTCAGCATAGAGCCACATTAATGACAAACACAAGGATTGCTTTCTGTGTTTTGGTGCATTTTTGTGCTGATATATAATAAACATCTTCTAGATACTCATATCATGTTCTCTCATTAACATCAGACTACCTTTAGGACTGAATATGTAGAGTAATCAAAACCAGGTGTTTTTTGATGAATACAAATGAAAACAAAAGATAATTCATTTATGAGATGACCCTATATTAACTTTCCATACAAACTGTTTTGAATAGTACGTCTTCTATGATTTGTAAATAGATATAGCTAGCTAGGGATAAACCTACAGACAGGTCTGTCTTTTAGATCATTTGTGAGCTCTTCTGACAGTGAGACTCAAATGGTCTACGTGAACAGCAGCAGCACAATAGTAAGTAAAAATCCTTTTTTGTTCACCCACTATTTGGGCCAAAAAAGACATTTCTATATATGTAAATGGCAGTGCGATGCACATGAGTAATATGCCTTGTTGCTGGGCAGCTCCTTTAAAACTATTCTGGAATTAATATTAAGACAATTTGTAACAGGGTAATGGGTGGAGTCACAGAAAGAGGATGAATTCTTGTCTCTGACTCAGTATTTCTCCTCAGTACTTGGGATTTTTCTCAATCAAAATATACATGGTTTCCAGATCACCTACTGACTGAAGACCTGGTTTTGCCATAAAAGCAGCAATGACAGGCTGTAGAGCTACCCAAAGTCAACTGGAATTGAGGATGGGGGGCACCTGCATTAATTGAATCCAGGCAAGATGAGATAATAAAATCCCATTTTTAATTAGAAGTAGAGTTTGAAATTCTTTATTATGTAATATACCTCTTGCAGTGGGAAGAAATGTAATCATATTTTGTTTTGGTTTAAACTGCATGCAGTTGCTTACACGGAAGAATCGTAAGTACTGCTTAGCATGGAGCTTAGGAAGTTGATGGTGAAGCCAGATTTTGATGTCCCTTAACTGCTTTACAGACCACTTTTAAAATCTGGCTTCAGAGATCATTCTGTAACTATATACAAGAACCAATAATGTCAGCATGCCATAACAACAAGTCACCGTGGTTCAATTTCAAATACTGCTGTGCATTTAATAGCTTCCTGAATGCTTTGTATTTTTGTCCCAACAATGACTGTATTTTGGAGAACCAATTAGCAGATTATTATTGATAGTTCATGTGTTCAATAAAAAATAGTGCATATTGCTTGAAACTTTCAAGTGGAATTTCTCTTTTCTCTGGAAAGTGTACTGCAGTATCTAAAAAACACACCCAGAAAATGTTTTTTATAGTGGGTCCAACTCTGCTGATGTTTAGTTCATCATTTTTCCTTCGCTGCATCCCTGACACTTTCATGTCAGGCTGTATTCTCACAACAATAGGATTTTTGATTAGGGATTTCTAAACTGTGTGTGGAAAAAAATCCAGGTGGCAAAAATTATACTGGTTCCTTGTTTTTATTTGTTTATTTATTAGAAATAAATTTTTAATGGTAGCACAGATGAGGACAGATAATAAGAATAATTATATGCAACACAAACGCTACAACCATCATTTGTTCAGAAATATTTTTAAAGAATAAGAACAAACAAGGCTATTTGTAGGTAATTCCACCTTGAAGTTGAACAGACTTTGTACAAGTTTTACTTTTTTGCATTACTTCGTATTCCTATACGGTTTTATTTTTAATTTGGTGAACTTAACTATGACAAATGTAAAGAAAATTCAGTCTCTTATTAAGGTTTCAGTAGCATTTGCTTTTACATATTGAAAAATAATCAACAGAAGTTATACTCCTCTGGCACAAAGCGGATATTATTGTGGACAAAATCTGTTACATGTATTATAAAACCAACCAAAAGCCTATATGAAACATCTTGAAAGTTAAACTCTGAAGGGAACAATAAGGCTAACTATTCCCCATATTTCAATTTCACTACATTAGCGTAAAGTACCCTAGGAGGATTCAAAGGCTTCAGCTTCTTTTGCATTTTCAATTGTTATCCATAAACACACAAAAAAGGGGATATAGTTGATTTGATCCAGAGTGGATATAGATTACAAAATATGAAAACCTTTAGTTCTCTCTTCTATGTTCACTTAAAAATGTCTCCTATATTACACTTCTAGGTGATTTTACCTTCTCTTAACCATGCAAAAGCTACAGTGTTTCAAAGCTGCAGATTAGTGATGGTGGCAGCTTATTCCTTTTGGTTATCTACAGCACCATCTTAGTGTCTTGAGGCATAAAAGAATATTATCTGTGTGACAGTTATGGCTAGAGCCATCTATACTGTTCATGCTATCAGCACTCAAAGAGCTCAGAATAGAAATCATTCAGTTTAAGACATCTTCTGTAGTTTCATTAAAAGCTTAAAATCATGAGGTACTGCAAGTTATGACTAAGGTTATATGAAAATTTCAGTAAATCTACGATGTGGAAAAGTATATATGCAGTTGGGGGTGGTTAAAATAGAATTGCTAATCTTTTGTAAAGGCAGTTGACCATAAGCAAGACAACCTATAAATCTGCTTTCCTTCTTTACTTAATTTTCATCACAAATAATGTGCCACTCTGATTGCATGAAATCATCAGGAGTGTCTTCAATTACTGTGTGCAGCCTCTGATCAAAATGACTTCCTCTATTCTCAATCTGGGGGATGATGGGGAGGAAAACGGGAGGAGGGGGGTGAGAAATGCACAGCTAGTTATGTATTACAAATGTCAGGTTACTGTGAAAGTGTATATATTCATATTTAATAATTTCTAAGCTGGAGTTGTGATTGTAATAATGGCTCATTCATATCTGCATTTCATTTAAATGCACTGTTTTGACTCACTGAACATTTGTCAAAGATATTATAGCTAAACTTTTTCACATGACCACTGAGGTAATGACAGCATTACATTACCAGAAAACTGCATGACTTGCTGATACTTCCATTTTCCTCAGCAGCTTATGAAATAATCAAAATGTGTGCATGAAATGGCGGCCTGTTCTGAATTTATTTTAATACAGATAGGCTTATACAGAGAAATGAAGAAGAGTGTAGGACCTCAGACACAAGAGACAATGACTGCGCACAAAGCTGAATTTTACTAGCAGGAAAGATGGATATATGGGTATTAGACTTTTCATAGCTATAGGAAGGATAATCTTTCAATCAGATTAATGAGAAAATATATTGCATGGGCCCTACAGCACTTTTTGCTTTCCAGGCTAATACGTGATTTAAATCCCAAAAGTACATTTTCAGCATTACAATATCCTTTGATAATAATGTCGCTTGCACAAAGACAGATAAAAATAAAACAGTCCCCCTTGATTTCCCATTTTAGATTTGAAGTATATTTTCTGTTCTTTGCCTGCAATGAAGTGAATTCTATTGAGAAGAGTCACATTTAATAAGACAAAGAGAATTTTCTAATTATGCTACCTGTCAAGATTGGAATCTATGGGATTGCAACTGCAATTGAAGAAACAGAGGAAGCAATTGCATATGGTCCGGTTTACTTTGGTGTATGATTACTATTTGCACTTAGATATTGCTAAATGTAAATCACGCACACACACAGAAGCATGCTTTGAGGTAAACACCAAAAGGCAAGTCTCAAAATGGATTGTATAGTCCTCATTTCAATTTTCACTATGCAATTTCCCAAGCTTTCCTAATTTATCTATAGAAAAATAGTCGAAACCTGTGAAAATGAAACACTTTTAAATTACTCTGAGTCATGCAAATATACAATCGACCAAATGATAAATATAATTAAAGCACAAATTACTAATGGAATAAGAATGTATACACATAATTATGCTAGGTTAAGCATTTATGCATCTTTCTGGAGGAAAGCAAGTACTGTAGCAGTGAAGAAAAACAAAAGCCAATTAAAATTAATGCAATAGGAAAAAATACTTCTCTCCGTACAGTTTCTTATCATTTTTACATAGTTCATATTAGAAACATGCAAACATTAAAGAAAATCTTGCTGTTATAAATGGAGCCCTGAAAGTTATCATATGCTGTCCTTTCAGGGTCTCTGGGGAACTGTTCAATGTGCCCCATCAGACATTACTCTTATTTGCGGCATTGCAATCTTGGAAACACTATGGCACATTAGACAAGGAAAATAAATATTGTGTTCTTGATGGTTTCCTTCATATTACAAGTTTACACAAATCCGTGGCACACAATCAATTATTATAAATACTTTATAAAAATAATAAATTAGTTCTTTTAGTGGCTTCATCAAATTTTTTTTTATTAAAAAAATGTCTGGTAGGATGATGCAGATGATGACCATGGATAAAACAGTCAGCATAATATAAGCCTCCAACAAGCCTTTTTTGTTGCTTTTTTAATGATATGTGTGTGTGTGTTTATATATTTATGTGTGTGTGTGTATATACACACATGTGTATATAAACACACACACCTATATAAATATATATATATATGCACACACACACATAAAATCTCCTAATGCAAAATATGCTTTATTTGTTACTGAAACACAATTGGAACCTTTTTTATCTCATTTGGGTTTATGCAAGTTGCAAACTGACTTTTCAACTATTCGGTTTACATCTCTATTTAGCTGCTTGTGTGGTGTTTATTCAGAGAGAGAGGAAAGATGGCCACATCACTTTATTTTCCTTAAAAACATTTAAGCTCTGTAGATGTTTTTTAATAACTCTCAAGTGGTGTCTTTTTAAGCGCTACTATCAAATATCTTATTACTAAGCTACAGCTTTAAACATTTACAGTAGGAAGACTACTAAAAATTCATAAATGATTTGAGCATTCTAGTCTGGCTCAGGTTTCTGAATGCATAAATATGCAGCATACTCGGTTCCAGACCAAATATTTGGTGTCATCATCCACCCATATGACAACAGCAAAGCATAAAATTCATAGGGCTACAATCTCCTTTCATATCCATACCATAGGAGCTTCAAAATTTTGAATTATAGATGTGTGAGACAGGCTGCCAGCAGCCTCAATGATAGGCTGCTGATCTGCCAAGATTCTTCCACCCTCCAAATGGTGTTGCCACTTCCACATGTCTTCCACATTTGTAATCGGTTACCCAAACAGGAGATGAAGTGACCAAAGGTAGATTGATTCAGCTAAATGCCTTCTGTGGGCCAAAATTTTCAAAAGCAGGCATGTTAAGTTGCGCAGGAAAATTATGCTGACCCTGTGATCCTGAGATAGGGTAGATCATTTCCAGCTTCAGCATTGTCCTTTCAAAGGAACATAGAGGGTTCGTGTACTGAGCTTCTTGCCCTCTGTCACTTCTGAAGCCTCCCCTCCTTCATGCAGAGATCAGAGGGGTTTTTGTACCTTGCTGTACAAAAACACCCATGAAGTGACCTTAAAAGGAAACATTGAGGGCAAGGTTGCAGAGGCTTAGAGCTTCACAGAAATATGAGAGAATGTGAAGGTGCTTTTTAACGTGCTTCCCCACTCCTAGTTGTCCATGGAAGATGGTCTTTTTTTTTTTTTTTTCCCCTCTTTTTTTTCCTTCCCCCTAACGATCATGTGATTTCTGTGGCTGATATGTCTATGTATTTCCATTCAACAGGCAGGCAAGCCATTCAGTTTCCTTAGTATTTATGAGCCTGCCTCTCAAGAGGACTGGTAGGAGACACTTCTATCATCTGCAACACCACAAAAAAGTAGAATGAAGTCACTCATTCAATGAAATGCTGCTTTTCCCATGAGAATTCCTTTGGGATTCTATGAAAGCTCTGTAAATTTGAACATTGTCAAGATTAGACCCATGATTATCAGTCTATGTACTTCTAGAGAACCAAAACACTTCATAGCTGCAGCTGACAATTCCTTAGCCATTCTCTTTAATTGCATCTGGACATACGGTTTTCACACAGTGTTTGCCTCAAATTCACAGTTTCCCAGGGACATACAACTCAATGTGTTGTGCCTTGCAACGGAACATTTTCAGAAGCAGCTGTGAAGATGTCACCACTTACATAAAGGCAAGAACAGCTGCCAGTCATGACCAATGTACAGCAATATTTTCATTCTTAAAGAACTGCTGTTCTGATTGCATTGCAGTAGTGGATGCATGATCCCAGTATATAGTTTACATATCTTTACATATTTCTTAAATTTGTACAGCATTTTAGGAACCATTAGGATGAAAGTCACTATAAAATGCAAGATATTATTAAAAAGTAGATGCAAAAAAATTGAAGAAAGGACTGATAAACTGAGGCAGATCCCATAGCTATTTCTAGCAATGCAAAAGGGAAGGGTAGTGAGCAGATTACCTCCCACTAAGCCTGCCTTTCAGGTTTGTGTCCTGAATGTATTCAGGATTAATTCTTTACTTCAAAGGAGGTGGTACTGTTTGCATAGCAACACACTTCCTTCCTGCTCTCTGTCTATCCCCTTTTATACCCTGGTGGGACTCTGTGCAGCCGGCTTGATGTCCCTCCCCAGAGTCAGTGCAAAAGAGTCATCAGAGTATACGTAACAGCCTTTCCTCAGACTAACAGTTGTCTCGGGCCTCTTGTAGCTGCAGAGAGCTTTTCAGTCTCCCTTCTTCAGCTGCACATGCGAAAGCAAATGGTGTTTCCTAGTCTTGGAAATAAATTTAACAACATTACAAAAGTTTGGAGTGATCCTTTCCACCATGGCTCCAGAGATACAAGCGGCTGAGATTTGCTATCCTGACAAGGACAAGAGGAAATGGTCTCAGGTTGCATCAGGGGAGGTTTAGATTAGATATTAGGAAAAATTTCTTCATCGAAACAGTGGTCAGGCATTGGAACAGGCTGCCCAGAGAGGTGGTGGAGTCACCATCCCTGGAGGTGTTCAAGAAACATGTAGACACGGCACTTCGGGATGTGGTTTAGTAGACATGATGGTGTTGGGTTGACAGTTGGACTTGATGATCTTAGAGGTCTTTTCCAATGTTGAAGATTCTATGATTCTGTGATCCTTAAACTAGCTATTGAGTCTGTTGTTGACACCCCCCAGTTTACTATATCCTTTACTTCTGCACCATGACACTTCCCCGGTCTGAAGAGTTCAGTGTCCACCTCTGATCTTAGTGGGAAACACTTTGTACACTATAAGCCTGATCTCTTGAGCTTCCTGAACATCATGAGAGAAATGGAATTGTCCTCAAAAGTAACTCTTTAGAGCCGTAGAAGTCTGTTCTAGGAAGGAGAGCCCAGTAATGTGCCAAAATGATTTGCAGACAGAAAGCAGTAACCTCAGCCTTCAATTCTGGCAGTGGTGGAAGAAACTCTAGAACAGTCTCTCCCTAGCTTGTCTTCTATGCTTCCTGTAGAGGAATTCCCTATTAGGGATCTTTTCTGACTCAGGTAATTAGAAATCATACAAAAAAAAAAATTTAGTTTTCTTCCCTTTCTTCCCTTTTGTCATTTTGTGTCTGGCAGCTTACCTTTAATTTAGTGCCTTTTCTTGTTCCTCCAAGAACATCTTTGTTATGCTTTTAAAAACAGAAATACTGGGCTCCAAAATTTTTGGAAATCCAGGACTTCTAACAGGACCTAACATTAAATTTCTTATGGAACTGAAGAATTGGGAGCTTCAGTGGAACTAAGCATTCAAACATATAAAATGAAAGAAAGATGAACTACAACAGAGGGATAGGAAAAGTCAGGATATTCCCTTGTCTTTTCATTTACAAGGAAGAGGCAAGGTACACTTCCACTTGGGTCCTGCTGCAGCACTTTAAGAGGTTGTGTATCAAGAAAAAGTATTGCATGAAAACTTTTTAGGTTCCAAAATCCAGGGTATTCTCCCTAGGTAGTGGAATTGAAGTATGCTTCTAGTGTTGGCATTGTTTGTGAATTACTTTGTGTGAGAGGAACAAAAGGAAGAAAAAGACTCATTTTCATGCCCATCTTGTCGACTCTGTTTATTATCTCTTCAGGACTCCAGAGCATGCCTAAGGAAAGTATAGTTGTGAAGGGCAACCCTCTCCAGAGCAGGAACTTACTTTTATGCTTGTCCTCATGAAATTTTTTTCCTAGATCCCAAATGTCACCCAGGACAAGTTCTGTAGAATAAAGCAAGCTCTTCACAACTGCCATACCTGTCAGCCACTCAAATCATCTAAGAAGTGACCTAGGCTTAATTTTAGTCTAAGGTCTGAATGCTAATTCTCATTATTATGTCTTACCTGAGTCACATGAGATATGCCCGATACCCAACAGATAAATGCAATGTTAAACTATTTTGCTGGTGATGGCACTTCTGCAAGCTTGAATATATTTACTGGGTTTGGCTGAAATAGAGTTAATTTTTTTCATAATAGCTTGTGTGGCGCTATGTTTTGGATTTGTGACCAAAACAATGTGGATAGCATAAGAATGTGTTAGTTATTGCTGAACAGTGCTTATATAGTGTCAAAGACTTTTCTGCTTCTCAGTGAGTAGGCTGGGGGTGCACAAGAAGTTGGGAGGTGACACAGCCAGGACAGCTGACCCAAGCTGACCAAAGAGATATTCCATACCATATGATGTCATGCCCAGCATATAAAGATGGGGAAGAAGAAGGAAGAGGGGGACGTTCGGAGTGATAGCATCAGTCTTTCTAAGTAACCATTACATGTGATGGAGCCCTGCTTTCCTGGAAATGGCTAAACCTCTGGGAAGCAGTGAATTAATTTCTTATTTTGCTTTGCTTGCACATGCAGCTTTTGCTTTATCTATTAAACTGTTTTTATCTCAACCCACAATTTTTCTCACTTTTACCCTTCCAGTTCTTCTCCTCATCCCACTGGCGGGGAGTGAGTGAGCAGCTGTGTGGGGCTGAGCTTCTCACCAGGGTTAAATGACAACACTACACTACCAGTTACATGTCTTACTCTGGCATCTGTATCTGTCAGGCTCATTACACCAGTGGTAGGTGCTGTGACATGATTCCATGGCAATTAATTAACATGTGAGTTAATTACTTACTCTGTATGATATCATTCCTGGAGCCAAGCCTTACAAATTTCTGTTGAGAACATATTAGAAGGTAAGGGTGTTTAGCTCTTCCCAAAGGACACAGCACATTGTAAGATCAGATTTGGCAAAAATAGGTTCTGATGCCTCCTCCCAAAGCTGTAAGTATGTGGACATTCATACAAACCAAAACTCACAATCTAAGTTCTCAAACATATTTAATTTTCAGGAATAAAATGATTTCTCTATAGATAGAAGCTTCAAAGGAGAAATCTAAAACCTCCTGAAGGATGCGAGCTGTAGTTCTGGCATATACTGGTATTTCTTGCCAACAGTGATTTAGGAGCAGCATGTGGCTACTTCTAATTGAGGACCAAATATTTTTCAAAAGCATTCATAAAAAATGAATGGTTGAAATATCTCAAGAAGCATACTACCTCCTGCTCTCTTCCCTCCCACCCCACACCCCTATATTATGCTAGCACTTCATAAAACAGCAACGTAACAAGTCCTTTTTGACAACAAAACTGCTTTTGTGAAGAAACACATTCATTTGCAATCATAATGAACTGAAAATGCTGACTCCG
Source organism: Balearica regulorum gibbericeps (assembly GCF_011004875.1). NCBI lineage: Eukaryota > Metazoa > Chordata > Aves > Gruiformes > Gruidae > Balearica > Balearica regulorum. The sequence goes on from NC_046185.1 coordinate 34,062,729, forward strand.
CAAATATGTGAAGTGCTGCATATCCCTACCAAGAATTTAAAATAGTAAGAAATGACCCTTACTATGGCAACAACTAATTGGTTTATTGCCCTGACGAGCTAGTGACAAGAAAAGCAGTTGGTAGCAGTGCCTTCATCACAGGGTATTCTAAGAAATAACTAATTTAAACCTTCTCAAGCACAGACACAACCTGCTCCACATGGGAGCGTATCTCCAGAGGGTTCATTAAGTTACTGGCAGTCTAGATTTTGGAAGGAAAACTAAACACTACATCTCTGTTCTGGTCTTCGCTATATGATTGCCTGAAGACCTATAGGTTCAATGAATTGGGGTGGGGTGGTGGAAAGAATTGCAAACTGTCCCTGAATATAAACAAACAAAGAAAGTACAAAATTATATTCAGCACAGTTGTTATGTTTAAATACAATAGTCAAGGAAATATTGTTTCCAGTATTACTTTTTGAAAAGCTCCATATTAAGTTTCAGAAAAACATAGCTTTTCTTTTACATAGGAATAAATACTCTGTTACTCAGAAGCAAGTGGAGTCAGCATTGCTACCTTTTACCAGGGTATAACAGGGGATTTGCAAATTTCTTTCATACTTGTTCATGTTTCTGACTCCTGTGGCCTGTAAAATTCCTTTTGACCCTTGAATCTCTCTTAAACAGAGAGGAGAGTAAGTAGCCAACTTGCCACCTATTGGCATATACCCGGTGGGCTTTGTGACCATCCTCTCTCTTGGGCCTGCAAAGGAAGTGCATAAGAGACCTATGCCTTGTTTTATTCCAAAATGTTGGTGCATGCCTTGCTGACTTTGGTTTACATAGTTTCATTTCTCCCTAGTATGGCTTTGTGATTATTTGGTTCAAACGAACTCCCTCAAAAAGCAGATCTTAGCCAGAATTGCAATTTTGGGTTTTTTACAGTAAAAGCTCCAAGGCATTTGCAGCTTTTAGGCGGTTTCCACCCAAACCCATAAATTAGATGTTATACTCAATCCAGGTTCATGAATCTGTGGTTTGCAATGACACTTGAAACCGGGAAAATATATCTGTTTCTGAGCTTTACTTTTAAAGTTTTGTACAGCGCTCTATAATACTGTTGACAGCTATTTAGATATCACTGGATTTAAATGTTTGCTTTAGAAAATCACATTGGGAGAATTTTGGTTTGTAAATGAAAGCTGGTTCAGAGCTCTGTCCTATTTTGCTAAAGTTCAAAAGGGAAAGGATAAATTGTTCTAGTTTTAAGCCATTTCAACAGCTAATGGAACAGTACAAATGGAAAAGGCCCATGTTCTTGGAGCAGAAGGGTCTGAGTTACATTCCCAGTATAGCCTGTGTGCAGATTACATGACAGCTGTGGCGTCTGCATTTACACAGTCACAAATCATTTACAAGACTGACAGTTGTGCCACAGTTAGTGGTTTTCCCTGCCACCAATTGAACTAAAATATCTCAAAGGGAAAGGTTAATGCACTATACTACTGTGCTTGGCATCCCTTTGAATATTGAAAAGTCTCGTCTGTACTAATGCATAAAAATCAGCCAAACCAAAGTATAGTAAAGAGCATAAAACTGTTCCTGAGGTTGAATCCTGTAAAATCGCTGGTCTCTATTACTTGCCATTGATCTATACTCTCTCACTAGGAAGGAGGGAAAAAATGGTCTCTTCATAGCTGTCCTCTATCCCCTTCCAGCTGGCCAAATTACCACGTGCGTATGATATTTAGTGGGTACAACAAGAGTACAGAGAATGCTGGCTCTTTGCAGCTCGTAGGGAAAGGAGATGACTCTCCACCCCAGGGGCTGGCAATTGCCTTCAACAGAGGGGAGAGGGGTGCTCTGGAGAGGCACTGCATCAGTAACGCTCTGTCAACTCTCTCCTCTTCCTCCTACATTCATGAAGTTCCTAGTATGTAGGAGGGTTTTTTTCTGGTAGCGGTGTTTGTGCTATGCTGATGTTTTCACCAAGGTCAGGAGAGGTAGCACTGAGAGCTCCAGCTGAATGATGAAGCGGCAGTAGCTTCAAGCAACATACTGAGGCCTTTTTTTCTTTGGGAAATTTCTCCTATTGTGCCTCAAGAGGTATAACGACATCACTCTGCAGGAACTTCCATGAAGAAAACTGGGTGAGTCATTCAAAGCGTGAAGTGTTATATATTTATTTAAAAGACAACTTAAATCTATTCTTTCTGATTTCCATGTTCAATTAAAAGTGATGCTTTTTGCTCTGGACACCGTTCATGCCTAGCCATAGGTCTTTTCCCATTACGAGTTATTTAGACAGTGAGGACAGAGTAACTATTTTAAAAATATTTCTTACTTAGGTATTTAACTCAGGTTTTCAAAAGCATCTAAATCCCTTTCACAGTTAATGGGACTTAGGCACATAGGGAGTTATAAAGGTTTTGAAAAAGGTACCCTATGTTTGTAAGGATATGTATATGTTTAATACTTCAAATGGAAATCTTTTTTGTCCTTTTTTTTTTTTTTTTCCTATCAGAAAAGTTCTTGACTAAAAAGACTGGTCCATAAATTCCCATTCCTTTCTTCCTCCCTGTTCTCAGCTGAACAGATTGAAGAGTTTTCACTCAACCCCATGGGCCACACTTGGTCAAGCTCCTGATTTAGGGATGTTCCTCTGTTCAAACCTCATACCCTCAATAGATGACCTTAGAAGAACCTTGCCCCTTTTTTCTTCTAACAAAGTGAGATACCTCTCTTCCCCTCTGTCCTGGACACATTCTTAACTCCTTAGAAACACATTTCTTAAATTAGATATAAACACAAAATTGTTCATTCATATGTATCCTAAATGCATAAATTTAAAAAAAACCCCAAACCTGCTTTCTGTAATAAGTGATTTAGCAAAAAATGTTGTTTTTCTTATGCATCTATTCTAATGTAAGTAACTGAATTAACAAGCCACGAGGAGAACATGCATTAAGATATTTACTGTCTACAATTACTTAATTCTTTCTGACTTAACATTGCAATCTATTATTAAAACCACATATTTGATATGCTTTCTTATTCCACTTCTATTATTTCAAATGATTTAATGATTGTTTTACAAGGAATAAAAATATACTCAATGAGAAAAATGAGATTAATTTGATTCCTAAAAGAATTAAAAGCAAAAACATTTGTAGAATTATGCATGAGTTATCATTTCCAACATTTCAAGAGTTTGAAAATGATGGAGAACCAGAAATGTTGAAAAGCAACTTCTTATGACAAAGTTTACATTTGATGCTCAAAAAGAGAGATCAGACATGAAACTCAGACTGTGAATTTTTATTTTTTTAAGTCTGACGTGGTACTGTTAGTACATCAGAATATGAAGAAGATACCCCTTTGGACAGACAGGAAAGAGCTGAAATTTCCAATCAAAAAAATTAACGCTTTTCATTCTTCACCACAACACATCTCTCTTTTCCTCATAAAGACAGCTTGAAGACAAACCATCAAGAATAAACCATTCAACTTTCCTCAGATAGCCAGTTGTGTGCTGCCTCTTTCACTTATCTGCATTTGAGAAATGAGGTTCAAGTAGTCACTTTCCAGGTACCAGCATCCCAGGTAAATGCCGCAGTCCTTGAGTTTAACTGCATATTTCTGAGTCCTTTTGGAGGTGTCCCGTTTTGCACGTTCATTATAGCAGAATTCAAAGCTGGAATTCCTAAATCAAAATCACAAACAAGTACCTTAATCCTTTGGTTGTGGAGTTAACCATCCATTTTCTGGCACAGTGCCTGCTTTGCCAAGTGGAACATTTTCTCATAAAGGAGTATATGAGAACTGATGACATAAAGCAGCTCAGGTTCAAGTCACTGCCCTGTATCCAACAAAAAAGGTATTTCAATCAGCTCTTCTACGTTCTTGACAATCAAGATGTTATTGGCTAAGCTAAGACACATACTGCCTCTTATGTCTTGACCAAAACCTGACATTCTAGACAGGAAAATCTTTCCAGATGTAAGTTTATCAAAGCAGGTATGATGAAACAATGAAACAAGCCAAAGAAGTTGTTGAACAACTCTTGTTTGGGCATTGGTTTCCTGTTTCCTACTGGCTGGCCCTTGGCAATTGTATTACCTGGGAGCAGGCGGAGGAGGCTGCTCTGCAAGGGGACCTGAGTCAGGTTCCACGGGTGATGGTAGGTCAGTGCCACACTGATGGGGTGCCATCCTACCGTGCCCAGTGAGAAGTGCGTGGCAGGATCGGTGATGGGGACCAGGATCCGCCTCAGCCCAGGGATTGCAGACAAGTGTCTAGTGATGGGCCGGGTCCAGAGTCAAGCCAGAAGGTCAGGTCAGCAGGTCAGGATCAGCGAGGAAGAAGGGCAGGCTGCAGTGAAGACTCAAGGTGAGGACCTGAATACATAGTCACCTCTCAAGTGAAGGGAGGTGGGAGCCCCTGACGAGACTCCTCCTTCTGCAAGTCTGACCAAGGTCCCGCAACTGTGTCGTATCAGAGATGCCCTGAGAAAAGGCAGCCAAAGCCCTTGGAGAGGGTGAAGAGGCAGCACAAACTGTGGGTGCACTCAGAGCCCTGACAGATAGATAGCTTTCTGTACATTTCAGAAGTGCTAACACTGCAAGGGGATACATGCTAACAGAATGTTGAATCCATGTAGAGAGAGGCTGGTGCTGGTGGGACTCCAGTAAAATACTGGAGATGGCCCAAATGGATTAGTGTACAGATAATTTGCCTTGATAAATTGAGATAATTTCAAAAATATTTTAAGCTTCAAAATGGATGAACAAGATTTTACAATGGCTAATTCAATGTCTAGAGATAGATTTTCGAAGCACTAGCACTTTCTTCCACAAAGAAGTCACTTGTATTTTTATGGCTTATAATACCTAATGTTCTTTTATCAATTATTTAAGTAGCACCAAAACCGAATTTCATCTCTGATCATTGACACAGTTACCCAGACTTGTCCTACTTGCATTTCCAAGACATACACATTTGTTAATTGACTCTTAATTTGTGTACAAGGGTGAAATACTGACCCTGGAGGGGTCACCAGCAAAACTCCCATTAACAACAATGCATTCAAGATTTGCCCCTTGGGATTTTGCATATTCTTCAAGCTTTTGAAGATATCCCCCCCCCCGCCCCGCCCCCCGGCCAAAACAAAACAAAAAAAACCTCAAAGCAAAAAAAAAACCTCAAAGCCAAAAAAAAAAACAACCAACAAACAACAAAAAAAACCCACCACAACAACCCAAAACAAGCCCCTCCTCCCAAAAAACCCCAACAAAACAACAAAAAACCCCCACAACCCCACGGGTTTTTCTGAAGTGAGGCTAGTAAGGGAAAAGTGCAATGAGCCTAGGCTCCTAGATAGTCAATGGAAGAAGAAAGGCACTTCCAGAGAGCAATTCTGATTATGTTCTGGCAGAGCAACCTTTCCCCATGAATTATGTAAGGACCTTGGGACAACTTGACTCTTAAGGTAGGTGCCTTGGTGAGATTACTAAAACTGTATCAGAAGAAACTGACCCTCATGCAAAATTTCCGAAACATTGAACTGCGTTGACTGTTTTGCATTCAATCTTACATTCTCATCTTTGGCAACTCCTGAAATGCCTTCCTGTCTGTGAAAGCAAATGAACATATTTCCATTTCACAGTAGAAGGAAGAAGACACTGAAATCCAATGCACAACATATTCTTCTTTATTAGGAAGAGTTTAGAGAAATTTGGCTACAAGAAAGATGTAAATGTCAAAGAGAGCTAAGGAAGTCCCAATCACGTGATCTCTTCATTAATGCAGATTGCAGCAAACTTTCTACTGTATTTTTCAATAAAAAATGGGCACTGGTTAAAGCAGTGTCTAAAATGTGTTATATGGGGTACCTTTGAGATACACAGCGCTTTCATAATGGAACACTAGCCCCAATGCATAAATAATAAGAATTTTTGTGCTTCTTCCTATGTTTTGTGGAAGAAAAGGGTTTCAAGACAGCTGACATATTTCTCTATTTCTCCCTGCTCATTTAAACAAACACATATTGCAAAGCACTGTCTTTTTGCTCACTTCATTTTAAAGAAAATCAGAATATCACTGAGCAAGAAGGAATAAAAAAGAAATTAATTTATATAGTTGCAATAAAAGACTCATGCCAATTTCTGAAGTATTACTATTGTCTGCAGTATGATGCTAGTTCTGTAATTACGGAAATGCAACAATAGGGGGCTTGTGCAATTTTAGGAGAAAACAATTCTGCATAAAAATTCCAGCTCTGAACATGTGATCAGTCCTTTTAAGGACAAAAAAGAGGCACTTCCTTGTACCTGCATTCAATTTCTATATGCATCTACAGTTCACTTACATCCTCTGCAAACTCATCTGTGTAGTTATTCCTTTTCTTTAAGCACAGAATATAACAACACCATAGAAAAAAAAATTAAAAAAAATTTGCACACTTCACTATTCTTGCTGAGAGGTTATGTGATTTAAGATCAAAGTAGAAAGAAAACCCAGGTAACAGCTAAGCTCAAAAATTAAATAATGAAGAGAATTGTGCATTAAATGGGCCAATTTGAAATATTCCCTATCCTAGCATAATTAAAATTTTACATATAATGATACAACTAAAATCTGCCAGCACTTTTTCCTCCTAATGGAAAAAGCTGGATTAGAAAAGTAATTTAAGATGGAACTGGCCATCTTGTCTTAAAAAAAAATAAATAAAGAAGCCTTACACTCATTTATGGAACACTTCAAAACAGGAATAAATGAAAATGAATTAAAATGTATATATCATCTGCTGTTCTTTCCATCATGAGAAAATTTTCAGGTAGCCAACTGTTTTGAAATAAAATTCCCTGCAGTTGCTATAGTGATGATAATAAAGTTCCTGCCTCAATTTATGTGATAGAGGTTCCTAGCAGAACACTTGAAAAGGTAAGCTAATCATAATGAAGACACTGTTAGTTCTCATGCTCAGAGCAGCCTCCTTGAATTTAGTTCACAATTACAGGACTCCTCCATTGTTGTCAATTTTGCTATATGTACATTATCATAATCTTCCTCAATGTGGCAGTAACAAATTATGCAGCAGAGATAGTATTCTTTTTCTAGGTTAAGTCAGTGGACAAAGGATACACAAGTTTGCTACAATAAACAATGACTGAATCAAAGATATTTCTCTATTAGCTGGTTTTTTCCCATTATAAATCTTTGTTTTTCTAACCATGTAATGACAGTATTTTTTTTTGCTTCTATAGTACATATTGTTCAAGTCTCGTTTTATCTCAGTGTTGATGCAAACTAAATAGCTTTAAAGCAGACAGTTACCTGTCAAAATGGATGAGTCATCAAAGCAATGTCAAAGATAAAACATTATTGCTCAGATGTATGTTCTAGTGCAATAATTTTGTAAAATAACATAATTTACTTTAAAACATTTGTGAAGCTAAAATAGCTCCCATAATAGCTGGTTTAGAAGAAAAATATGCAAAATAGCTGACAAAAAATAGAATGTCATTAAATATTATTTAGATAAATAAGATAAAACAGAAATATTAAATCTGCCAAAAACTAGGACTAATCATTGTGAAAACAATGTTTTAGCAAGGCACTTCTAAAAATACCCGTGATTTGCAATTGTGATGTAACTATATATACACGCATGTTTCTGCGTGAGAGTCTGTATGTGTTTTGATGTCTATGTGCCACTGTCATTAAAGATATATGAGCTCCCCTCCTTCTGTTACTTTATTGCTTACGTATGTATCATGCCCACCAATAAGGAAAATATTTTATTTCTTTTAAAAAGAAAGTGCTTGGAATAAATAAATAAATAAATAAATAAGCCTTAGCACTAATTTAAACCCAATAAGTTCTAAAGCTTGATGTGCAAAGGCACAAATACTATGATGAGGATATGTCATGTAATAAGAGAGATCAAATAAATTAATGCAAGAGCCTGCAAAAGTTAATGGCCGTGATGTCAGTAAGCTTTTAATTAATAACTTTCATTATTTTTAAAGTCCTTTACAGCTGGACTCCTAAGGAGCCAGGGTTCCAACAACCAGACAGCAAAGCCATTTATGATCATTTTTTCGATGGACTAAAATCCTTATCCCATCTAGAGCAAGATTCTCAATAACAGCATATGTTCTTTGGCCAAATGTGTGAAGCCTTAATCTGACCAGTGACATTCAGGTCAGGAGTACACATATGGTATGCCATACTGACTCAATTAACCATCCATCAATTTAATTGCATAATATATCAGAAGATGTATTCCACTACTACATACAGTTAGATGCAGGCATGGAAGTAAATAAGACAAAGCAACAATTTTCTGTTTGTTTACCTTAACAGGAATACTAGGTAGAAACAATAATATGTTTTATAAAGTATTTTTGTTCTTGGAAAAAAATAATTTTTGACAGCTAAACTGATCAGAGGCTGATAGTTTTAGAAATGATACTTCTTGTAATAAGCAAGCGTAGGTGGAAAGCACACCTTACAAGAAAATTACAGCGCTTCCACTGATTCTAATCACATTAATGTGGCGATAAGGGGAAAAAGAAGGTATATTATTTAAACATTATGTAAATTATGAAGAGAGTTAACACATTGCAAACTTATAAGTAGTGACATAGTTGAGTTGATTTATGCAATCACTCCAGACATCAAATCCTTCTGGAATAATATACGTGACAAAAAATGACAACATGGTGACAAGTTTAAAAAAAAAAAAAAGAGGAGGAGGAAGAGGAGGAAGAGGAGGAGGAGGAGGAGGAGAAATAGGAGGAGGAGGAGGAGGAGGAGGAGGAAGAAGAAGAAGAAGAAGAAGAAGAAGAAGAAGAAGAAGAAGAAGGAGGAGGAGGAGGAGGAGGAGGAGGAGGAGGAGGAGGAGGAGGAGGAGGAGGAAGGAGAAAATTAAGCTTATATTTTAAATATTCTAGGACAAAATCTTGAAATAATAGAAGTCAAACATAAAGCCTTCCAAACTGGAATTCACTGGAAGACATAGATTTCAGGCTCTGGTCAGCATCAGTGTTATATGAAATGCCCTCTTCAGAATTTGCATTAATTTTATTCTGTTAATTTCAAAACTAAGCCTTGACGATGCATTCCAGCACATATGTAACATTTAAAATTTCATAAGCAGGAGTTTAATTTTTGAGCTTCGTCTCCAAACCTGCTTTGCAGCCACTGTAAACCCTGATCCTCATTTGCCAAGTCTGTGGGTATCACAGCCGGTGTATGGACCAGTTGTCAGCCACAGGTCATAATACTTTTCTGATCTTCTTCATTGTAGACGAATCAGTGCCACACTGCTGAAATCCTTTCTTCTCTGTCTCTCCTTTGGGGGTGAAATTGTTCTAGTGTGATGTGTCTTTACAGACCAGCAGTTTTTGCCTAGAATTGGATCTTATCTTCATGCATTCTCCTCCTGTGGAAGAATGCCCAGTTCGGTGTATTTTGCTCCTTTTTCACCTAGAATATTGAGACAGCTTTCTGAAGTCACTTCTTTCTACAAAGAAACAGAAGTATAGTGCTGTTAGACACTTAGACACTCACAAAGTCTAGAATAATGCGATCATGTCACATCTAAAAGTTCAGCAGCAGCAATATTAAAGCACTTTTTAATATAACACTTAGCAAAGAGACAAGGAAAACTGCTTCTAAAGATGGTGTATTTTTTGAGCAAAAACATAAGCTTTGCAACATAGTATTTTTAGATTCTATGAGTCATCACAAGCATGGGGTAAATAATGTAGCTCTTGTGGAATGGAAAAAGATAATTTAGAGGAAACACAAGTGACTACTTTTTATTAGACACCTTAGATAATTAGCAACTTGTTTTTATGCTCACTTCTAATACAATTTGCATAGTTTTCTGATAGTTCTTCTCCATGACAAGTTCTGTGAAATTTCCTCCCCTCCCCCCCCCCCCCCCCCCCCCCCCCCCAGTTTCTTGAAATTCTGGGTATCTTTTATTTATTCTGGTTTTAAGCTTTCTATAGAGTGGGTTGGTTGAGAAGTTTCTCTACAGGATCTGGCCCCTGAGTTGACTCTTGGAGAGAAAAACAATAATTACTGACTCTTGAGGATCCAGTGATATACTAATTAAAAAGAAATGTTAACATTTTGATGTTATTATCAACCACCGCATACACCTGTACGTGGTAGATGTGTCTGTGTCACACAGATCTCTCCAGTTCCCTACACCTATGTCTTGGTCCCTTGTCACGCTCCTTGCATCCCAGGCCATTAAAGACTCTTCTTCCTTGCTTTGATCCTAGACTGTCCAGTCTTGCTGGTTGGGACAATCTAGGATCTATCTGACCCAGGCTGCAGAGCTAGAGAGATGCTGCCAGATCATATCACAGTAGACTCCATGGCTCAAGGTTTCCCACAAATAGAACAAATAGAAGTCCTACTAAAAGGCACAGCTCCCAGCCACAGCCAGATGACTAGAGTCCATCCCCATTCCGTGAGTCACACATTTGTCACTCAGAAAAGTCTTACACTTTGCAGGAACCTTACATCAGGTACCATGTACCTGTATATCTGAAAATTAGCAACCAAGTAGAACTTAAAAGTATTTGGCCTTGTTCTCACAGATCTAGGAAATCTGAGACAGGACGTCGACAGAAATTTTCTTCTAAATTTATTTTTCTTTAAAGAGGTTTGCGGGCTGTGTTGCAGGCACAGCGGTCCAGGATTAAGGTTAGTTCCTGAAATAACAATACATGCTTAATCAAGGAACAGAAAACATAGTTTGATAATGAAGGTGTTAACTCACATCTGCCAGTAAACTGAAAAGGCAACTGTTCCAGTTATCTGTGTTTCCCTTTTCTGAGTTTACTGTCCTCATTGTGGTAATGGTTGAAGAGGACACATTTTGGCTCTTGCTAGACTCTGCAACCTAAACTCAACCTGAATGGAAATCAGCTCTGACTTCTAGTTGGTGACTCCAGCAGTTCAGAAGGTGCTACAGGGCTTCTGTGACTGATGGGCAGCAACTTACAAAGGAGGCTGGAGCAGCAGCTGACAAGGGAACTATTTTATCAAACCTACTCAGAGAAATGAATAGTACAGCTGTTGAATCACACATATCTAATAGCCAAATTAATACTTTAATCCAAGAATATCTAACAAATTCAGAGGCTGTAGTTTTTCTCCATGAAACATCCATTTACCGAAACAAACATATTCATAAAAATCACAAATTATTGCTGGCCAGCTGAGGAAGAGAAAAAAGAATATTCTCTTCACAAGAATTATTGTAGCAAATCATTCTGCTTCTTTTATTACTGCTCTGATTTTAATATAGCTCATGGATTTAATTATCCAGTTCAGGATATATTTGTAAAGTTGTAAAAAATTGAAAGTACTATAAAATTAATAGTTATTACGACTAATCCATGATTAATATACTACCTGATAGTTTTTACATGTCCCAGAATAGCAGTTTAGAGAATATAATTTCTGAAATCCAGTTAGAGATTGAGCCAATTTTCTGACAAAGCCACCAACCTGCTAATTCTTTCTCCTTAAAATGCTTATGACTGAGATGGTGGTGGTGCAGCCTTAAAATCACAGCATAGGTCAGCCTGTAAGCTCAGTCATCCTTTTACCTTTAAAACCATAGTGTCACCTAACCTGGGAAGCTCCTCCATGACACTCTCTGAGGCCAAAGGGCCTGATATAGTACAGAAAACCCAAATTCAATTCTAGCCATATCATACTGCCGTGTGGCAATCTCTGTTTTAAACCACCATGCATAAAGGAAGCCTTGGCTTTGTACTGGTATTAGATGCTGTCATAGTATAAGATGATGTGACAGGAGTATATATTGATTTAGAATTTGCTGCTCTCCTTTTAAAATGTAGAAGCTGACTAAAATGAGCAACAAAGGGTATCCTACAAATAAACAGCACACATTTTGGGTCAAGAGTACTCTTAAGAGACTGAAAAATAGTATTTTAAGGCTTTGTCTGGAAAAAAAATTCTAGTGGAAGGACATGGAAAGGCAAGATACTCGAGGAACACGTTAATTGGGATATAAATTAGAATTACTACATCTAACAGAGCAAACTGCTCCTCAGAAAAGGCAGGTATGTAATCTGGTTTATAACGAGACACTCATCAAAATGGACCCAACAAACACAGGCAAACAAACATGCTCTGCATATAGTCTCACAAGATCGCTCTCTAAATAACTCATCCACACACAAGGCAGCTCATGGTTTTTTTGTAGCATTTTAGTTTGGCTTGGCTCTGGGTTTCTTATTTTAAACAAAAGATTGATGCATTACAAACAGGCAAGAGTCTGGATAAATGAGATCTGATGTTTATTCATGACAATTTTAAAAAATGTTCAGATAGTAAACAAAACTTAATTACTTTAGAAAGACATAAAATCTGCTGATATAGGATATAATGCTAAATAATAATCACCAGAAAGCCATCTCATTATTATTGGTTTTGTGTTTGATATGGGTTTGGCCCAAGGCAAAGCCCAGGGCTTTATTTATTTAAAAGGGTATGAAAACAAGGCAATATGCATGTTTCATATTAAATATTGTGATGGCATTACACTATGTGAAATGCAACGAGAGAGAAACATTGTGAAGCACCGAGGAGAATTTAAAAATTTATATTTTGTTGTACTTTTTCTCAGACATAAGCAGACTTTCTGAGGGATTATGGGAATACTAATAGCCACTATGGTGTGGTAATTTATTATAATCTCGCAGCGAAAAAGAGTACACATGTATATACATACACACTCCACATTTATAGCTACGTCTGATTTTCCTATTAAGTTATCTGTTATTTTTTTAATTGCAAACTCTGATGAGTTTAAGTCAACATATTTCCTTACTGCTCCTTCTGCTTGTCAGCTGTAGCTGGATTGATAAAATGCAAATGAACAAATCATTAACGAGTACTGGTTATGAATCTCTCAGGCAGTTCAGGACCCTATCAAATCCTGCACCTATTACTTTGTGTGATTGATGTACTATTGTAAGTGATTGTTCCTGATCTTATTAAATCTTATTGATTTTTTCCCAGTTTCTATTTTATGCAGGACCAGGCTTGGACTATTATGAATGTTGCTGAACACTGTTAATCAAGCTTACACAGCTATTTTGATGGCAAACAATTAGAACTCTGAAGCAATACCTTGCAATTAGCTTCAGGGATATGGACCTCAGCACCATAATAATGAAAGAGACCTTCTCCTTCAAGCAAGGTAATGAGATTTACAATTATGACCCCAAATAACCTCTGAGAAATAACCAATCTGCAAACATAGATGTGTTTATCAATAATTTGTGCCCTTTTTATGAAAATGTATTTTTAATTTTTTTTCTTCACATATGAATCATTGTTTCTACCAAAACAAAGTGTATGAAGTCTTATAAAAATGACAAATATATAAACTGAAAATCTGTATGTATAATTTGAATCCACTGGAGGGTCCTACAGAATGATATGCATCAATAGCGTTCAAATTTTGTGAGGAAAATAACACTAAAAACTTGTGAGAAAATACTGACATATTATGGAAAAACTTGAGTGGTTATTATTGCTTGAAAATGCTTATTTAAATGTTTAGTTAATATACATATTAGGTACACTATATATGCAGTATGTAAGTAGACATAGACATCCATAAACATACATCTTTATAAATCCACTGCATGCATTTTTTATTTGAGTTATAAAACCAACAAAAATCTCTTGATTTAACTCCTTTAGAAAGCAAAGAGATTAACATGGTTTTGTGAATTGCAATAGAGCACTGAACATCACAGGGCAAATTTTTGGTACATCCAAAGTAATGTAACACACAATTAATATATAAATAAAATGCAATTAACATTTTTTGCCTGGAAAGTGAAATAGTGTATTTCCAAACTTCTTAACTTTCAGTATTCATATGTTACTGTTGCAGTATAAGCACATTTTTTGCTGATCATTTAGTATTGCTATAAACTCTTGCACCTACATATCACATTGCACTTGGAGATTAACATGTTTTTGCTAGTTAGTTAGCATATTTGCTAATTTCTGAGGTGTTTTTTGCTAAAAAGAAAATACTCAACATCTGTAAAATATATTTACACAAAAAAGGGAAATGCCTTGAGAACTAGGAAAATTTTGGAGGCTTTGAATAATCCCTACAATACTCCTTTTCTGTTTCTATGAATTTATTAAATTGAAATCCAGGCTTTTATACTTTGGTTTAGGTGACAAGATGAAGAAGTGCACCAGGCCCGAATGTAGGAAAGAACAATTTTCAAATATGAAAAAAGTTCACTATTCCTACTATTCTTTTACAATAATTACTTGCAAATGTCTCCACTGTATATGGTATTTTCAGCAGGATGGCAGTGGGGTGCTGAGCACACCTCCCAGTCTGGTGTTCTCCCTTCTTGTTGCCCCTCGTATCCAAACCTTCAAATCCCCTGTGGAGCCTGTTTCTGAAACAGCCCCTGAAAAGAGTGTGGGTTCCATGAGCAGAAAAAAGTGGGGCTACGCTGGAGATCTGTAGCTGGAAACGATGACAGTGAGGATGATCACTTCTTTAATCAATACGTTAATCCAGGTTCTGGGTAGGCTTCTGAGTGGAGAAAGGGGAGGGTGAAGAAAGAATAGTGTTTCTTAGAACTGTCACTTTGAAATCTGTCTACTTCAATGTAGTGTCAAAGTAGGAAAAGGATTATATTTTAAAGCACAGGATTAATGAGATATACTCTTCTTAACCCATTGAATATGTGTGAGAAGTTCATCCAGAGAAGCAAAATTAGTGTGTCTATGGCTATACGCAATAAACCATACGCTTACAGTAAAACTTTAGAAGGCTGAAGGAATTTTCTGTGCATTCCCAAAGTGATATTGGAAGAGTTAAATGTGAGAGCTTAGCAAACCTGATGAGATTTTTAAAAGGCACATGAGCTAATTCACCACATGAGTTTTTCCTGTTTCTCTTTACTTGGAGCACAACCAATAAATGTGAGTTATTTTAGTGCCAATTTCAATTTTTATCAAATAAATATACATTTCTTGCTGGATGCAATGGTTAATGAAATGCACATAATATGTAAAATCTATAAAAATGTTGTAGTTATACATTACTTTCTGACTGTTGTACAACCTTTGTAAACAAAGTATAGTGTATCAACTTTCTTGTGACAATAAGCAGATCTGTCATCTTGGGGACAGCTAAATGAATTATTTGATCAATAGCAGACTACATCTCTGATGATAAGACAAGCTCAGACAAATTAAAAAGTGAGCCAGGTATAGCATGTCACAAGAAAGACACACAGGTAGTGTAACATACATTTAATATTAAGTAGAAAAACATTAAAAAACCTCAAACAAAACCCCAGACCAAAACATAAAGCCACAGTTAGGCACTTTTTTTTTTTTTCCTGTTTATATTAAAACAGGAAGATAACTTTTAAAAATCAAACTAATAAAAAATCAAGTGGTAAAATACTTTATGAATTGATAAACACAATAGTTTTTAGAAGTGTTTTGTACAAAGCAAATACTGGTAAGGCCGCTTAGATAGGAGGGCTTCTAGTTTTTGGAATTGTTAAGTTCCAAGATTTTAAGCCAGATTCACCTGTAGTGAATCTAACTAAATCTGTCCACTACTTTGTTATCAACTTCTTCCAAATTAAAAAACAAAACAAAACACCAAAACCTAAAAAACCCAAACCAAACAAACCAACAAACAAAAAACTAAACAAAAAAATCCCAAACCAAGAAAAAAAACAACCAACAAAAACCCTCAAACCAAACCAACCAAATAAAAAGGCAGCAGATTACTGAACAGATTACAACTCTTCAGAAAGTTTGGTCTCTACAGCATTGCAAACATGCAAACTGCTCTACCAAAGACAATACTTGCAAGTTTGTAAGATATACCACAGGCAAGCCCAGTCTTGAAGAAGGTCTCCAGACTGTTCTTAGGCTATATGTTACATATTTGCCCAAGTGTGGATAACATCCTCATGAGTGGCCAAACTGGGTCAGACCCTGTCCTGCTTCTGATCTTCATGAAAACCAACAAGAAAAGAGTAAGGTAATCGTACAGTGATAATTTGCCCAGTAATTTGTGCATATGTGTAAAAAGAGAAAGAGATGTTTAGTACTATTTATTTTTTTTTCAAATCTTCTAGAATTATGAACAAAGAAAATTTTTTTTCCTTTCCCTAGAATTTTAAATAGAACTTTAAAAACTTTAGAAATCTGCACCACTCCTTGTGGCTTCCTGTATCCGGAGCTTTTTCACAAGTTGCATTTACATTATTTCTAAGGAAGAGTCTGACAGTTCTAAAATTGCATAAACAGAGCCAAGCTGTCTGTTTTAAAATGAAATGACATACAGGGTAGCCAGAGCAGCTGTAACTTGTATATGTGCAATTTTAAAATGTTTCCAACTTTTTCTTTTTTCAATGTATATGCATCTTATAACAAGGAATTCAGCTCCTACAATTTACTGTTTTCCTTTTTGTTTCTCTTTCTACTGTTCTCAGATATTCTGAAGAGCTAAAATTCTTTTTACGCAGGGAAGAACTTCTCATTTCTCTCTCTCCCTCTGCTTCATACAGTATGCATAAATCTCACAGAAATAAGTCTAGAATAATATACGTGTTTAGTGATAGGAACACTTAGGGTAGCTATAAAGACTAAGTGTTATTTTGATATGCGGGATTAAGTTTGAAACACACAAGCAGCATAAAACATGGAAGGAAATAAGAATTTTGTGTTGGAGGACACAAAGGGATAAAGATTTGCTTCTGTCCTGTATATGTCTATGTATTAATATAGGGTAATTATAGCTATAAGCCTCTGAATGCTAGTGGTAGTGATGTGTCTCATTGCTGCCATTGGATTCATGACAGCAAATTCCAATTCATCAAAGCAAACGCCTCTGCATTGCACATCAGGCATGATAAGTCTCTAATAACAGTGTATCATCATCTCCAAGTTACGTGTATTAAAGACATATGCATCAAAGTGCAATATCACACTTTAAAAGTTGTGTTTCATGTGGGAACTTAGTGTTTCTCAAGAATTATTTTTTGTCTTCATGGACTTCTGTACATTTTTTCTCCTATTCTTTTGTAATCCCTTTAGGATATTCATGTCACTCAGGTATTTATTTGTGTGGTGGAGTCACCATTTGCACAAATACTGATCTCACATTTGAGGTATCTCCCCCACTGTGACACTTATTCTTATAACTTATGTCAAAACTGCCTGCACTCACATCTTAAGCCCTTCTGAAATGAAGTCCATAGTTGGGGCAACTGTAATGAAAAGAAGCGACTTGAAATAAAATCATCCATCCATGAAAGCTCAATTCACAGCTTTAGGATGGTCAGACACAGATCTTCTTCAGCTTAATTTGTAGCAAGTAGCAATTCACCTCATTTTATATGTTGTGTGTCATACGACAAGCTATAAGGTGAAAAAAGCGTATGAGTGTTCTGGAAAAAATCAAACCTCAAACAAAAGCCAAAATTCTTTGCTTAGTGCTCATGTACATGAAGCAATTAGTTTGATGTTATGATGGGTGTTCCCCACGGTGCAGTTTCTGCATTAGTATTTATATCTTCATGCCATTGTATTTTGGACAGTGCTAAACACATCTGATATACTCAGAAAATTATAGTCACATGCCAACAAGAAAGAATATCAGCAAACAGTATTAGCATACAGGTGGAGCTGGATGCATCAGAGACAGGCAAACACTAATAAAATGTTTAAATTTTATGCATTTTCATTGAATACATAAAGCTAAACTCTGGTTAATTAGGCTGCAAATATCAAGTTATCCTTCTCTCTGCTGGGAAAATCTCTCTTTGGTTACTGGTATTCCTGACAGGTTCTTTGGAGTAAGTTCCTTTCTCCTAATAGTAATAGATACAACCTTTAGAGGGATACTTGAAAGTGCAAAATAGAACTATTTAAAGTTCAGTTAAGAGGTTTAAGTATGAAGAAAACTGTATTGTATAATAAAGCATTTATTTGTTTAAATGGGAATGTAAAGAAAAAAATCAGAACCAGTTCTTTCTATTTATCTTCAAGTTCTCGTGCTTTTTCTATCAGATCACCTCTAGTTCTCCTTCACTACCCCTCACTCTTCCACAGCCTGTCACTCATTCATATTTATGATCTCCAAGCTATCATCCTCTCCGATTTTGTGATGCTCACAGATTTGTCCTTCCCTCCCTAACCTCACTCCCCCCTGTTATCACGATGGTCTCTAATTTCACCTATACCCTTCACGTCTTTGCCCCTCTTTCATATTATTCTGTCTGCTCCTCTGCACCTTAAACTAACCCAGGCGTTCATCATCTGTGTTTCTACGGAAAGGAACCTAGGGAATGTTCCAGTCTTCTCTCTCTGTCCATTTATCCATTCCCCCCCCACACTTTTATTATAAGAAAAAATATAAAACTTTTATTCCTAATTCCTACATCTTTCACCACCTCTAATTTTCCATCAAACTTTCTTTCTATTGATTTAGCTATGTTTGGCTTTACAAGTTTTCAGTTCCTTCAATTCTTCAGATTTTATTTTTGTCCTATCCCTAGCCTTTCTCCTTCTGCAGCTCCATCATTACTCTTAAATCCCAAATCTCCAAATCCAAATTTTTCCTTCTATTTCATACTGGCTCTCAATTTCTCCCATTATCAGATTCTCTCTTGTGTGTACAGATTTTTTCTCTAGTCTCTTTACATTCCAAATTTTAACCAAATATCTCCTCCAGTACCTGTCGTTCACAATGCAAAACATAGTTCTGAATCCTTTCTTCTGGAAAAACTCCCTTTCAGATGCACTTGCTTAATACATTAAATCCTCCACCCCCATCACCTTTGGTTGGTTGTTTTTTTTCTTGGTTCTTCAGCATAGGTCAGATTGTTCCAAAAGTATCCTCTGGTTTTCATCACATTGTTTACATTCTCCCATTAGTTGTCTCCACTTAACTGAAATGCTTGCTAACAACCATCTTATTCCTCTGATAATTTTAATACATATTAATGGCAAATATTATTATTGTGTGTAAAAGTACCCTAGCATAGATCAAAGTTACTTTGTGCCCAGTGCTGCACATGCACTCAGGAAGAACAACATTAATGCAACATCTCAGATTTTTGCAGATCAGATCAGATCTAGCAGATTTCCTCACATCCACATTATCATTCCCCAGCACTGTCCTCTGAAATAAAGTCACAACAAAATAGAGAAATATTTCACTATTTGATTGTCTTTTCAGTTTTTAAACAGATGCTTCACCCATCTCTCTCCATCTTTTCTCAGCAGTCCCTGCAATGCTTCATCTCTCTTGAAAAGGAACTTAGCACACAGTACTTCAGGGCTTCACCAGCAAAGGGAAGCTTCTTGGACAAAATCTTTACTCTTCCTTGCAAAAACAAACCATTCCTTCGCAATCCAAACAGCTTTCTCAAACCTTTTTGCTCACAGCGCCTTTAGTGCCCATTGCAAACTGTTGCAGAGCTAGAGTGACTTCTTGCCCTTGATTCATGACTGCCCACATTTTTACCAGCATGAGTATTTCATTCACTCTCATTAAATAACTTTGTTGTTGTTGTTGTTATGGTAAGCTGTAAAGTTACAAAACAGATGTGCAAATTTGTTTTGGTTAAGCCTAGTAGATTCCCGTCAACTTCCCCCACAGTGCAACCCATGCCAAGGAAACACCATTTCTTCCAGAAGGCCTCTCACCAGTGGGAATCCCACAAGTGCTGTTTTTTTTTTCCTCCCTCAACACCAAAAGAGGTTACTCATAAGTGCTAGGCACTGCAAAGCCTTCTGAATTCCAGACTGACTTAAAAAATAGAAAGCAACTATTATCAAGTAAAAAATAGCAATTGCTGGCTTATGTTACTGGAGAATAAAGATGTTATGACCTGAATGTTCCTGTTTTCCTATTCCTTTTCAAACTTTTGGGAAAAATCCCAATAATTGGAATAGTTTCCAGTTTAGAAAGCTTTGTGCCTGACAGCTCAGAAGAGAAGAAGCCTGGAATCATATCTGCTCACCAATACTGTGTAGATGTTCCCAAAAGGCAGAGAAAAGGAACATTGTTATCACTCTAGAAAGAAAAGTGAGCATTTTCAGTCTATCGCCTGCCTGTCATCAGGGACATTTTCATCTCCTTTGTTTCTAGTTGCGCTCTCCAGGCTCCTTTCCACATTGCTGAATTATCTTTCACGTCTGCTGTTCATATTGCCTTCCTCCTTTATATTTCAGAATCTATAAGTTTTTCCTCTTTCTAGCTTTCCCTCACAGACCAGAGTGTGTGATGCCATGCTTTTCTCATTTATTTAAAACAAGACATGCCTTGGTGTCCAAGTGTTATTCAGTGACGGCTTTTTGCAAATAGGAGTTTAGCAGTACACAGTGCAACTTGTGCCAGCGTTACTGGGATGCTCAGTGGGCAATTTCAGTTCGTATGCACAAAACCCGAGGGGTCACTACACTGGTTATGCCATTTTATCACTGGTAGTGGACTTTTTAAATCTCAGACAGTTTCAGATTTTACATGTGGGAAAATTTGAGTTTGCATAACTGACGTTAGAATGGGGGCAACACAAAGGCTCTTCTTCAGTACATTATAAACTGGTAAGGCAAGAGACCTGTAGACAGGAATACAGTGATGCTGATGATTTGTTTACTTTGTTTTTCTGTTTAAACAGAAATGCTTCCTCATTAGTATTATATGAAAGGGAGGGCAAAACCTCTTCAAATACCCAAACTTATACTTACTGCTCTTTTCTGGAAGGGAGCATATATTTCTTTAATAAATATGCTGAGTGCAGCACAGTATTCAATTCGTGTAAATTAAATGCTGTAGGAAGCTGGAGGGTTTCTCTCCTGAGATTTTTAATAAATATCCGCAGGTCTGAATTTTCTTATTTATTTTTAATTAAGGGAACATTACCAAAAGTGAAGTAAAAATCCAAAGAAGCAAACATAGCATTTTACATTATTTATCTTTAACAAAAAACAAAAACAAAACCAAAAACAAACAAACAAACAAACAAAAAAACAACAAAAAAAGGAATTTAGGAGTGACATAGCTCTACACATCTCTGAACTCTGAAATGCCCAGTTTATCTTTGCATCCGGCCTAAAAAGACATATATATATCCTTCCAGAGTCTATATTCAATCTGAAGAGGTTGCTCAGTTCAGAAACAAATGAATGAAAGAAACTTTACCTTGGGCATTGACCAGACCTACATGTATTTCCAGGGACCTAGGGACACCATTATGGCTTTTACACAAGAGAAAGATCCTTTTTTCAAAATATTCTCCACCATCCATTCTCACACCTTAATACAGAAAGGTATAATTTCTTAAGGGATAGTTGCATGCATATTATTCGCAGTCTTCCAACGTAGCTGTGGTATGATGATGACTAGTGCCATGAGTTCAGGAGCTATGTACATGCAGAGATATGACAGAGCAAGGATGAGAGTTGATACTGGCAAACCTCAAAAAGTCATAGCTTGATGGTACTTTCAGTAATAGGTGTTTTAGAAGGAAAACAGTGCTGATCAAATTACAAAAAAATCAAATACAGACAGTTTCATGGTTAGAATAGATACCTCTTCAGGCCTTGGAAAGAAATCCATCTAAAAAATTTATCTTTAAGAGTAATTTTTAAAAGTGCATCTGCTATGTCAGTATCCTTAGCTTACAAATCTTGCAAACCAGTCTTTCATTACATTTTCTGAAGGAACTATCACAGGACACTTCAGAAAATGACAAATGTTTACTACACATTTAATTGAAAACTGTGTAAGAAAGCTTGATTCAGTGCTACTCACAATCACTTATGGTAGTTCATAAATTTTAAATTATGAATGAAATTTCCAGTCAAGTGACTTTATTTAGGGAAAATGTAATCAAGGGGTAAAAGAGAAAAACTTTTCTGCATTTTCTCCATTTCCCTATCTTTCATGTATCAAATTATTTTATGTTGTCATCTCATTTTTGAGTGGGCTTTCAAAAGTCAGCAGGGATCTGAAAAGATCTGCAATAGAACTAGCCATTTCTGGGAGTAGATTAGAGAGGGGGAAAAGGAGGTTATTGAAGATCTTTTCAGCCATACAAAGGATTTAGAAAAAGAGTTTTGAGTTTTGGGAAGATATGGAAGATATCTTGAGAAAGATACAGACAGGAAGGATAGAGTCATAATATTGTTTCAGTGTAGTAAACACACTGTCTCTTAGGGAGGAGAGACATCCATCACATCTAAACCACCTAACTCTGTTCTGTGTCCTCCCAGAGGGATCTTAGGATCTGCTATTTGGGGTGCACTGAAAGTCATACAGCATTATCCAACTCCAAAGTGCCATGAAGACTTTCTGCCTTTGCATAACAAATTGTCTCTTGGTTTTTATTGTTTCCTTAAGCTTTTGCTCAAGAGTTTGGTGGTGGCTGATCTCTTGGCAAATTTCAGAGTACAATGAGCCCGAAGAGGGAAGAGGACTGTATTTTCCTGATATTCCTGAAATGCCTTAATATCCAAATGAAGGCCACACTTTGTAGGCCTTGTAGGTCTAATACATGATTAGGGACAGAATGAGTCCAGAAGACTTTCTCCAAGGAGAACAGGAAAGCTCTTGGAGTTTTTCTGGAAGAAAATCCACATGTAAGGGAACAATAATATTTTCTGTGACCTTGGAATGCTCTTTTCACAAGAGGCGTGATTCCCTGGGCTTCTGCAGTTGTGAAAAAAGCATTTCAGAAAAAACAAACTTCCTATCATTTTCTAAAATTAAGAAATATGAAGTCACAGTACAGAACACGTTGCAGTAACATCACCAGTATAGGACCCTGTTTTTCTCTGCCACAAAATTTTAGTTTATATTCCCCAAATACCATTTGTAATACCTTGAAAATAGACTTTAAGCATTTTCAGTGGATAATTGAGCCATGTGTGTGTTTTAGGACAAATATTGGGAAAAGTCATGTTCAATACCAATGTCTATACCATTTAAACAATGAAAGCATCAGGTAAGTAACAACATTTGGACAGCAAGTCAATATGACTATGAAAGGTCTCCAATAATGAGCAAACTCAGACCAATACACTGTTTGAGTATTTGGCCTTCCTATTGACAAAGGTTGCTTTCAATCACACTGTATCTATTACCATATCAATCATCACTCTAAATGAATACAACATGATCATCGACGAAGACATCACTTAAGCAGAGAAACTAAAGGTTCTATAAAAGCAAATAATGAAACTTTGGTTGATCACAGCATGAAAATTAGACCTAATACTTAATCATTCCTATTTTGTAAAGCAAACAAATTGAAGCTAAAAATGTTAACTCTATTTCTTGTTCAGGAACTTAAAATATATGGAAATTGATATCACATTCTTAATTATTAAACATAATGCAATCCAATACTTTGTTTGCTACACAAATTAAGATATGGAATTGAACTGATGAAAATGATTTACGTGCAGGATTAAAATATTGGCAGCTTTATAGAGTGAAATGTCACTATACTGCTGTACCTTCAAGTTTTACATTTCCTCCTTTGAATCCCTGTCAGCCTTCATGAACACTGGAGAGTTTAATCAATGCTTGCAGTAGCCATAACATAACACTGAATATTTTACCTGTGTAATAATCAAAGTGCTGTTTAGTACAAGTCAAAAGCAGAAATGACAAACATATATATTGCAATTGACAAGGGTTACACTTTAAATTGCATTAAATTTTAATTCTCACACATTTCTATGATTCCTTTCTTCACATGAAAGCAACCTGTATTTTACAACAGCTCAATGTACCCTAAGGCAATCAAATTGTATTTAGGATGACTCAGAGGTCGTAAAATTCAAAGACTTATGAGTTCATATATTTGAATCACTTTTTAATTTATATGATACAAAACACTTGTGAAACAAGCATTTTATTTTCTTTATGTACTCCAAAGGGTGGAATTCAGATTGTAATTTTTGCTACATTTTCTCAAGATAGTCAATATCAAAAATAATATCAAGATTGGAAAGTGAAGAAAAGACTATCATCCTGGTGTTATAGCAGTCTGCTTTCCTTACAAACCAACTTTGTGTGAAGCTAAAATATATTCAAGAATGAGGTAATAAGGACAGTGACATCACATGAAGTTTAGGAAATTAAATAGAAATTCAAGTAGATGATATAAAAGTTGTCAAACATATGGAACTTCATTCCAAAGTTTCAGATAAAAGCCACTAGTAGAATTAATTAAAAAGACAGCTAAAGTTTTTCACAGAAAAGGAAAAAAGGATATTTTAGCACAATTTCACAAAACAGAGACAAAAGGCTAAGATAAATTTAAATCCATTAGATACAGTCCTTAAAAAGACTTAATTACCATTCTTTACTTTATTTGAATAAACAGAGTTAGATTTTCTGCCAACTTTCCAAGAAAGATCTATGTATAAAATAGTATTTACAGTACCTGTAAATTATAAACTACTTAATAACATCACAAGGAAGGGATATAAATATTAATTTTGGTCAAAAAGTTCCCAATTTATATTTAAAAGGTAACCCCTTCTGGATATTTTAATAAACAGGTGCAGTGCAAGAAATGCATTATGTCATAGATATATATTTGAAAATATAAGGAAAAAACCCACTGGTTCTGTCAATGACATTCTTTGTTGTATTATCCCTTCAGCACTGGACTAGATCTATTAAATATCTATTGGATTAATATTTTAAGTGGTATTTTGCCTAGATGTATGTTACAAGCATATAGAAATTTAAGAATACAGAAAGTGTTCTGGTCCACCTAGTGAATCCCCTCGTTGCTATAACACTCAGCAGAAAAGGCTGATTTTTCCAGCAGGTGTATCCGGCTATATCAAATGTTTTAATCCACCTGTGCAAGACAGCCAATTTCAGAGCATTTATTCATGGAAAGTGGTTTGCTTTACTGTCTCCAATTCTGTGTCTGATCACATACAGAGTGGCAGTTTTATAATACAAAATATGCAATACTTCAAAAAGGTTCATTAAGCTAACCTCTGTTACGAAGGTAATTTACATTTACTGTACTTCAGGCCATTACAGGTGCCATCCTTTTAGGCAAACATGAACAAAAAGCTGCAATTTTTACCCCAACTTGATCTTCATTTTTCTCACAGCCAGCATCCAACAGGGCTGAGAGGACAGAAGTAGGAGTAACTCCACCACATGCCGTTCCCCCTCTCGGGTCGCAACAGGCAGACTAACATTGAGCATTTTCCCTCCATCCTCTGCAATCACACATTGAAATGGCAATTCTCAGTATCAGCATTTGGGTTCTGTTTCTTGTAACGTTTAGGTTTAAACCTAATTAAGCCAAATCTTGTTCAGAATCTTTAATGTGCACTTTTACTGTGATTCAACCGCTGCTCCCCATGAATTTTCTATAGATTACTCTGTTTAGCCATATGAGATATATCTCAAATGAAACCTCCTTCCCAATATATTTGTGTTTGTAGCTCTGGCCCGATCCAGCTTTGAGAAGATTAACAACAGCAACAACAGTGAGAGCAAAAATAATGGCTTACCTCCATTTTGAAGATGGACAGAGGCTGGAGATGAAGGATGTTTTTTTTTTATTTTTTGCCCTCATCACTCTATATGATGCACATGGAGTAACAGCATGTTTTTTTCCAGTAACATGGCAGGAATGGAGCCGGGATTTCAGAACCTAGGAAAAAAAGTGCAAAGCATGCTTTTCCCTGTTGTGACCCAAGCTGAAACAGTTTAAAGCAACATTGCTACCTATAATTCTGTTTGTGTTCTGCTGACAGAGGATCTGGACTTTAGTTTCCAAAATTACCTTAGAGTTTGTGCAAAGTGAAATAAATAATTTCTTTTCAAAGAGGAGATTTTTAATGCAGTAGAGATTTATTTGTACCATTTCCATAACATTTAGAGGACTGGCACGTTAATCGAAAAGGAAAAGTTAAGGGTCGTATACGGAGAAGGTGCTGCAGAGGAAAGACTGTAGGGAAGTACTCAGTGATATATAAAGCCACTGATGGAGGCTGAGCAGCTTGAGGAAAGTTTTGGCAGTATTACAAGGGTTTTGGCATTAGTGTATCAGTGTAAGATGGAGTTCTGAGGAGGTAAGTCTTACCAGAAGATGGTTGCTGCTGAGTAAAAAGTACTACATGGTACTGGCTGAAACAGAGTCAAGTGCTGGATAGGTGATCAGGATCTGGAGACCAGTAAGAGCAATGTAGCCTGTGCCTCGGTGCAGTGAGTAGAAAATGGCTGGACCAGAGCAAAGGGGCAGATCAGCAACTATACTAAGTAGGTAAGGAAGTTACAGGGCATCTCAAATGTTATTCCCATTGCCCTCCACAAGTGCTGGACATGCTAGGAGCATGTCCTATGTCCTGTTCCACTTCTGCCCATTCAGAACATACCTTAGGTTGGCAGCTGGATGATAGCTCTTCAAGACTTCATCTTCAACCAGTGACAGTGTTTTTTGTTGCATCAAAACTTCTGGGCTTGTACTCCCTGCCCAGCTGAGTCCACATATTTTCACTCCGCTCTAGGAAGGGAGGCAATCTGTCCCTTATCAGCCTTCTCTAAAATAAGGAGCCATTTACAAAATATATGGCCCTGGTACTTCAGAACCTGCCAAGACTTCAATATGCTATTGACATTACAAACCAATCCAATTTCAGGTATTTCTTTACTACAGCTTGCCAGAAAATAATTTTGTTAGTATGTCTATTAAAACAGCCCCTACTATCAAAGTTTTATTGTAACCCTCTGATTGGTCCCAACATTTACTAGGGTAACACAGATTGTATCAACAGCTTGCCAGACAAGTATGACCTGGTTGTTTTAAATAGGCATTTCACTTTTGCCCCCACTTATTCAGAATAGGACATGTAATTTACTACAGCTGACATGGAGATTCTTTGATCTCTTTTTATAATCCCAAAACACTGCAGACTTACAACAGTAAGTTGAGTGGGTTTAGCCATGTGACTTCCATTAAAATCAATGAGACTCTCATGGCATGAAATCCCACACAACCATTGAAAATTAATTATTCATTATAATAACACATTTCTCTTTCCATCTGAGCATTGCAAACATCCTTTCCAAGATTAATTAATTATGGTTCAAAAGATGCACTATACTAATGAGGCAGGCAGTTTATACCTATTTTTATATTTGTGTATACAGACACAGAGCTGGACAATCCTAGGTCCTGTTAAGGATATTTCAAAGAAAGTCCTTTGTGGGGAGTTTCACTGGTTTTGATGAACTGTTTGCTAGAACCAGTGGGAACTATAGTGTAAAAGTACTCCAAAGTCTTATAGACACTTTCTCCCAAGCACCACAGTTAAGGGATAAAGAGTGGATCTCTGTATAAAATTTATCTAGGGCTAGGGCTCTTTAAGATTTTCTTTTCACAGCACACAAACCCAAAGTTACCTAAGAAAAGTCACAGCGAGTTTGTGGTCAAGTCTGAAAAAGAATCTACTAGTCTCCACAAATCCTCACTCTCAATATTAAAAAAGTAGTACTCCCCTATATATATACACCATTGTCACTTCAGATTTGTTAGTTCAGGCCCAGACTTCAGATCTGCCTTTTGCTATTCTCCATCTTTGTGAGCTAAAATACAGAACTATCTTTGGGTAGGTTTTATGGAACTCAAAATAATTGTGTATTGAGTATTGCCTGACTGAAATACTAAACCATAAGCTGTGTATTCACGGAAATAATATTGGTTTCACCATTTGATTTGTGCAGATATCCTGTATGCAAGTAATACTGACTTTATAAATGTACAGATTTTTAAGTGTCTCGTCCCCAGTTCTAGCCACCTGAAAATTTCTGTACAGTCTCTGGAGAAAATTACACACTGAGTTAGGACTGGGATTCAAAAACAACCAGAGCAGCCCATGCTAAATGATAGAAACCATTGAGGAGAACTGAATCTGAAACTCCAATTCATCCAGGGATTTAGCCCTTCTGGCTAGATGCCTAAGCCTTCTACCAGGCGTCATTGTCCACATTTTCCCTTTGTGAATGGATGATTGGCTTTTTCTTTTGAAACACAAGTGGAGGGAAATGTGAAGGTGACAACAATATATAGTTTCTGACAGCTGTTTAACAGAAAACACATAAACAGTCCTAGGAAGTATTGGGTCTCCAAAAGCACAGTGTCCTATTAACTACAGGAGCAACAGCACTTCCTCTGGAGTTTGCCCTTTTTGGGGCCCAGGAGCCCCGCTTTAATTTTCTTCTTATATTCACAAGTGACTCCTTTTCAAATGAACAACAGTAAAAATATACTATTCAAGGTTATTTTTTTATCATGATGTTACTTTAAGAAGGTAAGAGTTGATGGTTTATGTCTTCTCAAGCTGAAGAGGACCTAGAACCTATGTCACCCACTTCCTGTACCTGAAACCTGATTATTAGTTACTTAGAAGGTGAGGTCTTGCACTCCATCAAATGCTTTTGAATGACAACAGCTGTGATTCTTTTGTTTCATGTTGAAGTCTGGGTAAAACATTAGACCACGCCTGATAAAAGAGAGTCATAAGGGGACACAGTCCCCTAGACACCTCATCTGTAAATCCCAAACAGACTTAGGTATTGAGAATACTGCAGTTTTCAGAAGGTATGCAATAATAATTTCCTGCATGCCCAGGATAATGTTATTAGCTTAAAAAAAAAAAAAAAAAAAAAGTCTCCAGTTGGTTTATGACAGTTTCTGAAACTTGTCTCTCACGTGTCTGTGCCATGTTTGCATTCTGCCTTTCAGCAGTCAGTGACCCAGGTTCCCATTTTGAGAGGCAACCTGTACTTTAATGCCTGCAGAAACTGAGCAATGTGCATTTGTCAGAGATGTAAAAAATATCTTGACTCTCTGGACACCACAACTCCTAGTTCCTACAAAATTCATATGTATTTCCTTTCACATATTCTTCCTTGCTTTCAATCAATACCTATATTTCACCTTAACACTAACCTACATGTCTCGGACCTCTACTCAAAAGTCCTGGACAGGGAGTTTCTAGGAGGGTAAAACCTAGAACTCATGTACCAAAGTCCAGGTAGTCTCTACATCCTCAACATCTAGCTCTTAATCCTCCTTTGCCACCAACATGAATCTCTGTAAAGTTCTCTGGTTTGGTTTTCTTTTCTCCTCCTTCTCTCCATACAATCCTCTCCTCTTTTTATATCATTTGCAAATGTCTAGTCTCCATTCCAGGTCACCTTTCTCAGAGACAACTGGGCAACATTTTCACACTGCTTCCTAAACTTGCAAAAGCAGCCTCCATTCTAATTACTTTCTAAAGAAAAGAGAATCCTTAGATTTTCTCACAGTGTGGAGTGTACTTTAGATCAGATGTAAAGAAGGGATGACAGTTGCAGAAGGACATAATTCCTTGTTATTAACCTCAGAATAACTTTTCACATCCTTTAGAAATTAGGACAATTAATTAAAAATGTATATACTGCAGTAGTTTATGCAAAGTTATTATATTAATACTTCACTACAAAATCAACAAGCTGCGTAATTTTTGATTAAACATTTTCTCCTGCAGTAATAAGTAATTCCAGTTAGCACTTTGAAATGGCCCTAAGTTTGTGACAAAGAAGTCACATTCTAAGATGGCAATCTCACTCTTTTCTGTTAAATAAACAGTAGTTTCACTAGGGGCTGGCAAAACTTCAGCTTGTCTTAAGCATTACGATATTTACCTCTGTAGCTACCTAAGCATACTTGCAAAACCAGGGAGCTTGTGATGCAAGGCTGAGATTATCTTTCACTTGCAGCTGCAAAGCCAAAACACAATTACACCTGCATAAACAATGGCTAAGCTTCAGAAGGCTGTGGAAAGAACTTGCCAGCAATATGATATGCTTTTGTGTCTACTCATGCTTCTGTGCCTAAGAACATATTGTGCATTCACAACAGACTAACTTAAAGGCAGCGCATCAGTCTAAATTTCAAATCTCTTTTTTATTATCAGCTTAAGTCACAAACATAACATTAAACTTTTTTTGTATCTGACTTATTAGATTTAGAGTGTTGGTGCACCAGTTCAAGGTAACTAAACAGCTTTATTATATCAGCAATAGCCTTGCAAGATATCCTCATTGTATTCTGAAGGACTTAATTTAAGGAGAAGGTACTGTGAAACGTTCTATTTTTTCTATTTTAGAGAGCCATAATCAGATAAATAGTGAGGAGACACAAAAGAAAAACTCTAAGATCCTATGGGAACAAGAGCAGGAGCCATACCCTTAATCTAATGGGATGTATTTCCGTATAGTGCACAAAAAAATAGGTATTCTCTTTGTGTTAACAATACAGCCATCTCAGGAGCACTTGTCCATGTAGCATGCTGAATATTTATCCCTATTTGTCAAGAGTTTTTAAATAGTATATTGTTATTAAAAATGTTCGTAGCAGTTTATCAAATAAAAGAGGAATGATCTTCTAAATGAACCCCCTCGAATCAAAATTTTAAAATGCTATATCCTATCTTCAATAAAAGCAAAAGCTCCACTTTAATAACTAATATTAAGTGATAGCGTATGGACCACAACAAAGACAAAGGAAAAAAAACTTCCACTCTTTCCATGTTACAGGTTTGTTAAACAGAGACTAAAAACACCATTTTGTTGTTGCTAGATTCAGAAACCTCACAGCTCTAGGTGCAAAATGAGAGGAAGCTGCTCTGCAATCGAAAATGAACAATAGATTTAAATAGCACTGAAGGCATGAAAATAGCTGGCTGCAAGCCCAGAATCTATAAATAGCAGCAAACTTGTTCATCATAACTCCAATGACGATGACAACATCATCAGGAAATGAAAACAGAAAAAGCAGAAAAGGAATAAAAGCAATGGACCTCAGGAATGAAAGGCCAAGCTTTTCCAGAGCAAGCTACTCAAGTTAGACAGCAATGTGAGGATGGGAAAGCAGTAATGGCAGCTAATAATGCCATGAGTCCTGCTACGTAACGATGCCAAGGAAAGAGAAAGAAAAAATAAAAGGAACCAGTCCACTGTAGAATTAGCGTTATTGATGCAGATTCCTAATTTTTATGGGAATGGTGAAATGAAATGTTTATCATTTGTCTTGAGCATGATGAATACAGTATGTGATTTATACAAACAAAACCTTTCACTTAGCACAGAAGTTATGACATACCCTTCCTTCCCTTTTCCATGTAAATCCCTTTAACTTTTAAACAAAACCAGAAATAACATCGATAAATACTACACAGATTTTTATACTTTTTTTAGGCTTTCTTCATTGAGCTTAAGAACACAGGACTACAAACTCCATGGAACAATGTGATCATTAACATGAATAAAAATAACCCAAAATTATAGCAATCTATATGGAAACAACTGACTGCAGAGAAAAATCTTCTCCTGTAAAATACAGTATGACTGAAAGAAGAGCTGGAGGAAAAAAATTCAATTCACATAGCTGGAAGACAGAGTACATAAAATATGTTCAAAATAAAACAAAACAGAAATAGGTTCCATTGCTATGATACTCAGATCAGATCTCAAATCCAGAGAGGGAGCGTGATGACTTATCATACACGCTCATAAATTTGAGCAGAAGATTTAATTTTCTATCATTCCCAGTTGATTTCTGAAATCCTTGCTCCCTTTGATTAGAAACTTATTCTGCAATAATTTCTGTGGGGCTATTTTCAAAGCGAGACGTTGCTTAACATGAGAAAAGGTGACAGATTCTAGATGCTGATATTCAAGAGCCACATGGTTTGTATGATTGAAACCCTCCCCCCACCAAATCCTCCTTCTACATAAAAAAAACCTCGCTCAGTCAACCCCCAAACCAGAAAGAAAGTACACACAGTCCCAAAAGGATCCTCTTTCCCCATCACTCTGAGCACCTGTCCCTTACCCCAGCACTTAAAGACATGGTCTTTGCCTGAAGTACCTGGCAGGGTCTGTAGTTTGCAACACCTTCTGAAGGGCTAAGCAGGTGTTGGTGATCTACAAAGGCTGTCTCCCCCACACACATGCATACATACCTCCTCACCTGGTTTGGAGAAGGTAAAAATGACAGATTGTGAGGGGCGAGCTAAGGTAAAAACTAAGTGGAC
This sequence comes from Balearica regulorum gibbericeps, assembly GCF_011004875.1. Classification (NCBI taxonomy): domain Eukaryota; kingdom Metazoa; phylum Chordata; class Aves; order Gruiformes; family Gruidae; genus Balearica; species Balearica regulorum. The sequence continues at coordinate 34,094,916 of NC_046185.1, forward strand.
TTGTGGTAGGAAACTCAGAAGCAGCCAAGCTTTTTCAGACTGTTGAGATTACCTAATCGGTACAGATCCCTGTTAATTAACCCACTCCATCAATAGGTAGGTGTTTTGGTTCTATAGAGGACCTGTGTTGGATTGGAAAGAGCTGGAAGAGCATGTACACAGACACAGTCTTTCAAAATAAAATTACAAAATTATTTAGACATCATTTCAGAAGACCCATTACTATCAACCATGCCACTATTTTGTGACACATTAATGAAGGAGACTTTTGGATAAGATGTAGATATGTAGACATTATACTCTCAGGGAACTTTCTGTCCCGCATTCCTTTGCTTTGAAGTTGATTGTCTCTTACTGGGATTGTCCCTAGGCCAGGAAGAAAAAGCCTTTTGGCCTGAAAGTATCAGCTTTAGACTCTTTTTGCACTCAGAGAGTTTCATCAGAGATGTACATTGTAACGTGGTATTAATCTTATGAAGCTATTTAAATTAAAACCGAAATTAAATGTCAAATGAAAAAATACGAAGCATTGGGGGGTAAGACACAACTTTTGAAATTAAAGTATTGTAAAGCACCATTTGTACAAAAAGGAAACCTCACTTCTGGTAGTAAAACAATTCTACTATGCCCTTCCTTATTTATTTTAAATAGTAACTGCATTAACAAACATTGAGATATGATCCAACAAACTGTTTTAAAAGAAATTGAAAATAGTGATGCCACATGTCCTACAAGTGTAGTTGAGTGAAATTTTGACTTTGCTACCAGGTGAGGTGAAGAGGCCCAGATTTCCTGGCCTAAAACAGCAGCATTCCTGATAAAAACGTAATAAAGTGGACTGAGAAGCATATTTATGTTTCTGAATTTCTGGAGGCAGTGGCATAGTTTCACTCCTGGTCCAGTACAGAGTGCTCATAGAGCTGTTCTAAGTAATGACTAAAGCTGAACAGGTTTGAATAGCTGTTCTAGCTACTAGAAATCAGCTGAGCATGTGCACCACTTCTCCTGGTTGCCAGCAGAAGCTGAGGTAGCTTGGGCAAGTATCTTAAAGTGATTGCACATACCACTAGTGTCTGGGTAAAAAGTTTCATCAATGGCTTGGGTTGTGGAGTATTCCTGAAGGAACAGAGAGTGGGTTTAAAAGATAAAATGAGAGTCTGTGTCTAAACAGTTAGAAATACAAGTGCATTTTACTTTAAAAAATATTCCACAAAGATGTAATCTAAACATTACACATAAATACTTCATCTAAAGCAATTAACATAATATCAAGCGCCAAGTCGTGAAAGCTAGAAATCTGCATCTTGCTATCATCATCCCATCATTTACACAAAACAATGCTGATACAATGCCCTAACAGCAATACAGTGTCATTAGGAGTATAAAGACTGCAAATATTTTCCAGTACATTGATCTACTTATGGTGAAAAAAAAAAAAAACCAACAAAAAACAAACCACAACAAAACCCAGAAAATCTCCCAGTGTTCTGATGTCAATTTGACTGAGCCAAACGAACCTTCAACTTTTAAGAAGAACAGTTTAGAATTCTTTAATTCTCCTCACCCCTTAGAAATGATGGCGGCCTGCCAAAGAGGAACAGGTTTTGTGCTAAGCCTCTGCTTAGACTATATTCCTCTTACCAGATTTTCCTGCCAGAGGCATCAGTAGGATTTGAAAGTGAGGGCTGTGGGCCACAGATAGAAATTCAATATTTTTTGGGAGAAAAAGATAAGCCCCAGGAGCTCTGTGTTTTACTGCTCTCTTCACTGTGGAGAGTGGCACTTGATGTGATCCTCACTGTTGAGCATGACACAATACATTTCAGAGCTGAAACTATTGGACTGTAGCTAGATTTTGCTTTAGGGTGGAAATAGGTAGTGTTCTAGAATCAAGAAAATACAAAAAATGATGCGGATGTTGAGTCCTCACAAAGCAAATAAACTAAACATAATACAATAGAGCTGGAGGCATGCTGCACTACTCCCACTTTACACACACACACACACGCACGTGCGCGCGCGCACACACACACAAACACACTTTATTTATTTAATTTTGTTTAATATAAAATACAGAACATTCCTTGGCATGCAGAGCCTTGTCACTATTTTGTGAATTGCATTAAGTCATCTCACCTGGGGCTTAGAATTCACCCCATGTAGGCATGCAAGCCAAATATTAAAAATAAAGAAAAAAAAAAAAAAAAAGCCTGGAGCCTGTTTATATAATTTAGCATCCCATTCTGAACTGTAAAAATTCATAATCAGGTATTACTTTACAGTCAAGTTAATCATATCACATCATATCACTGATAGGTGCAGAAATAAAAACTGCTTAGCAGTTTTTGGGTAATCACCCTCAGTGTGTCATGACTTCATGATTTCTTTTATAGGAAAGAAACATGCCTGCACACAGAAATGCACGGCTCCAAGCAGGAAAACTGCAACTGTACAGGTTGCTTTTAGGTATACACTGACTAGTTATTTGAAGGGCTAAAACTGTCTATAAATGTGGCTCAATAACCTTGCCAATTGATTAAAGGGGGGGACATTTGTATACGTTAAAAGATTGACAGAAGTCTGAGGTTAAAAAAGCCTCGGAAAAAGGAGGAAATAAAGATTATACAGAAAGTTAAGTCTCTAAGGAAGAAAGCAAGCACAGTAATGTGTTAATGTTACACACAGGACTGGAGAAAATGCAGATAACTTTAACATATATGGAAGAAAGTGTTATTGAAAAAGCAGTTCTTTTCTCCTAAATGAAGATGACGACAAAATGCACTGTGACTTAAAAAAGTAGGATACGGAGCTGCAATCAAAGAACTCCACAAATTTTTGCAAAAAATTTTTTACATATTTGCCCAGCTGTCATGATGACTAAAAGGGAAAAATAACAGTCTACAAATATTTGAAGGGAGTAAACACCAATGAGGAAGGAGTATAGCACCATTAGTATAATCACAGTGGTTCTACAGTTTAAATATAAGTAATGAGATGCTATTAAGATCTGGAAAATGCATATTGCCAATTTAGAAAAACTTCCTAACAATGGCATCACATGCCTTTGGAACAACAGCCTGGAAAATGCTTGTCCTCTAGTAAGTTTAAGACTTTCTTCTTTCATGCTAACACTGCTCTAAGTTGCACGGACCATGTCAGGTTCCAACAAGTCCGCTATCAGGAAAAAAAAAAAAAAAAGAAAAAAAAGTGGCTTAGTATCACCATTTCTATGCGTAGAAGCTGAAAAGTTTAAAAATTAGTGAAGCTGAGGAGTTAACTGAATGTCCCATCTCTTATATTTTACCTTTTACAACTTCTGCAACTGCATCAAGCTTGAATGTGCAGCTGAATCCAACGTTTCAAAGCAGCATTCTTTGCAGATGAAACATTACCCTCTTTCTTTCAATGCCAGATTTCCATTCTGTTTTAACATTTAATTATGCTAGAAGTTGTTATTTCTAGAAGCTGTGGGTTTGAAACTGCTTTATTTATATAAAAATGATTTTTGTCATAATTTTTCAAGAAGGCTATGTGCCCTACTCTTCTGACTAATTTTTCAGTAGAGAGGTGGCATAGTAACATTTTCTCCCTGATAAATATTTTTGTTAGCTTTATAAACACACTAAAAAAGTTGTTGAAAATGGCAAAAATCAAACCAATTCTAGTGAATTATAACAAAGCTACACTATGGTAATAGAAAACATCTGCCTGCGATTCGTCATTTTTAGGAAAAGTTTATTGTCTAAAACACTAGGGGCCAAATTCATAGACCACTGATTTCATAAAAGCCTGACATACATTTCTTTTAAAAAGTCCAGGAATGTAGCTGACACACAGCTTAAGGTAACAGAAATTATTTTAAAAGTTTTTCATTACTCCCTTTATTTAATTTTCTTCTAAAAGAGTTGAAGAGATGTCTTTGGGCTTTGACAAATCTGGGTCCTAATTTAATGGCACCAAGGGGAATCATGGAGATTTCAGCTTGTCACAGCTGTAAAATTAGAATGGAGGAGAAGCTCACCAGTCCCACTTCTGAACTAAAAGTGGGGTGGAGGGCTTTCCTGGTGTCCTGGGCTGTCCTGGAATACTCCCACGCTGGTGGGGGTGGCAAGGGGTTAAAGACAGCCTTTGTCAATCTGGAGACACTTCAGTTAGATCATCTGCATAGCTGCCAAGAACATTTTTAAATTGGGAGACCTGAAATGAGATGCAAGTGAGTATCCCAGGAAGAGGAAAACCAGTCCTATGTGTAGGTTCCTACTAGGACTATGGAAAGTCCAAGACCCTGAGTTCAGTTCTCTCAGGTTTGGCAAAGTCTTACTCTGCGTTTCAGTTGCAGGAAAGTCACATTCTCATTCTGCTTCTGGGAAGTTAATGCTGATGCCCATGTATTAAGAAGTGAAGGACAAGTAAGTTCTTGAACACCAAATCCTCAGCTCAGCATCCAGCTGTTGACAGTAAAAAATTTTCTATTTGAGAACATCAACATTTCACATATATATGGGCTAATCACGCAGCTGTGGATATTTTGACCTGTTGAGGCTGATGAACTTAATGGATGTTTTTTGGTCAGGGAAGCACGGCTAGTTAGGAAGAATTTCCAAGGGAAGGGCAACTTCACATACACTGTCTCTCATATTGCCAACCGTGTCCTGGACTCCATCAAAAGAGGTGTGACCAGCAGGTCGAGGGAGGTGATTCTCCCCCTCTACTCCACTTTTGTGAGACCACACCTGGAGTACTACATCCAGCTCTGGGGACCCCAACATAAGAAGGGCATGGCCTTGTTGGAGCAAGTCCAGAGGAGGGCCATGAAGATGATCAGAGGGCTGGAGCACCTCCCCTGTGAAGACAGGCTGAGAGAGTTGGGGTTGTTCAGCCTGGAGAAGAGAGGGCTCTGGGGACAACTTATAGCAGCCTTCCACTACCTAAAGAGGCCTGCAAGAAGTTGGGAGAGGGACTGTTTACAAGGGCATGGACTGATAGGACAAGGGGTAATGGTTTTAAGCTGGAAGAGGGTAGATTTAGATTAGATATTAGGAAGAAACTCTTTACTGTGAGGATGGTGAGGCGCTGGAACAGGTTGCCCAGAGAAGTTGTGGATGCCCCAACCCTGGAAGTGTTTAAGGCCAGGTTGGATGGGGCTTTGGGCAACGTGGTCTAGTGGAGGGTGTCCCTGCCCATGGCAGGGGAGTTGGAACTAGATGATCTTTGAGGTCCTTTCCAACCCAAACCATTCTATGATTCTATTGTAGTCCTACACATCTATGGCTCTGTTGGAGCAGAAGAATGGCCTAGAGTTTCCTCAGTGTGATGCCAGGACCCCTTTATATTTCAATTATTTAGGAAATTCATAAGAGGTTCTGCATAGGTCATTCTTGATCCTATTTTGATTTGTGGCTTTTGTACACAGATATGTGGTGCGTTTGGAATACTTTTGTCTTTAATCTGCCCCAAATGAGGTACAGTTCCTTTTCACTATGAGGCAGTTACTTTACAGTCCTCTTTCTATCCAGCCTTTAGTACTGTTTTGGACTGAGTCATAACATACAATAAGTCATCAGCTTGAATTTAAGGCACCCCATTGCCTTCTGAGAGAAGCTCTGGCTTAACAATTGAAGTTAAAAGACCAGTGAGAGCCCTTCAGCTAACCTCAGGAACACTGTATACATTGTGGTCAAATACTAATTAAACAGTAACTGAAGTACTAATTAAACAGTCACAGCTAGAGGCTTTGACATTCAGTTTCATGTGTCTGTATTTTACTGGCATCATCATGGGTGGCAAAAACAAAACTACTCATAGTATCAGAGATTAAATATCTTTAATTTTGCTAGCTTATTGCTTGTTGATTCAGCTGCAATGGTGGCCATTAAAAAGCTACTATTCAGTTATGGCTAACACAGAGCAGTACCTTGTATCTCAGAGAAACTGTACTGGGAGTGCTTCACATCAGCTCTGTTCATACCAGATATAAGTGATACTGCAGTGAAGAAATGACTTTCAAGGCTGATTCTTAGAGACAGGAGTGAAAGAGCTACAAACTTCCATCTAGTCTGAGAAGCAGAAACATCTCACAGACAGTGAAGTATCTGAACTAAGCAGCAGTTGAATCTGTGTGCCATCTCTACTTATAAAAGCTGTCATTTCTACTGGTAGAAGTTCTCATGGGTTTTGGGGTGGTTTGGTTTTTTTTTTTTTTTCCTTTTTTTTTTTTTTTTTTTTTTAATGGGGTGAGCTTTCTGAGCTTGACCAGTTTCAACAGAAATAGGGTGCTACCCGCTACCTTTTCTGTGGTTCATCCCCTGCTTACACTAGATTCACCATGGATTTCAAGTGAGCTGTGATTTGATAAACCTGGCATGACTTTCAGGCTGGAAGTGAAAGAAAGTGCTGATATTACTGAGGTTTGCATAACACTTTTCAATGTGAGCTGCTACAAATCCATGAGAACTGCTGTAGAGAATTTCAAGACACACAAAGAAAACTGCCTAATGAAAAAGAGCTCATAAACAAAGCCAAGCCAAACAATCATAAAAACTCTGTGCATATTTTGTCTAGATACTTTCTGGTACTGTACATTTCCTGTTTTGACAATCATTTTAACTGCTACCATACATCAGTCCAAGGATATGACAATGCTATAAAAAACACTACAATATATCACTTTCAAGTAGTTCATTTTACTGAAAAATGCTATTGTATTATTTCAGATGGAGCCATCTTCTTTTTAAGAAAATACATTTTCATGTACCATCTTTGTCATGAGCCAAATCCTTTAGTGTTTACTCAGATAAAACTTCCAATTAACTCTGTGTTAGTTTTGGCTGAAAAGAATGGCAAGACTATTGGCCCTCTGCATGTAAAAATATTGATTTCTAACTTCTGAGTGAGTGGAAGAAATTTAACGGGTGTGGAGAGAGACTGTGATAAAACATAGGAAAGAAATAAATTCAGTTTGAAAATGAAGATGCACCTACAGTACCTCTGTCATGTCTTATATCCATATCAACGTTACTCTAGAAAGTCGAGTGTTGGCAATTGACTAAAACTCAAGGAAAAACACTACCAAGTATTGACAATGGCCTCAGGAAAATTCTGATCCTTAAGATAGTAACATGCTAAGAAAAACTCATACTGAACAACAAATAAGATGATTAAGAATACAGAGCACACATAAACAAGAACAGCATTGAAAAACTGTAAAGCAGGAGTTTAGATCTTTCACGTTACACATACAATCTCCAATTTCTAATTAAGGAGCTGAAAAGGAAAATTAATTGGAAACAAAAATGAAGACCAGATACAATATGAAACTAAACAGTATCATAAAGACAATAAATATGAATTGGTAATGAAAAAAAAAGGAGGTTCTGGGCTACAAAAGCATTGTGGATAGGCTCCTGGTGATCTGGTAGAAGTTCTCATGTTCTTGCCCTTTTGTTTTAACTTATTTAAAACAAGATTAAATGATCTGGAAACTTATGAATATATTTTCACTTCCTATCATTTAATACACTTGCAGTAGGACAAACAAAAGAAAACGTTATAATGAACTCAGACATGACTATTTAAAATTTATAATAACAGATTATTATGGAAGCCAATGGAAAATTAATATTGCCACCTATTGGTGAAAATGGAGAAGACCAAATAATTCCTAATTTGCATATCCCCAAGGAAGGTCTTGGCTGGTGTAAAATGACTGATAGTTATTGTTTTGATTTACCCAACACCAGCTAGTCCAGGGACCACACATAACAATCTCTGTGAAGAAGTCATCACTGCCATATTCCTTTCTACTATGACCAACACCACTGGACCCAAAAAAACCTTAAAAGCACTCCCAAAGAAATAAGAAAGAAAAAATTGTAACCATCTCTTGTGCTATTGTGCAGTATAGTTAATAGCAGCACTTTTCTAACAACATTAAATTAAATTCATTAACAATCTAACTCATTGGGTAGCAGCAATTGTTTTATATTCACTCTCTTGTCAGCTTTATCTAGTTTTTCTTTCGTATGTCTCCTACCACACAAACCTTCCTTTGATATACTGAGTACTCCTTTCCCTCCTCCTCTTGCCTTTTTTCCTTGTATTACATCCACTATTTATCTTTTATATTTGATATCTATGCTTCTCCCATTTGTTCACATTACCATCCATCTACCCATACATAATCACATGTACATTCCTCCTCCCCTCCTCACCTTAAACAATATCTCTGTAAAATGAACAGTGACTTTATGATAGTCTTTCTTGGAAATTTACCTTTTTGTTAAAGAAAAAAATCTAACAGATGAAGTTGTTCTGCTTCTCTTGTTTCCTTCTTCCCCAGTATATCTCTTTACATTGCTCAAACAAGTAGTTCTATTTTTGATAGAGTAGCATCTTCCAAAAGTCTGTTCTACACTTGGTAGTACATGGGTCAATACACAGCACTCTAGAGGAGTCAGCAAAGCCATGGTCTGCCAAGCCCACTTTAAATTTCCACAACCCAAAGCAGTTAAGCTTTATCAGTCTGGAGAAATTAGGAAGATTTTCCTTCCCTCTTTCCCCCCCCACCCCCCCCCCCCCCCCCAAGAACATACCATCAAGACAAAGAGTACACAATTATTTCTAAAATGTGTTTTTAAGTACTCAGATACTTTTATAGGACATGTCATTTTGATTTTAATACATATTTACAAAAGAACTTACCTGAAATTATTTGGACAAATTTTCTATTAAAGGCTGCCTCTCTGAAATAGTATCAGTCCTTTCAAGCTTCTCGCTCTTTTCCAAAAGCATAAGGAAAGAGAAATGCCTTACAGAGTACCCTGAAGGTCTACAAAGATGGTTTTAATAAGTTCACAGCTGAAGGCACCTTCAGGGAAACTCTGCTGCCAGTCCTCCCTCTCAGATTTACAAGATATCAGTTCAAGTTCCTCAAATGCCTGCAGCTATTGTGAAAGTCTCATGCCATTTTGGTTTTTATAGGTCAAAAACGTACCTTAAATTCGACATGAAAAATCAATAGGTAGTCAGTGTAGCCTTGTGAGGACAGCAGCCATGTGCTCCCACCAACCACAATGTTTAATGAGAAGACTTTTTTCATTAACTTAGGCTTCTGGATAAACTCATGTTCTAGCTCCATAAAAAACTGAAACCATGCTACAATGTGAAATAACATGTAAAAGTATAGAGCCTTGTAACAAACTTTTCCGTATTTCTCAGGATAGGAAAAACCTTAACCAAATAAGATATTTCTACACAAAGGAATCCAGTCTAATCCTGGGGAGAGGGAGGGAAACAAGGGACCTTGGTGTCCAATGGCAGTTAATGGAGAAATTCTAATTTATCTTGAAAAATGCATAAATACATAAAATAAATATGTGTCTCAAGAGCCTGCTTCAATTCGGACTATATACAGAGTACCTAACATTCCTAACCTGCAGCACAGGGAATGAGGGTTTTCAGATTTCTGTGTTTAACAACAAAATTATCCTCACCTGCAACAACACCAAGTTCGCTGTATCACAAGGTTTCAGGAAATATTAGTAGAACATACTGTATAAGTTGCTCCAGGCAAAACGAAAGAACACTGCTACCATGACCCTACTTATTGTAGGAAAGGAGGAAAAAATGATCCCCACAGGTTTTGCTAATCTTGTATCATTAGTAACACTCATACTACTATCACTTCATATAGTATCTAAGATATATGTGGTGGATAGATTTCTCAGGAAGATCTGTGGTCAGCTTGAGAGTGGCCACAGAATCAGACTAAAATTTTGCATTCCTGGTTTGGTCTGGGATATCCTCTTAAGTGCAATATTATCTTCAGACAAGGTATTTCTTGGCAAGACCTTTTCCTTTCTGTAAAAATAAATGGTTACTTCGCAAAGTCTTTTTTTTTTTTCTTTTTTTTTTTTTTTTTTAATGAATGGACTAGCAAATACAAATTATGGTTATGGTTAAGAAGTCTGGAAGAGCATCAGAGCTGCCTTACTACCTGAGAGGTAATAGTAACCCAGTCTGCGATTGGATCCCTCTCTCACAGGAAGGTCATCTGAAAGGAGCTGCATAATACATTTAATCAGAACTCTGTTATTTAAGATGTAAATGGTAAAGTTATTCCTATGTTATTTATGTGGTATTATCGGGGTAGAGACTGTAAAATATTTCTATTTTTTTTAAAATATCTTTTTTACTTTGTCATATCTTGTGTCAAAGAAGAAGATAAAATAATCAACACCACTGCAAAATAAAAGCATGAAAAGGGAGCTTTCCCTGTAGCTTTCTAAGTAGTACGTAAGGTGGGCCACTTTTTAAGCTGTTGCTCTTTTCTGTTTTTTGGGGTTTTTTTCGCCTTTATTTTGCAGCACTTACCATATACCCCTTGTGGCTAAAGAGAACTCCAGTGAAGACTCTAGTTCTACATTCAGAATTATCCATTTGGCCGCTCAGCATTGGACAGGCATTTGTTTATTAGATCAGACCCTGATCTGGGGAAGAATAGAGCCATAGCCCAGGTAATAAAACGGTGAAACACAGTAAAGACGGAAAGACAGGACAAACATTTGTAGAGGCCAATAAAACATATGCCACTTTCAGGCTAGTTTCAGGTAGGACGTTCTCATCTTGCAAATGATAATGAAGCAAACAGAGCAGTAGTTTTGGGAAGACAAACAAGGAAATAGAATATCAAAGCAGACAAATGTGGCAGAGCAAAAGTGTTAGAGAGCTATCCAGGCAAAATAAAAGATAGATAAAAAGGAAGACAGAGATTTATGCAAGCTCTTAATGGCGCGGACAAGAAGTTTTCTCTTCTTTATCCTTCAAAAAGCACACAGTTGCACAGAACAGAGCGCAGAACTTAAGTGAAGCAAAGAGAAAATGTAGCAGACAGGCATTGAGCAAGTTTCAAGGCTACTGCAGCCTGTATTCTGCTTCCTCTCTTTCTCTGTGAACCCTGGCAGAAAGGAACAAACAGAACGCCAAGAATATTATTCCAAACCTTGGCTTTCCTCCTAACACACACTGGGGACTAGCAGTAGAGCTGACCGCTTTGCCGACATATGCTACCTTGAAATCAAATGGAAAGCTTTCTTCTGCAGAAAATATTCTTGAAAGTCCTGTTCATGATCCTTTAAAGCTCAAAATTCAGTATTATATCATAGAGAATCAGCTTCATGGCTTTTGTCTGACATTGTTCCTTCAAAAACCAAAGCCTTGGCCTTGCCAAGTTCATGCAGATCAACATGAAAAAGGTAAAGGCAGGTAGTATTCTGTTGCTGCTATTAGCTGTAGCCCTGCTAATTCTCATCTCCAGTGTGCATGCCTGGGTTGGGGAGGGAGGGCGAAGCCAAATTTATGTGGATCTAGATGAGATGCTGTAGTCTCTCATGTTTTAAAATTGTCTTAGGATTCAAACAGCTTAGTCTAAAAAGGAAGAACATACTCTCAATGCACTCCTTGCTTCACATCTCAAGGGAAGAAATGGCACTGTGTTTCCAGCAGGCTTAGATCATTGGAGGAATCTTTTGTTGTTGCTGTTCATTGCAAACAAAGCACTGAAGGCCATGTCATTATTAGCTTCCACATTCTTCTCAGCCTCCAAGCTTGAGAGCTTTTATAACATGGGTCTGATGCTTACAGTCTTAAGCCTTAAGAGAGAGGAGCAAAAGCAAACAGAAATGGGACTGAGAGTCTGGAAAGGAAAAACTGTGATTGTCTTTCTCCCTTTTTTACATCTGTCCTTGGAAGCTTTTCACTGGATGATTAAGTAAATAATGGACATTGTGCCTAGATGCAAGGTATGTGAAAAGGAGAGGGCAGAGCGTATTCTGTATCTATGGTATATATCACAAAGAGTAAATTTGCATGAGACTTTTTGATTCAAGCAGCAATTAGTTTCCTCCATTCTTTTTAGATTTATTCAGGTGAGTAGATGAGAAGGGCATAGGGGCCAGCAGTAACAAATGTGTCTAGGAAACTATGCTGACAAAGGAGAGCAACGTTTATTGCTTTAAAAGAAATGCCTCCAGATCCTTAGACACCTAGGCTCAGCTTCCTAGGGCTTCGGATTCTGCCCACTTTCTTGTGTTCCTCCCTGTTTCAAAACAGAGAGAGAATTCCCTTCTTTCATGATAGGGAATGCAGTTTCTACCACCAGTCTTCCTTTCCTGCACATCCTACTGAGAAAAAAAAAAAAAAAAAGAAAAAAAGATAAAGAGCCACTAATGAATTTCTTTTATTTAATCACCAGCTGTAACACAATGAATACTTTTTAAAATAAAAATAGAGGCAGAAAAAGGAGAAACAGCAAAACAAGAATACCCCAAGAAACTAATGACAGAACACACTGCACCCCCAAAACACCCTTTGGTACTGCTGTGTGGGTTAAACTCCGGATTGTTTCCTAATTATTTCAGAAGGGAGAAAAGGACTATCAAAGAAAACTTAATTTGCCTCAACTAGGAGCATATAAATGAATGAATATCTTCCTGATTAAAGGACTAGAGCTGATGTAAAAGATTAGCGTATTTAGCATAAAATCAGCTGTGGCCAGCTCTGGAAATTTCAGTGCTGCACCAGACTGTCTGCCTATCCCGTGTGCACTCAAAGTACATCTTCAGAATTGTTGATGGCACTATTACATATAGAGGCACCCTGCTTAGTGCAGCTGGTATTGAGTGCCTCACTTTTTAATAGAGGCAGCTAGACAAGACCCCTAGATTACACATCGACCCCTATAACTTGAAAGTCTAAGGAGAAAGCTGACCAGACAAGCAGTTATGATGATCTATTCAAAGTGGTTGAATACTCTCTTTTTTGTGTGGAATAAACGTATGTGAATGAACCTTTGCTGCCAATCCTACAGAGTCTGCAACCCCCTCCTACTGTTGTCACCTCCCTTCCTCCCTCCTCTTTCCTGTCTGTACTCCCATTAGAAGATAAATGGAGGGGGGGGGGGATAAAAAAAAAAAAAAAAAAAAGAAAGAAGCTTCTGCTTAGTCTATTTCAGGTAGTTTGAGGGGAAAAATTCAAATACACCAATTGAATGCTGTTACAGGAGTTGTGGATGTGAGTGTGATGCATTTGTCTGCAGGACTTGAGAACTTCACCCATGCTAGTTGCTTGACACAAAGTAGGTTGAGAGGAGTATCCCTGAGAGAGATCAAGTCCACTTCACACTCAGAAAGCCTTTTTTTTCCCCTAGCTCTGTTCTCTTAACTCCTCCTCTTGTTATACTTCAGTGTATTTTTTCCTATTTCGCCTTGTAGAAGTGACACTGAATGCAGATGAGCTGTTACTAAATCAATGAAAGAAACTAGCATTATCAGGTACTTTTAACTGGTACCAAATCCACTGCTAATGTTTTTCAGCATGACTTCAGGTGTATCAGATTACTTCAAGGACTTTGGTAACTGCCACAACCAGAGTAGATATTTTTGTCCTGCTTTATTTGAATATCTGTGACAAGATGTGCAACATTTCAGCTGTGTTTTGCTTTTTGCATATCATTCGACTTTTTAGTTGAAACGCTTTCAGCAATATCTTTACTTAACCATAATTAATCAAATGTTTCAACTTACTTATTTTCCCTAAAAGTAAATTCTGAAAGAATTATGTATAGAATTAAACAATCAAACAAACAAACAAAACCAAAGAAAACAAAATAAAGCAAATGAAAACCCCGCTCACTTTGCATCCAATATATAAGTAGGAAAATAAAATCTGAACTCTAAGCAGGTCATTACAAAAATGCAGGTATGAATTAGGAACATAAATATTTTATCTAGAACTGGGTTATTCTAATAATAAAATTACTCTTTAATCATACATTAAAAAAAATATCAGCTGCAGTATTAAACTACAGAGTCTTTCATCTCTTTGCAAAAAGATTTAAATAAATTAATTAATCCTGCAACATTTCTAACTACAAACAGCTTATATGCTGGAATGCAAGGCTTAAATCTAGTATTAATGAAATTTCATAAAATTCTATTTCCTTCTTGGCCCATTAGTCTTCTTGCCAGTCTAATTATGACATTTAATCTATATGATCATTATTAATCACTGGCCATTATACTTTTCCCTATAAATTCCTATGGCTGGTTAACATTTGTGAAAAAAATTCCGAACTTGGCTACAATACACAACTACAACTGCACTTATCTTAGAAAATCTATTTTAAGAACCCAATTATGGGACAATTCAGCAAGAGATTCTACTCATAAATTCAGCAGCCAAAGCCATCAACCCCTATATATCTTATACGGTCCATTGGATGATGGTTAAAAAATAAAGTGATGTCAGGGAGGGTATGACACATTGAACTGAGGACTTAAATCACTTTGGCTCTTCTGCACCTTTGTTGTCTGAACTGAACTTGGATAAGCTGCCTGTTCAGGACTCACAGTCAATTATCACTGATAATTTTTTCAGCTATAAAATGACTGTAGTACATATTGCAATTACTGAAACACTGAAGCAAAGTGTCATAATTGGCATCAATAATCATTTTGCCTCGGTAAAGACCTGTTTGAACAGTGTGCTGCTGTATTAAATGTTTCAACTTAGAATTAAGTTACAGCATATTAAATATCAAAACAATGTGCATAGACGAAAAGTCAGAACATTTTCCTCAGAAAGTGTCTTATTTAAGAGTCAAAATTATGAAATTTGTCACTGCATGTGTTCGTGTTGTCTTATTTCCACATCATTAAACACAGGCTGTAACAGTAACTAGGAAACAAAGACTTTTTGTTCAAAATGCACAAAATATAAGAAATACAGATACACATAGATTTAAAGCTGTTTCTTTATTAAACATGGAGGGATTAGACAGTGAACGGCTGGGCAGTACAATCCTCCTTTCCCCTTCACCCCAAAATATCAAGCTCTGTACTGGGTCCAGCACAGGGTTAAAAGGCATCATGTGATATAAACAATAAATCAGAGTTGGCTCTATTCAGCCTAATCTTCAGGTCTCAGCCCACCTCTGAATCATCCTGGGCATTCTTTTTGGTTGTTTTTGTTTTTTTCTGTAAGCAGAGATGAGACGTTTCTTAGTCTGCAAAGACTTATAGTTGCTCTTTCTCTTTACGGGCTAAAAGTTCCACTATCGAAATGCTGAGATTATTAATCATGTTTTCCTCTAAGAGCTGACCCTTTCAGATTTAGTCAGTGCTGGACACTGATAATAAGTCACAACAGGAATGAATATTTCTTATTTTCAAACACCTCATTCCTTTTTAACTTAAAAATCCTGTCCCCTGGGGAAGGAAAAAAAGCCCAAAAATATTTCTCTTCAAATGGGTGTGGTGGCTACACCACCAAATACAGAAAACAGGGCTTGACAATACGTCACATTTACAAGTGGAAGGAAAAGGATGGAGTGTCCATAGTGACAACATCGTTGTGTGAGATACTGAAGAAGACTTTAATAGTGAAAGGGAGACAGAAATGTAGCCAAGGAGTTCCTTCAAATCTCCTTTGACATTCAATAGGAAGCAAAATGAGGCAGAGTAATGCCTACTCTCCCTCAAAATCATATTGTTCTGAGAAGCAAGAAATGCTGAAGGACTTGAAAATAAAGCAGGTCTCTTCTCCTCTCTCCGTGCAGATTCTCAGGGGTGAGTCATTCCCTGTTTTTCTGTCCATATTGAAGAGAGAAAAAAAAAAAAAAAGGAAAAAAAAGGAAATTAATTTTTAACTGTTCATTATTTTACATAATTAATATTGCTGAAAAATAGAAACCAAATACTAAAAAAACCAATCACATAGTCTTATTACTGTTACTACCATTTTCAAGGGTCGTTTCGGAGGTCTACATACACAGAGGAGAAAAACAGTCTCTGCCCCAGAGAGCTTACTCGTAGTAAACGAAACAGAACAATTAAAAACATAATCTAAGCATATAAACATAAGCAATTTTGAGTCAATGCCAACAATTAATTTCTAGATTAACATTACTTTGAAAAGCATTACTGCCATTTATATAAAACAACAAATAAAGAGAAATTAAGCTTGTAAATTTTAGCATTAAAAGAGGTTCACTGTGAAATAATTGCATTAACTCTGAAGTCAGATTTTTATAAATTTATCACATAACTTTGTTTTGGGTAATGTACACTAATTTAGATCAGCTACTAATGAATCAGCTATAAGTAATGAATGACTGCATCAAAACTTTGAAAAAAATCAAAGCATCAGTATTTCCTTTCTTGTTTTCCTGCTCCCTTCTTTCCCCTAAAAGCCCAAATTCTTTCAGCTCCTGCTTAACACATTTGCATTCACTGTTTAAATACTATAGCTTAACATATTCATACTTAAAAAAATCAGGAGGTTAATAATCATATTACTGTATGCTCAATATGAAGCTTTTTATGGCAGTTGAAATATTCATGGATCCTTGAATCCACTTCATTTTCTCAGTCTTTTTGTTTCACTTTCTTAAGTTCTCAACTGCTTAATTTAGGAAGAAACTTCAAAGATACGACTGACATCTTTGAAGAATCATACGGAAACTGAATCTGAATAGCCCTTTTTACAAAGGCTTGAATCTGGGATCTAACAAAGCTCAAAAAGCAAATGACCTGCCACTGCTCCTTATACAAAAAGGGTCAGGCACAGTTTTGCATCTACAGTAATGCTAACTTTGAAATTTTTCCATATGCAGAGAAATAGTCAGTTATAATGAGTTCAGTGATTGTTAGCCTGCTGTTTAGAATGTAACTGAGAAATTTTAACATTAGCCAATTTGAAACGTACATCTCATCGCAATCTGAACTTGCTCCTAAAATGGTTGCTCTCTCCCCATAAACCTACTTTTTTTCTTGCTCAGAATGAACTTTTAAATTAGATAAAAAGGATATAATTTCAAATAGTCCTGATAGTAAAACTGATATTTTTCCTGTTAAACAAGTGGAGGAATGAGTTCTTTGTCCAATATTCACCTCCTGAATAAATTTCATTGCAGTTTGTCTTGACACAAGCATCCTCGTTCCACTGACCTTTATTTTTCAGTCTATAGAGGCTGAGACCACACAGCTTTGGTGCTGTTATAGCTAACTGTACTTAAACTTTGTGTCTGATCAACTTAAGTGTATTGGATTTGAAAACAGTTAGTCAATTGTTTCTAGTCCCTAGGTGGTGGTTTATGGTAATGTTTGCATCAATACTAACAAAAGCCATACTGCAGTACAAAGTACATCAAGGAAATGAAAGACAAGGCTGCCTGTTGTCAGCTCTGTCTACAATAAAGGCAGGATTCAGAGCTAGGGCAGAGATCGTTAGAGAACCACAAAAATGAATGAACCACAGAAATCGTAGGGCTGATGGTTCACATCAAAGGTTTGGGGACTGGCTAATGGGCAAGGTTGCTCACAGGCCACAAGACACATAACCTAGACTCATTTGGCCATACAAAAAGGTCACAGAAGGAGAAAAAAAGTACGTTAAGACAGTACAATATGGTCTCGTGGTAAAACTATGTAAGAATGGAAAAATGTCGTTAATCTTACTGTTCAGAAGTGTATTAACTACAGTCTGTTCTTAGTAACACACATTTGTATTCCTCAATCACATCTATAAAACCTATATTTACAGTTTCCCCAGGACAGTATTATATTACAGACTGCTTAGAATAGTTTTCAATCTTACAGGTAGAACATCAGAATATATTATTTTCAGTTCAAGTAGCAAGCAGATAATTAAAATATGCTTCTTGCAGATTCTATAAACATTAGCAGAATTTCTCAAATATTTTCTTAACTTCAAATACTATCACATGTACATAAAAAAATTAACACTACAGAGAAAGCTAACCTGCACAAATATAACAATAATGATAAAGGAATAAATTTTGAAATCTTTCTCACTTTGTCTAGATCTTTGTTATCATGTATAATTTTAGAAAAACAATTAAAGGAACTAAATGCTGGCATAATATGACATATTCATACAATGGCATCTATTAATGTAAGAATGTAGTTATCCTTTATTTGAAGCCTAACCTTTGGATACCTGCTGTGCTGCTAGATGCTAGAATGTCAAAGAAAAATAAGTGAAAGCATATCTCATCATGGGGTAAATTGCCTGTTGAAAAGAAATGTACTTAGTTTCTCATTTGAATGCTGCTTTCTGCTAAAAAAGAAAAAGAGGAAAAAATAGGGGTAAAAAAGAAAGAAAAGGAAAGGATTGCTATCAAGATAAAGACTAAGCTTTCCTAACCAAAAACAAACAAAAAAATCCCTAAGAAGCAAAAAAAAAAAAAAAATAAAAAAATCCCCAACCCACCTACCCCCAATCAAAATAAAAAGAATAAAAATATTCAGTTTAACAAAAAGTATAATCCTTAAGGAAAGAGAAATAACATATTGTCTTTGTGTTGCTTGCCTATTTTGGTCTGTTTTAGGCTTTTCACATCAATGAATGAAATTTGAGATCCACAGCAAGTAGCAAGGGAAAAAAACACATGATAAAAACAACAGACATACTGTATTAAGAACTTTTTGAAAAATAAAGTGGGAAGGAATCTTTAGGAAAAAGAACTCATAATTTAACTTTTAATGTCAATTACATACAGCTTATGGAGAAAAAATAAAAACACTACAAGTGCTCTGAACTCTGTGTGCTACACATTGTGTTATTAAAATGCTGCACACTGCTTCTACTGTACATTCCCCAGTTAGTAAAGAAATAATGACTCTATACAAAGCATGATGTAATTACATAGCTATAACATTTCTATAATACACATTTGGAGAGAAGCAGCATAACAAGATTCGAACTGCAATTGTATAAATATCACTTCAAAATTGTCATTCACTTTTTGTTTGTTAAGTCCATTAAGCAGTTCCCAGTTGAAAGTTCAGAAACAATTATCACGGTTCTTAAATATTAATACAATAAAACCTAGATTTTAAAAAGGTTTGAAATAAAGAAAAGATCATTATGTACCACTACAGAATACAAAGCAAAAATAATACAGACCCTTTAATAACCATCACTAAATTTACTTGACCTACCTTATCTGTAGCAAAATGCTAAGTCCCCCGAGAGGCCTTTGACTAATTTTCCTAGTAAATTCTTCAACGACACATAAACAATCAAGGTTTCTTTCACAATTCACTCATTTTACAAATACTATATCATTTTCAACCTTTAGAGATTATATTAAAACTCCCCTAAAGCTTAGCATATTGAGTAAAGAAGCATTTGTACTTTAAAACAGGACCATCTGCATTTCATTAACAGCTTAACCACCATCTTGTCTACAGATAAATACAGCATTATTAAATCTGTTTTTCAGAAAGTAGTTATTACACTGAGTTCTTAAGTTGCATCAAATTATATTCTTATAATATTCCAAAGCTGTAATTTAAAGAGTTTAAAAAAATAAAGGGAAAGAACATAAGTATCTTTCTGAGGCAAGTTATTGATGCAGCTTATAATAATGAGGCATAGTTTGTACCTACTTTGCAAAATTTCATTACAGGAAAGAATTGCTCCAATTTTATACAAAAAAAAAAAAACCCCAACCCATTCAAAATGACAAAATGTGTTTGGATAGAAATTTAAAAAATTCAAGGACGTTTGAACGTTAGCTGTCATTATGGTCCAGTTCACTGTTTATTTCTTTGGTATGCATCTCCTGACCTGTATATAAAATTCATAGTTTCAGAAGTGACATGTGCAAGCCTTGGACAACTGGGGAAAAGGCATATTTCCTGACCTTGTAACCATAGCAACCACTTGCTGATTGGTAGCAGGCAGCCTTTCCATCCTTTACCACTGAAGGCAAGTATGTGAGATTGCTGGCTTTGTTTGTGGCTCTTGCTTTATTTACATGCAAACATGAATGTCAGCCTTAAAATCCCTCGTCCTTTCTTGTTCATTTGTATGTTTCCGTTGAACATTATGTTAGGAGAGTGGGAAATGAAAGGCTCTGATTTCATACTTTCACAATCAATTTATTACAAATATTAAAGCAATAAGTGATTCCACTTTAACACATGCACATGCACTTTGAACAAAGTTAGAAAGATCAACAAAATTCTGCTGTTTATGCCATTAAGGCGTGCTTACAGCAAAGGACAATGTTTTATCGTTGGTTCCAGCTTGCAGGGAAAAAAAAATCGTATTTTTTAATGCACTTCAATAGCAAGCTATTCATAAAATAGTATTTAATGCTTTTTCTACCTTTTTCTTTCCTTTGTCATTTTGATACTAATGAGTAGACTGAGCAAAATGTAAATTATAAAATACATAACTGTGGATGCTGCGTGGTTCTAGGATTAAGGTTCCAAATTTTTCCTTCAGCATCATATGAAACAGGTTGGAGATTCTCAGTCCAGCTGAATTCTTTGTTGATAGTAGCCAAAAACACACCTCTCCAAAGCCTCCACTACAGTTAGTTTCTCTTATTAAAAAAAAAAAAAAAAAAAAAAAGGACTAAATATAATTCAGCTCGATATATAATCTATTCAAGAGCGGCATAGACTAAGCATGCATGGACACATTTTCTTCTCATCCTGAAAGAGGCTGCATCTCCAGGTCAGGACTGTTGTTAGTGATAGGGAGGTAAAAGGGAAGTCCACTTAGCCAATGTCTTGCTTACACTCTAATAAAGTGTGCATTAACAAAGAAAACACTTCATGATATTCTGCTTTTAAGGCTATTATTTGAGAAAAAGGGAGAATTAATTTTCTTATCTATGAATAGTATACAACATGCTTTTAATTAATGGGTAACATCAACACAGAAAAGTATTTCTGAGTAATTATTTTGTACTTCACTAACATTTTTACGGGTGTCTTTTAACCACATTAATAAATACTCTATGATGGTTTTACACAGTTTTGAATTCTGTGTACTAACAAGATTATTCCTGCTTGCATTCTTTCTCATTAATTACTTCAGAAATCACTATTATTAATTACCAACAATTTAGAAGTTATACTAATGCAGTAAGAACATGGTTAAGAACATTGTTACAGGAATACTAGAAGGTAAAAATCCTTCACCTCCTATAAAAGTATTGCTATAGAATGTCCTAAAGTTTGCATGACTTTAACAGGCTTTTCATTTTTTATCTCACACTACTATCCATACACACCATCAGATACTAAGAATGCAAATAGATTAAGTCACTTTATATATATGCATCTATATAAACATTTACATGGATACAGTATGCAGTCCATTTGAATAAACATGCTAAAAATGTTAAACAATACATGTTATGGGTTTATTACAAAATATTAAGTAATGCAATCAGCAAATCATATTTCTAAGTAGTGCTAATACATGCTAATATATTTAGGGTTCACTTCTGCAAACACGTGTGAATTTAGTCACAGAAATAGTCAAATATAAGTCAATTGATATTTTGGCAATTTCAATTATTCATTTGCACATGCTTTCCCTAAACCAGGTCATTACATTTGAAATGAGAAATTTAAACTTTCACATTGCAATCAGATCTAATGCAAAAAGATTCTTTTCAAGTGTACAAGCCTCTCTATGGGATCTATTTAAAAATCCTCGTGTTTAAAACTCATCCTTACTTATTTTCTTTCACATGTAAAGGTCATTTTCTAATGCACTTAAAAAAAATACTCCCCAAAGAAGTCCTGCTCAAGAAAAACATTATTTAATTCTGAAATAGATTAGTTTGCAGCATATTTAATGTTTAAAATAATTAAATTATTTTAATAATGTTTTATCAATGAATATAATGATTTACTCTGACCTGGCACAGACATGCACAGTGAGGAAAAAGATCTCTTCCAAGTAGTTAAATTACAATCCCCCAATAGAATGTAAAAGAGAAAAAATGGCTTTGTTAAATTTTCAATCCTTTCTTAATATAAACATTAAAAATCACGGGATTTTGAAAGGACAAGTAGCTTAGGTTAGTGAAAGATTTTTCATTTTTTACATAATGGTTGTACTCAGAAGTAATTTGCTTTTACTAGAATGCTGTAAAGTTCTCTCTCAGCTCTGATGTACTGTATAAAACATTTCTTAACTCATTAATGTCAAATATAAATTAGTTTTATATTGGAATTTTAACAAACCAGACTCTACAGGCAACATAAAAAGCTAGACCATTGTCAGAAATGGTGTAAAGCCGAATGCAAATTTAAACCAGGTAACATTTATCATGAAAGATACACACACATAAAAAAAGACACATTACACTTTCTTGGATGTCCTGAAAATATTGCTGAATAGTACACAACACTATTAGTTGCTGGAATTTTGTTAAAAAAATCCAAACAACCCACCACCACAAACCCCAACCATTTTAATTGAGCCAATGCAAGATGATTGTACCCATGTTATTAAAATACTTTTCTTGAGTATAACAATGCTGGACTATGACTAATATCCAGTGTTGGAGTGTCCTGAATATTATTTTTCCCCATGTATATCCTTTGAATTTCTGAGCAAGCATGTTGTATTGTATTAATATCATAATTCAAAGGGAAATTTATTAAACCTCCCCCCTCCCAGTATTCCCATCACAGCTAAAAGTTGCAAATTCTATATGGCAGAGCCTAGACAGTAATATCAAATTTTAATAACAATTTCTCTTCTTCAGTCAGTGCTATACTGAAGAAAAGCATAAATTGCTGTGACTGACCGTTAGTTGTTAGAGAAGCAATCTGACTTCTCCACACCCTTATTTCAGTGTATCTGCTCTGTCCCTCAGCTGTATTAATGATAGCATGAAAGGTCACATGATAAACGAGTGACAAAAATATCAAAACATATTAGCCTGTAGCTTTGTTATCAGTGTATGGCAGAGATGACAGAAAATTGTATTTTTCCCCTGAATAATTTTGTGTTACATTTTGCTGGCTAGGCAGAGTGAATTAGGGAGAAATTTCTGCCTCTGACTGTTTGTCTCTTTTTCTGACATACTTGAAGTAATAATATACATTAATAATAGGGAGTAGGCACAGGGAAGAGGTAAGAATTCAGGAGCAGACTGTCTGTTTCAATTCTACAAGGTGCTATACTTGTTTCTTTTGCAATACAAATTTTATTGAAAAATATGCACAGCATTGAATGTTATTAATGCGACTGATAATGATCTGTTGTATATCATGGATATACAGAAAGAAACATGAAAAAGAGAAATAGAAAAATAACTTTAAAGCAATGAGGTTACGTTTCCACCCAGTTGTACTTCTCACCACTACAAATGCACATACTAATTAAATAAAGGCGAGCCCCAACAATGCTTGATCCAGCTCATTGTGACGGAGCCCTAGTAATTACGAATTAGAGACAGATATTACTCCTGCTGGTTTAAAGGCTGGCAGGAGTTGCAGACCCTGGGGAGATGAGGTTAGCAATCTTTGAAAGAGAAAATAGAAATTGGCGGGAGCGTAATATCTTATGGCCTATCAGTCTCCATGGTCAGGAGTTAAAGTCATGCCATATCCAAGCTCCCTTTGCTGCTGGCAAACAGCATCAGTGGCAACTCAGTCCTTAAGCTCCTAGCAGATCAAAAGCTGTTGAATAGAACCATTCTGAAAGGCACGAAGAGAGGTTCACAAGCCAAACATGAAAAGTTATATAATTGAAACCTTAATAAACTGATAGCATATACATGTAGATGGAGTATTAGTGATCTACTGCAATACACATGACGTATGACTGAAAAATGAGGGTGTATTACTTTCAATGAGCAAGCAGCACTGGAGAAAAACAGAAAGTCTCTGAAGCTTTACCAAAATTTAAAACTGATCTTTAAAAACTTTCTACAATGTTTGGTTAACTTTTTATCTCCATTATTATTCATTTTCATGCACCTCCTTACTTCTAATTTCCATCTGAGAACAGAACTGCAGAAATACTTCTGACAAAAAAAAAATTGTTCTTGCAGTATTTATGATCTGACTCAGAGAAGAAAATACCAGAAATCTCATGTGAGAACAATGTTCTCATGAGATTTCTAACCAATTTTACAGACCATCACAATCTGAATAGTTTGAATCTATTCCCAAACTCCAAACCTTTTGAGATATGTATCTTACCACAAATGCCTTGTTATATTGTGCAGAAACTGCACGTGAATAAGGGAGCATGCTGTATCCTTCAGGAACTGTGAGTGAATAAGGAGGTAGTAAAGCCTGGAATCCTATCTAAATTGCCCAATTTAGCAATTATTCTTTTCTTTTCCTTGTTTTTTTTTTTTTTTTTTTTTAAACAATTGCATATATATGTGTGTGTGTATTTATATACATATGCATATGTGTATAAGTCTGTAAAGAAAACCCTGCTATTATTTGTGTGTAAATAATCTATTAGTGAAGGCACTGTAAAAACAGATAAGAAGAATCAACCTTTGCCCCAAAGAACTTATAGCCTAAATAATTCTTATTTGTAGTTTCAGTGTTATCCCTCACAATATATTCCAGAGAATGACTGTGTATAACAAACTACCCCCCAAAAAAAACCCCAACCCTCTACAATCCTGCAATACCTGCTACTTTTTCAGCTAGAGTTCAAGTTCCTTTTCTCTTGCCTTTGACATATCTCATACTGCTTGGCAATATTCATATTCAGCCCAATACCATTGTCCCAGGATCCAGCTCAAGTTTTATACTTGCAAGTAATCAAAAGGCAGAGTTCTGTTTGGGATACCTCAATAAGTCTATATTCAACTTCTTTGTGTACTTCTAGTATCTTTCTCACATTCTTCCCCCCTAGAGTAGATTTATTTAAATAATTAAAATATTTTATTTCTTACTAGACTAGTTTCACACTTCTGCATCTTCTGAGTCTCTCTGTCTCTGTATACAAATATATACCTATATTCTTGATTTATATTAATTACTTCTGCTCAAGTACATCAAAAATTGATATTGCTGGTGGCCTCTGTTTCAAAGTTTATGGAGTTTCACAAAATCTATAAGGATTAGCAAGAAAGCTGAAACTTATTGAAAGTGTTTTCCCTTTTCTATTTTGTGTTGTTGAATTCATCACTTTAAGTTTTCTGTTTTGAACTGAAGCCTTTCAGCATTCCTAGACAGCTTCTATATAAAGTACCATGTGAGTACACTACGTGTATTACTACACCGATTTTCATTCTCAGCTTCAAAGAGTAGCTTTCAAATTGTCCAGAATCTGTAATTATTAACTTAACTTTTGCTAGAAAATGACTAGACAATTTATGAGAAAAAATTAGAAGGAAAATCTCATCATTATCAGAAAGCACCTGATTCTGCCTTCCTGGGGTACATATTTATACTGCAGAAATGCCATTAAACATGCGGGAGCTGAAGCAATGCTCATGGTATAGACATATGTATAACAGACTGAAGAACTGGGATGCAAAAAGTATATAATCTGAGAATATAGTCATCTATGTCTGGGTTATCCTGCAAATGGAGAGAGGCACTTTTGGGTTGCTATCCATTTCATTCCTATAGTAAACATCTAAACTATGTAAGACAAATCACCCCTTAAAAATTTGTATTTCTCTACACTGACCTCAGAGGAATCCCAGGATGACCAGCTGATATGCTGAGGTCTAGAACAAGATGGAACAAATTCTTAGACTATGTATTATTTGTTTGTCATTATCTTCTTCACATTTGTGATGGTGAGGACAAAAAAGAAAAAAATATTTCTTACTAGTGCAAATTTTTTTCATAGTAGTAGGAAGAAAATTTTGCAGTGCTTCATTTTCACCAAATAAACTTAAACTTTGAATTGCTTCCAACATCTAAGTTCTATAACAGCCAGATTTTCCAGTATTTACCAGACTTTTATAGTTAAAAATTGAATTGCAGCTTTGAATGAACTGAAGTAATAAAACCCAATATTCCCTGGTTGAATTAAATTGTCAGACCCACATATTTGCATATTTTCTAAAGAAAGCACTTTGAATTTGATATCTCTGTCTTTTTATTGACTGTGCTTTTTCTCAGCAAAAGCTAATACTCATTGTAGCAGGAGTAAATTAAGCTGTTTGTGTGACCACATGACCACATAGTACATCAGAAACCTAAATTGATCCTCAAGGACTTTCAACAAGGTCCAAAACTTTCTCCTCTTGCAAATACCCTTTGAGTTCACTGTCCAGGCCACTTAAAAACTGACCTGTATCACCACTTTTTACTTAGAGAATAGGTGATTCTTGTTTAAATCCTCTGTTTAACCTACTTTGTGCCCTCCTTGGAGATGTATTTTGTCTAGCACATGAAGTTAACCATCAAGTGTCTTAACATATATAGATATATCTTCTTTTATAAAGACTTTTGATATTTTTCAGCACTGCTTATCCTTTAGAAATAATCCATGTTTGCTGTTCATTGTGTAGCTCCACTATTAGCCTTTCCATCTCTTAGTGGTGAATCCTGAGTTTATTCTACATCGCCACATAGCCATAATGACAGGCAAGTCTTTTATTATCATGAATCATCTTATCTGGATCACAACAAATTTTAATCAGGATCCGTACAGTGTTTTAATCCAACACTTTTGCAGGACAAGTTCCCCTTTAAATATTTCCCCCTTTGTTTTTTGAGTTTCTTTTGGCTCTGCTGGGCCATGATACAAGTCGAGTGATTTGATGGCTTGAGTGCTGACTCAAGCCAGTTCAATGTAGGCCTATTCAAGTGACCTTTTGAAACTACTTGGCAAGTTACAAAGGGTTTAGCAACAAATTTCCATTTTTATTTGAAAAATGAATAGATCTAGTGCCTCATGGAAGTGCTTAGGACTTCATACAGGGAAAAGGCGTGAGCCCATACTTGGTCTCAGAAATCTTTTGATTTGCACAAGCTGGTGCCAAATTATTCCAAACTTGGCATAATTCTTTCCCTCATTATCACCTTTGCTCCAGTTTCCTGATATTTGCATTCTGAAAGAAAATTGTATATGCTGATTATAAACTAGCAAACAGTCAGTCTGTCATATTTTCCTTTTCCTCTTACATGTCCAAACCTAAAATCAAATCTGTTTAGAATACTGAAGCCCTGGTTCCATGTTTTATGTCTGAATTTTTGTATGCTAGCAGAACAGTTAAATAATATAGATATTCACTTTACATTTTTCAGTTAAAACTAGTTCACTTTAATCATTCTGCCTTCTTTTTTCAGTCTGATTAGGTCGCATGAAATCTTCTGAACATATCATTTGAGCAACACATTTTTGTTCTTGTCATTTTATGCTACAGAATTCCTCATAGATAGTAATACTTTACATTAGTTAGCCTATAGAAAATTATATTTTTTTATTTTATTTTCACCATCCTGTTTATATTTTGCTAACCTTTTCCTGAGCAAATGATTAAGTTTCATCTCCATTTCTCTTGGATCCACGTACTCTAGTTGTAGCCAAATCTTTCTTTAGACCAAGAGGGTCATTCTTTGCTCCAGTTCTCTTAAATCTATCTAAAACTGTCCATTTTTAACAATGATTGTTCCTTGGTTTTGTCTTCCATTCATCAGAGGAAAACATGGTATGAGAGCTACCCTCAATGAAATACAATTTCCCTAGTGATATTTAGGTTATACTTATTCAATGTTTTTATATGATTACTATAGGGGAGCAGGCAGTATCTTATGACTGTTAACAGTTCTTAGCACATGAGATACCTAGGAATATTTTTAAGCTCTAATACAGCTTAGTGTTTGAAGCCAGCCTTTGAAATTTGGTCAAGGTATTTACCCAATAAAAACCAAAGTAAAGCTAGCTTATAAGCTCTAAAAATAATTGTTTCCCTTCTCTGACTTAAATTCCTCATGTTAACATCATGCCAAAATGATAACTGAACCCAGTGGGTCCACAGGACTTCCAGGACGGTAGCAGGACTATCTCTATTGAAATGATGTAGTAGTTGTCAAAATGCCTAAACTGCTAGATTTGCCTCAGTTCTTTGTGTGATATTTTACCTAACATAATGAATTAATCTTTATCTCAGTTGACACAGCTTGCTGGCACCAGAACTCCTGCCCCAGCCAGCCTAAGAGGCAGCTAAAGTTTTTGGGGTTACCATCAGAATACATCTCAGTGCAAAATCAATTTACCAAATTCATGATCTAGTACATTGATATACACGATGAAAAATGTTGTTCACCACAATCCTGTACCATCCTGTGAAGGTTCTCAAAATTTGTGGTTCTGCCAGTTGTAACTCTGGTCTTCTCCCTGCTTATATCTGGACATAACTGCTCTTGACACACTCTTAATCTTAACTGTGGTATTCAAAACCACTGCATGGACCTGTCCATTGTCACA
The DNA here is from genome assembly GCF_011004875.1 of Balearica regulorum gibbericeps. Taxonomy (NCBI): domain Eukaryota; kingdom Metazoa; phylum Chordata; class Aves; order Gruiformes; family Gruidae; genus Balearica; species Balearica regulorum. Next base: position 34,123,173 of record NC_046185.1, read on the forward strand.
GGAGTTGTCCCAGAAAAATATCTACCTATTTAGCCATATGCAAGAGTATCCCCCAATCTATTTACAGTCCTTCTCCAGTTCATAATCATGCAAGTATCTTGGAAGTGTTATTGAAAACCGAGGAGAGTTTGATACTTGCTACCTCTCCTTAACCTCAGTTCCTTCTCCCTGCTCCATACGAAAGGACATGGGATGTGGGTGGCTTCATAAATTAATTAAAATCATCAGTTCATGATGGGTCAAGCTGAGGGTTTTGGGTTGTTTAGCTCTAGCAGAGTCCTTCTGAGCGCATAGCACTTCCTCAAACTATCTGCAAATCAATGAATACAGTGAAACAGGGAACTGAGGTCTAGACTAGAGTTTATTGCACTCCAGGCTAACCTGATCTGGGATGGGTGGATGGATGTATTTTGGCCCTAAGTACTACACATCAAAAATAATTGACATCTTATATGTCTGTATCTGTTTGAAGGAGGACTTTGAACCAGCAGAATGTGGAACATCAGGGCATATCCTCTGGGATCTATTCAGACAGTACAAAGAGACTAGGTCTAGCTTTCTCTCCTCTTTTTGCCCATTTTTCTAGTCCCATCTTATGAAGTTTTTGTGGTAGTTTAGATAGTCATTGTCTCGGTCAACCATCTGGAAGAAGATGAGAACAAGTAAGAGGGAAATATGTAATGCAACAAAGCACGTGGGCCTAATGGCCATAATGTTTTTATTTAGATATGATTAATACTTTGATACTGGGATATATCAATATGTCTTTGTTGACTAGTCTTCTCTCCTGGAATCCAAAACCATCATTAAGTGTTGTAATGTCCTGGACTGGCTTCCTAGGTTAGTTTATAAACAGTTTTTACACAAAGATGTCTTCTCTGACCCAACAAAGATCACAGAGGGTGCAGTAAGTCACAACATTTGCTGCGGTAGTCTCACCATCTCTGTAGGCAATATCCATCCATATGCCCTAGAAGTTCCTTGCTTCAGGAAGAAAGGTTTCTTTTTGAGCTAATTGGAAAAAAAGTAAATAAATCTAGAAATCCTGAATGTGTGGTCATCACTTATTTAGACAGTGTAACTAACTGGTCTGAGCACCCATGATCATCTTCTGAAGCCTGCTAGAGCAGGCAGAAAAAGTAGTATGTTTTGCTAGTGTCACATGCCTCTGAATTAGGCATTATACTGGCAAATATAAGGATTATGCCACGTAGACCCACTGATGATGCACACAGTATTGTGTTGTGCTTACCCCAGCAACGATTTCTCATCCCAAGTATACTGCCTGTGAAGCCATAGAAGCTGAGAGTGGCCAGAGTCCAATGAACAAGAAGATAGGTGTCTTATCAGAGAACATCGAAGGTGAGCTTCATGCCAGAAAATTCTTTCAGTCATCCAAGGATTTGACGGTAATATATTCCAGTGGACAATAATCACCTTGCCTCAGAGGCATCATGACCTGAGGAAAATATAAAGAATACCCTGAGTAGGATGTTTTGTGCTGTCATGTAGCCAATGTAGGCTGAAAAAATACTGTGTGGCAAAAGCAGAAATGATACAGAGGGGCTAAGGACATTTATAGCAGTAACACCACAGTACTGCTGGCTAGTGAGCAAGAAATGGAAGAGGGATTGTAAGGTATTATTAGTGCCAACCAACAAGGCCCCTACTAAACCCACGATAAAAGGATGTGCTAGAGTAGAGCATAAAGGCATATGGAATATATGGGAATCCCAGGTTTGCACCTTCATAAGTGGTGCTGCATAAGGCAGAGGTGATCTAAAGCCTACAGATCAGGCAATACCATTTTAAGGATATTGGTTTATTTAAAGTCAGGTATGACTATTAAAGACAGCATTGCATACAACCAAAGATCTCACAAGCTTATTAGCAATGTCTCTAGACATGCAGTTCTCTAACAATGTTACACATTCAAGAAGAAAGCTTGTTTTCTGGGAAGATGAGTTTATTAAATCGAGTTCTGACCTTTTGAAGCTTACAGAAGCACAGTCCTCCACTTACCACACAAACAAGCAACATCTCCCACACATGGCTCTATCATCTTCAGTCCCAAATTATACAATGTCAAATTCTTAAAGAGACAGTTGTCATCAAGTAAGACTGTTAAAAGTCAGCACTAGAACTATTATTTACACAGTAAATATGCCCATAAGTACATTTTGTAGTGTCAAGTTATTGTACAAACATTTCCTGAGTTCTCATCTTAATCTATTCACATTTTCCTAAGTGATTCTTGAGTGAGCTGTACCCATAAGGGTCAGAATATAGATCTCTAACACTTCAGCTATGGAAATAACTTCTATGGGGAAATACACTGTTGTGTTTTATGAGGTGCAACCCACAGAGGGAAAACACTGTCTCTCTCACTGCATTATGCAATGATTTGTGAATGTGCCCAAGACTGCTGGTAGCAGCATGAAGGCAAGCCTGCTTGGGTCACCTCTGGAGTTAAAAGCATCAGCTCATCACCCATGGGATAAAGAGAAATGGAAATTACTACTGAGACAGTTACAGATCCATACACTTCTGTGCATCATCTAGGTACCAGAAAAGTACTAGTAGTGATACTGTCACAAACATTCTTTGAGGAAGTACAGAATTATGCCCATTTTATCTAAAATGTAGACAGAGGCAAGGTCAGCAAGTAATTTGGATCTGTCATAATAAGGGCTTAAGTTCCTTTCTGTCTTGGTGTGCATTCAATCTTTTGTGAATTCAATCTGTAAACTGGAAGGCTCTTTTCCTGATAAGAAAGTTTAAGAAGTAAGCTTTAAGCTTACCTGGGCAAGTGGACTTGGATGATAAAGCATGTCTATTACCCCCCAAACTCTTTAAGAACCTCAGATAGAAGAAATACGGAGGTTACGTACAGTGTGTTTGTGGTATATTACACTAGAAATTAAGATCAAGAAACTAGTTCGTGTATGTGTTGTTATTTTTTAGATGCTGACTTTGTTACATAGGTTTCTAATTTGAGGGTCAGCTGTCAAGCTGACACTGAAATAGTAAGAATGTTAGCAAGGGAACATACTTTATACCTTGAATTATGGCTTGCAAACTTAGTTAGGCTTTGAGTTTTCTACAGTTGAAGGGAATAAAAAAATAGAAATAAGTTTCTTTGGAGTTGTTCACAGTCACCAACAGCACTTCTTAATTTTAAACTATATTATCTTAGAACTTCATATTCAACTTTATTTCAATTTTAATTTTGTGTTAGTTTATTAAGAATTAAAACTCACAAAACAGTCAAGCTCATCCAACCTAAATAAACAATTCCTACATTCTTACTTCTGAATAGTGTACAATTATATTGAAAATCAGCATGTTTTGACCATCACCTGAGTTCTCTTATCTGCGAATGTATATGACCATTACTGATCATTTCCATCCTTGATGAAATTATAATATACAGCATTAATAATTATAACTTTTTCAGGTGTAATCATTTCACCTACTGCAGGCATCTAAGTTTTTATACAGTCAACGGAAGAGAAAGTCTCATTCAGAAAGTGATCTAAAGAGTATAAAGATAGGCTCCAATTCTGATCTTCTGGAGATGGCTCTCTCCTTTAGCTTTATATAGCACTTTAGAAGAGAAAGCTCATAGCTTAGACATCCAAGTCAAATGTCTACAGTAAACAGTGTCACTTGCCTACATACACAAATTAAGATTACTTATTAATTATTTCATATTATTACTTATTTTTTAAATTATTTAAGTCATTATTGTAAATGATTGAGTCTAACATGTTTACCATCAATGAATGAGGATCAACATGATCTTCTTGATGTTATACATCTTTATTTCTCTAAGGTAGTTCTTCCAGTCTAACACTCCAATTCAGAATCTGCTTCACCTGATACTGCATGATATGCTAAACCTTTTAAATATTTCTATATTTATTGCAGAAGAATCTACTGCCTGCATGATGATCAAATTTCATATGGTGTTTTATTCCTTATGGTTTTCAATGCACTAAGCCACTCAAAGTGTATAATAATGCCCCCGTATAAATAAGTCACTTAAATCCAGCTGTTTAAACCAAAAGCAGAATTTAGTCCTAAATACCTAAGTGAAGGTTTCCTTATTTTCTTGAGTCTAGCAGCATGTGACAAGCTGGTTTACAAGATATACTACTCATGTTGGTAAATCACTATATTTCCATATTCCTCCCTTACACGTGATTTTTCTAGAATTAATATGTTGAACACTGCTTACCAGTCGTCTTACTCTCCATTTTTAGAATGTAGTCCATCAGCTTTATATTCACTCAACTGTAGTTTAAAAACAGGGAAGAAAAATATTGACAATGAAATACAGTATAAAAGGACCCAATGAGTCTATACACCCTACTGCCTCTGTACAGATTCAGTTGGACACCAATTAAATGCAACAGCTCACAGGTAACTTTCAAAGAAAGATCTTAAAGGACAAATGTATTTGCAATTCTCTAAAACTGTTTTTAGAGATTGTTTCATATACTAGGTAAAACAAAATAAGCCAAGGAATAGCAGGAAAGATGAAAATGACAGATCATAAAGACCACATAATCAGCCCCAGCAAGTTCCATAGCCCATAGATGCTCACACTACAACAATTATTTAAGTAACACATCCTTAAAAAGAGAAATCTTTCAAAAGTCGAAGATAGTGTTTTTCTGATTAGGGCCTTGTTCATATTTTTGTAATTTTGCCCCTATAATCTTAGAGGGAAGGGAAGAGAGGGGAGGGATCAATACATAATATTGATTATGTATGTATACCAATATCAGAACCAGTAACAAACACCTTATCATCCTTGACAAACTCAGACAAAACAGGAGAAATGCAATTTTGTTCAGGTAAGTTGGACATTTGAAAAGGTTTTAAAATGCACAAAACTATTCTGATAGACAGTTTTCCTTAAATTTCTTCTGACTTCATAATTCAGTGTCTTTTTCACTATCAATGCTGTCATACGCAAATTCCTCATCCAAACACATCCAGAACTCTATTCCAAAATTTTTTTCTGTTTTGTGACCTTTTAGGAGTTAACACCACCTGAAGGCCAAGATGCCAAACAACTAGAGGTTGCAAAATTGGTCTGAAAAAGTTTCTTTGTAATGGATGAAATTTGATGAGGGTACTAACGTGCAACTAAAGGCTCGGTGTATTGTGAAAACCCCACAAGGAAGGAGGCTCTACAGTCCATCCATGGATTGCAAATTTGTACAAAAGCACATACCCTTTCTGCCATGATCTGTCATGGGAATGGGCACTGTCATTCCATTATTTCTATGACTCAAAAAATGATAAAACATAGTATATGATCAAAACTGTTTGGAATAGTGCTTATAATGAGATTCCACAGTGTCTTCATATCCTCACCCAGCACTGGAAACTAACGTCATATTCGTCGTCTTAATACATGAGACTTCACCCAGAAAGAACCACTTTTATAGTGGATCCACCTCTGGCTACAATAGAACCAGAAGTTCTAAAGATGAACAAAGAAAATTATTTAGTTAATTGGAAATAATTTCATGGTTAACTGAAAATTACTCAGTTAAGCCCCTTAAAATGAAAGTAGGTTTAGTGCACAGTTTGTGTATGATTGAGCTAGGATTCACTGGGGATTTATCACAGGTGATATACAAGAGGTCAGAATAGATGGTCTATTGAACCTTCTGGCCTTAAACTGTATGAAACAATGAGAGTTTTTATTATATCCAGCCTTGTTCACCCTTTCTAACTGCAATGTTATAAATTATTAAATATAATAATAATTGCTGGACACTTCATTGCTACTTTTTTTAAAAAGAAAACAAAAAATAGCCTTGTAAAATGACAGCAAAGTTTATATTAAACTTTTAATATCAGGGAATAAACTATGTGTTTAAGTTATAATTGATATTTAAAAACATTATCATTGTCTTTATAATTTAAAGTTTGGTTGCAAATTATGCTATTTATATATTTTAAAAATAATTTTATGTGATTTAAACACATTTTTGCTTTCAGGGCTAAAAATTTGCATTCTTGCACTTAGAAATTGCACGTTGACATTTCATTCAAATCTGTTGTTCAATGATTTAACTGAAGATGTACTATAGTTAACATACATTCTGAATAAAATTTTTCTGTTTACCAAGATTTCTTAAGTACACTATATAATTCTAATGTTTTAACACATTCTTGAACATTCTTCTTTTGCAATAATAAAAACATTCCTGTCTGACAGGTGAGATGAAATAACCCTATTATATTGTCTCAACTTGCACTGTTTACTTCTGACTATTGTCTATTTCTGTAGTTTAATGCCAGCTATGTAATAAAAATAATTCATAATGAAAATTTATATTTCTAGGTTTATATCCTCAAATCAACTTGCAACTAGATAACTATTTTTTTAATTTTATTTTGGTTTTTCAGTAAGGGCGTTTGAAGTGAGACATTCAGGAAGATATTTCTATGTACGTGGGTGTGAGTGTAGTTTTTCATTGCCAACAGTGAGGCTTTGTGTGATATTTAAATGAATTAATGTGGAAGGTTGGGTTCATATATTCATACACTTTAAACTCAGAAAGAACCACTAAATTTATCTAGTCTGACCTAAGGTACATAACTGTCTTTTAGTTTTCACCCAGTTAACCATATCTTGAGATCAATAACCTGGATTAGTTTAAATTACAGCTTCAGTTTTGCCACAGCAATATTTTTAGATAAAATTAACATGTTTCTAGTTCTAATTTGATTTTCTTTGGCTTATGGATACTCATTCCTTCTTATGCATTTTCTCTAGATTAATATTTATAAACACACCTTCAAGTGTTTACGAAGTATTATGGAATCCTTTCTCTATTATCTTTTTTTCAGAAATAAAGCAAATTTAATGCTTTATTTATTCCCTCAAAAACATTTTCTCCCACTCTAAAAATATTTTAAGGTTCTTTCCCCCACCCTAATAGTTTTAAATTGCAGTCAATCCCTTGAGATAACGTATCTTATATCTCTCTCATCATGATTGTATACATAAGGAAATATCTTCCCTACTCCCTGCTGCCCTGCTTTTACATTCCAGGGGTCACATGAGGCCACATCTGACACTCATGAGACTGATGTGTGTTCCTGTTGAATTGTAGTTCATGGAATTCACTCTCATCCCTGATGAGGAAGATGATCAGTAAAAGCAAAATGAATCATAATTCTTCTATTTCCTCTTATTAGCAAGCGAAGAAACGTGGGAAAACAGAAGTCACAGGTAATTTTTTAGAATGTATATAAGGTTTTTTTGACACCTTCTTTTGTCCATTAAGTAAACTAGGGCAGTAACTGTGAATGTTGCCCCATATCATCCAGTCTTACCAGATCACTTGTCTCCAGTTCAATTTGGTCCTTTGCGTTCTGATTAACTATTACAGCCCATATACACATACGGATACCACAAAATCAAGAGACAACTTACCATTTACTGCTTGTGTTTCAGTCATCAAAGTCCCCTACTAATCTCTGCCCTCTGTCAAGGAAAATTTATAAATCCAGAGCCTTTCATTATTTCATCCTTGAAGAACATATATTTTTCCAGGTAAATATTGATCAATATAGCATTACCTTTTCAGGAACTGATTTTGAAGATATAATGCAACTGACTTATAAAAAAAATCTATCTTGACAGTAACTTTAGTATTGGTAAAACATGTCCCTAAACACTCATATTTGGTCTTCAATGTTATATGAGTGTCCTAAAAAAAAATCTATCTTGACAGTAACTTTAGTATTGGTAAAACATGTCCCTAAACACTCATATTTGGTCTTCAATGTTATATGAGTGTCCTAAGTGATTTAATATTCTAGTAAACAGGACCAGGTACTTTGTTGCCTTCAAAAATTGAATCATTAAAAAAAAAAATGTTCATAGCTCCTCCCAGATTGAACTTGGATTAATGATGAGATGTACACATTATTTCAGTACAGAACATCATATTTCTTCATTTTACAACAAAAGTTTTCTTCCCTCATAGTATTATAATGAATGACAGGTGCTATCAACATGCTTATAACGTATTGGGGAAAAGTTTTACCATTTTAAGTTGGTCTGCCACTGGAGGAAACTATGAGAGTAAAGAGAGGTCATCACAAAGTGTGACTGAAGAGTGAACTTACTATATGTCATATTCCTGATTGCTTGTGGTTGTAGAATGTTATACAGCAGCGTGGTTATGTAGGAAACTCATTACCTGAAATCTTGCCAGTAAATAATAACCATTTTAATATTAAGCAAGCTGCTCAAAAGATTCTTATGAACAGATGTAATTCATCACACAGATTCAAATATGCCTTGCTTTAGATTTGATGGAATCAACCATGCTCTTTACAATGTCTTTCTCTCCTGCATACATTCAGTAGAACAGAAGAAGTGACAGAATAGTTGATATGGAGGAACAACTCTGTGAAGCACTAAGCACAAACAGAAATTCCCCAAATTTACTTTGTTTCATTTACACTAGAACGGTGAACTGCACCTTTCTTCTGTACTGTTTTTTATGGCCACATTCACATGTAGAGATGTAAACTTGAATGAGAAGTTGTTTTAACAGAAGCTAGATAAACTGTTTCCAACTTTAAGAAAGGTCTAGAGGCAGAAATTAACACTGTTCCCTTTTAGTTAGTCACACCTCGGTATACGTGCAAGTTCTTCTAAATTTTCAAAAAATGAGATAAAAAACTTCACCCATAGGCACTTCAGATGCATGGAACTGGAGCAGGCTTCTTCCTTCCTTCCTTCCTTCCTTCCTTCCTTTCTTTCTTTCTTTCTTTCTTTCTTTCTTTCTTTCTTTCTTTCTTTCTTTCTTTCTTTCTTTCTTTCTTTCTTTCTTTCTTTCTTTCTTTCTTTCTTTCTTTCTTTCTTTCTTTCTTTCTTTCTTTCTTTCTTTCTTTCTTTCTTTCTTTCTTTCTTTCTTTCTCTTCTTTCTCTTCTTTCTCTTCTTTCTCTTCTTTCTCTTCTTTCTCTTCTTTTTCTTTCTTTCTCTCTCTCTCTCTTTCTCTCTTTCTCTCTTTCTCTCTTTCTAATAGGTAGGAGGGATTTTTATAGACTACATGTTTTGTGTCTGCATTCCCTAAGACAAGCACCAATTCTGCGGAGATGTCACCTTCGTTCTCACAAGACGATGATTTGAACCTTGCCTGAAATCTATTAGGAGATAAATGTGGGTGAAGAATCAGAACTGAGTCAGCTGAAGTCTGCAACAAGCATGAATCCAAAATGTGGTCACCTTCCTTCAAAAAGGAAAATAATAATTTAAAAAATCTGATGCATTATACAGACTTTGGTAATTAATTAACTGAAAGTTGTTTGTTAATACTTTACTATAATAGAAGAGACAGCACATACAAATATACAACATAATATACATGAATACTGGCATGATGTTACAGGCTCACACTGTTGGTAAAAATTCTGAGGTGTTTTATAGGCCTGATCAGCAATTGATGTATACTAGACTGTACACCGAAGGAATGTATAACGAGTTACATTTACATGTTATAAAGGGTGTGAAAATTCTCATCATGCTGATAATTAGAAACAGCGTTAGAGGTTACTAGTAGTTGATCATCTGATGTGAACGCTGGAAGACGCTGCACTAGCAGTGATATCTAGCCACAAATCTGATTCATAAAACACAACAATCAGAGAAATCAAACTAAGATTTTCTCAAGAAGTAGTCTTTCATTTTCCTTCACTGGATTTTCATAAAAGAAGTTCAAAGGGGAATGTCAGGCTCTGAGCATCCAAACATGGTTTCTTAAGACAACAGCCTTCCTGTTTCGTGGTGAGAATCCTTCACCTTCAGTAAGGTATTCAGTACAGGGGGTTATGCAGTTACATACAGTTACGTATGCTTTTGTCTACAGAAGAATAATCAGAAGACAGTTGATAAAAACAAAACCAAAACCGGTCACCCAACCAAGCAAAACAAGCAAACAAACAAACAAAAAAGAAGAATCACAGTCTATGCCACTGGTACAAATCATTACATTTCCAATTGCATTTATGTGATCTCTGAGAATTACAGTTCTGGACTGTATTTGAGTCTATCCTTGTTCATAACTTAAAGTGCCGTTGACCTCTGTATAGTTTTTATTATATGTAGGGAAAAGTTAATTATATCTATTTGTATGGACATAATGTATTCAGCAATGAATGAGCCTTATGTTTTGTGGTTCAGAAGTAAGAAACTGCAAATACTATTCACAGGTCTTTAGACTTGTCCAAGGCAATAGACACAATATATTAAAGTTAGGTAGTTTACACTCATTGTTACAACTAGCTTTGATAATCCTCACTTGGAACAAGACAGTACTCCCAAATGGAAAATTTTCTTCACGGAGAGGTTTGTTTTGCTCTAGATTGTATAATGACCTGATGCAAACGAAACAGCAACATTTACTTTATGATTATAGGGCAGTGTGAACTTTATATTTTATAAAGCAAATGAAATTTGTCATTAGAATTTAGTTGTTTACAAATTTTACAAACCCTTAAATGTAATACAAAAAATAAATGAAGGCAGAGAACCATCTTCTATGGCCCACTGTTAAGTGTAGAAATATCTTATTCTGTCAATGTGATTTCATAGCAGGATGAAAAATGTCAAAAGTGGGGATGACAAATCAGTCTAGTGAGGAAAAATGACTCTCAGACAAGAGATGTCATTTGTCATGATTGCCATTTGACTGCACTTTCTCCTGTCTTCTCTTTCAGATGAATGTTACTTTGCCATTAATTTAAAATTATCTTAAATCAACGACGGGTTGAACATGAAAAGCAAAGGTACTTGTCTTTTAAAGTTTTGCAATATGCAGAAATCTATTCGAATGTAAACTTACTGAAAACTGACGTACACATTATAAAAGAGGTTATCATCATGAATTGTTAACTTAGAAAATATTATAGTTCTTTAGTTCAAAAGTCCATTTTTCCTAAATACAGGCAACAGCATGGCTTTTGTTCCAAACTGACACAGCTGAGCACAGCTCTCTGAACCACTGCATAATACGGGTGGTAATTAAGCCACAGCTTCAAGGTTGCATGGGCACAAGACAATTCAGCCTAATGAAGTATCGATTGGCTGCAGTCGAGGTAAAACAAGTTGACATTCATTTAGAGGTAGCAATGCGAATATACCACAAAGCCACCAAAGAAGTAAGGGAAAAAAACAAGGAGACTGAATTTTAATCTTGCAAACACAATTAAGAATCTTATTTACAGCATGTTGCTATCACTTAAACTAAAGCTAATTGCATACTTACTGCCCTGACATCAGATTCTTAAATCAGCAGAAATTATATTCATAGGCTGTTGGCAAGAAACACGTGAAGTCCAGTGTTTCAATTAGAACCTGTCCTAACACTTTAGAAACCCAACTGCAAAAAATTCAAATTTCCACTTTATTCACACAACAGATTTTATTTTAAAATGCTGTGATAAACAACTCTGTAAGACAAGTTTAAATTATATAGTTTCTGAAGACAATAGTTTTATCTCTTAATGGAATAATTGCAAGTAGGTTTCTATATGTTGTCACATTATGCAAATATTCAATATAGTTTAAGCTTAATTTTCTTCTTCTGTCTTACAGGCCAAAAGCTTTATTCACACAATCATAGCCTTGTACACATTTGCCTCATGTACACATATATAAAATTACAATATGTGTAAAATGCATAGAGTAACACATAAATGTACATCTTTGAACCTACTATTGTAAGCATTTAGTTCTTAACCACTAAAGCTAATTTTCTTAGGTGTTCTCAAAAGCCACAGCATGAACACAGAATTTTCAGCATTAATATCAGCACAATTTCCAGGGAAACAAAAGGATTAGTTTTTACTCCTACCACTGAATATTCAGGAGATTTAGGATGCAGATACAAATATGAATCTGCTAAACTATTGCTGTGTATTAATATGCGCAATTAAAAAGTCCTGAAATTTTACTTACGTACTTTAAGAATAAAATTAGTAAGTACTTTAACAAATCAAATAAAATATCTCTATGATAACAAAACCAATTGAAAAAAGAACCTTAAAAATCAAAATAATTGAATCCTTTCCAAATTGTATCACAGATTGCAAAGAATGATATGCAGATGTTTCCATGTTTCTCAAGAATTTCTTTAAATTTGGATAGTTGACTTTAATTTTAACTAATTCATTAGCAGCCTATATATTCAAAATTGTTTATTCTATTAATCGCAACCTTTTTCCTGACTTTGTAGGTGAAAACAAAATTTTGGCCAAAAAAGCCTGTAACTCTGTAGACTATTGTGGATAGTTTAGCACATGCGACAAAATTCCTGTGTCTTGCAAACAGATACTAAGAAATTGCAACAAATGTATTACATAACATCCTTCTAACTAAATCCTTCTTATAAAGCTGAAATGTAAATGTATTATGACTTTTCATCTTCCAAAAGTGCAAACATTTTACAGCTTGCACCAATCACATTTTCTCATGAAAAATACCCCCAAATGACTGAGAAAGTGCTAATGTGTCTAATTGCATTATAGACCCCTCCGGCAGACAGACATTTCTTTAAAAAGTAACTCATTAAAGCACTCTGATTGCCAGATGTTGGGATTCACATCAATTGCCCTACTTGTGTACTGAATTAAGGCAGTATGAGCACTGAAGTAAGTCTTAAACTATTTTAGTAATTAAAGTATTATCCTAAAAAATCAGAAAATTGAGATCCGCAAATCTGAGTACATTTACTGCATATGAATTTTGACAGGCATAAATATTTTTTTCATCACACATATAAACTGATTCTCAGTCTCTATTAAAAGAATTCTGGAATCTAAAATAACAAATCCCACAGAAAATGAAAAGATTTTTTTTTTAAAAATAAAATCCCCTATCATACCAGCATTAAATACTTGCAACAGCAATTGCATTATTGCCTGAACTCTTTGTGATCATGGTGCACCTTATCAGCTATCTTCATTTTATGTGAAAAATAATGTAAAAGCGACTTTCTATACAACTTTGTAGGCACTCTACAAGATTTTTCCAAATTAAAAAGCTGACAATTTTCATTTTTACTGATGGAATTATATGTGGCCTATTGAAACAGGGTAAGCACACTGCATAACACGAGAAGGAATAACACTCCACAGCTGACATACTACTTGCTTATACAAATTCCCCCCTCTGCTTGGTTCAGGTCTAACCACATCCCCCATTCATCTGTGAGGTCTACAGTCTAGATGGAAGTGCCAGATAGAATTTGTAGCCACTAGTACTTTTGTTAAAAGTAAGTATTTATCTTGGCAAGGACTCTTCTGGACCCACATCTCAATTGTAAAGTAATAATGAGAGAGATTCAACCCAGTATCAGTGCAGAGGGGATTCCTGAGGTAGAAATGTTCAGTCCAGCAGACTGTATGAACTATCCCTTTTCCCAGCTGACTGCAGAAAGAATCTCTGTCCACTGGAGATAAGCATTTTGGAATTAATGGCCATTTAAAAATGCTTTCCTTTTGGCAGACTACCTGTCAGACCACTAGTGAAGAAGCTGTGCCCCAGTAAAGGGATTAGGGAAAAGCACAGATCACTTTTGAGAGAACCCATCAGCCCAGTTGCTATAATTGGTCTGGATAGATTATACACTCTACCTGAAGAAATGAGGCATATTCAGGTAATATCTTGAGGCCTAAAATGGTTCTGAAAAATTTCATTTTCTCATCAGAAGACAAGTTCTTTCTCTATATTGAAAATCCAAACTCTTTACTGCTCATTCAGGGCAAAGAATATACCATAATTTTTGTATGCAATTGTATGAGAATTAAATAGGATTTTTTTAAGCATTCAAGTCAATGCTAGCCACATGGTTTTATTAACAGTTCATATTTACACATCTTCAAAATATTAAAAAACCCTCAAAATAATAATAAAAAACTATATAATCACTGCATTTTTCAACAGTAAAAAAAAAACCACGAAACAAGTGATAATGCATTCAAAGTTAAAATAAAAGTGTATTTCAACATATCAGCTGTTTATTTCCATACTTCGTATCATGGCTGTTTATGTCATCAACATCCTAATAATCTTTTATTTCCAGTTTAAGGAAATTTATTTTCCAATATAAGTAAAATAATTTTGAAGATAATTTTAACCTTCTCTAGTGCAAGAACAAGTTCTCACAGTATACCTGAACTGGTGCTATCCTGTGTTACAATGTTCCTTACTCATGAAAGTAAGTGTGAATGAAAAAAATGTATCTACTAGTGTGTCAGCTAATTTTCTGAACGTCATCAAAATAATTAGAAACAGTTCCCAGGAAATGCACAGTTTCTCGTCAAAGTTAGTGTCTACTCATACATTCTTTATGCTCATTTCAACTTTCTGCTTTAAACCTCAGTATATGTCACTTTCACATAAAAATTCCACAATCTTTTCAGAGAAATACAATTATTTAAAAAATCATTATTATACCATTTAGAAAAAGACTTTTTTTTTTAGTTAGCTACCAGACATATACAGAATCTGTGCACAGTTAGTTTCACCTTATCTGAAAATGGAAAAGTGTCAATTGTTATTTTATTTTTTTAATATAATTTTTCTGTAGCAATATGACTCAATTGCAAAACTACATCCTAAAATAGTTTTTAAAATACATTTAACACTTTAAAAATATATTTGTATACATTTATTACATTTATTCTATTCTAGTTGATTTTTGAAAAGTTCTAAGCCTGTTCTGTACACTATCATGTTTTAAATGTATTACAGAGGTAAATAATTCTTGCCCTCATGAGAAACATACTCTTCAGTTAACACCTTTGTAAACAAATCCGTGCAATCAGGTATCTTCATATCCTAGATAACCATGATATTTAAAAGCCATATTGTATTGCCTATATTTGTAAGACACAGAAGACTGAAATGATCATTTCACAGATATAGAGGTGAAATAAAAAAAAAAAATCTTCTGTGATTTAATGATCATTGCTATTGACTACTAATAAAAATAGTTTCTTTTTTTTAAAAGTAGTTTATAAAATGTTTCAAATAAAATAGTGCAGGTGTATTGTGTGCTTTTGCCAGCAGGTCAAGCAAACTGCCACCTAAACCCAAGCTTTGCCATCTAAACCTGCACAGGAAGGTGAAGTGATTTTTCTTTCAAGATCTACGAATTTCAAACTCCACAGTTCTAAGCGCATGCTTTCCTCATCTGACAACAGCTTTACATAATTCTACATTTAAACTGTATTATCTATTCACTCCTAAGAGAAAAGATCAAGAAAAACAGACAAGTGAAGTAAATATAGAAAAGAAATGACAGGTTGAAAAAATATTTCTGAAGAGTGGATGCTCTTCAGGGTTCAGTATCTTTTATTATTTTTTTTAAATATATTTGCTATTGCCTGTATTACTAAATCAGAAGGATATCTGCAAGAATGCTTTAAGGTTACAAGTGTTATAGTGTCTCAAAAGTCTAATAATAAGATCAATATATTTTACCAGGAGGTCATCAATTCAGGTTCCACCAAAAATCAGCAATGCTTTGACTTTTAAAAAATCTCATTCCAGTTCATATTTGACTATCGATTAATTTAAGAGCATCAAAGTCACTGTTTAAAGCAGTCTTTCACTACATTTAACAACTCTAAAATTGAAGTTAAAGAAATAAATAGGCCTGCACCAAGCTTTTCATTCCAAAGGATGCCCTTTTTACACCACAGCTAATGTACCTGAGACCTGTGATGTAAGATATATGCATGATACTTTCAATGACGTGTTTATAATTCAAAATTCATCGGCTTCCAGACAGAAGAGTTCTTTTATAAACATACTAAGTTTGGCTCCTACTCAAGGACTAAGGCAGAAGTACCTGCCTCGGAAAATAATGGAACTGGAAAGAACTTTCCAATCACAGTTCCAAGCCTCTGCTATGGCACAAACTATGCTATATTTTCTCTCGCATGAGTTGATCACACTGCGTCTGAAAAGTTATTAGTCTTCTCATCTCCCCACTGTTCCAGATCTCCGTTCCTCAGATGGATAGAGATTGTGTTCTAATTTTTAACAAAAATTTAATTGTGATAATATATATATATTTATAACCATTCGCTCACTATGCACAAAACTGTACTTTAAATTTTTCATTCTATTGCCGCAGCTTCATTCATACAAAGTTAGCATTGCCACAATCTCATCACAATGTCAAGTGAAGACTATGGAGATTACATTATGATGTCAAAATGCAATTGCAAGGAATTTTTATTACTATCTATGGTCACCACATTTACAATATCAAATTATGATGAAAAGTGTTTCAATGTTTCTCTGGAGATGAAATTATAATGTCAAACTGATGACACAATGAGGTCAGTACAAATCTTCATAGACCCAATTGCAATGTTCATGCATTGGGAAATGTATGGAGACTGTCATATAAAGACTACAGAAAAACAAAGTGGACAAATGCTACTGAATGTTTCAGCAAGTTTTAAAAATGATGAAGTTGGAACAGGCTTTGAAAAACATGTCTCAGTGTCAAAAGAATTGTAACAGTTCATAGGAAATGCTAGATTGACTTTTAAATATTTTTTTTACTTAATAGCCACCTTCTGAAAAGATACTTTCTCTCCTGGCAATCCTTCCAATGACAGTACCTTCAGGTAGTCCTCATGCAGCCGCCTAATCCCAAATCCTAATCTTGCTCTTACTTTTGCTTCATTTTTAATCTCATTCTTACTCTGCTTTTATGCAAAAAGAACACAACAATCTGCTGTCTTTCAAAAAAAGACAGGAAGCAATTTGGTCTTCTTCCTATAAGGTCTTGCCAGTTTCTTCATGATGGCTATATGACATCTTTTAGTAAAAATTACCCAATTCTTTCTCACTTTTTTTTTTTTTTCAATCTTCATATATACATCTCCCTGACATTCTGTACTTCTTAAATATACTCTCTCAGAAATCACCCTACTCTTTCTCCGTTTTCTTTAGTTTTTTATGGTGGTCTAATTTTCTAAATATATCCTCTTTGATTTTATTCTTCACTTTTAACTACTGTTAAGCTCTGCATTCTTATCTTTATTTCTCTGTGTGTGGTGGTTTAACTCCAGCCGGAAGCTAAGCACCACACAGCCACTTGCTGACTCCCCCCATGGCGAGATGTGGGGAGAGAATTGGAAGAGTAAAAGTGAGAAAACTTGTGGGTTGAGATAAAGACAATTTAATGAGAAAAGCAAAAGCCGCACACACAAGCAAAGCAAACCAAGGAATTCATTCACCACTTCCCATGTGCAGGCAGGTGTTCAGCCATCCCCAGGAAAGCAGGGCCCCATCATGCCTAATGGTTACTTGGGAATACAAATTCCATCCCTCCGAACATCCCCCTCTTCCTTCCTCTTCCCCCAGCTTTATGAGCTCACCATGACGCCATATGGTATGGAATATCCCTTTGGTCAGTTGGGGTCAGCTGTCCCAGCTGTGTCCCCTCCCAACTCCTTGTGCACCCTCAGCCTCCTCGCTGGTGGGGTGGTGTGAGAAGCAGCAAAGGCCTTGGCTCTGTGTAAGCACTGCTCAGCAGTAACTAAAATATCTCTATATTATCAGCACTGTTTCCAGCACAAATCCAAAACGCAGCCCCATACTGGCTGCTATGAAGGAAATTAACTCTACTGCAGCCAGAACCAGCACACTGTGTTGGATTTGTTGCCACTTGATTTGGTCTTTCCATATTATCTACATTGTTTGCAGCTAAAGTTTAAAAAAGCCCTATTGTTCTGGACAATGTTGCTTCTCTACAGTTCCTTTATTTCATGCTTATTCCCCAAAATTTCATGTTTATGTGAACTTCTTGCCATCTAACCAACTAACTAGTTGGTTTTTTTCAATTTTGGCAGTACTTCTGTTGTTTCTCTTTTTGGTCTCTTTGCACTGTGCTCTTTTTGCTCCCTAGTGTCATCACTGAACTATTCTTTTCTGGGTTCCGTGTTCACGATTCCCAGATATTTTGGTTGTTCTTAACTTTTCTCCAGTCTTTGTTTTACATACCTCCCTGTGAGTTCATAGCAATTTCTCATTTACCATTATTGCAATCTCACTGTGGTATTGCCTTCATTTTTTTCCTGAAGCTTTTTGATCCCTTTCCTGACGACATTACGATGAGTAACTGCAAAATGCCCCTCTCACACAAGGCTTGAAACCTGCTTTTCACCAAAGTGTCTACTGATGCCAAGTTTTGTCACTTTTTGCAGTCTTGATGGTTTTCTTTTCTGTCTGTACCACAAAAAAGCACTGCCCATTCCACAGTCATCTCCTGAATTACTCTCTGATTTAGTATCATCTGTTCCAAATTTTCAAGTTCCAATGTTTCCTGTACTCCTGCTTAGCACATAAATTTATCTCAAATGACTTTATTAACTCTGATTATTTCCTTCATCTCTCTTTTTACAGTTTGCATATTACAAACAGCATTCACTCCTACTGTGTATTCAGACCAGTTTTTACTGCAAATTACTTTTATAAACTCTTTCTTTGATAATTGCCCAGGGGTAAAGTAATATTTAAAAAGAAATGTGAACATTTTCTTGGCCATAGATAGTGTTATATATCTGAAATATGATCCCCTCATTTGGATAAACTTCAGTTTGTAAGCTAGGGTTTGGGTCCTCTTTCTGTATTCATACAGATTGATGCTAAGGAAATAACAACTGCAATATTATAAAACTCTTTCAAATATCAAATAAATAGAATTTTCAGTTCAAAACTCTCACATATCTTTATTTTAGTCAGTTGCTACATCTAAATTTTTTAGGACATTTTTCCTTTATTTGAGTTATCACAGTAATATTTAAGTTCCATGAATGGCATAATATCTATATTACATAAGGGAAAAACAAGTGCATTATCGTCTTTAATACCATGTTTTTAAAACGTGTTTGCAAGGAACAATCCATGATACTCTAAACAGTTGAAGGACTGTAAAATCCACTGAGGGCTAATCTGACTGACCCAGTGCCAATACAGTGGTACTCAGGGAGAGAATACTCTGGTGATGTCTGTGGGGCATACTCATCTTCCTTCTTTTTACACATTTTAATCCTTCTCTTTTTTGAGTGTTTGCTTCTAAATTAAAAGATATTTAAAATCTTAACATTGTTACAGTTTTCTAAATCAAGAGTGTACAAAGACTTAACATTTTTCCACTTGTTTAAAGCTGGTATTCATCAGAATAGCGTGAATAACAATATTATTTTCACTGAAGCGGATTATTCTCACTTCTTCTTAAATAATAAATTATATTGATGCAATTTATCCAGAACAAGTGTCATAAATATTTTAACCTAATGCTAATACCAATCAACTGGAATGTTAAATGCAAATGCAAAAGAATATATTTATCATCATTTCCTTATTTTAGAATCTATATCTCCTTCATTTTTCCAGCACCAGAATTTGCATGACCTTTTTCTCATAAGGACAATGATAGAACAGGATTGTATGTTCTCTTCCATCAGGTCCACAATATGTACGTTCATTGCCATTAAGTCAGTACATTCCCCTCCCCCCCCCCTTTTTTTTTTTTTTTTAATTTTTAATCTCTTTCTCAGTGGTGCAAAAAAAAAAAAAAGGAATAATTTTACTGAACTATTGTAAGTTTTAAATTTACTGTTACCACTCTAGATTAGACATAGTAAAATTGTAAATTCTATATTATAAAACCATTTTAAGTCTACTTTTGATTTCAATAGTTTTTGAAAAACAAGAGGAAAGAACTTTTTCAAATATCTTTTTATATGTAATCCAAATGAAAACTGCTACTTGATAATTAATATAGCAACAGATATAATGCCTCCTGTATTGTGCTTTGGGGGGAAAAAAAGAAAACAACAAAAAAGAACAAAGAAAGAGGAAACCTGAAGCAAAAGCAAAACAAACAATATTAACTTAATAAAAAGGAAGCAAAGCACATGTGTTCTCAGTAATGGAGAGCTGACACTGACAAGTTTTGTTCACAAATTTGAGACATAACTACAGACAGACAAATAACAAGGGCAAACAATGTTGGCTGTAGATAAATAGGAGTATGTACATTGAAAGTTAAAGTAACATTTTTGAAAAGGAGGGTAAGTTTTTTTAGTACTTAATAAAAAAACAGATTGGACCTAGATTGAGGTCCAATTATTGTAGATACCATATGGACACAGAAATTGATTTACTGTACAGAGATGTGAGAAGCAGTGAAAAAAACCACGAAACCTTCAAACCCTGTCTTTCCAGGATTTCACAGATTGTGAATAACCCAACTTCCTTCCTTCCCTGATGTAGTGTACACTGACAAGCAGAAAGTGATTGAGGACACATGGAATTTTGCTTCCACTGTTTTAATGTGATGCTATTTTACTTTTAATGTGATGCTATTTTACTTTTATCCGTTTGCTGATGTAGCAAAATTAACACCTCTCTCTTCACCAAAACAACATGGAAATAGGTGTGAGGTGCACAGTGATCTTTACACAAGAGCTCAGAACTGTGACAAAGGGAATAATGTATATGTATAAAATGCATATAAGACAGTCTCATAATCATGGGAAAAGGGAGAATTTCCTTTTAAAACAACCCGTAAGAAAAAAAAAATACACTCAGCATAGTTAGTGTCAGATGTAATGCTTTAAGTCATGATGTTAATACATGTGCTAATGTTGTTCCAAAATATTACTGTGTGCAGTTTATTGTACATCATATTAACATAACACAGGTATTTGGGGCAATGGCTGAATTACAGACCGGGAAAACCATTGTCCAGGGTGGTACACTACTGCTTAAAAATGTGTTTTGTATGTATGAGTTTGCTCGTATGGCCCACCTTTGGCAAACAGCCTGGTTATCAATATTTGTTAACAAAAAGATGGGGGTGTGCACAGTGTGTACATCGATTGAATATACAAAATTGTCTGGGGTGTGTTTGCTCAAAACTGATCATATTAAAGAGAAAGATGAGCATCAGTCAGATGAAACAGTAATCAGGGCATTTCAAAGAGATGTTTGAGACAAAGAAGGACTCAGCCTTAAAGTAAGTATAAAATAAGCATGAAAATTTGTAACAGTGGGGAGACATGATGGAGGGGACAGCAGCAGCCAAGACCCTTCCAGAAGCCCCCCCATGGGCACTGCCAGCAGCCACGTGCAGCTTGCCCACAGCTAGTATAGGTGCAGCCTGGGGACCCACACCCTGGCTGCATGAGGGTGTCTTCCTACAGGCTGTCACCTCTGGGGTAACGAGGGACGGCACAGGGCTGGGGCACAGGGCTGGGCTCTCCCACAGCAGGGTTGTGCAGGCAGGGGTCCCTCCCGAGAGGAGGGGAGGCTGCGCCCTCCAAGACCTATGGGGAGGTGCACCTATCTGTATGTGCGTGCATGCACGTGTGCATGCACAATTAGAACTTCTTGGGATAAGTTATAGAAGGGTGTTTGGAAATTTGCAGGTTTTTATTAGCTTTTTCTAAGTGTCTAGTGATGTGATTTATCTATTATTTTACCCATATTGATTCTGAATACTGATTGCTAGATAATTATATGTGGTTAATAAATTAATAAGTCAATTCTGATTTGGTTTGAACTATGTAGTTTTTCCCTGCAGCAGTTAAGTCTTCACTTTCATCTGAAAAATCATAAGGAAATGAATCAAACTGCAGGGTTTTGGCAATTTCTAGACTATTAAGCACTCCTGCAACCAAAAATAGGAAAAATGAAAAAAGAAGAAAACAGCTCTATTCTTTCTATTATTTTTCACTGACATAAAATTGTGGGAGGTTCCAGCTAATTCAGAAAAGGGAGGCACCCAAAACATAGCAGTGCTGAATGCTTATAATCTCTGTAAGGTTGGTAATGTTCAGGGAATCCATATGAAGTATCAATTAAGTTTATAATTCTATTATATATTTGCATTAATGCATACTGAAAAGGCTTTGCTTATCCAAGCAGCAACATCATCGCTACAAGCAATAGCTAATGATACACCTTGGGGCACAGACTGATACTAAGAATACAATATTCATTTTTAGACACTTTCAGGAAAGTAGAAATTTTAGATAAATCAATACTATTTTCTGTAAAAAGATAGTAAGTAGTAAAATGTGCAGAAACCATGAAATATTCCTCATCTAGAAGATTCTGAGCAACAAAAATGTCAGTAGTGATTATTTATGCAACACTGTTGCAGTGAAACCTATTCATTTTTTCCTTTATTTAGAGTAACATGTGGTCCACAGATCTCTTGCCTCCTCCTAAGGATTACTAAAGAAGACCTTAAAGTCAGAAGTCTTTAACCCACTTTGCACCATTTGGAAACTTTTTAGTGAAGTGAAAGCTGGACAAAAAAGATTGAGAAATATGGTTGAATATTTAAAAAATATAGAAGGAAAATGCAGATGAAAATTTCCATCCATATACATAAGCTCATCCTGGGTTTCACTGACACAACGATGAAAATTATTCATGTTGCACTGGTAGACCCTTTCTTTGAGTCCATTCATAGTAAATACGCTAGCACTTTCCACAGAAGTCTTGGGTTTCCGTATAGTTTGACAAGGCTTCAGTCACAAGTCATGTAGATACAATGGTAAATGTTATAAAATTCTTATCAAAGGTAGATAGGCAGAAATTCAAAATATAATGTAGGTCAGATTTTTCCACTTGTTTGAGCTATGATTTGAAAAAGGGAATTAAATTTCCATATCTCACTGACTTTCACTGGGATTTAGGCACCAGAAACTTCTTTAAAAACCCCAGCTTTTACTGAAAATTCTCATGGTCACTTTGAGAACCATCCTCTTGTGTGTCAGGTGCACTTTAACTGGATTTGAAGGCAGTTACTCCTCCCCACACTGGACTCAGAGATACTCCTTTGTGAGCTGTAATGTGGGCTATTCAATACATTTAGTTCTATGAATAATTAATATGTCTCCTGCTCTCACCACTTGATTTCCAGTTATTTGTGTTGCATGCAATATGCTGAGCCAGTTTCATAGCTCCTAGACTCAAATGCAGGTTTCCAATCTCATTAAGTGTAATAGGATATGAAAAATAAGAGTCTAAATAAAAAAAGGGAGCTGTAAACCTGTCTCACAATTCTTAAAAATACTAAAAGTAAACCTCCAGGAGAGGAAACATAGGTGTTGCCCACAGAAGAACTAGATGATTCTATGCAGAAATTCTACTAGGCAAGGGGATTTTTTGTTTTGTTAGGTTTGGGGTTTTGCTTTTTGTTGTTTTTTTTTTTTTTTTTTTGGGGGGGGGTGGTTTGGTTCAGGGTTTTTTGTTTGTTTGGGTTTTTTTTTAGTTCTGTTATATATATGAAAAACATTTGAAATATCCTCTTCTGTTTGCTTTTCATTCACTTGCTAAACTTAGCTTGGACAGAGTTTGTGAAAGCAAACTTATCATTCAAGATAGTCGCTATACTTCATGGATGACTAAATAAAAATGAGTTTTTCAAGAGGTATCCAAAGGTACTGCCACAATGAATCCATATGTACATACATACTGGACATAGAAGAAAAAAATCAGTTAGATGTCCTTCTAAGACAAAATAGATCAAACTCATTGCTTCCATAAGATATAAGATGAATCTGAACAGACTGGATAATTTCCAGAAGCAGTTGTATCAGAGCAGATCTAATAAAAAAAGAGTAGCTGCAAGAAAACAGACTAGAAGGCACACAGAATGGAAAACCTCCAGGACATTCTGGAAGCAAGGAGAAGATTCCAGGAACTTTTTATCATTGAGATACTGGATTAAAATAGTAGTCATGAAAACTCCTAACAAATGTTGACAGATTATATAAGTTTTCATTTACTGATTTTAGAAATATTTCTTCAGTTTCATGGAACCAGCTATCTGTGGAAAGTTCTTTTCTGTACATGATGTGATGAAAAGTACTAATTTAATCTATTCATTACATTTTAACTGAATTAATTAAAAATTATTTATACAAAGAAGTGAAGGAATATCTGATTCTGCTCCTAAAGCAATGTAAATCTGGAGTCATTGCTCTGGTTTCACTGCATTTTAGTTTAGATTCTAATTTTTATTTTTATTCTTCTGCACCTTTTTTCAGCAGATAATTCAAATTATTGCAATAACTAATTAACACACTGTTCATATATTAGTCTTGCTGCTAAAACAACAAAATGTACTTACTAAGTGTAAAATTCATCAATATAGAATTAGCAAATTAGATCAGAAAAAAATAAAATCCATGATATTTTTATTATTTGCAATAGAAGTAATTTTTAATTCCTCAGCATGGTATTCTTTACTTTTTATTTCTTTAGCGGGCAAATTCAGGACTCATTCCTTTTTGATCCTTAAGCATCATTCGGTTTGCTTTCCCCAAAAGTTGAGCAGTAAAAAAGCTTTGATCAGAGATCTCAATTTTTTCCTTTCAACTTAAAGCATAAGAAGCTTGACCTTACGGCTGTTCACTCATTTAAATTTCCAGGTTCATACCTCAGAGATGTATGAGGAGTTTGTAGTTTTTCAGGTGGGTGGAAATGAGATGTCTGTCTCAAGAGCTGAAAGAAGGATGGAGTAAACTGTGTGTATGATAACTTCTCTCCCTACAATGAGACCTGACATCTTTGATTCTTTCTTCTTCGCAGCATCTCAATCTGTTTGGGCAAGACAGTGCAAAGCGGCATTAATCCTAAGAGCGTTTGTAAGAAGATGAACCCAGCTCATCCTCCCATCTCCAGCAGTGACTGACAGTAGTTCGTCATCATAGGAAGCACCTAGTGATGTTCTCCCACTACGCTCTCACAAGCTTTAGTGACGCATAGCATAGAAGATCTTGTCATGATAGCTATCTACCACATAAGTTATAGATATATCAAGTAGCCAAACACAGGAACAACATTCATGATGGAAATACCTGGAGTTATTCAGCTGCTTGAATATAGTCCACCTTTATATGATGTGGTCATTACATACAAAAATAGAAATGGCTTCCAGACAAAAATATGACCCAACTTACAGTTACTCTGAAATATTGGAAAAGCATTTCATATACCTAAGAGTGGATTGTATAATAGGCATTGAACCCTAGATGTAAACTTGTGTACAAGTATGCTATATATTCTTTTTCTTGAATACTTATTATATGCTTCCTTGTCTACTCTCAGTTCTCTAAATATATGTATTGATAAGAAATGTATATGTAAATAAAACTACTTGATACAAATGACACTAGCTTTTTTTTTGGTTGCTTGTAAGATGAAATCCAGGCTTTTCTAAGCCAAAAAAGGGTTTAGAAATCAAGATAAAATGCTCTCCAGTTTCATTATGAAGCGTAATATAATCCTAACACGGCACCATAGATGTCAACTGAACTACTCATGAGAGCAGAGGGAGCAGGATTCATTTCATATTTTGTTTAACATCTTCTGTAAAAGTAATGAGGATTTATGTTTGGAATTTCCTTGTTAAAACATGAAGTTCAGACTGAGTCTGTGCCATATACGGAAAAAAATTAACAAGAGTGTTACTGGAAACAGTGGTATCTCACTGCCTTACACCAGAACGGATACCAACACCTTTTACGCTGTGCTGGTTCATGACGGCTTCCTGTGCTGCCCAGTTCCCAGTGGCTCTGGCACCGGCATGAGCATCCTGGTGTGCACGAGAACTTGGGGCAGTTGGAGGAGCCCATGGGCGCCTCAGCAGATGTAATAAGGGGTAGGGTGGGGATGAGGGGTACATACATACACCTCTGAGGGGTTGCGGCTGCAGGCCACCCGTGCTGGGGCAGGAACACCTCTGAGGGACTGCGGCCACGGGTGACGCACGCTGGGACAGGGACACCCTGAAGGACTGCAGCCACAGGCCACCCACGCTGGGGCAGGGACGTCTCTGCAGCTGCCTCAACCTCCCCTCGTCACCTCACCTCCTCTCCAGAGGAGTTTTCATCAACTGTGTGCAACCCTTGGTGAATATAAGGGCAATTAACACTGGAGAAGGGGAGAATATGTGAGTTTGACTCATTGTTTGTATTCTTGTTTTCCCCAATACCCAAGTCAGTGATCAAAAATTTGCTTTTATTGGCAATAGGTCACATACGATTCTCTGACTCACAAATGTTTTGCCTGCAACAAGGTTTCTTCTGATTTACAAGGCCTACCGCATTTGTTTCCGGTGTGCTCTCTCCAGTGCTGATGTGTAATTAAAGACTTGGCTTTTTGAGACATGCATTTACATGAAAAGGGCCCTAGAGGTGCAAGTTGTTTCTGTTAATGAACAATCGAAGAAACAGAACATTTTAAGATTCCTCATCTTTGAATGATTTTATTTCCTCTCTCCCCACTATTTTCCTCTCTAACCATCTCTAAGAAATTAATACCAGCCTAAATGTATAACTTAAAACTTAAATGACAAATATTTAATTTTTTTTTCTCTTATCTAGAGTTATACATATCCCTTTAGGAATACAGAGATGTTTCGAGTATTGCCATGTTGAAAACACTACTTAATTTTTCCTTTTTTGTCCTAGCTAATTTCTGTAATATCATTGTATATAATTTTTTTGGTTCTGTATTAGGAAACACAACATGTTTTAATGTTTTACGAAATTGTTCATTTTAAAAGTAAAAACAAAAAGTTTCCTATAATTGTTGTCTATAACATAATAAGTTATATATGGTCAGTCATTAATCAGAAAAAAACCTACACAAAAAGCAGGAGTAAATCGTGGAACATAAATTCAGGCCAATACAAATAGGAAGAGCTTCATTATCTCCATAGTAATGCATAGAGATTTTAAGAAAATGTCATTTAATTAAATCTTTAGCTTTTGTAATGCCATTACACATATGTACTGTAACTAGAAGAGGCAACAATTTCTCAGAAAGTCTGCTGTCATGAGGACAATAGCCAGGAGTTCTTCCAGCTGATCTGCCCTGAACGCTTCTTCCTAACACAGGAGTAGAGACAACAGTGTAACATCTGGGAAGGGATATGAACAAAAGGAGAAATACCTTCTTGATTTTTTACTGTAGGGTTCTGCTTAGCTGAGACATCTCCACCTCTTCTAGGAACAAAAATTAGTACCAGTCGTATATGATAGTAGGAGAGTGACATTATTGTCTAGAGATATCAGTAGTTGTTATCAAATAAAGTAGTTCAGTTATGCACTTGATTGGGCTCAGGCAAAGAGCCCCAAACCTATGCATTTCATATAGGTTTAAATAGCTGATCATGTCTTGTTAACATATGCAGAATCACCTCTGCTGTCTGCTCATAACTGGGTGCCATAGAAATGAAAGGGACTCGGTGACTCAGCTGTAACAGTTTTCATTCTTTCAGTATCTCTTTAAACAGCCCAGCAAATTCCCTGCAAGGCCAGTGGCATTCTATACAAATGCAAGAAATAAATGGGAGAAAATGATAACAACTCCTATCTATTCTTGATGAAAGATAATTTTTTTTTCTCTCTAGTCTATGAGAAATGTATTATAATATGGGTATGTTTCCCCAATCTAGAGTGCTGGATTTTCTGCTGGTGGTGGTATCAAGCCTTATTCATGGATGCTCCCACTAGGAAGAAGACTCAAGTAATACATTATTGCTGTTCTTATTGGACTGCATTCTGCCACCAATGTAAGCCTGGCAGACTTTAAAACCAAATTGTCTTTAGGACACTTCTGAGTGCAGGACACAGACTAGCATTACAAATTGAAACATTAAAACCTATTAAACTTGTATTTCAAATTCCTAAAAATTCACATTTTCTGTTTTCAGTCAATTCCACCAACCTTTTCAAGTATATTTTCATATATGCATAGATGCTTTTTAGCATTAAACCACTGGAAATCTATGCTTTTTCAGTTTTATTCTTATCATGATTTAAAAAACAAAACAAAACAAAAAACCAACCCCCCCCCCAGTTCAAAATTTCTTTGAAGAAAAAAATTATTTTTTATTTGAAAATAGCATTATTAAAATTTAAATATAATTACAAATGAGATAAGTGGTGTGCAACATCAGATTTGTAATTAATTCCACAGCTGGTAAGTTTCTACTACTTTCTACTCCAAGTTTTGTTTTACATAGTCTCTGTCCCAGTATCAAATATTAAGAATAGTTGGGATAAGTGAATTGACCAAATGTTCTTTCTAATTTTGATTATATTCACAATAAGAAACAACGCATACGAGTATATTGAAATAGTCCAGGAAGGAAGAAGGACAGATTAAGAGTTTACCATTAAAAAAAAAAAGGAAAAGGAAAAGGAAAAGAAAAAGAAAAAGAAAAAGAAAAAGAAAAAGAAAAAGAAAAAGAAAAAGAAAAAGAAAAAGAAAAAGAAAAAGAAAAAGAAAAAGAAAAAGAAAAAGAAAAAGAAAAAGAAAAAGAAAAAGAAAAAGAAGAAAAAGAAAAAGAAAAAGAACAAGAAAAAGAAAAAAAAAGAAAAAGAAAAAGAAAAAGAAAAAGAAAAAGAAAGAAAGCTTTATCCTTCTCCCCCATTTTTAAGTTCTTCAGGTGTGCATTTGAATATGTTTATAAATTGTTCTAAAATTTATCACAATTTCAATTCATTTTATGGTATTAGGGTAAAGAGCTCATCTTTCTCATGTTGTTTATCTAGTCTTAAAGGGATAAGATTGGAGAGTGAATTCTCAGCAAAATTTACGTCTTTTTGCCTCCACCATCTATAACAGAGTTTTACATGTAGCATATCATCTCTGATCTGAGGTTTGTTCAACGTAATACCCAGCACCTTCATTTTCTTTAGGGTATTTGATACATTTTTAAAACTATTTTCTTAGTGTATGCAGAGATACTTTGGTTTTGGTATTGGTTTTTTGGTTTGTTTTGGTTTAGGTTGTGGGTTTTTTCTTTTTAAATATCTTCCCTAGAGCATCAGTTCTTGATTATTTTCTTCACTTATCTTTAAAAATGCCTTTGTTCTTCCTGTGTGTTTGTGTCTCTTTGCCTGTGACATTCCTTCTAACTATAAGTTTCCCTTAATTGGCAGGTTTGCATTTGAGTTTCCTACGTGGAATGACCCCTTGTTCCTCGTTCTGCAGTGTCAGGAAACAGAAATGTCATTGCTGATTAGGGGCCTGAACCCTCTGCTCCTCCTTCTCGTACAGTAGGCAATCTTGTTCTGTACACACTCTAGCTGCAGGGTCAGCCTTAGGGGAACTCTAAACAAGTGTCCACATGGGATACCAAAGTGGAAGGGGCACTGATAGGGGCAAGTATTCTTTGAGCTCATTTGTCTACCACAGAAAGTCACTTCTGTCCCTTTAAATGTAAAATGTCCACTGGCATTGCCCAAGTGTGTACATTTTAACCACATAGAAGCATTTTTGTGCCTCTGGCTTACTACACATGTACATCAGTGATGTTAATAACATCTCTGCCTAACAACGTGACACCGAGATGTACTTCTAATGTTCGCCTTTCCTCTGAACTGAGATACAAAAGCTTTCATTTTGGTTCTGAAACCCTCTGTTAAACCAACTCTGACCTCATCCCAGGGCATGATTACCTAGTCTTGCTTGGGGCACCTGAAGCTCTAAAGATGGCCCTGTGTAGCTGTGGTTGAAAATCTCTCTGCTGAGTGTACAGAGTGCATCCTGTCTTACAACTGAGTGGAAACCCTTGCTTTTTCCACTTTTGCTCCTCACCTAGGGAAGTGGAACAAACCAGGAGAGGGAGGAAGAGAAACTACACAGAAAAGAAGAACAGAAGGTAGTGCCTTCAGTGGCAGGGAGCATGCATAAAACCAAAACTTCTCCCTAAACCAAAGGATACTGCAAAACAGAGAAACTAGAAAGCAGGAGAGGGACTAACACTTTACTTCCGACCATAGTCATAGCCTGAAGGAAGTCTATGGACAATCTACAAAGATGAGGGAATGGAAATGAAATATAAAGGACTAAATATGGATCCCTTTTGCAACAACTGAGAAAACTGATGTTGCTTAGAGTATTTCAGGGATAAAGGAATAGCTTTACTCCCTAGTGCAGGCCACAAGAGCAGTCGTATAGGCACAAGCATAACTTGTTATCTACAGCAACTCCATATCCAGAACAAAACTATTCATCTGCCACATGAGCTCATAAGCTATAGCATATGAATCTAATTTTCATTTTAGTTGTCTAAATAGCATTAAAAATAAAATATTTTTACACATATTTTAAAAAAATATAATTTTTTTAAAAAGGTGAATTTCCATGAGCCTATTTTGTGATGGACAGGTATACAAGTCTATTATTACACAAGGTTGTTGCTAATATATACTTGTAATCAATATATTAAATAAAATATTTATATTTTTATTAATTTATAGATAGAGATAAGAGAAAAATTGAAAGATCATTTGTTGTTTATTTTTCTAAAAATACTATATATAATTTAAAGGTACCAGTGAGCCACGTTTGTACAAATTCTTTCAGTAAGAGTAAATAAATCCTTTTACCAGTTTCAGAAAGCTGTTTTTGGAAGAGATGTAAAATTCAGCCCTTCTTAACTGGCTTGTCATTAAAAATCCCATGACACTTTTCAGAAAAGAAGGGCTATTAACTATAATATTCTGGCCAAAGTCCAAATCACTTCGTAGCTACCAAATCCCCAGCTGGAAAAATTATTCTGCACTTTCCTCAAAACCTTGCTGCGTAGAGCATGAGGTTTTATATAACAGGCAGTATCATTTTGATAAGGCTTATGTGAACTTTTAATATGGTAAAATTATTTTAGATCAATATAGTGATCCTTCAAAATAAAAGTTAAGATAATACCAAATCTAGAAATACACAACAGCATTAAAAAAAATAAATAAATAACCCGAGAGATTTGAAAACAGATTATTTGGTAATTGGCATGTCCTTCTTTTTGATTCCCGCCCCCCCCCCCCCCCCCCCCCCCCCCCCCCCGGAATTTTTAGGAATAAGCTTATACATAATGTGATGATATTTGTTACCCGATATATAGTCTTTACCTGGAAACCATGGATAGGTAATTGTAATCAATCAGCCCTAGAATTTTGATTTTCTCCCTTTTTTTAGGTAATTCTTTTAGATACTTCAGCTGAAAAAAAAGGATAATGTTTGCATTTAGTATGACATGTTTAGATGAGCTGCTGTGAGAACATTTGGTTATTAAAAATATTATCCTTACTACTGAAAGTAGAACATACCCTATTCTATCCTAGGTCAAGTGTGAGATTTGCCACAGTGGTTACTTCTACTTTAGACAAGCTGAAGGTATGCATTGTGACACGTGATATTTGATGTTTTGTCTCCATGACATGTTGGTGACACTGGTTCAGGACTAGCCTACGAGAGTTGTCTCAGACCAAGACAAATCCAGGAGAATATCCAGCCCATGACATTTTCCATATTTTCAGCCACACAACTAGCCCCTCACTTTCCTGAACACTATATGTATCTAGAAATTATCTGAATACATCTCTTAATGTTTGCTTCCTAACAATGTTACTTAACACACTACACTTTCATCAAGGTAAATTGAAATTATATGGGTTTAGAACAGGCTGACATTTTGGTAAGTAGCAGGCAGTGAGGAATCCTAATCAACTGAGGCTTATTCTAAGAGTTGCAGTAGGGGTTCATATTAGGCTTGACACCCTTCAATATTTATCAATTGTCTGAGAAGCAAAGATAAAATCAGAGCTGATAAAATTTATGGGATGACACAAAGATTGGCACAGTGGTAAATAATGAAGACAGGCAGTCATGGGAAGTGATCTGTACACTTGATGACTGAACTGATTCAAATAATGTACATTTTAAAACAGCCAAAGTCATATCTGTGTTTTTGCAGGAATAAGGAACCATTTACGCCAGATATTAGAAAAGTTAAAGTTGGTCATTCCAGTTTGGTGCATAGCGTATGTCCTGTTAAAGAGGAGCACATACATTTTTATGCAAGAGAGAAAGAGAAGAAAAGTTGTCTTCTCTGTTTTGTCCTGACTCTCTCAACCTTCTTCTAAGAATGGACTGGATTTTGACCCTTTATTTACATGTGTGCCTTTCATATACATTCATGGTTCTGAGATTTCTGTTGTTAGGGGAAGGAGAAAGGTGAATACAGTTCCACCTCAAGACTTCACCAAGTTTGTGTCCCATTTCTAGAGTATCATAAATGGTCCTTATAAACCAAAGTGTTCACCATTGACAAGTAATTCGATATGAGCCTCTAGTTAAATGCCATGGCAAAAAGAGACAGTCTGGTCTGTTGATGTGTAAAGGGAGAATATTGAGTAGGATTAGGGAAGCAATTTTATTTTTATTGTTCCACTCTACATTTTCAAAAGATTACTGAAAACTTTGAAAGGGTGCAGATAAAAAATGATTCAAGGTCTGGAGAAAAATCTCAGGCATGAGAGACTTAAATAACTGTTTGCTTAGATCATTAAAAAAAAAAAAAAAAAGAGCAGGGATACTTTATATCTGCACAGAAATGCCTTCATGGGGAGAAAGACTCAGCTCCTAAAGGATCTGTAATTTGGCAAAGAGAGGCTAGGAAGAATGTTTAGAGGCTGAGCAGGGACAAACTCAAACTAAAAGCATGAATAGTTATCAGTGAGGATGTGAGAAGTAGCTTCTCTTGCTGTATTCAGATGAAGACAGGACACTGCTGGAAAATATCCTTAAATCAAACTCAAGTTATTTGGTTCAATGCAGCAATAAGGAGCTAAAAATCTGTTACGTACTTTATACGGGGGATCAGACTAGAGATCTCTTTTTCTGGTCCTAAATTGTGTAGAAAATTTATCTCAAATTCAGTTAATGGCCCTGACAATTCTGTTTCACTTTTTGCCATTTCAAACCTCATCAGTCTTGAGACTTTGCTAGAGCAAGTAGCTAAACCTTTGCAAGAAATCCCTGACTCAGGGAGATCCCACTATATCTGATTTTAAAATAACAGGAAGCATAAAGCAATACCAGATGTGAAATTTCCAAGAGGAGTGTGAAAGGACAGTGTCAGTGCAAGCATGAAACCTGAAAAAAGACATAGTCTTGGGGAGAGGAGGAGGAAAGATGTGGAAGAGGAAGGAGAGAGACCTCCAAGGATTAGTTTGTATAAATCTGAGATTAGTATCCAAACTTTTTGGTACTTCTCCAAACTAAACTTCTAACCCTTTAGAGCTTCATCCACCCATCATAATTCTATCTGCTCTTGAAGACTGAAGCTGCCAAGGTCATGACTATTAAGGGGCAGACAAGGAGACTATTAAAAAAAATCCAAAGCTTTTAAATAGTAATTTATGCTAATTATGTTTGTGAAATAATTTGTCCTGCATGTCCTAACATGGAATGTCTCCACAGTCTCCATCTGTTTATCATCTAAGATGTGTTAGCAAGATGTGACTGCTCATCATGCAGCTCTCCCACAGCATGTTACAGTCACTATAATAACATGTACAATAGAAATAAACTACTTGATCCCTCATTAGAAAATAAATTATACTGCCCTCATACATTTACTTTACTTGTAAAACATTATAATAGAGCTCATGAAAACATTTACCCACAAGAAAATCACATAGTTAAATATGATCCAATACATACATTGCTACCTAAGGCTCCTTGGAATAATTCCTTCAGCCTGTAGATAGAAGGTTTATAAATCCATCTCTGGCATTTTTCCAGTAGTGTTATTAAGGTCTTGGAATCTCCCTTTTTCTGTGGTTCCTTTATGTGTTTCTTGTCATTCCAGTATCTCCAAGTTCCTCAATTTTCACCCTATAAACAGATACTGGCACAATGCTGATCAACTATTATGTAATGGAATTTATCATGTATTAAGTTACCATTCTTCTTGAGGTTTTTTTTAACCTCTCTGCTTTAAGTTTTATTTCATAATACTATGGTGAACAACATTCCTGGCAATTTATATTTTCTTTCACATCTCTTTTCTTCCAACACCTTAGCACACAACCTTTATAACAGCACTGTCACTATAATTCTGGATCTCAAAATTATGACCATTTTGTAATCTCAGCAATGAAACCTTTCTTCAAGCATTTGTAGGGGGAAAAAAAAAAAAAAGAAAAAAAAAGAACAATTTATCAGATTATGGTGCTCCACTGCTCTATGACAACACAAGTGCTTCTTGAGTTACTTGAGAGAAATATGTGTGCATTTGGAAGTGGCAGTGATAGTCTCCAAATAATCTCATGCAGCAGCATATTCATTTTGTTAAGAGATATTATTATTCATACTTATCCAAAAGCTACTAATCAAACACCTTAAGGAAAAAAAAAAAGTCCAAAGGAAAGTCTGGTGCTTAGGATCCAAGACTTGCCATAGTCACAGATGACTTCATATGAAGATCTTTTATCTCCTTCCTTCCCCACCGCGTTTTGAAACGGTGTTCCCCTCACTGCAGGGAAAAAAATAAAAAATAAAAAATCCAAACCTAAAATCTTTAATATTTATTGGATAAATGCATCTTATTGTACACAATGTAAGCCACATTGCTGTGACTATGAATAAAGACCGACTAAGGGTGGATCTCAAGAATTAGCTCATTGACTTCAAGGTGTTGTTTTCTATTTCTAGCTCTTGTAACTTAAAAATAGATTCCTCAATCTTTATCAGTCATTCAGTCAGCAGCCCAAAATACTACGAAATTAGGAAGAGAGGTGTAAATGTTATCCTCTGATTTTAATGAGGTGTTAAAGTGTTAACTTTGAAGCTTAATTACACCTACACTAAATACAAATGCAACTAACCACTTCACTGCCAGATGATGAATATGTTCAGCTAAATCTGTCCAACATGTCTACATTTTCTGGCACGAATCAGCTTTCCATTCATTTTAATGGAAAATGCATGAAACTATGAAAAACTGATACCATAACATATACATGAAGCACAGTAAATGAATGCTCTGTTCTATTTCAAAAGATTAATCTAAATAGAGGCATATAGAAAATACAATACATTTCTACAGAATTAAGTAAAACCCTCATTTTTTTCTTTTTTTTTTTTGTTTTATTCTATCTTTAGACATTTATAGTAAAATATAATTTAAACTCTCTGCCTACAATTAAAAACTGCTATAAGGATTGGAATGTATTTTTCAGAAAATCTAAAAAACCCCTTTCTAATGAAATTAATTTATGCCAGCCTCAAGAAGAAAAATGAAAAATTTGACACTCACTTTCGCAAATCTTTTTCATATGGGTCTTATCCGTAGCTTTTCAATTTCAATAAGATTTAGATAAGACATGAGAAGTAATAACTCACTTCACAAATACTTCATTGAAATCATGCATTCAATATTAAGAAGTACTAATATTGTTAAGGGAAGTCAGTAAATTGCAAAGAGCAAAAGAATGAGTGATCCCACAACCTGGAGTAAAAACGTAATGAAAAAGCAACGCTAATAATACAAATTTGTTTTCTCACAAATTTTAAATTGTTTTTATTACTGGTTTATCAGATGATAACTTCTTACATGAAACTCTTTTTTAGAACTTGCAAGCATTTCCCTAAAATTCTTTCAGTACTTGCGTGGAAGAATAGTAATGCTTGAAGTGCTTACAGGAGTATTACATGCAGTTTGATGTTTTGTTCAATTATAACTGCAGGAGAGGTTAAGTAGACAAAACATAATTTATCAGAATAGAAAATAGTTGTGGATAAGAGTACCAGGACTAGTACAACAGGACTTTATCAGTGGGAAAGAAAGCATCAAATAGGTTATTTTTATCAAATAATAGCAATAGTAGATACTGTATGTATCATCCCATGGATTTTTTTTATTCACTTCTGATACTTATTGAATATTTTCACCTATTGAATTGATGTAGAAATACTGGGAATGGTTATTAGATGCATCACAAAACTAAATTTTTCTGAATGTTGTGTTCAACTGCTATTATTTGATACTCTCTATATAACAGTATTAATACTGCCAAAAGTGTTTGAGAGCTTTAATTGTAGGTACTGGTCTGAAGCTTGATATCTGACTTTCGTGAGGTGGGGGTAAGATGTAGATGGGAACATAATGGAATGATTTTGTATATATATGCATCTCTGTATCCGTGTATGCCACATTGAAGCTATTACTAAGATGATGCAGGTGTATCTAGGCAACCCAACATTAGAGAAAGTAAAGACTGTACTATTGTAAAAACTAAAAAATACTGATATTTCTGAGAAAAAGAGATGAGGCAGTACCATATATAGATTCCTTGTAGAGTAGCAAAGAAAAATATCTTTGGTTAAAGAATTTCAGGTATTAGCAAAGTATATTTTTTTTTTTTCTCATTCCAGGCCACAGAAGAGTATCTCTGGTCTCCACAGTCCTTAAAATAGCCTCTAGTTAAAAAAACCTGTTGGTCAACATAAACCCTTCATGCAGCCTTTCTCCATCCATAATTTGTTGACAAAAAATGAATTTAAAAAAAGGAAGTCCTGTTCTGCAGCAAATGACAGATGCTCAAGTCCTCTGTGTAGCAGAATATAATGTTTTATTTCAGTTAAGCCTGGTTTTTGCCTTGTGAGGGGAAAGTACAATCCAGTCCTTAAGGAAAAAACTCTTAAAAACAAGTTCTACAAAATAGGTCTTTAACTAATTTTGGTTTGCTAAGTGCTCATCCAGAAGGATGTAGCATCTTTCATACATCCTGAAGTCTTCTGTATAAATATCTATTCATTACTTCTTTAATTCCAGTAGCAGTACTGAAGTCTAGTCAAAGGAAAAAACAAACAAACAAACAAACAAAACCACCAAACCAACACAAAACAAATATGAAGGAGGGTAATGAAGATGATGCAAGATTAAAACCTCTGGGTAAATCACAAATACATGCTAACCATAAATGCCTAACAAATCTGATAACAGAAAAAGTCAGGATTCTGAAGAGGTGCAGAAAGTAAGGATATTGGGTTTTTTTGGATCAAGCCAAGGAGCACAATTCTTTCAGGAAAACAACATGGAAGAAGTTATATAGCTCACTACACTCAAATCAGCAAGTAATTTATTTGTGTGGAGTGATGACACAAAACATAAACGTGAGAACCGAGATAGTAAAAGGACTGAATCATACATGAAAAGGAAAATGTCTTGTGGAGCAGTCACCAGTGATAGTTTCTCCTGATTACATCATAAATCCTAGCCCATCAGAATTCAGGTTTTTGCTAATGCTGTTGAGGTTTTCTGCTATGCATCTGCTCCATATGCCTTTGAAAGGAACAGATACTAAACTGCCTGCCTCTTTGTAAAGCTGAATGTCTCCATACATTGCAAAGATGTAATATCATTTGTTTTTCTATGGAAAATTTTTGGTTGGGCATCAATAAAAAAAGCAAAGGGTCTCATGCCATCAGTGGCATAAGCAGTGGCAAATTAAGATATGAGAAGTGTAGTGCAGGAGGGCAAAGGATTCACGACTTCAATTGTGATTTTGGTTTCCACTGTCCCTTTTTGAAGCTACTCATATGATTTCCACAGCTTTATGAGCATCACTCTTTTGCTACAAAAACATATGTAACCAAAAAATCCTAGTTATTTCTGTTAATTGTAGAGCCTGCTATGCTTTGCTAAGAGGCTTAAGAGTCACTTTACTACACATAGTTGAAATACCCTTGTTCTATGATCATCTGTATCATTCAAGTAGCTGAACATACTGAAACAATATGAGAAAGAGAGTTTTGGTTTGAGATTCTATTGCATTAATATTATATATACTTAACTAGCTGAAAGCGGTGCAGAAGAAAAATAATTCTGACTAATAAAAGTTTCATATAAATGGATTTTTTCTGTACAATTGACAAACTTATGACGACTACACCCAGCATTCCCTGAAGTTATTCCTGTTGGAAAATCATTAATTTCATAAGTAAACCATGAAATAACCCTAACACCAAACAATCAACACCCTCCAAAACCAACAAAAAATCCTCTTTTCCTATGCAATCAATCAAAAATTGTATTCAGTCTTCAATTTTCCTTTTGTTCTTACAGCATTGCACCACCTTCTGAAATTACATTAATAATCTTTACTTCAGCGCAAAAGAACCACAAGAGGAAAACCTCCAGTGGATTTCCTGGAAATTTCAAATCTTCTTCTCCTATGTTCTCCAAAATCTGAGCGATATTGTAGATATTACTTTTCACATCTTATCACCTCCCTTTCTTCTCATTCTTTTCATTACAATACTTTTAAAGCTGATTATATGGCTCCAGAACAAACAGTGAAGCAAGAAACATCTATGCCCTGTTTATCTCTTTCTTCCACAAGTTTACCTATCCCTTTTCTTTCTACTCCACTGTATTGGGTCTGGCTGAGATGGAGTTAATTCTCCCCACAGCAGCCCTCATAGTGCTGTGCTGTATATTGGTAGCTAGCAAACTGTTGATAACACACCAGTGTTTTGGCTACTACTGAGCAGTGCCAGCACACATCAAGGCTTTCCAACATTTCTTTTTCCCCAGCAGCAGGCTGGGGGTGGGCAAGATCTTGGGAGGGGACACAGCTAGGACAGCTGACCCAAACTGACCAAAGGGATATTCCATACCATATGACGTCATGCTCAGCAGTAAGAAACTGAGAATAGGGGGAGGAACAGGGCTGGGGCATTCGTTGTTTTTTTTTTTTTTACAATGTTTGTCTTCCGGAGTAAGGGGCACGCTTACTGAAGCCCTACTTCCCAGGAAGTGGCTGGACATCGCCTGCTGATGGGAAGTAGAGAATAATCTTTGCTTTTTGCTTTGCTTCCACACACAGCTTTTTGCTTTAGCTACATTAAACTGCCTTTATCTCGACCCACGAGTTTGGGATTGTTTTTTCTCCATCTTCCTTTCTCCCCTCCCTGCCTTGCTGAGGAGGCGAGTGATAGAGCGGCTCTAGTGGGCACCTGGCCCCCAGCCAGGGTCAACCCACCACATCCACCCCTCAATTTTTTTCTGACCCCAATATTTACTTGTGAGCAAATATTTCATCATGGCTGAGTTCAAGCCTTAAATGCCAACATTAAGTTTGATCTGTCAGAAACTTTACATGCAAATTTGGAAGAATTACTTTGATAAATGTTATGTTACGTACGTAAGACATTAAAGTCTGACTTCTATGGATTAAATGAGAGTTAGCGACTAAATACCTTTGAAAATCTGAATTTTAAGTTCTTTTTGCCTCAGCTTCCTAACTCTAAAATGGTTCCTGCAGAAGTTGAGATAGGGAGGTGCTTGGTACTTCTGTACAGGGATCCAAACTTTTGACAAAGAAATAGATACTGAAATGTGGCATCGACAGTAACCTCGGCTTGTTGGGAGCTCAGATAGGGTATCTCAGGGCCTGGCTGAAAACAGTTCTGCTACAGTTCAGCACGTCATATGATGCCATTCTTTGCCTCACTGAATAACACAGAGATTATTTATGCAGAGAGATTGTTCTTCAGACATCAGTTCTCTATGTGTAGTTGGCCATGAGTACTGGGTTCTTTCTGTCATCTTCTCTTGGCTGACTCAATATCTTGGTTTTCAAATCCATATTAAAAACCCCAATTAATAGAGGTAGCTGGTCACACAGGTCTGACTGACAATTCTGATTCAGATGAATATAAAACATATCTCCAGACTCAAAAGATTTGGAAAGTTTAAGTTAGGAAAATGCTGTGGTTCAATACTATCGATTGTCTTCCTAACTTTGGTACTTGCTGCAGATTCATAGCTCTGCCTTGCCATCTTCCTTCAGATATGTAAAATGTCCTCTGTAATCTTGACTGATAGGCTCAATTACAATGGTAAGATAACTCTATTATTAAGAAGAACTCTAATATAATAAATCAAACTATAAATAACCTTAAAGGACTTTTTCCACACAGAGCTGTACTTAACATATGCTTTATTAAGTAGAGTTTATAAATTATACATTCCCTCTCATTCTCAACATCTCAATTTCACCTTATGAGGCCCATTTCAAACAATAGTATAATGTCAACCTAATCAAAAAAGTCTTATGAAATATATAAAATTATATATTTCATAGATACAGGATTCAAATTCCCTTTGGAAGTTTAAATTTTAATTATCTCCCAAATTTTGAATTATTCAACAGCAAATTGCACAGAAAACCATACTATTGTTTACTGAGCTTATTTATCTATGCAATTGAAAATGTGATGATCACCTAGCACTTTATTTTGAGGAGACAGAGTTCTCCTTAAGAAAGCATGCTGTCTATTGTGAATAAAGATGGTCTGTAAAAGAAGACTCAAATTCCAACCTTTGCCCTTAAGAGTTAAATCAAGTGAGGTTTTATTTTCTGAATCCCTGGAATTGAATGAGCTCCTTTGGCTTTGGCTCATATTTCCCAGATTAGGCTTTAGTTATCTAAGTTTATATTCTGTCCCTTCTCAGAGTATTAAAGCATCATACGTGTCTGCTAAGGAGAAGACAAAAAGTTCTCTGTTTTTCTCTTTCCATCCCTCCCAACAGCAGGAATTGATTGGCTTATTTTTTGGCTTTTGGTACTGCTAGGTGAGAGAAGTAAGTTTCACTGTTCTGTTCTGAAGGTACTGAAATTTATGGTCACTTAGATTTACTCCAGATGTGGTTCCACAGTTGTGGGCAGCTGCCAAAAACCTTCAGCAGCTGTGCAAATGCTTATGGCCACGCAGGGAGAAGCAGTCTCTCAGGAAATTTCAGTCAATCTCACAGAGCATGGAAGCTTTGAATTTTACATAATTTTCATTGGAAAGCAACTTAGTGCTGTGATCTCAGGCACTGTTAGTTCAAATGCCTTTTTAAAGTTTTTCTTTTGGATGAACTTTTGGATGACTAGACTTCCATAAGAACATTATTCATGATAGCAGAGTTTTCATTGAGTCAACCCTATACATGGTATCTATTATGGCCAAAAATCTTAAAAATTCAGATACTGTACCTGTCCAGTCTAGGCACAAATTGAAGTGCTGCTTCTCTTTTAGCCTTATGTTTACAGATGAAGACTAGCATCTCAATTTACTGGCAAAATCAGAAGGACATACATTGATGTTAGTAAACGGGTTTTATTTTTTTTATGTTTTTGCATAACTAATGGTAAACATGAAACAAATATATAACATATGAGGGACAATTTCTTCCCATTGCTTGTGCAAATCATATATTTCAGGCTAGTAGCTGGGAAAATGGATAGAAAAATTAAGACTTAGAAGATCTGCTCCACAGGTTACTATAGAGGGGATAATTTAATGTAACAGTTATTTCCTTATATTAAATAAAAAGGAGGACATTAAATAAATTTGAGGATGTCATTGTGACACAATAGTATCTTTTAAAAATATTATAATTTACATTGTAATTAAAACCAAGAAACCTGAAAATCAAGAATATTTTACAAAGATACAGACAAGCATATATATATTTATAATGTCCTCCTAACCTTTCAGACTATGCCTGTCTGGGAATATTAATAGAGGATTCTCCTCTGTTGCCTGGGAGAACAAAGCACCAGGCCCGCGTTCAGTTTTCTCCACTCTGGCTGAGATTCCATGGCTGGATTTTTCACCTGCATTTCTGGCCTTTTGCCTTCAGTTGCAGTCATATATTTCTTATTTGCATACCTTCTGCTTGGGCTTAAGGAAGAGAAAGGCTATGGTTACCCAAACCACCACCTATTTGCACCAAAGAGCCTTCTTGATCAGCAGTCCTTACAAGTCCTGTATGAAGATCACAGTTCATTCATACCAACCTAGACATACGTGTATGATGGAAATCTTACTAATATATCTAGAAAAAGGTCAGTCCTTTGTCAACAAACATGAGCTTTCAGCTACTCATAACAGGTTATCTAGTTTGTGGGCTAATCACCCTGATTTCTAATTACTTGCTGAGCAGAAGCTCAGGATCTTTAGAATTTTGTTGAGTGATGGACGGAATGAGAACACTGCTATACTAGTTCCAAGGTAGTCAAGTCCAGTGAGGTCCAGTCAGTTTTTGCTACTTTTGGTCAGCAAAAAGTCCAAATAAATGACCTGATTTACTGTCAGACTAAGATCATGGACAGCTTGCTTAGATCCCTTTTCATTGTGCTTCTTTTCACTCTTGTGGTTGTTCATAGTTATAGAACTCTTTGCCTTTGGGTGGGATACAGTGACAAGGAAACCAAATTAAGGATTTGCAAGCATGCATAAATATTTCTGCAGCATGGTTTTGAGTTCCATTGTCTGGATGTCATGCAGTCTGCAGAAGTGCCTGTGCAGGAGGGGGGAGAGATTACTAGAGTAATGCATTGGATGTAATTTCTTTAGTGTAACCTCATCTACATGACTCTTCAACACAATTCAACATATTTCTAGAGCCTGGCCAGCATCATGGGAAGGTAGACATTGAGACAGTATGGAAGAGACACCTCACCAGCACACAACCTCCAGTACCAGGATAGACCCACCAATGCATCTAAACCAGACAGAAGGCAGCTTCTGAGCAGGTGACTTAACAGGCCTCTTTACCCTATTGGACATCTGAGTCTCATGTCACAAGCAGGACAGCAATGGTATACTACAACAGGATCTTTCACAAATTTGACTCTCTTGGAACCAGCCACATTACCTCTGAGTAGACAATAGTGACAGTGACATTGTCAGCTCAGTGACAATGGAATAGAGCTAACCAAATTATAGGTGGACCTGAAATACTCCTTGCCTAAGATGAGCTTGTCATAACCTCTATTGCACTGAACAGATTCTGTGAAGTTGGATTGAAATTGAATGCCCACAGGGTGCCCTGTTGGGTTCTCTGATCCATCCTGTCAATTGTTTTTTCCTAGCCAAGGGACAGGCAAAAAAAGGGAAAGATGGTCTTTACCATTAGTAGAAGTACCAGAGCCAAGATCGGGACTCTCCTTCCTCATCCTACCTCCTGTCCCGTCTTAGAGATGATACAGTGGTGGTAGGCAGTCTTCTTGTAAATGAGTGTCTGGCAGTCATAATGCTGAGGGAAGAATTTCCATGAAGAAGTAAGGAAGGACTGGAGTTGAAGGTAGGTTTTAGAAGGAGGAAACAAAAACTGTGGCTGCTTAGGAAACATTGAGGCTGGGCCTTGAATGAAGGAGAAGCAAGATTGGGAATGATGGGAAAACAGAATAGGGAACAGAGAAAAACATAGAATCACAGAAAAGACTAGGTTGGAAGGGACTTCTGGAGAATGTTTGTTCCAAATTTCCTTTGAAGGCAGGGCCTTAGATTATATTATCAAGGCCCTTGCCAAGCCAAGTCCTGAATATTTCCAGTGAGGAATAGTCCACCACTTCCCTGGGTAACACATTCCAATGTTAAACTGTTCTCACAGTAAAGAGGTTTTTTCTCATGTCAGACAGAATTTTCTCTGAAGCCATCTGTGCTCATTGCCTGTTGTCCTGTTCATCCTTGTGAAGAGACAACCCCCATCTTCCTTATACTCAAACTTTGAGCTATTGCCAAACTATGATTTTGCCTGAGCCTTCTCTTCTATAGGCTGAGCAAATCCAAATACTTCAGTCTTTCCTCATACGTAAAATTATCCAACAGCATAACTATCTTTGTGGCTCTCCAGTGGACCTTTTCTATTTTATCAGTTTCTCTTCTGAAGTGTGGGGAACCAAAACTGGACATAATATTCTAAGGAGCCTAAGAAGCGCTGAGTACAGTGGAATAATCACATCCCTTGATCTCCTGGCCAAACTCTTGCTTTGATGAAGCTCAGGATATGGTTTGCCTTCATTGCTGCAAGGGCATTCTGCTGACTCACATGCAGCTTGCTGTCCCCTGGGACCCCCAGCTCCTTTTCAGCAGGGCTACACTGCAGGCAGACCCCAGCCAGTTATGCTGCTTGTGATTGTTCTGTTCCAGGTCCAGGACTTCACATTTATCTTTGTTAAACCTCATGCAATTCCTTTTGGCCCAGTCTTCCATCCTATCTGTATGGTGGCTCTTCCTTCCAGCATATCTACCTCTTGTCACAGTTTGATGTCATCTGCAACTTGGTAGAGTGCTTTCAATTCTGTTAAACACATCATCTGTAGAGTTATTGAACATAGTATCACCCTATGAGGAAATCCACTCATAATAGGCTGCCAGTTTGACCTTG
This sequence comes from Balearica regulorum gibbericeps, assembly GCF_011004875.1. Classification (NCBI taxonomy): domain Eukaryota; kingdom Metazoa; phylum Chordata; class Aves; order Gruiformes; family Gruidae; genus Balearica; species Balearica regulorum. Next base: position 34,167,297 of record NC_046185.1, read on the forward strand.
AGCCATTAACCCTTTGAGGTCAGCAGTTTAGCCAGCTTTCTACCCACTTTCTGGCAAATCTCTCCAGTTCATATCTTATCAGCTTATCCACAAGAATGTTGTAGGAAGCAGTGTCAAACAACAAAATCAAGGTAAATCACATAAAAGACTAGACAAAAATATGGCACTTCTTAGGAACCTGGTTTAGTGGTGGAATTGGCAGTGTTAGGTTAACGGATGGACTCAATGATCTTAAAGGTCTTTTCCAACCTAAAGGATTCTATGCTTCTAAATTATAGCTACAGCTCTCCCTTAATCTAGTAAGGAAGTCACTTCATCATAGAGGACAATCTGGTTTGTTAAGTACAGTTTACTCTTGGTAAGCATCCCCTGGCTTTTCCAATAGGTCTTCTTATCATTCCTGTGCCTGCAAATAGCATCTGTCATTATGGACCTGCTCCATAATTTTCCCAGGAACTTACATGTGGCTGCTGGCATCCAGATGAAGGGTGGAAATAGAAAGGATGAACTTGGGAAGACGGAACTTGTACAGTATCAAAAGGAGAGGGGAAAACAGAGGACAGTGAGGAAGGGGTGCATGTGGAGTTGAAGAAGAGAAAAGTAGAGGTAGCAATAAACAGGACTGCTATAGAAACATAGGGGATAACTGCATTTTATTCCTAAACCCCTAAGTCCTTCTCACAGCAGTGTGTCATGGAGAATGTGTGGGCAATGGGAGCTGTCTTTCTGGCTGAGGTAGGAGTAATATCGCACTCAGTGGTGTGGAGCACATCTGTGGACCTCAGAGGACTCAAATCCTGCGATGAGGACAACACAGAGAACAAGCTAGGAAACGGTCATGGTGTAGAAGTCATGGGGTAATAGGTTCATGGCTCTCATGGCAGCAGCAGTGAATGCCCCAGTTAGTGATGTCATTGTTGGTAAATTTCTCTTCCTGCTTTTCCTCATATGGCAAAGCAGAGTTCACTGTTTGGAGCTCTGGCTCCCGCTGTACTCAGCATGCCCTGCCCTGACTAACAAGGAGTAGGTGGGACATCATCTCTTTCTTTTATTGGCCATAGTCAGAAAATAATTTATGATGTGACAAAAATGCATATTCAGGTGACTGGAGAAAGGAAGTTTGAGATAAATTGAATATGAAAATGGAATAACTTTCAGGAATCATGCTGTAGCAGAGAAAATGTAAAGAAAGAACCTAACTTCTTCTGCCTTACTTTCTGGTATGCTGGTTTGAATTTTTTCTCTCCATAGAGCCAGTCTATTTCTATGGCAAGACTGCATTAAAAACTTTTGTCACAGTTACCAAGTGATTTGCATCTTGATTTTACTCTCTTCCCAGGGTCCCACTGAGGTGAAATATGTGACCTACTAAATCTCTTTCTGGGAAGAAACTCAGGCTTCCCTCACTCACAGCAGATCTTTAGATTCCAGTCTCCTGTTTTCCAATCAAGAGATCAAATTTCAGTTAACTTCAAGGCTGTTTTCTTTGTGAGCTGTCAGAAGATCCTGACATCCTAATCCTGATATCCTAGCCTATCACTGGGTGGAAAAAAAAAGCTGTTTTACTTGTAACCTAGCAGCGTGCATCTTTCAAACCCTTGTCATCTCTCATGAACTTGGTTTTGGCTTCATGTCATCCACTAAAAATGCCAAACTTTTTCTAGGAGCAAGTTTTTCCGACAACCATCTTTTTATCCGGGTGCTCTGAGAAGAACAGACATGGCCATAGTAGCTGAAGTCATAGCCTCAATCAGTAGCTTCCTTGTAATTTTCCAATTTATTCCTTACAGTAACACTTTATTACTCTCAAGTCTTCCTCTTCTTTCAACATCCTTAAGTCTCTGAAATCAGGTAGACAACATCATAAACAGGCAAACTAAGAGGCAAGTGCTTTCCATAAAGTGAAAACACATTAGTCCTTCATACTCGCTAACAAACAGGATAGATAGATAGAAAGAATTTTAAGTTAGTATTAATTTCATAATATTAATGGAAACTCTGAAATGTTAATGGAAATAAGTACTTTCAGGACAATTTCACAGAATTTGATGAATCAGATATAGCACGTTTACAAGGAGCACGAGTGAGCTGCAGCAATTGTAGGAAGCCTAAGACAACACTGTTTATTGTTTTATTTCTATGGTAGCCACTATGGCATTTTAGGATTTTTAAAGACATTTAGATTAGGTTTTTATTTTGCCTCATGAAGTTTGCAGTTGAATTGGAACCCTTGTAGTAACTGTGGAAGGAGGAGGGGAGGAAAGGATGGATAGCGTGGTTTATATAATTCAGGACTAGGGGCATTTCAGCACTATTTTTCCCACAAAATGGATCAAAGACTGTGGGGCTGCTAAAATGCTTCCACTTTATCTCAACTACTAAAGTGTTCAAAAGGAAAAGCCATGTTTAAGGTTACTAAGACACAATACTTCCAAGAAGCTGCCTGTCAGGTTGTCTGCACTGAGCTTTGAGATCACTTACAAATGCAGTAGTGATAACAATTTCAAACATGGTTTTGTTGGTCAGCTGACAATGTCAAAGTTTCTAGAACTCTTTTCAGGCATGATATTTGAGCTGCAATTATATGTAACAAAGACTTTTGGAATAGGTGTTTACAACATTACATCCTATTTAAGCTAGAATTACATGTCAAGCAAGTTCAAATCTGTTATTTAAATAAGGCTCAAAGCTTAAAGTAGACTGAAAGAGACAGGCTGTCCCATAGCAATACTATGTGTCGTGGGTTGACCCTGGCTGAGGGCCAGGTGCCCACCAGAGCCGCTCTATCACTCCCCTCTTTCATTAGACAGGGGAGAAAAGGTACAATGAAAAAAAAACTTACGGGTCGAGATAAGGACAGGGAGAGATCATTCTCTAATTATCGTCATGAGCAAAACAGACCGAACTTAGAGAGGGAATTCATCTTATTTATTACTAAGCAAAACAGAGTAGAGGAATGAGAAATAAAACCAAATCTTAAAACACCTCCCCCCACCCCTCCCATCTTCCCGGGCTCAACTTCCCTCCCGGCTTCAACCTCCGCCCCCCCCAGCGGCACAGGGGGACGGGGAGTGGGGGTTACGGTCAGTTCATCACACGGTGTTTCTGCCGCTTCTTCATCCTCAGGGGGAGGACTCCTCTCATCGTTCCCCTGCTCCAGCATGGAGTCCCTCTCACGGGAGACAGTCCTTCACGGCCTTCTCCAACGTGAGTCTCTCCTCCACGGGGTGCAGACCTTCAGGAGCAAACTGCTCCAGCGTGGGTCCCCCACGGGGTCACAAGTCCTGTCAGCAAACCTGCCCTGGCGTGGGCTCCTCTCTCCACGGGGCCACAGGTCCTGCCAGGAGCTTGCTCCAGCGCGGGCTTCCCACGGGGTCACAGCCTCCTTCAGGTGTCTCCACCTGCTCCGGCGTGGGGTCCTCCACGGGCTGCAGGTGGAATCTCTACACCCCCTCATCCTCCCTCCATGGGCTGCAGGGGAACAGCCTGCTTCACCATGGTCTTCACCACGGGCTGCAGGGGGATCTTGCTCCGGCGCCTGGAGCACCTCCTCCCCCTCCTTCTTCACTGACCTTGGTGTCTGCAGATGTTCTTACATCTTCTCACTCCTCTCTCTGGCTGCAAAAGCGCTCTCTAACTGTTTTTGTCTTTCTTAAATATGTTATCACAGAGGCGCTGATTGGCTTGGCCTTGGCCAGCGGCGGGTCCGTCTTGGAGCCGGCTGGCATTGGCTCTATCAGACACAGGGGTAGCTTCTAGCAGCTTCTCACAGAAGCCACCCCTGTAGCCCCCCCGCTACCAAAACCTTGCCACGCAAAACCAACACACTATGGAACATTTTTTTTTTGTATTTATAAATGATGAGGATGAGACAAAAGAGACCTCAACATGTATTTTGAAATACATATTCATTTCATATAAGATAATTTGTTCACAGTATAATTTTCAGTCTTTGAAAGACAAAGAATTTGATACAGCTCTGTTTTTCTGTTCTTTGTCTTAGTAGTGTTTGTGTAGTTCAGATGTCCAAAAATATTGAAACCTTTACTAAGGATGCCCAAAAGTCTGTTTTGGTTATTTTTATGTTCTATTCATCTCTAATTAGGATCCTAAATGGTTTGAAGTGGCATACACAAAATAAAGGAGCACTCTGTTTCCAACATAACTAGTCTAGCCAAGGATTTGTTAGCTATAAGAGTAGAATGAAGTACCACTAGATTTTTTTAAAACATCAAAATATTTACCCGCTGTAAGTCTCCTGCTGTTTTCTGTTACCCTGTGAAGATTCAAAATAAGTTGTAATTGTAGTACTTGACATTCAGAGCTTCTCAGCAGCAGGAGACTAAGAACTGCATTTTTCAAAAATAAATATACGTATAAAGGTATGTCTTATTTAGAAATTAGCAAAGTATCTGAAAGCTTTGTCATAATAATGTTCCAAGAAATATTTTCTATATATGATCAGTCACATGTCAGATATGTTAGCTGGCATCCTACATTTCATTAGGCAATGAAGTGAGGAATTTAGAAGATTGAGTCTGTTAGTAAGTCTGAACTTTTAACATGAATACTTTTTACCAATGAATAGTTTTTCGTGCTATGAATGGATTTTTAGTTAGACCTATCTTTTATAATACAGCTCCTCTCAGTACTTTGGTATTTTTCTAGCAGTTGTACATTTGGCTTCTTTTAATCATGAAATGTGGTTTAGGGCTCATAATAATCAGTTTATATACAGAAGCTACAATATGCACATTAACATGAAATTTTTGTTTAGGCTTTCATTATATAAAAGAAATTCCAGATTAAAAAGTTAAAACCACTAGGCTATGTCCTTCTAAAAACTTTTCCCTGAATTCAAAATTCATGAGGAAGGGGAATAACATGTCGTCATTTTATTATTCACACCACAATTTGCCTTCTGGAAGAGATTCTTTATTTTTTCCTGAAAAGAATATATCCAGTCATTTAGCATGTAACTGTTACGTGTCTGTCTTCCCTGTGACAGTTGCCTGCAGGGTGAAGAGCCTCAATAGATGTAGGATTGAGCAGGCATTACTCAAGGGAACAGAGAAAAAAAAAAGAATGATCATAAAGAAGTTAATCAAAAAGATTATTAATGCGCTATTCCTCTCAGTCTATAAATGTAAATGCTATTGCTTAAAATCTAGAATTATAGTCAAACATAGCTTTGCATTTAAAGGATTGTATCACCTATCAACACGCGTCATTGTGCAAGTCGACGTTATCATCAAGACTGCTGGAACAACTGTGGAACATCAGACCAAACGTATATAGCTATCTATCCTATACCAAGTATGCAGTAGAGATACAGTCAATTAAGAGGCAGTGTTAATTGACTGGAAAATCGCTTGGCTGGCTGTGTGTCTTCAAAGCTAAAAGAGGTAGGCTAAGAGACATCTGTCCTTTACTTTCTGTACAAGTGACCCACTAAATATCAGCTTCAATTTCTAGTCTGCTTCTCATTTTCAAAGGTCTTTGTCCCATCTATCTTGAGTACTTCTTCCAGCACTCCAGCCATATCACAGCTCACAAGTTTGATTGACCAAATTAAAAATGTGTCAGTAACAAGAATCCTTGTGCTAGAGACTCAGCTACTCAAAGTCAGCAGTGTAAATAAGCAATATTTTGAAAGAATCAAATCTGAAGATGAAAGAATTCCTGGAGAAACACCATGTAGTAGACATGGCAAATCTACAGTAGTAGTTATCATTGCATTTTATGTAAACCTTAAGAAAATCACTTTAAGGGGTAGGAGAAGGGGAATATAGGCATTTTCACCAGGTAGAGGCTGACTGACTCTGTGCAGCTGCCAAACCTATTAAATGCAGCAAACTTCACAACATCGTCCTATTCTGACCATTGTTATGACCAATCTTTGCTTCAGACAGATTGGCATTCAGAGTCTGGAAATGCTGACAGTAATGTTTTGGAAGTGACTACCGGATTATGTTCAGATGAAAACAGGTAAAATTACATGCTTTCTACTTTTGAAAGGGAACTCTAAACTATGTAGTAGAAATATTTAGTGACTTTTTATCCCAACCTGGATAACAACTTTTAGATGAACTTACAGGACTGGTCAGTACAGTAGAAGTATGTTAACCAGTAGAAGTCCAGCAGCAAAGAAAGTATAAGGTAATATGGATCCTTGTGAGATGGCAACACACAAAGTTAGAAAAGAGAAGATAGGTACACAAAATTTTAGTTGAAAGATTTTATAGTATCATTCAAAACAGTGAGATTCTACAGCTGTTGTCCACTTCCTAAGATAAAGCTTTTAAAATTCTAGTCAGCAAAGCTGTAATCAGATAAAATGACACTACACAGGAATAATTAGCTGATTCTATCAGACAAAGTAAAATTTAGATCTGATTCAGCCACTGCAATTGATACATTATAGGTCATATTCAAATAAGGCCACCTGCTTTTGTGTCAAATATAAGTCTGGAAGAACAAGAACTGCAAAATCCGGTAAAAAATGGTCATATATGTTCTAATTTGAACTTTAAAAGATCAGTTGGTGGTACTATGAACACAGTCAATACAAATAATTCCATAAAACATACAAATTAATTATACTAAAAGTGAGGTTCATATGTTATTTCAGGAATTATTTGTAATTACAGTAGCAGTACTTAGGGGAATAATTTGCAGCTTTATGAATCTGAACATGATGTTCAGACTAAGAGGAAATTTTTTAACTGAAGCCCTTGGAAGTAATTAACTTTATCCTTTCAGAGAAGGACAAAAGTTTCCACAGTGATCTCCACAAGAAAACTTACAGAAAGGGAGAAATCTTTATAGGCCTTCTCTTACAGGGCATCCAGAGAATGGTCTCAGACCTCCACTTCAGGAAAAAAACAACAACCAACCAACCAACCAGCCAAAAACAATGAAAAGAAAAACCATATAAGTATCAAGAACAACAAAAAATGTATCACAAACCAAACCAAAACTAACCCTTAACATCACAGCTAGATGGATAATTGTAAGTTAAGATACTAAATTGGAACACCAGGAATCTATAGATAAGATTTTGCATCTTTTCTACACCAACTGAAAACTGAGAATTAAATTCTTTATAAATTGACATAATAAAGATATTTGCTCTTTTTCTCTCTCTTTATTTTTTTTTATTTTTTTTTTTTTTTATTTCATTCATTCTGGACAACTAAGGAGAGTGAGTTTGAATTTGGGTTCACGCTGAATTTCTTGTTAGCCAACCAAACCTTTTATTTATGTCATTATCATTAAGCACCTATAAATCTTCAGAATTCAACGAACATAAGTGGCACAAGATGGAAATATCACCAGATGTTGTTGATAACATTTTGCAAGTGCATAAATGTCAATGCCAAAAGAAAAAAAAATAAAAAATCACATGTTATGTTAAACACAAAGTGTTTTTCCACTGACACCTCCTGCTGGACTCTGAAGTAAACATCAGCTCTGAGTAGTACCTGTGTGGTAAATTATTTGCTCAGTTACCAAGCTGGCTGAAAACATTTTAGACACATTACTGTAAGCAATAATTTTTATACTGTTGTCAATGAAAACATATCAAAATTAATCAAAACATTCCACTTCTTGTAGAAGACCTAGAGCTTTTTCAAATCCCAAATATAAATTTCCTTGACACTTGACATCTTTAAAAAAAAAAAAAAAAGAGAGAAGAAGACCAAGAGGCCATCACTATCCTAAGCTGCTTAGAGATAAGGAGGTATTAAAAAATAGAGTTCTGTGACCTGGGGTCATTAATTGATTGTTAGACCAAAAATGAATCTGTGAATAACTACTTTGATTCCCTGTATCATCACAAAAGCATCCTTCCCACATAACGAGTATACTGATAGGAAAGTTTTCATAGCCATTTTATCACTGCTTTTACCTCAAGCACTACAGGTTTTGGGCTAACATGAGGTACAGTTCACTAATATACCCTGTATCAATGTACTGACCTTTTACTGTGACTTCCAGCTCCAGGAAGAACTCAGACTTACAATAAGAGTTTAAATTTGAGAGAGGTTATTTTCCAGATCTCTCTTGTTGCTGTTTGGAGGTCAATTGGTTGCAGTGGGGAGAGTAAAGGATATTTCTAATCATTTTTAAAGCAATGTATTCTGTTAGAGGGCAGTGATATTAAGAACGAATGTAGGGAAACAGATAAAATGTAATGAAAGTTGCACAGCATAAAGATTTTAACTAAACATCTACTACTTCTGGACTGTTGAAATGGCTTAACAAGCTATGGGTTGACCTGTGAAACCTGACGTTCCAAGGGACTGAGATTGACAGTTGGGTTGGGAACGGTAACCCTGTTAACCCAGTGAGGTTTTCAATTCTGAAGCACTCAGCAAAGAATCAGTCCTTCTCATTTTCCTGGGTGGAAGTAGCAAAAAAGAGAGCACCCAGGTTTGAGCAGCCTTGACCATTACAGCAACATATAAAATTGGTGCATAATGATGAACATTACTAGAATCTACCACCAAGGGAAGCGTGTAGTAGATGTATGGGATGACACTCCTTACTGTGAATACTGGTATTGAACACCTTATACAAAGACACCACTATGTAACAGAAAAGAATAGCTACACATGCATTTCCACAGGGATTCCAGAGACTATTATGAATCATCTTCACCCTAAATATTGGAAAACCATTTGAACTTTTCACCTATTGTCATAAATAATCACTTTATTTTCATTAACTTTACAATCATGCTCGGACATGATCATATTCATGATTTTAAAGAATATCCCCGTTTTCCAGGAGTAGTAGTCTAAAAAGTGAACTGCAAATTACTGTTGTGTTTGTGGATAGCAGCATTCACCACTGCATTCAAATTCAGTCACTCCATTATGTATGGAAGCACAACAATGGCTTTACAAAAACTACCTATGATATAAATGCCAAGAGATACTGTGTACAGCAGACCAACTCATCATGTGTATTTAGGGAATCAAAGTGATACTTGAGTATACATGAACTGATGCACTAAGTGAAGCCTTATCTTATATTTCAAGATGAGTGCTAAGATGATGTTCTGGGATACCTCTGTCCTGCACAGATGAAACCCTTTGGCTTCTTCAAAGACCTACTTGGAAGAATCCCATGGGTTAGGGCTCTAGAAAGTAAGGGGGTCCAAGAGATCTGGTCAATATTCAAGCACCGCTTCCTCTGAGCTCAAGATTGGTGCACGCCTATGAATAAGAAATCAAGCAAAGGAGGCAGAAAACCTGCATGGATGAGCAAGAAGCTGCTGGAAAAAACTCAAATGGAAGAAGGAAGTTTACAGAACATGGAAAAAGGGACTGGCCACTTGGCAGGAATATAGGAATGTTGTCAAAGTATGCAGGGATGCAGTGAGGAAGGCTAAGGCCCACTTGGAATTATATCTGGCAAGGGATGTCAAGGACAGCAAGAAGGTCTTCAAGTACATCAGCAGTAAAAGAAAGACTAGGGAAAATGTGGGCCCACTGCTGAATGAGGTGGGTGCCCTGGTGACAGAGGATACAGAGAAGGTGGAGTTACTGAATGTCTTCTTTGCTTCAGTCTTTGCTGCTAAGATGGGGTTTCACGAATCGCAGACTCTGGAGGTAGACTTTCCCTTGGTGGAGAAGGATTGGATTAGAGAGCATTTAAGCAAACTCGACACTCACTAATCCATGGGCCCTGATGGGGTGCACCCACAAATGCTCAGGGAGCTGGCAGATGTTATTGCTAAGCCACTCTCCATCATCTCTAAAAGGTCATGGAGAACAGCAGAGGTGTCTGAGGACTGGAAGAAAGCCAATGTCACTCCAGTCTTCAAAAAAGTTAAGGAGGACTCAAGAAACTACAGGACAGTCAACCTTGCCTCCATCCCTGGAAAGGTGATGGAACAGCTCATTCTTGGGGTCATCAACAAGCATGTGGAGGAGAAGATGGTTATAGGGAGTGGTCAACATGGATTCATCAAGGGGAAATCATGCTTGACCAATCTGATAGCCTTCTATGATGGCATGACTGGCTGGGTGGATGAAGGGTGAGCAGTAGATGTCTACCTTGACTTCAGCAAGGCTTTTGACACTGTCTGTCATAACATCCTCACAGGTAAGCTTAGGAAGTGTGGGTTAGGTGAGTGGACAGTGAGGTGGGATGAGAACTGGCTGAATGGCAGAGCTCAGAGAGTTGTGATAAGTGGACCAGAGTCTAGTAGGAGGCCTGTAGGTAGCGGTGTGCCCCAGGGGTCAGTATTGGGTCCAGTCTTTTTCAACATATTAATCAATGACCTCAATGAGGGGACAGAGTGTACCCTCAGCAAGTTTGCTGATGATACAAAATTGGGAGGAGTGGCAGGCACACCAAAACGCTGCACTGCCATTCAGCAAGACCTGGACAGGCTAGAATGTTGGGCAGAGAGGAACTTAACGAAGTTCAACAAAGGCAAGTGTAGGGTCCTGCACCTCAGGAGGAATAACCCCAGGCACCAGTACAGGTCAGGGGTTGACTTGCTGGGAAGCAGCGCTGCAGAGAAGGACCTGGGAGTCCTGGCGGACAACAAGTTCTCCATGAGCCAGCAGTGTACCCTTGTGGCCAAGAAGGCCAATGGTATTCTGGGGTGCATTCAGAAGAGTGTGGCCAGCAGGTCAAGGGAGGTTATCCTGCCCCTCGACTCTGCCCTGGTGAGGCCACATCTGGAGTTCTGTGTCCAGCTCTGGGGTCCTCAGTTCAAGAAAGACAGGGAACTACTGGAGAGAGTCCAGCAGAGGGCCAGAAAGATGATGAGGGAACTGGAGCATCTCTCTCATGAGGAAAGGCTGAGAGAGCTGGGTCTGTTTAGCTTGGAGAAGACTGAGAGGAGATCTCATCAACGCTTATAAATATTTAAGGGCGGGTGTCAAGAGAAAGCGGCCAGACTCTTTTCAGTGGTGCCCAGTGACAGGACAAGGGGCGATGGGCACAAACTGGAACACAGGAAGTTCTATCTCAGTATGAGGAAAAACTTCTTCACTCTGAGAGTGATCGAGCACTGGCACAGGCTGCCCAGAGAGTTTGTGGAGTCTCCTTCTCTGGAGATATTCAAAACCTGCCTGGATGTGATCCTGTGCAACCTGCTCTAGGTGATCCTTCTTTAGTAGGGAGGTTGGACTAGACGATCTCCAGAGGTGCCTTCCAATCCCTACCTTTCTGTGATTCTGTGATTCTGTGAAACTACAAAAAAATAGATGTGTTTCTACTAAGGCCAGCAGAATTATGCAATTTATAGCTGAGAATCACATTATGGAGTCCCTACATCTATTATTCTGGCAGGACCACAGAAATACAACTGCTGTTTTCTACCCCTTTGGGATGAAACATTCTTTTGCCTAAAGATACTTTTATTTCCTCCCTCCCTCAGTGTCTCCTCCTGCCTATCTTCCTTACACAACAAATAGCTAGTATCCACCTGCAGGAAGGAAGTAGAATGGCAAAAGTTTCTTTACATTTTCATCTTTCATGCCTTTCTGTGGCTTCATCAGAATAGCTCAAATACATGCAAGAAAATGATAGATGATCCAGAACAATTCAAAAGAGGAAAAAGGAAGTAATTATCAGTTAAATTATGAGTTGCTAGTTAATCACTTAGGCTTCAAATGTTTTAAGCTTAAGTATATAAACCTTATTTTAAGAGCTTTTCTTTAGCATCTGTAAATCAGTGCATCACAGAAGAGACTGTTCTTTTTCTAGACTGAGCTATGGACCATTAAGACCATCTGCAAACCACCATCTATTCTTAAGTCTAGAAGATATATGTGAAATAAAAATATAAGTACTAGCAACTTTAATCCCAACAGACTCTATTCTGAAAAGAATATTTTTTCCTTATGTATGTCATTTAAAATGCTCAGTCTAACTGAATTTGGAACACAAACATATATAGAATGGGGTATTTACAGCCCCATTGTAAAACATGGAGGAGAATTCAGACTCTTTTTACTCATTATCTTCTCAAAGAATTCCTCAGTGAAGTGGCACATGTGGCAAGCTAGTTAAAAATTAGGCTCTGCTGCAAAAGGACATTACTTACCTGTACCCTTCCACTCAGACATGTGAGGACTAAATGATCAATGTGGTGTTTTCTACACTTGAGAACCTGCAGTGACATCCTTTGTGAACTGGACGTTTATGTGAAGAGGTGGGAACCTTCCTCATCTAGATCAGTTCTGAAGCAGACAGTACCCCCTCACAAAACTTTGCCATTATAAACACTATTTGAGCAGTGAGTATTTTGTAAACAGCCACCAAATTGTACATAGGACAGTACATCTCACAACTAAACAAAACAAAAAAGATATGTTCTTGGAAGAATTTAGAACCTTGGAAATCTGCCTTCAGAAATCAGCAGTCACATCAGATTACTTTGACTTGAACTTTTCTTTTTTACCATTTGGCAACAGATAGCAAAAAAAAGAAACACGGACAGCGGAGGCAGAAGAAAGCAAGTAAATGCTGCTGTGGATAAAACCAATAATGAGTAGTAGCTAAGGACTTTCTGCTCTTTAGAGCAGCAGGATGAAAGTGCAAGTACTAACAGGATACATATGCACCCAATAATGGATACTACAAATTATGTGTGTAATTAATTCTGTTGTGTTGGCTGTCCTGTGTACATGTATAAGTACATATATTCAAAGAGCTATATGTACATGCCCCAGTAAATCTGAACAATCCTTTCCAAACCAGCTTTCCACAGTTTCTATATTCTGCTCCCTTCTAAGCTAGAACTAGTTGAACAATTGCATTTGAATATCATTATTGTCCAATTCTGATTACTAAAACAAAATTTATAAATCTTCTAAAATTCAACCTGATATTACAAAGGGGGATGTGCTGAACAGTACAACTCATCACTGCAAGTCATTATAAAGGTAAGCATACCAAATAGTTATATTCCACATTTCGTATTCCATTACTTTCTGCTTGGTCAAACACATAATAAAAATAGCTTTGCTTCTTCTTCTTCTTCTTTTTTTATTTTTTTTTTTAGATTGTTACTATGAAAAAGGACTCACAAAACACCAAGGCAGGCCAAAACATTACTTTTAAGAATGTTTTATTTCTATTTGACAAAAATATGGCTTATACTTTTTTTGAAGCAGAGTTCAATTTACACATGACTTCATTCCGCTTCTCCTCATCTTTGGAAGGTAATCACAGGGTCCAGATGCCAAGCTATGAAAGATCTTCTCCTTTCAGTTTCTTTCTGAATTAAATTAGATTTTGACTTGAGAAATGTGACCACATTATCTGTTTGAACATAAGGAAACTGCACAAATCCCTCATAAGACCTATGTAAAACTCTTTTTATGATTAAGAAGGGGCAATTTTCTCATGTCCGTATTTCTTAGAGAGAAATCTATGCTACTCTTTAAGGAACTTGCATTCCAGTGCGTATTTTTCTGGTGCAAGTTGAATTTTGGAATCAGTAGTGAGATGCATAATCAATTGGTTATGCAGCATAGCAATTAGATCAAGTTTTGTGAAGATTCCCAGTGCAATAAAGATACCATAGTACAGCTCAGGTGGCACAGTAAAATCTGTAAATATAGATACAGCTATACTTTTTTAGTGTGGAAAAAAGTGTAAGGTTTGTCAGAATTAAAAAAAAAACAAACAAATCCCACAACCAAAAACAAACCCCCAAACCCACAACAAACCAAAATAAAAAAAATAATCCAAAACAGAACCCAAGGACTTGAGTTTGAATCTCCACTGTAACTCTACCCCTGTTCTCATGCATTTTTTTGGTAGCATATATTAGACTTGTAGAAGAAAGACTGTCTTCTCTCTATCTTCATTTAATGGGTCTGTTACAATGGGGACTTTGAAGTGAACCAAAAGGCAGTAAAGCTGTAAAATGAAAAATAATTTAAACACTTCTATTGCATATGAATATTTAACTAGTATCTCTGTAGTAAGATAATACTTTGATTAAGGAAATTATAATCCTCAGAGAAGAATTTAGATATTTTAATATCTCTTTCGCTATACACTAATTTGTTCTTGCCAGTTGTGTAAACTAAGCTGCCTGACATAATTGAAAAACATCTTTCCAAGGACTGTATGTAATTGCTTGAAAACATTATTTGTATTTCTGAATTCAGTTTGATTTCGTTGAATACTTCACATTTTCTGCCTATAAATTTTAGTATTTTTTCTAGCAGTAAATGCAATTTATAAATGTAGAAGTTGAAAAGCATTTTTAATCTTAGTCACAACTTCATGGTTCAAAACATGCTATCATGTAATTGTGAATTTAAAAGTATCTCTGAGACATCAGTAGGAAAAAAATAATTCCTAATACTGTGACATACATTCCCCAATACAGCAGTATAATAGATGAAGGTTGAGGGGTGGGGGGGGGGGGGGAGGAAAAAAAGAGCAAGAATGAGCACTGGGCTTTGTTATCCATGATCCAATAAAGGTGAAATAAGCTGTGAAGGCAAGCATTATAGACTTACGAGCCAGCAGGAATACTGCCAAGAATAGTTCATGGGGCACCGAGCAGCTGGCTGAAAATCACTGCTTTTTTAGAACCTTTGGACACATTTCTAGGCCAGGGGCTCAGAAGCAACCTTACCACTGTCCCTGGTCAGTGTTTCTTTGAAGTACAGTTCACAAACATAAATCAGCTGCTACTTAAGTTGGCAACAGTAACAACTCAAAATCCTAGAAGTACTACTGCACACAATTTACATTTATTTATTGGCATTTAAAAATGCATTAATTGGCTGTTTCCTGTTGGGGGTTGGGGGGAGAATTTGTAGGGGGGAGAATCACATAACCATTTCCCGCTTCTTCCCCAGAGCATTGTATACTTCAGGCAAAAATGTTGGCTCCCACTGATCAGCTAGCCACTTCTCTGCACCAAATGTCCTACGGAAGTCAGTAGCTAAAGTCTGTAACTTAGTGCAAAGCCTGTGTGTTTTCTCCAACAGTGTCCGACAGGCGTGATGGAGAAGGTAAGAACTCAGACCTTCATCCTTATCAAATTAAATAAAAAACAATTGTAGAATTAATGTGAGAAAGCAGAGGAAGATAAATAGTATTAAGTCCTTAGTTCACACAAATTTGTCTACACAAAACAATCACTTTCTAGACAGAGGATCCAGCAAAAAATACTACCATTTGAAAAGTTAAATACTAGATGTATTTACAACTTCAGTGAGAAAAACAGAGCATTTTGCCTCTCTCAGCCACATAAAATTACCAAACTAGAGGCCAGAACATTTGAAGAGGTTCATTCCCAGAGCATCTGAAAAAGCCTCACAGAATTCAATATCCAAGAAAGAATTTTTAGGGCTGGGCCTTCAGAGTAATGGTGTAAAATAAGGTTTCACAACTTCAGCATTTAATACCCAAATTACACAGCAGATGTTTACATCAGTCTGATAATATGTAATCTGTATTAGAGTACATTAAGATATTTTAAAATAAAATGTAATTAGTTTGGAGCATTGTTCATGTCTTCTTTCCAGTTTTGTTTGAATATATATAGGATATGGACAAGAAGAAATGGCCTCAAGTTGCACCAGGGGAGGTTTACACTGGATATTAGGAAAAATTTCTTTGCCAAAAGGGTTGTCAATCATTGGAAGAGGCTGCCCAGGGCAGTGGTTGAGTCACCATCTGGAGGTATTGAAAAGACGCGTAGATGTGGTGCCTAGGGGCATGGTTTAGTGGTGGACTTGGTAGTGTTAGGTTAATGGTTGGACTCTTACGGGTCTTTTCCTAAATGATTGTATGGTGATTACCAATTTCTGGCTCTCCAGCTTCTTTGTTGCCTGAAGGCCAGTATGACCTGAGCAGCCAATGTGTCAAAGGGAAGAAGGTTGAGGCTGGTTAGAATGAATGGAAAAGGCTGAAGGCACGCTACTCTGCAGTGCTACCTGGTTCCTCCTGACTTTCTTGCTACATAGGTAGGTTGTGTTCTAGGGAGATTTTTTAAAAAATGTTTAATAAGAATTTCTATATAATAATTTTATAACGCAAGGTGTCAATACTTTAGTCTGACATCTTGCGTAAAGCTCCATCTATTGCATGGGTTGTCACTGGGTCCCTGGCATTTGGTCTTTCATTAGTTATTTTCTGAAATGCTAATGTGTCTTGTAAATCACTTTTTCTAAGGCACGATTTTGACAACAATCAACAATATCTCCAGCATATCCACAAGAATGGCTATTCAGCTTTCCAATATAAATGCAAGTTAATGGAAAGCAAAATAATCAAAAAAAACCAACTACAAAACGTACTCCCAAAATCAAAATCAAATAATAAACAAAACTTTTAATCTTCTTCAATATCAGCTGACTTAACTTTTGAAGGAAAATTATTTTCTTAACTTAGCAACTTGGAATCATATCAGTGCATATCCATTAAACAGAAACATATAGTAAAGGGAGAACTCAAATTACTGGACTAGATTAGAATATTCAGTATTAGAACAAAGTAAAATTCTAGGTTTGATCCTTATCTTCAAGAATTCAGATTTAAATTTCATTGAATAAGTGTTAGAGGATTCTAATCACTATAGGACACAAACCAAATTGAAACGACTATAGCTCATGAAAAAAATGTATATAAAAGAAAAGTAATAGAGTTAGGGAGGTAAACACTAAAAAGAAGATAGTTTCTGTTGCTGTAGCTGTTTTACTTGTTGCCTAAAAAACTTGGTGAGACCTTGAAGCCTATATTACTACCTATCATTTCTGAAGGTTCAGGAAACAGAGGATGCAGCAGCCGATATATCAAAACGCAAGTCAGAGACAAAATAGAAAGAAGGCAGAAACAGGTTCAGGAACTTTAGTACAGGCTTGCTATATGCTTGGATTACATTTATACATGTTTGTGTTATACTGTAAACAAAAGTCATCTCCCTAACCAGCATCATCTGGCAAGGTACTCCATTATGAACAGAAGAAATAAGACAACTGGAAGGTAAATTAATTAAAATTGTTTTTAAGCAAACTGATAAATATCACCCCAAAATAATAATATTAATTCATAGTCATTCTTATTTCTTCTGGTTTTGGTTTGTGGACTCCCCTCCCCACTCCCCCCAAAAACCCCAAACCAAACAACTCACCACCACCAATAATCTTGTCCATCATTCTAGATATGAAATAAAGGAAAGATCTGACATGTATAGATCCTGTGGTGCATTAAGTTTCCAGTAGATGAGTTTCTTTGAAAACACATTTGAAAATGTTGTACAGAGATATTAAATACCTTTTTACTGTAAGGATGTAACAGATGACAGTACTAGTGTAAACTTTGGGTTCTTCTCCTTGTGGAGAGAGGTGTGGGAAAACAGTTCTTTGACTTTATTGGCCAAATTTAGTTTTAATTTTTGTATGACCTAGAAAAAGTTATTTTAAACCTGTCTACCAGAGTTACTTGAAATTCATCAATAATTAAAACCCAAGAAGCTATTGCCTTATGTAAAATTCTCATTCCTACACTAAAGATAAAAGTACTCCCAGAATTTCTTATTTTTGCCCATCTTGATCAGTAAAGTAAATAACATGATATATATGTTCTTTAACACAACTATGATTTTTTTGAAACATAAGCATAAAAGTACTTTTGGTTACTTTATTCAGTTTTATACACATTGGTTCTCATCTAGTTGTTCTATGGCTATGCCACGTCACTCACATTTTGAACATCCTTTCTATCTTCCTGTTAAATACAGACTTTAAAGATAAATGCTTTTAGGAAACTTTTTAATATTTTTAGTTAACCATGATTTATACAACAATCTAAATTAGTTATAATTCCTTCCCCTGTACTATTTTGTGCATTTTAAGTACACACAGTATGTAGATGTATGTATCTGGACTTGTGCAAAGCATTTGACACTGTCTCGCACAACATCTTTGTCTCTAAATTACAGAGACATGGATTGGACAGATGGAACACTTGATGGATAAGGAATTGGCTGGATGGTTGCACTCAAAGAGTTGCGGTCAACGGCTTGATGTCCAAGTGGAGAACAGTGATGAGAGGCGTTCCTCAGAGGTTCATATTGGGACCAGCAATGTTCAACATCTTTGTTCGGAACATGGACAGTGGGATCAAGTGCACCCTCAGCAAGTTTGCTGATGACACCAAGCAGCCTTCCAGTACCTAAAGGGGGCCTACAAGAAATCTGGAGGGGGACTATTTACAAGGGCATGTAATGATAGGACAAGGGATAATGGCTTTAAACTGAAGGAGGGTAGATTTAGACTAGTACAAGGAAAAAATCTTTTCTATGAATGAGGGTGGTGAGGCACTGGAACAGGTTGCCCAGAGGAGTTGTGGATGCCCCTTCCCTGGAAGTGTTGAAGACCAGGTCAGATGGGGCTTTGGGCAACCTGGTCTAGTGGAGGGTGTCCCTACCCATGGCAGGGGGGTTGGAACTAGATGATCTTTAAGATCTCTTCCAACCCAAACCATTCTATGATTACTTTCCATGATTTCTATGTATCCTCTTCTGGTAACAACTATTTCAGATTAAAAAGCTCCTACTACCTTACTCTCCCCTTGACTTTTTGGTACCATATCCTCCTCCTGGAAATTACCAGTCTGAAGTCTGCTAGCCAAGCTGTGCATGTGATTCCTTCCTCAGGCATTTCAATTACAATAAGGTTGTTTAGCTCAGAGAGTTTAAATAGTAACTCTGTGCTTGCACGTCAAATTTGGATCAAAATGGATTAGGAAGAAATCACACAACCATTTCATCTGGCATAGATGAGGCAGAAAAACTATTCAGCCAGCCCAGCTGCAGGTATGTGTATGTGTGACAGCATTCTTGAAAGTCTGAGAACTTTCTGCAACATAAATCACAGATTAAATCACTCCTATTCTCTTAGAAGATACTTCAAACGTCCCTAAAAGAACCAGACAACTGTCGTACAAAAAAGTGCCAAATTCTGATCTCGTTTACATTCAGATATGTCCAAAACCTTAAATATTTAAAATTATACTTTACTGAATTACAATTAGTCAGATTCTGCAGTAGAAAAGTCTGTACATGGATGGCTTCATATATATTACAAATATATGAACAGTGGTCAAAACATTTCTTAGAAACTTCAAAATGGCTAAAAGGTTTTGCAACAGCTTGAAAAATACTCTATAATGTGAATAATCCTTGCTTATTTGAGTAGTCACATGGAAAGTAATGGGAGTGTTTTGATGGCTAATGGCTGCGTAACAGAGCTCATAAATGTACAAGAGAGAATACAGCAACTTAAGATCATATGCCATTTTGTATGGTGTAATTTAATATTCCAGAATTTATAATGCATGTCTTTAAATAAGTTAATAATGACAGAGCTTGAGTTCGTGCATATTGTGTTCAATTCTTACAATAAAAAGCTTTAATCTGAAAATAAAATACATTGGGGAAACTACTATGCCAGTAAATACTCATCTTGACAAACTGCCACCAGCACAACAGAAATAGGAAAATAATCAATGAACAGGATGAATTCACTGACAGAAAAGGAATATAATCCCCAATTATGGGATTTCTAAGCTTTCATTAAATCTTTAAATCTTAACTTGCATTAACTGAGTTGCTGTGATTACACTTGAAACTGATCTCTCAGGAAACACCACATGTACAGCCATTTGTTGAATGCATTTTTTTCCCCAAAGCCAAAGGGATATCTTTTCAGGAATAAGTAATAAGCATTTTATTTTATTTTATTTTATTTTATTTTATTTTATTTTATTTTATTTTATTTTATTTTATTTTATTTATGTTCCACAGGTACCCATGACTAAAAATTACTTCAGACTTTTTTTCAGAATCACTCCATAAATAAAGTAGAATCTGAAATCACTAATGTACTAGGGCCACTCTTCTGATTTCATGATGAAACTTCCATCCAGTAGAGTCAAATATCAGGACTCCCACTGAAAGTTATACTCCAGATTTCATTTTCAAACTATGTATATTAAAAAAATAAAAAATAAAAATGGAATAAGCATTTTGATGCAGTGGTACTGAAGGGCCTCTGAAGGCATTCTGTCACTTGTACCATTTCTGTGGCCTTTGAGCCAAAAACTGGGTGCAGAGAAAGCCACACTGTCACATCTGGAGGCTGTTTAAACTGTTTCCCAGATGCATCAATACTTAGTGGTGTTTTCTGTCCCTCAAAAATGCAGAGAGTAGCATTATCCACATTTCTGAAAACAAGAATATGAAAGGTTTTATGGAAACTTGCAATCTGTGATCCTTGTTGGCAAAATTCTTCCTAAATAAAAAGTGGTATGTGTCATACAGAAAAATGGTTGAAATAGCTAATAGCAATATTTCTGTATAAAATGTTCTGTTCTTTCAGGCAAGTTAAGGAGACAGTAGTGGCTTTTTGTCATCTTTCCTTTCCCCATACACTGTTCTATACCCACTGATACCCAATTAAGCACTCTAATTACTGAAGTAACTGAGAGGTGGGAGATTCTAGTTCTCCTGATCACATCATGTGACCCCCAGGCTTCATAGCCTAACCATTCCGTATAAAATGGAGCATATCTCAGTGCTCTTATCCTCTTTTCCTTCTGAATTTAGGAAATGGTGAATCACATTGTGAAGCTACCCTTTGTTTCCAAATTTTTGTGTTTTTAATTAAGGTGTATAAAATAATTGACTTTTTTTCACAGAAGGTATCACCTGCCCCCTCCCCCCACATTGTTTTTCCTTTCACAAATTCCAAATAATATCATTTGCAGATTAACTACTAACCCCAGTTCTTTGACGGAAACTACCAAAGAGACGAACTTATTATGTCTCATCTTATACCTGACTGGCAAGTGCAAAAGCAGAGAAAACATCATTTCTTGTGTGCTTCCTAACTCCTGACTGAAATGTAGTACCCATTATTAAATATTACATAAAGAAACTACAGTTGGAATTATCAGGTCACAGGCTTAAAGACAGCCAAAATTAGTACATTTTCACATTACCCATAAGTAAGTAGTGGAAAATTTTATCACTGGGACTTACAGAAATCAATATAAATAGATTCTGGCAAATCTTTTACAAAGTCATGGAGGTGGGTACATGGATGAAGAGCAAATGCAATACTGCAGCTAAATCTACAGCTTTGAAAACTTCACCTCTAAATGGTTGGTCACTGGAAGTGAGGAGGCTCTACCAGGATGAGGATAATTCAGCACTCATCTTGTTTCTTATGTACTTTCCCTAAACATGTGATACAGACCGATATCCATGATATCTCTGTTTGGACCAGAATGGCAGTTCTTACCTCTTAAGAGAAACAAGGAGACGGTTTGATGCTTGCAGACCCAGAATGTATTTCCAACATTGACATATTATTAACTGTGAAACTAAATACCACGCATACCAGAAACATTACATTAGTAGTCTTCTACATGCCTTAAAAATCTTAATGTAAATGGAAAGGTATATTTAAAACCTGATAGCGCAAATTGATAGTTCAGTAATCATACTCAATGGTTGAAGTCAATTCCACAAAGAGATCTTCTGTTTGAGGAAGCTTTGTCTTGGAAATTTTCTTTGTTTTTTAAAAGCCACTATTACTGCCAATAGTCTGACTTGGCCTTCAAACAGAGATCCTGGATGTGCATTGAAGATGTTCATTTATAAAAGAGCATTTGTTTATTTTCACTGATGAGATACTATCATGATTTGGGAGAAAGGGAGAGGCTATGTAAAAAAGTAATGAGTTTGTGCCCTCCTTTTTACCCCTAAATGTGAAAATTCTTCAAATTTGGAAGGGATAAAAAAAAAACAAAACCACCAACCTACACAAATCTATTCAGAGGTAAGAATGCCTTGGACCAAAAGGAAATGTTTGCTTCAAACTGGCATGCAAATGCTCTCTCTTACACCTTTTACTACTTGTTTTGCAAGGGATACTCTTCTGACACCCTTAAACTGAATAAACATCACTGCAATATTTTCTTGTGGCAGTTTGACTGCTATACTGCCTTTATACCTCACGACTTGCTTTGAGCAATCTCTATATGAAGGAGCTGGGTGGGGGCAGACAGTGGAGGGGAAGGAAGTCAAGGATAATGTCCCATTTCCAGATTCAGCATTATTTCTGAAAATACGGTTGGCAAAAAGCTATTTGCAAAATCAACTTCCAGAATAAGTGAGAAGTGTGAATACTTTCTGCAGCTGATTTTATCTTTTGGGGCTTTTGTGGTGTCCGTGTAATGGGAACTGACGATATTGGAAAAAAATAGCTTTTATTGCTGCAAGTTGACTTGCTGCAAGAAATTCCTCAACCTTTGTGCCCTGCAGTCAATCAGCCACTTGAATAGGCTGGACTTACAATCTTAGGAAAATTCTGCCTGGAGGCACAATAAAAAACAAACACACTGAAACAGTAGAAAGACTTTGGAATTCCTTCCCCTGCTGCAAACAAAAAGCTAAAAACCCCACCACGCCTAGATAAATAGAGAATAACTAAAAAAACCATGTTTTTTAAATGTAGCAGAAGTAGAAATTATCACCTAAACAAGGTATCTAACCATTGTTTGGGAGCCCTTTCCAGCATATTCATTACAAGAGCATGAAGGTACACATAATCTTGGATGGAGGTCCTAATATACTATCATGGCAAATGTTAGAGAGCTTACCAGAATGAGACTGGTAACACAGCCAATAGCTAATGACAAATTCTGGTTGAGTAGTCTCAAACTTTTCCGAAATTTCCTTTGTAGTGGTCTTATCCCTGAATTTGATTTAGCATCTGGAGTCCCTACTTTGTTTATTATTTTCTCTGTCTGTAGCAACCTATAAGGTGTGGTGGGTCAGTTGCCTTGGAAGCCTTGCTGTTGATGCCAACAAGACAGAGACTTCACCCTTAGTTTCTGCTCTTTTGATTTAACAAGGCTGCCTAATTCCCAAGAAGTTAAATGTGCTCAAGCTCTCTCCTGGATTACAACCCCTAGCAGTAGCCCTGTGTTTTATGTTCAGGTAGTTACTTCATGGTGCTTCCTTTCTGTTTTATCTGCTATATAAATTACCTTCACAATTGTACTGGTTCTGGCTCGGGTAGAGTCAATTTTCTTCACAGCAGCTAGTATGGGGCTGCGTTTTGGATTTGTGCTGGAAACAGTGTTGATAATTCAGGGATGTTTTCGTTACTGCTGAGCAGTGCTTACACAGAGCCAAGGCCTTTGCTGCTTCTCACACCACCCCACCAGGGTGTAGGCTGGGGATGCACAAGGAGTTGGGCGGGGGGACAGCCAGGACAGCTGACACAGACTGGCCTAAGGGACATCCTACACCATATGACATCATGGTCAGCTTATCAAGCTGGGGGAAGAAGGAGGAAGGGGGGTGACACTCAGAGTTATAGGTTGTCTTCCCAAGTAACCATTACACGTGATGGAGCCCTGCTTTCCTGGAGATGGCTGAACATCTGGGAAGCAGTGAATGAAATCCTTAATTTGCTTTGCTTGTATGTGCAGCTTTTGCTTTACTTAGTAAAACGTCTTTAACTCAACCCACGATGTTTTTCACTTTCACAGGTAGGGGAGTGAGCGAGCAGCTGTGTGATGCTTAGCAGCCTAGCGAGGTTAAATCACGACAACAATTATATAGTTTTATTTAAATAAAAGTTTTAATGATGTCTACTGTGTTTTTTATTTTTGAAGGAAAATATGGAATTTTTACTATTCCTATAGGTTTATAATAATCAGGGCTTTCATATAGGTGGCAAATTTCAGTTACCACTTGGGGTGCCAATTAAAAGGTAGTTTGCTGCATTATATTAATATCCTGCATATTATAACATAGAAATGTAAAGAAACCAACTGCAAAGCTCATCACAAGCCACATACAGACATACATGGCGTATAAGGAAAACATTAACAAGATTTCTGAAATCATGAAAAAGGTATATAAAATACTGTTCAAATGACACAACCATTCCCTTTATACAAGCACTCTGCAGTTGCATATAAGCATAATTCTATATAGAAATACCATATAATCAAGTGTCTGGGTAACCAAGTTGTTTAATCAGCAATTATTTTCCTTTAGCCAAAGACAACAAACCAGCAGCAAGGTAATTACTTATGATATATACAATTTTTTGCTTCACACAAATTATGTTCTGCAAGACACTTTTCTCCTCTCAAACACCAATATACAACTACATTTTCAAAAGTAACATCTTTATCACATGCCAAACCTAATAGCGTATTACATCCGGTAGAGTAAGACATTTGTAGTGAATCACAACTAATAGATCTTGTCATAATTTTCCACCATGCTTTATTTTAATTTAACCAACATACAGGATTCAACAGACAGGTTTGAGGAGTGGGCCCAGGTGAACCTCCTGAAGTTCAACAAGGCCAAGTGCAAGGTCCTGCACTTGGGTTGAGGCAGGCTGATGTACAGGCTGGGTGATGAATGTATTGAGAGCAGGCCTACAGAGAAGGACTTGGGCATACTGGTAGATGAAAAATTAGATATAAGCCGGCAATGTGTACTATATCCTGGGCTGCATCAAAAGAAGCGTGACCAGCAGCTTGAGGAAGGTGATCCTGCCCCTCTACTCCACTCTCATGAGACCCCACCTGCAGTACTGCATCCAGCTCTGGGGGCCCCAGTACAAGAAGGACATGGAGCTGTTGGAGAGAGTCCAGAGGAGGGCCACGAAGATGATCAGAGGGCTGGAGCACCTCTCCTATGAGGACAGTCTGAGAGAGTTGGGGGTTATTCAGCCTGCAGAAGAGAAGGCTCTGAGAAGACCTTATAGCAGCCTTCTAGTACCTAAAGGGGGCCTATGAGAAATCTGGAGAGGGACTATTTACAAGGGCATGTAGTGATAGAACACTATTTAAACTGAGAGTAGATTTAGACTAGATACAAGGAAAAAAATCTTCTCTATGAGGTTAGTGAGTCACTGGAACAGGTTGCCCAGAGAAGTTGTGTATGCCCCATCCCTGAAGTTGGTCCTGAAGTACTGTGTCCAGCTCCGGGGTCCCCAGCACAAGAAAGACATGGACCTGTTAGACCAGGACCAAGGGAGGGGCATGAAAATGAACAGAGAGCTGGAACACCTCTCCTATGAAGAAATTCTGAAAGAGTTGGGCTTTTTCAGCCTAGAGCAGAGAAAGCTCTTGGAAGACCTTAAGGTGGCCTTCAATATATAAAGGGGGCTTATAGGAAATACGGACAGGGGCTTTTTACCAGGGCCTGTAGTGACAGAACAAGGGGTAATGGTTTTAAACTATAAGAGGGTAGATTTAGATTAGATATATGGAAGAAATGTTTCACAATGAGGGTGGTGAGACACCAGAACAAGTTGCCCAGAGAAGCTGTCGATGCCCCATACCTGAAGTTGGTCAAGGTCAGATTGGGTGGGGCTTTGAGCAACCTGATCTAGTGAAAGATGTCCCTGCTCATGGCAGAGATGGGGATGGGGTGGGAACTAAACAATCTTTACAGGTCCCTTCCAACCCAAACCATTCTATGATTCTATGATTCTAGAAGATTTATGGTATATTTTGTGCAGGGTTTTCTTCAGAGTTCTGTTTTCAACATTACACAATGTTCTTCACATTCTATCTGAACACAATAGAATGAAGTTATGAGAGCGCCATGTTTTTCCACATTCTCTTAAAATTATTAATTTTTATTTTTACATATCTTTTGTCTTGCTAATATCCTTGACAATGTAACTGTAACCAATTGCTTTTAGTAAAGATTCCTTTAAAATACTCAAGAAACCAATGCATCTTAAATTCACATGTATGTGTGCATTTGCACACATTTCACACAGAAAGTAAGCATGAAATAAGCTTGTCCTTATGCTTTCTAGCCAATCGGAGAGAAGGATAAGGTGGACAGGAAATATTTTAAAGACCGGACGCTGTGAAATAAAGCATAATAGGTCACAACAGGCAGAATCAGATTGTCGAGGTGCTATACCAACTCGGACCTTCACTCATCTGTCAGTGATTCAACAAATACTCAGGAAAAGGGTTTCATAGCAACAGACTGTGCATGGCTAGTCCTGACAACGAAGCCCACTCTACAAACTGCAGCTCTCCAGTGGCAAGTACGAATGGGACCCTCATTTCCTACCTATAAAGACTTCCTACTGAATTAAAGATGAAGAAAATACACTGAACTCTGACTGCAAGTCTTCCTGTTATTAGGCAGCTTCCCTTAAGGACTATTGTACTTTGCTCAAACTTACAAATGACAGCTTTAAAATACACAAAAGTGTTTAACTGTGGCACACATGACTTAGTTTGAAGGATCAATACAATAGAGAATTGCTAATATGTATTCTTCCTGAGTACAGTCATTGTATGCTGAACTGCTTAATTTATTTATGAACAACATCAACTGCCTTTGTAGATGCTTTCATTTCCATCTGCATTGCTCTTTCTCCTGCTACTTTGTGAAAATTCACTAAAACAGAATCCTGCAAGACCATTAATCAGTGCATAATATAAACACTGATTTTCTGGGGCAAAAATTAGCAAGAGCATGGAATTTCACAGAAAATTCATAGCCATTCCTTTTTTTCTTTCCACACCTCCCCCCCCCCCCCCCCCCCCCCCAATTTTCAGATATTGTCATATGACACATGCAGATTTGGTAACACTAAATTATTTTCCAGCAAATTATCCTATGTATACTGCAATATATTTGAAACTGTTGCCAGCACTAATCTGCAGTATTTTCTAGTACCATTGAAATGCATCAGTTACAGTTCTCAGTTCTCAACACCACATCTCACTTCTATGAATTTTTGATTCAGTCCTAGTAAATGTAAACTACCAGACTGATTGCAATAGGAATTTTCCTTGCTTTCTCTGTTGTGTTAAATTGTACAAGTAGAATTGAATATTAAAACCTCTAAGAAAAATGCTTGTGATCGGGTAAAATATGCCTTAATTAGTTGTCTGATATTCAAAAGTGTTGCTTTATTGAACAATTGCAAATGAAAACACAGGTCCATTTTTAGCTGTGTTAAAATTATTTTCAATACATATCTTGAAGAGTGAATACAAGATAAAGATCATAGGCAGTGTAGCAGCTCCACAGTTCATTATCTTAAAACTCTATTTCCATTGAAAGTACCATTATGTGGAAGACATAACAACTGCCTCTGTATGATGATCACTGAATAGGGACTTTCGCAATAATACTAGTGGTAGAAAGCCTAGTGGTGTTTCATAGTCTTCATTACATCACAGAAGAAATGGGGTGAAGCTACAGAATCTTTTCCTCAGATTCATTATTAAGACAAAAGTCTATGAAAACTTCAAACAGCTGCTGTGCAAAGGAAGCACACACATGCTGAAAAGACAAGTTTTGGAAAAGGGGGTCCCTATCTCTTCAGAGCAAAAGATTTAAAAACCAAGTATTGCCAAGTTGGGCGCCTTACTTTTATCATAAAAGTTATGAAAATGTTGGATTTTAGCAGACTTCAACTAAATACAATGAAAAATCATTATGCTCATTTTTTTCACTGCTGGATTTCATCTCTAACAAAGTCCAGATACTCAAGCAAGTAAAAAGATACTTTTCTATTAAAAATGACCCTGAAGGATCCTCATAAGCAAGGCATAGGTGATATATTTCAACACTACTAGATGAAGAAATAAAATGGGACATATTTAATTTTTTTACTGACACAGTTTCTGGGGTTTGTTTTCTTTTGTTCTTTTTTCTTTTTCTTTCTTTTCTTTTTTTTTAGCTGCACCTCAGTTTCTATTTGCTTATAAGCTAAGAGAAAACAGGCATAAAGCTACATAGCACACAACTATGTTGTTGGGGGTTTTTTGGGTTTTTTTTTAAGGTTAAGAGACAGAGGTTTTTCTGTGCAGTGCCAGTTCCAGCAATTTTGCCAGTATGAGGGGACAGGTCCTCTCTTCCTCTTTCCTGCCTACTGATTAATAGCCCATTCCTGGCCTGTGGTGGCACACATATCTGTGGTGGCATACATACGCTCCATTACTGTCTGAGATATCAAAAGTTTACTGAATTTGAGACATGGTTATTTTTAAAAGAATGTGAACTGTGGTAACACACACACATGAAATTGTATACATTGCAGGAATGTTTCCAGTTATGTGACAGAGGGTGTGCATCTTTCAAAGGAAGGGAGAAATGCATAAAGGAGTGGCAGTTCCAAGGGGAAAGAAAAAAAAAAAAGTTTACATAAATGTAAAAAGCAAATACTTTCAATGAGAAAAAAAAAATAAACATAACTTACAGTTGACCCTGGCCAGCTTTAATTTATGGGGTGAAAATGGGACACACTCAAGCTATCTTATACAACCATAACACTGAAAACCATGCACGCATTTAGGGACTCAATGAGAGGACTATTTACTGGACAGGTATTTTCATAACTATACTACATGCATATCTTATTTCAGTTTAACATTACTATAACTAAAATCAAACAATATCAGTTCTGAAAATATACACACACTGAATCATGGTATGCAGTGTCCAGAACAGAAATAGAAGCTTGTGAAATCACCTTAAAAACACTTCTTCAAAGTAAACTTGATACAGTGGGTAGCGTTAGAGACATTGGTTTTTTCAATAAGTAAATACCACAGTCTTAGTACCAAACACCTCATCAATATTATTATATAATACTGTTATACATGCAAAATGACAGAAGAATAGTTAAACTAAACCAGAATGAAGATGGAAAATTGCACAAAATGAAGTAATATGGAAAGAATATTGCTTATTTGTTCATTTTATAAGAAGTATGGAATTATATAAAGCAGCTCCGCTTCTCAGAAGAGTCTCATAAAAGAGAATTTAAAATTGTGTTATGGACCTGATGAACTCTAGATTTGACCTGTTTCCTGACGAAATGTTGCATCTTTTAATATAAAAAGAGATCTGCTTTCCTCTTACGCCATTCTGAAGTATTTTTCTTTAAATTTAATTCAAAATGCAGATTTTTATCAAATAAAAGATGACAGGATTAAATTTCTAAAAGAAAAATTGTGCTTCTAAGTGTGCTTAGAAAAAAATTCATCTGCAACATAACTACTTAAAATATTGCAGCCACATGGGACCAAATAATTATTTTGTAAGTTCCATGGGGTGCTACAAAAACCCAGATGGCATTAAGTTTTACATCCTTGCAATTCATTTTGTATTATACATTTTACCGTAATATGCTTTGGTAATACCACATAAATCTAAGAAAACTAGTCACTGACATTCCTTAAAGAAAATAAAACTTCGTCCCCACAGACTTGTTCAGGAAAAGCATGAAGAAACAACTTCCTTAAAAAAAAACAACAAACAAACAAGGAAGTAATCATTTAGTGTACTAAGTTCAGCTTCATGTGTTGAACTCAAGGGAACAGCTTGAAAGGAATTAAGCAAATTTGGAATTCTTTGATCTCAGTGGGAGCTGCAAATTCTTGGTGGATAAGACCTCTAACAAAGAATGTTCGGGATAGTATGTTACGTTCTGACCATTAGCAAATACACATATTTGAACTCTCACAGATAGAAGTATTTTGTTATAATGTAACAAAGCATATTCCCCGTGTGGTGTTTCTCATGTATTAAACGTGACAGCATAATGATTTGTGCAGTGTTATTTCTGTAAAATTATGAGCTGCACATTCTCACTGAACCAGTCCATGTACTCTTCTTCAAACTTCCAATGTGCGTGCCAACAGCTGTTTTGTTTAGAAACTCTCAAGGCTTTTTTTTTTTTTTTTTTTTTTTTTTTTTTTTCCCTCTGCAAAACCAGATACTTCTCATTATTAGAGCAAACTCTTAAAACATGACTAAAAGTTACCGGAGGTATATACTCTCCTGACTGAGTATCTCTAAGTTACTTCCAGAGGCTGTATGATAAGAACTCTTGTAGAGCTTGTGGACTTGACACAACGTTAAAACAGCCTGAAAATATATGACATTTGATTGGGACTTACTTTGCCATATAGTACCATACCAGCTTGAATTCTCTCCGGATCCCCTTAATTCTACAAACCAACGTTCAGAGATGCAAAGAATGGGAACTGGAGATGGGATTTGTACTTTTATCCAAAATGCTTGTTTAAATTCAGTATAACAACCTACCTATATAAATTTATTTCCAAATATTGTAAATAATAATTATTTCTTGGCTAAAAAATCTATTTATGTCAAATTTAATTCCAAGACAATGGCACATTTATTAATGAAGAAAAAGCTAGAAGCAGAGGCTGACAACCAAGCTTTAGCTCCTAGAGATGAAAACAGTGTTTCTGAAAGGTGAAGAATATAGTACTGTAAACATAAAACACTTAAGAAGCATGAACATAAAAGTTATATTTTAAATAAATTTACAGCAAATAAAATTAATTAATATTATGTAAATATTAAAAAAAAAGATTCCATGCACAGTTTAATAAGAAGTGCCTTGATTTTCAAAATGCTACCTGCAAACTTGCTTGCTGAGACATACTATATGACTATCTTTCACATCATGACAAGGCAAACTTCCTAACTTCTTTGATATCAGTTTAACTCCACTCTAATTCTGTTTGAAGCTAAATGTTGATTCATGTTTTTTTCAAAGCTGACTCTTTTTAAAGATGTCTACCCTTGAACAGCCTACTGACATATCTGGCAGAGTCACATGAATGCAGAGAATTCTCACTGAGCAGACATTTTTAAATGGAAAAATCAGCATGGTTAAATATTTGCAAGTTCACTAGTAAGATGCTGTCTGTACTTAATATAAATGTGTCCTCATTAAAGGAGGAGGAATTTCACAGGAGTAAGCTAACCACTTGACTCACTAAGCTCATAAGCTCTGAATTTAGCAGCATTGTCAGGTTATGCAGTCCCTCACAGTGTAATCAACTTTATTTAATCAACTATTTTTAATCATCATGTTAGCTCATTAGAATTAATAAAGTGAGATTTTATTTTCCCCAAGTTTTTGGTGACTTGTTCATTCCATTGTGAAAACAGCTACTACCATGAAAATTGACTTTTTCTCGATATTGGTTTTGACACACCTATGCCTAAAGCACTGACAACAAAGTGCTTTGAACTACACTAGCAACAAACATTTTTTGAAAAAAATGGTCACAAATATTTCTACAGTTTGTCTTGTACAACTAACACTTTGGCTTGTACAACAGACTTTTTCTCCTCTATCTGAAAAAAACCCACCCAACCAAACATTACTGACTGTCCATGATAACATGATTTTGAAATATAGTATCTGATACTATAAAATCTAACTTGCCCAAGACAGAGAAGGCTGCACCATTGCAAGAGACATCTGAGATGTTCTAACTACTCAGGAAATCTTGATCAAAGACATCTATAGTAACATTAATCTCTAGATCCACAGCACACAAAGACCACGATCAAATTTGCATTAACTTATTTACCATATTACCAGGTTTGGGGGAATATAAATGGAAATTCAACAACATCAATGATTAACACTGGTTAATTTTAACAATTTTCAGTTTGTCCTCAAAAAATGTGCGCCAGTTTCCTCGTATCATTTTGGCTTAGTTAAGCTGAGGAAGGGACCATCTAATACACTTTCTCTTGAGGAAGAAGGATAGATTGTTACATATGGTTAATTATTCATCTGAAAGACCTAGAGCTGAACAGAAAACAATCCTTTATACTCCATTCCAATTTAATTAGAGAGTTATAGTGTCTAAGGTCTACAAATCCTGGTATTAACCAACTTGCTTTCACAACAGGGATTGTCTGAGCCATCATGGTTTGAGACACCTAAGTTTAGACCTCTGCATTGAATTTGGTATCCAAGGTCATGTTAGAGTCAATAGAGATCTAGTCAATACAGTTGGAGTAGTCGATTTTCTTGCCAAAGGTGCCCTAAAGTAACATGACAGTACTCCAGATAGAGCTTCTGAATGCTATGATTCACATATATCCTTTGCCATGTCTGTCAGCCCTGTATATCAGAGATACCCTAGGACATGTAAAATGTCACCATATAGCTACCTGTGGGTAACCTAATCAAGTTCAATTGGGTTCAAATAGCAATTCAGCTTCTCAAATATCAGTGTCTGCTTTACTGTGAGCTAAATAGCTCAAATATTAAAGAATATCACAGAACTACAGAATTGTTGAGATTGCAAGGTACCTCTTGAGATCCTCTAGTCCAGCCCTCCTGCTCAAGCAGGATCATCTAGGGCAAGTAGCCCAGGATCTAGAGCAGGTTTCCCAGAATTGTGTCCAGGTTGGTTTTGAATATCTCCACAGATGGAGATACCGCAACCTATTGGAGCAACAGGTTCTAGTGTTTGACCACCCTCACAGCTGTATGGTTTTTTTCTTACATTTAAGTGGATTTTTCTGTATTTTCAGTTGTGGCCATTGCCTCTTGTCCTGTCAGTGAGCTCTGCTGCCTCTTCCTCATTCCCTCCTTTCAGGTATCTGTACGCATTAATAAGAATCCCCCTGAGCCATCTCTCCTCCAAGCTGGATAGTCCCAGTTCTCTCAGCTTCATCTCATGTGAAAGAGGCTGCAGTTCCTTAATCATCTTTATGGCCCATCACTGGACTCATTCCAGCAAGCCCATACCCTTCTTGTATTGAAGAGCCCAGAACTGAACAAAGCATTTGAGATGCGTCTCACCAGTGCTGAGTAGAGGAGAAGATTCACTTCCCTTGACCTTCTGGCAATACTCTTCAAAATGTGGCCTAGTACGCTGTTGGCAGCACTTTTTTGCCACAAGGGTACATTGCTGACTTATGGTCAGGTTGTTTCTCAGAACTCCAAGTTCCTTCTCTGCAGAGCTACTTTCCAGCTGGTCCTGTATGAGTGCTTGGGGTTAGTATTCTCCAGCCTTTGCATTTCCCCTTGTTGAACTTCATGAGATTCCTCTCAGCCTAATTCTTCAGCCTGTCGAGATCGCTCTAAGTGGTAGCATGACCTTTGGTATATCAGCCACTTGCTACAGTTCTGTATCATTTGTGAACTTCCCGGGGGTTCACTCTGTCCCATTGTTCAGGTCATTAGTGAAGATGTTAAACAGTATTGACCCCAATATCAATCTCTGGGGTACACAACTAGTTACTTGCCTCCAAATAGACTTCATCCACTTGTCATAACCTTCTGGACCCAGCTGTTAAGCCAGTTTTCAATCCACATCACTGTTCACCTATCTAACATGTGATTTGTCATCATGTCTATAAGTATGTTATTAGAGACAGGGTCAAAGGCTTTACTAAAATTGAGGTAAACAACAACCATTGCTCTTCTGTTGTCCACCAAGTTAATCACTTCATTGTAGAGTGTTGGTTAACCATGATTTTCCCTTTGTAAACCCATGCTGATTACTCCAAATCATCTTCTTGTCCTTCATGTCATTGGAAATACTCTTCAGGATTAGTTGTTCCATCACCCTCTCAGGGACTGAGGTGAAGGTGACTAGCCTGCAGCTCCTCAGATCTTCCTTTTACCCTTCTTGAAGAATATTTCACACTCAAACACCTGAACTTAGGTGTCTTAATCTAGGGATGAAT
The DNA here is from genome assembly GCF_011004875.1 of Balearica regulorum gibbericeps. NCBI lineage: Eukaryota > Metazoa > Chordata > Aves > Gruiformes > Gruidae > Balearica > Balearica regulorum. The sequence goes on from NC_046185.1 coordinate 34,200,856, forward strand.
TCCACCACAGATGTCAAAAAATGCAGGAAAATCTAGCAAAGTACACAGGGAATTAATCTGGTTATATACCCCCAAAACAGTATAACCTCTGTATTTCATTAAATAGAATTTTATTACAAGGCATGGTTTATATTTAGTTGATATTCTTCTGGCATGAAAGCTATGAGGCAGAAATTGCTACCATACCCTATTGCCATATAACATCATATAACCTATTCCCAAATCCACGTAAAAGACTGTTTGGGAAGTAGAGAAACTTTAATCAGACTAATACACAGTGAAGTCCCTAGGAACTTTTCAACTGCATGTTTTTGGATCACCTGCCTAATAAAGCCTTTCACTCTCTTACATCAGTATTGCCATCTCTAAGACATAATGACTGCAAAATTCATGAGAAGATTTATTCAAAGTTTAAATAAAAATAACAGACTCTAGGATCCTTCATTTGGTATCTCAATTGAATCTTTCTATTACTGCATGTTTATATGTAAAACACATTTTCTCAGTAAACATAGAAGCAGATTTTTCTTCTTTCTCCCTTTTCTTTTAAAGTAAAAGGAAAATTACTCATTTGATCTCTTTACTCCAGCATCTGACTTTAACAAACCGCAAAATGTCACAGCATTCCCCACAAATTCAACAGAGTAGAAGCAAAGATACACTGGCACCCTTGAGAAATTATATTCCTCCTTGGTATTGGTACAGCTTGGAGATCACATCTTCATGGGATCTAAAGCACGTGATTGGTGCCCTCAGGTTTTATGGTTACTTATGTCTGTAGAGACTATTATCTGTCAAGTAACATTCAGTTTAAGCGATTCTGTTTCAATAAAAGTTGCAACCTTGCTCTTTAAACCAATTGTTAACATGCTGTATATTCTGCCTGCACCTTCCACAGCAGAAAGCACATTGTGCTGAGCATTTATACATAGCTTTAGTGTTCTTTTAGTGCTCATACCAAGCACATGTACAGGCTGGGAGAAGAATGGATTGAGTGCAGCCCTGAGGAAGATTTGGGGGTGTTGGTGCATGAGAATCTCAACACAACCCGGCAATGTGCACTTGCAGCCCAGAAAGTCAACTATATCCTGGGCTGCATCAAAAGAGGTGTGACCGACAGGTCAAGGGAGGTGATCCTGCCCCTCTACTCCACTCTCATGAGACCCCACCTGGAGTACTGCATCCAGCTCTGGGGGCCCCAGTACAAGAAGGACATGGAGCTGTTGGAGTGACTTCAGAGGAGGGCCACGAAGATGATCAGAGGGCTGGAGCACCTCTCCTATGAGGACAGTCTGAGAGAGTTGGGGTTATTCAGCCTGCAGAAGAGAAGGCTCCAGGAAGACCTTATAGCAGCCTTCCAGTACCTAAAGGGGGCCTACAAGAAATCTGGAGAGGGACTGTTTACAAGGGCATGTAGTGATAGCACAAAGGGGTTATGGCTTTAAACTGAAGGAGGGTAGATTTAGACAAGATATTAGGAAAAAAAATCTTCACTATGAGGTGAGTCACTTGAACAGGTTGCCTGGAGAAGTTATGTATGCCCCCTGCCTGGAAGTGTTCAAGATGAGGTTGGATGGGGCTTAGGGCAGCCTGATCTAGTGGAGGGTGTCCCTACCCATGGCAGGGGAGTTGAAACTAGATGATCTTTAAGGTGCCTTCCAACCCAAATCATTCTATGATTCCATGACTCTATAATTTTCCATAGCATGAACTGCAGCCATTAATGAATTACATAATCTCCTTAAATGAGATAGGTCAAATTCTGCCCCTAAATATACAAGAAAAACTTTCATTGGCTGCAATCTTTGTACAATCAATGGGAACTGAGCCCTGATTTTGTGTCTGAGGGCAGAATGTGACCCACTGCATACATTAACTGGCCTTAGTCTAAATCCTTTTATCAAGTTTTGGGGGGATTTTTTTTCTTCTTTGACAAAATATAAGGGTTTATCTTTGTATATCACATTTGGATGCTGTTTATTCAAAGCAAAGTAACAGCATGTGCTCCAGTTATTAAACCTCATTGTAAGAATTCAAAATTAAAATTTAAATATGCATTTAATTTTTTTATATAAAATAAAAATATCTTAAACTTTAACATAAGGTTTTGGCAAAAAATTGGTAGCTTAATAGATCCAAGTTTCTAACAGAAGTGAGTCTGAGTTATATTCAGTACAATCTGGGACAATTTAAAGCAGGTTCTTGCAAGGAGATTGCCCTAATAAAACATTGAAAGAATAACAGCACGTTTTGTGCACTTTACTCTTCTGAAACACTTAGCACTGTAAAACATAGAAAGCTGGTTACAAGCATGAGCCCAGCCTGAAAATCCTGGAGGTGTTTGAGAGGGGCATTCAGATACCCTGCTTTAAACCTCAGATGTGCGTTTTCTTTGGAGGACTGAAGTTAGATGGTTTGTATCCCTCCTGGGTCACTGGAGAGACAGGCATCTGCAGGAAAATGCTTCGACAACTTCCCTCTCATCCCTCCTTGTTAGCCTGTGCTAACAAGTCATTTACTAAAGTAAATCTATACTTTCACTTTTACGTGAAGTTTCTCACTACCCTTCCTGAAGAAAGGTGATAACTGAGCAAATTGCAATATATTGGTACTGTATTGTTAAAAACTACAAAGTCAAAACTTTTTTTGGGTGGAGCTGTTAAACCGATGAAGCTTGAATCAATAAAATAGCTTGTGTATTCATATTGCAACACAATGAAGCATTTCAGAGCCCTGACTTAAGAAACTAGTCCCTGCTCATCCACTGGATGGTCAAAAAGGGAGAGCACAAAACCCAGCAAACTGGGGACCCTTTAGAAAACACAAAATATGAGCTTGTGTCTTAAGCTCTCCTCTCTCAGGATTCATTGTCCTCCACCCTTTTCCAGAGGCAGGCACCTACGGCTACCTTTTCTCACAAGAAGGAAGTAGAACAGGAAGCGCTGAGGCCCAGCTTTGCTTCAACGTCCACTGCTGCCGTAGGAGAACACTCAGCCAGGGTGAGCGACCCAGCAGCAAGGCCCTCTGCTCCTTGCAGGAGAGTGGTGATCCCGCAATGGAGACTCAGTGGCCCTACAGAAGTTGCTGGTTGCTAAATCCCACACAACTTGTTTTACCATCTCTGTTATACTACACTTCCATTAATGCAGAATGAAATAAATACCTATAAGTTGCGTCCTCCACAGACAAAGATCTACATTTCAAGCAGTGTAACAGTTCACAGGCAGACAGGACAGTCCCAGTCTGTCTGACAGACTATCATTAATTTTCTGTTGCTGCGATGCAATGCACACACCACAACAATAGCACTGAACATCTACAGGAGCTGTACATCAGTCATGGATATTTGCAGTTAGAAAGGGTTTTGAAGATGGGATTGCATTGAGTTATCACAGATCTTAGAAAGGTTGCTTAGGTCATTAATGCCCTCTCACTAGCCACACAGAGGTGTTCTCTGTAATGGAAAGGATACAATGTTTTAAAAAAAAAAGAAAAAAGTAAAAATTGCTTTACCAAATTATTGCAGAATGGAGGTTCAGTCGTTATTCTCGAGAAACAAGAATTGTCTACTTTAATAGATATTTCTGACAAAGTATTTCATATCTATGCTATATCCTTATTAATCAGAACAAAACACGTATCACACACCATTATGTTTAGACTTTCACCAACATTTGAATTATAAGGAAATAGAGAGTCATTACAACCCTACAACCTATCAAAATTAAAGTAACACCAATTTAATTGTTTCTGATTTTTTTACGTGCGGAAAAAAATAATCATTTAAAAGCTTGTTATACAATGCATGTGGCTCAAGGTTTGTATTTTCTGGTTTCAAACACAAACATTTTCAAAGAAACATTCATGTATTAAAGTATTTTCAATAGAATTACTGCCTTCAGTTTGTTTTCACACAAAATATAAGAGTCTTTTCAAGTTAATGGATAAATTTGCTCATCTCTTTCTTTATTATAAGGCAAAGATAAATAAGTCTTTTTCACTCAATCTGCTGAGATAACTTGTGCCCATGCCGAAAGGTGATCTGTTCTAATCAACTTCGTGAAGTCTGATGGAATTACACTGAACATATTTCATACCTGACACAACTACAGAATGATACAGTTCAGGACAAACATTGGTGACCTGAATAATACATGACAGACAGATGACCGGGTGAGAAAAGTAATTTTTCACCTACACCACTTGAGTTTCTTTATTAAAGGCTGAGACATATTTGATGGAAAGAAGGCTGCTTTGCCAGCTAAAAGCTGGTGTGTTTTATTAATAGCTCAGTCAGTATTCCCTTGCCATTTTACTACTTGAAACATTATTTTGACAATAAAATACTACATGCATCTAGTTTGCATGAAAAGTACCATGGAAAATACCACCGACACTACTAAAGAGAAAAATAAAGATTTAAGAAATATAAAGAAGTTAATTATTTAACTGTTAATTCTTAATACCTTTACATATTTTAAATTCAGTGTAAAAATTCACGTGAAGGAGAAAGGGATTCTGGAAATAAAGCAACTACATAATCACAAGAGAATATAACAAATATCTGTAAATGGGTAGAAATTATCTTTCCCATGAGCTTGCAAGTAGATACAATACATTTAAGAATAAATGTACTTTTCATAAAAGGCAAGTAAATTTGGCCTCAACAATAAGATATTGTTTTATGTGACTTAAACGGTATTTTGACAAAGAAGGTTAAGTGTAGGACAAACAATAATATCTTAGAAGTTGGCCCGTGAAAAGGTGGACTGCGTCAAATATTTCTGTGTCTGAAACCATACCAAGTTTTACTCTTGGCTGTTTTTTTCCTCTGCAGACAGCAGCCAGGACAAATAGTTTTCCACAAATTCATAGTATGTGACACCAGTAATTCCAAAGGGTAGACAGAGAGCACATGCTCATTTTGTACTAATGATGCTTGTTCCATCAATTTAATAAGTGGGGCCCTTCCACCCATCACTGCTATCATGAACTCTCAACAATCTCTTTTCTATGCTCAAAGAAACTTAAAACTTGAAATGAAACCTCAGAAACTTCTTGTGATATTGTTCTACTTGCTGTAATAGAAAAACATACCAGATATATTTAAACTACATTTCTTCAGCTATTGCTTTTATGGTAACCTTTTGAAGCTAATTGAATGCACATGTCATACTGAAAATAGCCTAAAAGCTGCTATAAGTTTAAATGTGAGTACAAAACCGATCATGGACCTAGCAAGCAAATATCGCTATATAGTCACAAATATTTCACTTGAAAGAATTAGAACTTGTTCCTTGATACAAGAAAATACACAAAAGTTGACCTGAAAGAAATAAAACTATTTTAAAGTATGCAGTATATGATATTGGACAGCTTTTGCTAACATTAGAAGCCTTACATATTTACACAACATTTATGTACAGATTTAAAGGTATAGCGCTTAATCAAATTTACAATAAATTAGACCCAATTATAATCAGAAGTTGTTCTGGATCTGCAAATGGCTTTACAATCCTCTGCTTTTCTATATATAAACATATAACCCAAACACAATTTTTCACTCGGGAAGATTAGCTTTTTAGGCTTTATTAAGTCTTGACTTTTCAGACAGGAGTAGATCAGCCAAAAATTAGTGGCTTCCTCTCACATGTACATAGAGCCTTTGTCATATACTAACTACAACAAGGATTCCTTCATGCAAGTAACCCTCAGTATCTCTGATGAAGCCCACAGGCCTTCCTAATTTGGAACAGATTAGCTGAAGAAGGGGTCTTATTAAACATAATATTCTACACTTCTCAATATGGAATTACCTGACAAAAGTTGCACAGATATATTTTCCAGATTAAGTGTTTCAACAGTTGTTTGTGATATTATTTAATAAGCCAAAAAGATCATGGTCAATAATGTTGTGCAAAGACATCTTCAAGCTAATATTCAGAATAATACTTTAGATCACAAACTCTTGTTGAGACGAGATGGACTGCAATGCTGAAATGCTGGGAGAGTTCTCCACATCACGTACAGCTACTGAGAAGCCAGTGATAAAACCTTTGGTAGGTGTTTTCAGGCTAATGCAGAACATGAAGTCTAAAAGGCCCTCATAGTGTACAGTACCCAGTGGTTTTCTGGATGGAAACTTGAGCCTAAATCTCCTGCATCCTATCGTTAATCCTCAACGTCAAACATGACACCACACACATGCACACATACACTTATTAATCAGAGAAGGAGAATGCTGGAAAACTTTTTTTCATCATGATGACACAAGCAAGTTAAAACCTTAAATTCTTTCAAAAAAGAATTCATCAGTTTCTGTATGTGATCCAGTCACTCATTTAGTTGCACCAGGTGAGGAGCAATTTTAAAATTTTTGTAGCTTTGACAGCTCTTACCATAGTAGCCATGTCATCATGGATCATCGTTTTTCTGAACTGAACAGAGGTTCTTCATCTTACAGAAGTTTCCAACACAAGAATATTTTATTTGTGAAGATTAGACCTATTTGCTTCTCATCAAAATACAAATTTCTTCTCAATTTGAACTCTTTTTGCCAGAATAGTACATTTAATTTACGTCTTTCCATAACAACAAACCTAAGGGTCATTAGTTGAGCTTTAGAGAGTGTAGTACATTTGCCAGAGGCTTTTGGCAACAGCAGTGACTAAGCTGAAATGTCTATGAGTTCCTCCAGGAATCAAAGAAAGTTGGCTTCAAACCCTCATGTCCAAATATGGGTAAAAAAACCCCAAACTTTCCTACTGATCTTTGGAAGTCAAATATTTTCCTCCTGTAAACACTGAATTTATATATAAAGAGAAATATCCAACTTCCTGTGAAGTAGGCAAGTTACATCATAACAATATACCCAGTAGCTGGGTAGCAAAATAACATTATGTTAAAAATTGCTGGAAAGCAATTTGGAGACCAAGCAGAAAGGATCCTCAGATCAAAGCAGGCCCAGGGGTACTCTGTGGACATTCCTGGCATAAAAGATGTGAAAACACAGCTAAAATAATGAAATACATAAATTTACAAGTTTAATAAAATGCATCCATCTTTTGTATTTTCAATATTAGTCATCTGCCTTTGTGTTCTTGCTGGGTAGTATAAATATCCATTGGGTATGTGGACATCTCTTTCCTTCTACTGATTTCACTTATGCCATGCTGATCACTGCTTAGTAGTTGTGAAAATGCCTGAAACCAGGAAGTCGCAATGAAGGCTCTTTCCAACTTCCATTAAGCATGTTGCTATGTATTCTAAATACAATCCTTAATCTGTAAATTATTCTCTGTGTTACAACCATTGGTTGAAAGGCTATACCTATGCTATCATATTCCCAGCATATAATACCAATATTCCCAGCATATTACCGTACAGGATATAGTTCCCAGTCCCTACCTTTTCTTCACATGACGGGTTTCAGTTCAACACCTGTAGACATTTCAAGGTTTTGTTTATGAAAAAGTCTTCATTTATGTTACTGCAGATACAGTTCTTTTGACTGTGTGTCAGCAACAAGAATAATATTCTATTACTCCTCTATAAGAAATTTCAGGATATTGTCATTAAAACTCTCTATCTGGAGATGGGAAAACAATGAAACAAATGTGCAAATAAGAACAGTTTGTGCCCTTTCCTCTTGTTAATCGGCAAGTTGTAGCAGGCTCTTACGCCATAGTTACAACTTTAAGGACTTGTCTTCACCAAGCGCTGGGGTCTTCAGAGTATTGCTCTTTACAAGTAGGCTGAACTGACTCCAATCTAGACCAGTGGCTGAACCCCATTTCTCAAGATACGTTGCTGGTTTTTTGCTCATTTGGTATAGCTCATAGCTGTTAAACAGCAGCAATGAAGAGCTTCATCATAAAATTTCACTTCATGAGAGAACCAAGCTTATTTACCAGGCTGCTATTCCTTTCTTTTGATTTTCAGCTTTTGTTTTATTCCTTTTCATCTCTAGATTTGGGGTTGACTGACCTTTACTATCATACACTGCCAAAAAACTCGCTTGTGCTATGTACCAGAACCCTAAAAAGGAAGGAACTGTGCTACAGATTCTTTAGCCACACCTGTATGCATTTTAACCAGTAGCTATTCACATATACAACCGCTTGTCTAGCAAAAAAAGGGATCCAGACTAAGTTGTGAACTATAAAATCAGCTTTTAAGTCTATCTTCATCAGTTCAGTGGAGGAAAATCAAACACCTCTACTCTTCCTTTATAAAAGATTAAAATGCTTAAAGGCCTTCAATATTCAATCAATAGATACAATCTAACATGTAAAGCAAGAAAATAGTAAGACTAGATGCTCAAGGAGTACCAAGTACATTATGCAAACTGTTCATCAAAACACTTGCCAAAGAAAATCACAATCTTTTCCAACAAAATTTGTAATTCTTTCTCCTAGAGCTTGAAGAATGACATTCTCTTTGCTGATACAGCCTTTGGTCTTTCTAGCTGCCCTCAATCTATACTAAGCAAGCAAATAAAATTAAAATTACAAAAAGTAAATGAATAAAGTAAATTTTCCATTTCCATTTCTCCTAGAGGGATTCATGTTACATATATTTGATGTTTCTTCTCTTCTTAGGAATTAGCTTTCTCTTCCTGATTTCTTCCTCCCAAGAGTAATGTTCAGATTACTGCATGCCCACATTTTAAAAAGAAAATCTAACCCATAATATAAATTTCTACAGACAGACAAGTTATCCCCATGGCACATGTCATGCCATACGAACTGTCTTTGCTCTTTTCATACCATTTTTGGTAAATATAATTTTAATTCTATTAATTCTGCCATTTATGTTTTCTGTAAGCATTATCTTCTGAGAAAGGATATAGAAATAACTTCTACTACAGAGGGGTACATACTAAAAAAGGAAGAAGAGAAAGAGCCTTTCTTAGAACAAAGAGATTAGGCTTTAAATCATGTGTAACTGCTGAGCTAAGGGAATAGAATTCCTAAAATTGTAAATCTCACAGATTATCAGCAGAAGACAGTAGAAAAAGCTCTGAATATATATTTTAAAAATTAAAAAAAAACGTTTTATTTAGCTATTTAAATAGTTATATTTGCAATTGTGTACATTTTGGGCCAAATTATGTTCTGTTATGCATTCCTGTAGGCAGCTATAGAAATCAGTAAATCAAACTAACATGCAAACATAACATATAGCAGAAATGGACTCCTTGGAAACTATTACCTCTTCAACCTTCTTCTCTCCTTTTGACAATTAACTATAATTGTCAAGAACGTTAATACTTTTTTGCATTTGAATGTCAAAAAAATCACTGCAGAAAGACAATATATATTTGTAGTCACCCCACATTTTATAGGGCGGTATAAAAGTGGCATGTAAAATCCCTACTTAACAAGACTTCATGCTGAAAAAAGGTTACTACTCTTGGTTTTTTCAGTACCTCAAAATGTCTTGTTGATCAGTGTATCACCAGACTTCTAATGGAAAAAAATGCCACAGAAACCATCTAGCTATGCAGACTGCCTACCAAAAGTGCACAGCGCATGCAGTTCTTTCTGTAAACTGATCTGCTTCCATTTTAGAATCTGTAATTCCCTTTAAAATTTTTAGTCTGAAATTATTTTTGCTTTAATTCCCATATTTTACCTAAACATATAACTTTCCTTTAACTATTTTTTCTTTCAAGACTTTTAAAAATCATCTATGTTATTGAAGGCAAACTAGGAGACATGGTAGTTATTTAGTTCTCTTCTTCTGCTATAGACATACAGCTTTTGTCACTTTTCAACTTTCTATCCTTAATACAAGCCATCTTCAGTATACTCAGGCTAACTGGCAGTATTGTCACCAACATTTCTGGGGTTTTATTCTCTTTCACTCCATTTTCTTCATTTTTTAACTTTTACTACTTTTGAGAATAGTGCTATCATGTCTTTGCCTTTTCCGTGCCATTTTCAACCCTCTTGTAAAATTTAATCAATCTATCCTAAAGGCTTCCAGCTCCTCTTTCCTCTTGCAGGAAGGTTTCAGCAGCAGAGCTCTTTCTTTCAGGAGGCGTGCCTCATAGTCGTGCTTTCTCTCAGTGGTTTCATCTTCGCATAGGGCTTTAACATATTAACAGTACTGTTCTACAACACATTATACTAATTTCTCTTTCAAACCCCTCAAATCAAAACCTAGTCCTTCTGGAGATCTCACTGTCAAAGAAAAACCTACTCATAGCCAAACCTTAGCTCTTAGCTGTATTCCCATTCTTAGAGATGATACCACACCAATAACTTTCCCTTAAGCCAGATCTATGTAGAGGGGAAACCACTTCAGGTCTAATCTCTTTGCTGTAACCAGGATGGTCTTTTTCATTTCCTCTGTCTTGCCTGCCAGGGAGCAAAGGAAAGACTGCATGACGGACCGAGCTAGCAGTGAAGGTCTTTCAGTGTCCTTCCCCACATTTCTTACTCATATGTCATGGAAAGTGGATTCCTTCATACACTCTGAGATTCTCATGACATTTTCTAGAAAATAGTGTATGATCTCACCCAAGTTCCAGAAAAACTATGTCATTTTTATTTGCACAAATAGTGGAAGAGATTTGAGATTTCCTATCTTCCTATCCTCTCGCATTTTATTTAATATCTTCTACTGTAAACTGATGGATAGAGGGCTATATGATTATGTGCAAGTCCAGTATTTAATACAACAGACACTAATTTAAACTATATGTTTGAAGTGATGCATAAGTAATGTAAACACCATGTTATGATAAAGGAAGTCCATATCCACAGAAAAGATTGTGGCTATATTCATATGGAGTGTACACATCAGACACATTTTTCTGAACAACTTGGCCATCAGGAGACAGCAGTAAACATGGGATTTGTAATATTATGATACAAAAGAAAAGGAAGGAAATCTATACGTTGATGGAGATGGCTTCTTTTCTAAAAATTTATTCTAAAAATAATTTATATTTCTGGTCAGATTTTCTTAAAATTATTCTTGAATATTGTACCACTGGAGAACCTTAAGGAGAATTATATGCAAACTACAGTGAGTTTTTAAATTTTTTTCCCATCCACAGGATGGACAATAGCAACATCCATTCCACACATGAGCTGGAAACGTTTCTATTTGGGGAAATATTTGCTTAATTTTATGAGCTGTAGCTACATTGTTAATTCAGATCTGGTTCTTAAGTTTCCAGGATAAGTGGTCACTTCAGGCTAATAGTCTATGCTGTAGGTCTAGTAAATGAATAAATACAGCTTTCCACTCTGCTATACCTGCCAGCTCTCAACTTTTTCGTCTGATACATGGTTTTATAAGAGTATTTCTAGTCACAGCATAAAGTCTTGTATTTATCTCTACTTGTATTCATCACCTCCTCTCCTGCTGTCTGTCGATTTTCATGCGGTTCCTGGATATCCCATTTAAAACCCAACACACCCAGAAGGAATGTAGACTTTTTAGCTTAAAGGGAGAAAAGTTCTAATTAAGAGGTGTAAATCCTTCTGTTCCACATATTTTTAAAAAGGGGTTAGAGCCAACACTCACAATTTTCCGAGAAGAACAATCCCTCTAGCTACTGTGTGTAGTACATAAGGGAGTAGAGCCAGTTTTAGCCACTTATGAAACTCAATGTATTTGCAAAGGGGCCAAATACAACAATCAGCTGTATGAACTACAGAAACCCTCAGCAATCCAGTGGCGAAACAGCTGGGTTTGAGCCATTTTTTCCATTTAAATGTAATGAGAAGTAGTGGGACTTTTACTCTTTGCGCTCTGAGCTTGCAGAAGTTTCCTGTGTGTATTTTCATTATTTAAGAAAGTTTAAAAAAATAAAAATAAAAACAGAACAACCCCCCTACCAGTAAGTCAGTAGTTACTTATGACAATGGAAAGCTTTTGCATAATAATAATAATAATAATAATAATAATAATAATAATAATGTCATTCTTACAATTCCTACCTCTCTTTAGCTAGATTCCTGCAGAAAGATGGCAACATATCTTTATCTTCTGATCTGAGGGAAATAGTAGGGCCCCACTGATTCTTTGGTTAGGCCCCAGCATTTGGGAATGGTTCACCACAACATATTCATATACTTAACATAGCTTAAGCCAGTGAGAGTACTGTAACTAAAATCTGAAAACATAGGTGGGAAGAAAACCCAAACAGAAAAACAATCAAAGCCTTTCTTCCCTGATGCCTAGCATTCTTTCAAAATCTCAAGGAAAAAGTTTCTTAATTTTTTTCATGAAGTTTAATTTATGCTGGCATGACATGTCTGTCTTTGACTCTAGTGAAACCAAAACTGCTAATTAAAAGATTCTTCTCTTCCCCCAAATTCAGCAAAGCTGAACTGGCAATATTAAGATTTCAAAGGGAATACACAGTGTATGTAACAGAAAGAATATTAGGTCGTGTGCTCCCAAAATTTAAAACAAACAAACAAACAAACAATAAAAAAACCCAAACCAAACCAACAAAAACCCACCAACAAAGACAAAAAAATCCTCATGAAATGACAGAAGCAATATGGGAACTGCTGGAGTGGCACGATACAAGCTTTTGGAGATTGTCACATGTTAAGCAATCCCTATCGGCTTGTATTTTTTACACTCTCTTTACAACAAAGTTTCTGATACTCTAAGAATAAAGAAGATGTTCAAAAGTTCCCTCAAATCAGAGAGAGACAGCAACCACAGATTTCATCAAAGACAACTCTCAAGATCAATACATTTCAAAACATATGCCAAACAGTTAAATTGGCTAAAGTTTGATCAAACCATTCTCATAATTTATTTCATGGGTTTTTTTATTGTTTGGAGTGCAAAACATGAAAGCTTTAATGCAGCCACACAAGCCAGACTTACTAACATTATAGAGCACTTGTAATTCATTTTAGCTGTGAAGTTGACCAGATCTCATCATTTGCTGTACTTGAGATATATTCCATCAAAGTAAACATAGTTTTATAACCAAACTCAAGATCCAGAGTGCTTTCACATATTTTCTGTTTTGAGGGATGCACTCCTGAAAGCACACAGCCAGACAACCAGTGTTCTTGGTAATGTCCCATCTCTGTGATTCCAGATAGGCTGATCCCGTTTCTAGCCAACATAGCCTCATTGAAACAACAAAGGGAAAACAACCACAGGGAATTACAACATTTTGCCCCATTTTCTACCTACTCATGCTAATCTATGGTTTCAAATAGGTCACCTCAGCCCCATCTAAAATACTAGAGACCAAGATTTGGAATAGGAGGAGGAGCTAAGGAGGGACATTTGCAGCCAACTGGACAGACACCAACAACCTCTCCCTCCCTCTCTCTCTTCTCTTTCCTCCACCACAGCTTGGTTTAAAAACATACCAATAAGATGAAAGGATTTTTGCCCTCAGACTTCAAGATTTACCTCTGTCCATGCCATGTAGCGTTCAGCAATGCAATACGACACCCTATACAGGCCTTTGCTGGCACCTCTTGACCCATAAACAATCATCTACGATGCTTTCTGTTTTAAGGCTTCATGACTGTACTAGTTCATCCAGCCTTATACCCTCCTTTTAGGCAGAGCCAAATACTGTATACCAAGTATATAAATAAATAAGTGTATTGTTTGTATAAAGACTAGACCTCTAGTGATTTTCACAGTTTTTCTTTTAATTTGTTTTCTCTGTGTAGATAAGAAGTCTCAGTGACACTGGGACCATAGATAATGTACATCAGTAATAATTAAAGAGATGCTGTTCACTCTAGTATTTTTTTGTTTAGGAAAACACAAGAACAAATTTTTTTTTTAAAAAAAAGAAAAATATTTTAAACTGTCCAGTATTTAATAATTAATTTAATAAATTAGTGAATAGAAAGTAAGATTTCCTGAATTTTTTAAAGAATGCCACTTTTAATGAGCAAATCAAATGAAAAAAAAACCAGATATCTGTGAGGATTCAACACCTTCACTGAAATCTCCCAATGAGAATGACACAGAACATAAACAATGGAGTAAGAACCAGGGAGAAGAGCTCCAAATGTCCAAAAAGATGCAGACTCTTATTTATTTATTTTATTGGATCTCCAACAAGATCAATAAGAAAGAGAACTGTAAAAGGATGCAGATCACAAATGATCTTCATGGATGCAGTGGTGGCTTAGATGAACAGTCATCAGAATTTAAAAACCATAAGGAAAATCGTAGAGTTGCTGTGTGACAACTGCTGCCAATGCTGGCCACTTTCAGTAGCCAGTTCAGGCTATGTTAATGTCAGCTAAAGCATGACCATTTATGATCCTGATAGAGGAAAAACTAGGATGAGTTATAGTCATGCCCTTGCACATAAGGGTCAGACTGGAAATGATTTGGCATAGGTGATTGTCTCTTCCAAAAGTAGTAGGTTTCTGACTAAATCCTAATAATGCAAACATAAAGGCTGTTAATGTACTTATTAGCCATCACAAAATGCATTTCACATTGGCTGGTTACAATACATTATATCAGCAGCAATCGCACCTCTATAATAACAGTAGCAGTTCATTTAAGGAGAACAAGTATACTTCTTCTTCTAACCCATTATGTGAACATGATGAATGATGATGGCACTAGGCTTATATGGGAGGGAAGTGGAGCTGGAAGGTGAAAGAACTGCCTTTGTAAAAATAAATGGAGTAGCACACATATAGGTATATCTGGGTATATTCAGGTATAAATATTTTAAAAATCATCACAATGAAAAGATGCCTCCAAAACCAAAGGCAGTTTAAATTTGTAGCGGGGAAAAAATCCTCAAACAAAACTACACAACTTCAGAATTAAAAGACAAAAAGGGAACAATTATGCTTTAAAAAGTGAGGAAATATTAAATGAAACATGTTTCAGCAGGGAGTAGCTCCCTATGCTAGAACCGACCATTTCGCAAGGATCAGTTGGCCATAGTCTTTAAGCCTGAGCTTGGGCTCACTAAACAGTGGGTGATATTTGAACACAGGTGCGCATAAGGCTGAGACGCAGACCTTGTGCCTCCAAACCAGACACGGACTATGCTGTTAATTAGATAAAAAATTATCACAGTACTATCCGCTGTTTCATAGCTAACCAGTGTAGAGCATGCTGGGTGGTTGCAATAACGGCAAATTTGTGGCAGAAGAAGTGGAAAATAAGCATAAGGTTATTGGATTTAATAAGTATTAACTGCAGGGTTTTTGTTTTCTATTCAGAAGATGCTATAATAAAGCTATGCATAAAAGATAATGCAGGAAAGATGGAGAAAAATAGAGTCTTTTTGAACAGAGTATTTTAATGATTGTTTACAAACTGGAATACATGTCGGAATTTGATTGTCTCCCTGGAGTTTGGAGGAGCTTAATGAACGTAAATGCAATTTAAAGTGTTCATAAAATAATACTTCCTTTTCATATTATTCAGGTTAGAGGCTGGATATTAATTTTTCTTACATAGGGGTATTAGTGGGGAATAATTAAAACAAAATAAAGCTGTAAGGGTATTACTTCCTAAGGAACCTACAGCAGAGAATGATATTTCCTTAATACTGAAAACAGGGTCAAGGAAAAGATCCAGCTGTCGTATAGCCTGGAGCATCACAACCCCACTGGAGAACAGTCTGTCAGGTGGGAGATATGTCCTGCTCCACAGTTAGGTGGTCTGATTGTCTGATTGTCAGTAAGCCAAGTCATGGAGTCAGGTTGTTCCTCACAGAGCAATTAATCTCCCAGCACCCACCCCCCGCCCTTGCAATCCAGGCAGCGGGTACAGGGTCCCCAGGAAGACTTCCTGCAGATGGCCAGGGCCTATGGTTGCAATTAATTACAGAGGTAAGGAGGACTATCAGAACGCCGAGGCTTCTCTTTATCTGTCACTAAAGAAGCTGAGCTCTGAAGTTGGCTCCTCTGAAAAGTTCACATGGTTCCGGAGGTTCATAGGGATCACAAACCTCTTCCTGGGTGAGAGAACAATGTATATTCTACTGACAACAAAGTGCTGAGGAGCACGATTGAAACTTTACAAGAGATGGAAGTGGGAAAATAAACAACACTGCAACGCAGACAGATGTGGAGTAGCCAAGGTGGATTCTTTATGGCACTTGATATTCCTCGACACTCCATTGTAATGGCATCATGTGTTGGGGCTCATATCCTTAGGAAACTGATTTACCTTGCCCCTCTACTCTAATTATTTGTGCCTTTATTGTCAGGAAAAAGATTAGATGTTTTAAAGATGATTTATGTTAACAAACATGACGCTATGATAGTGTAAGTATTTCTTCATTCAGCAGATTTCATTCCTTGAAATGGTTGTTCCACCTAATCCTTGCAAAATTCGGGATAAAAGTGATTGATAAAGGATACTCCATCCTGTTATATGACTCTTGCACATTTAGCTATTGTTAGCTAAATAGAGCTTTTTAGCAGCACTAGGTACTGGGCTGTATGTGGGGATTGAGATTACTTGGAAAACAAAGCTGTGAGGGAGGACGATGGTCTTCCTTCCTGATTTTCCTATCAGAAACCACCATATATCAGGGTATATCATGCACTTTGAGATATGCAGTGACAGGCAGGACCTTTTCCAGGAAAACTCATGGCACTGATTAAACCTAAGGCCTGAATGATTTGGCAGTGCTTCCTGAGCTGACTTTGCACTGCTGCTATGGGCTTTGTCTCAGAAGGAGCTCCTATTTCACTCTCTGCCATTCATTTTGCCAGAGTACCCATCTGTCAAATGTCCACTGCAGAGTACATCTTCACCACCCAGCATTTGTAAGAAGAAATGGCTCTGAAATTTGGGTAAGCTTGAATTAATTTTATTATCAGCATTACATTTCCTGGAAATATTTATCTGCAATGATGTGAACGAGAAGCTCTTTACAGTCCATTTTTCTTCAGATTATGTATTTCAAATTCATGTTGTGGAAACCCAAATTGTCTGTTATAAATCTAAAGAAAAAAAAATCTCTAAGAAATAATTTATATACTATTCCCATAATACAGGATTTAACAAGCTGTAACAAAAAATAAGAGACTGCATGCTTGTATTGCTTCTTATGCAAAATAAAATCATTTGTAGACAGAGATACAGAACAAACTAATGTAAAATAAATCCTTCCTAACTGCTTCAGCAAGTTTTACCACTAGGTTTCACTTTAAACCTAAACCAGAAACATATAGACATATGCCCACACAAAGACATTATCGTCAACAATAATAATAAAAACAATATTATCTGAGACCTAAAAATTGTTGAAGGCAAAATAGCTCAAATGATTCTTAATGCCTTTCAGGCACATCTGAATCAAATAAGGTAATTATTCTTTAAAATGCTTACACAAAGTCTGATTTGCATGCTAGTAATTGCTATGCCTTGTGGCATCTAGCAATTGACACAGCAATGATTTTAATTATTGTAATTTCATCAGTATAAATACTTCAAAGTTATGCAAATAGTACCTCATAATCCACATAGACAGTTCAGAGTATTTGATTTACTAGTCTTGTAAGTCTCTTTGTCTATGCAGTTTACTCTCAGATGTGACTGTGCATTGCAATTGAAGCCTTTCACTCACATCAAAGCTCTAAATCATAACAAGATGAGCTAATTTTACAAAGACTGACACTTCAAACATTAACTTGCAAATACAATTATAAGATGAAATATATAAAGGACTTTACTAGGATATCATCTGGCATGGATACCTGCAGCTAATCATATGTAATGTTTTTTATGACAGTGGTAAGCAATGATATTGTAAGTCCAAATGCCTTGGTGTGAACAATTACAAAGGGGCACTCTTGCTTCTGAACAGCTCTGTAAAAATAATTCATCCTGTTCTATGATTGAAAAGTTTCATATTTTAAGTATTTTTAAAAAACAGTATTTTTTTAAAAAGTGTAGGGGAAATACTGTTCTTATTACTGTTTCTGATATGGAAAAATAATTTAAAAAATTGTATCATCACAGATGACATTTGATCTTAATAATAATGCAACAGTACATCAGACTAAATGCATCTAAAATTAATATTTATGACAATTAAGGGAGGGGGAAAAAAAACAAACCGCAAAGTTGTACTATCAACTAGTTATCTTTTATTTACAGAAACCTCCAAGACCATGTTTTAGGCCAGATGTTGAGATGCTTAAATGGCAGTTTTCAATAAATCTTAGATGATTAAACACAGCTCTCTTCCCTTAGATACCAAGTTCTGCATCAAACTCACAACCAAAAAGTTGTCTATCCATAAAATCTAATGTAAAAACATTGTTGACCAACAATATTTCCAGATATTGTCGCTATTACTTGTTTTGCAGAAGAAGAGCTTCACTATAACACTAGTTATTCCCAAATCAAGGTCCTCACGTGCCGAATGAGAAAAGAATCAGACCTGGTTTACTTTTTTTTTTTTCCATTTCATTTAGTTTACAGCCTACCCTGAAGAGTAGAGGTAAACAAAATAGGAATGAGATCGCCTACAAAGAAAATACTTCAGAGGTGCTCTGCATGCAAGCGTATCTTGGAGGGAGTTTGATGCCTGACCTGACAAGCAGTCTACGTAGAGAGAATGTGGTAATGGCCAGAGGTAGTCCAGTAAAGAAGGATATAGTGGGGGTTTTAAGCTAGAAATGACATTAGAATCAGAGAGAAATTTTCCATAACAGAAAACTCCAAAAACTTCGTGACAACTTCTTTATAAAAACTGCCATTGAATTCCTTTGTTTCTTATTGATTGCATAATATTTATAATTTAATCTTGTGAAGGAGAAGGTAGAAATAGAAAGGGGGAGGAGAGAGAGA
This sequence comes from Balearica regulorum gibbericeps, assembly GCF_011004875.1. Lineage (NCBI taxonomy): Eukaryota > Metazoa > Chordata > Aves > Gruiformes > Gruidae > Balearica > Balearica regulorum. The sequence goes on from NC_046185.1 coordinate 34,219,654, forward strand.
TAATATAAACTCTTAAAATCAAGGAACAGCCTTTCTATAAGTAAACTTAATTTGGGAAAAGAGATGGCTGACGTAAAGTATGAGAAAGACCTATAAAATCGTGAACTGTTTGGAGAAAGCATATAGGGAGCAATTAACTCTCATACTAAAAGAATGAGAAAACAGATGATGAAAACTAGAAGAAATGAGATTTAAAGTAAACAAAATGATTTTTTTTTTTAATGCAATGTGTCATTAAAAGGCAGAAATCACTGCCTCAAAATATTTTCAAGGCAGCAGTAATAAATGGGCTAAAAAAGTACTAATTCATGGAAAAGGGGTATGTCCAGAACTATAAATGCTCTGGGTGGGATGAAAAGACTGACCCAGGAGGTCCCTAGGGCACTAACTGCTGGAGCTAGAAGGATATCATTCCATACTCACCACTTCTCTTTTACTCGTGAAGTATTTGCTAGTGGCCACTGTCACAGGCAGGAAACTAGCAAAGAGCAACTGTTCTGAGGCTTCTATGAAAGTCAGAGATTGTGACATTTTGCAAAATAGCTAGCATACAAAAATCACAAACTGTAAAAATTAGCATGAAAACAATGTATACTATGAATATCTTAGAAGAATGTATAACACGGTTTGTTTGTGGAATACATATCTATGTGTTTACACATTCAGATGTTACTTGGGCTCTCAGATATTGCTCCAGCAGAATCAAGAGGAAGTTGACACAGGAAAAAAACAAGATGTCAACATCAAACATTTCAGCCAAGTTGTAGCCTACACAGGTAAAGGATGACTTGCAAATCCACCTCATGTAAGAAAAGGGAAGGAATCACTTGAAAGGAAACACAGAAAATCAGACAGCAGCATGAACAGCTAAATAAATTCCACATGACAAACAATGAAACACTGAATGATAACAATGTTGAAACACACTACAGAAGAGCACAGTGATGGAAGTGACATACCAATGGAATCACATGTAAGAACTGGAAACATCACAAACCAGAATTACTTTTACATGTGCTACTAGCTGCAATTATTCCAGATATTAAACTTTTTTTTTTTTTCTTTTTTCTGCTTTGGTTCACTGGCTCTCATATTCCCACTGTTTCAGTAAGTTTTTTCAACTGAAGAGGAGATGAGAATGGTTTAATAAATTAAGAATAATTTTAGTGGAAAAAAATTAGCTTCCTATGTCTCTTCGTGACTCCCACGTGGAATCAAAGTACTTGGTAATTGTATATACATAGCTGATCATTCAATAAATATCTGTTTAAGTCCAAAGTACAAAAACCACACAACATTAAATTAATCAGAATATATTTTGCACCTGAATCTCTATTTGTGCACCTAAGTGTTGGGTTTTTTTTTTTTTTTTCACAGGTACTACCTTCTTTCAGCATCACTTAAATCAAAAGCGGTTGTAATTGTGCCTCACTCATTTTTGATATCCTGGATAAAAATATTAGTTCAAGAATTCGCAGTACTGTAAGCACCGAAATATTTTATATCTTACCTGAAATCTAGTAAATATATCAGAAAAAGTGTAGGTTAGATGATTCCACAAATTTTTCATCCGTGTAAGCAGTCCTTCAATGGCAAATGTAAAATATACTGAAAAAATACTATGGGAAAATTTTACTGTCATTATCTCTGATGCACCAAAGGACAGACATCATTGCATTTCTATAACTCCTACACTGGCACTTTTCCAGCCCTTATAAGTTTTTGGAAAATAAACCAAAACACTGTTACTGCAAGACTAGTACTAAGAAATCAATATACACAAAATATAAGTTCAAGCCAACTCAAAACAAAGGATGCAATATACTTACTCGGGGTGTGCTTTTGAGGAGGGGAAGATGTATGACTTGCTAAGATGTATTAAAAACCCCACAAAACCTAATAGAATCCAAGTTTAATTTTTAACCTCTTGACTTTTCTTTCTGTTAATTAGCATTGGGATCACATCCAAAAGTATTTGCACAACATTCATTTGCTAATAAATTAAATAATCTCAACTATTGCTGGGAACAGTGCATCCTTATAGTAGAGAAGTATGTGTTCCAGAAATACTTTTCCTGTAACCATTAAAAGTGACTTGGAGCATGATTAAAAACCATGTAACACTAAATTCAAATTAAACACATTGGTAATTAGATTCACATGTGTTTAGAGCAACACAATAAACCAGTATGCACACACATATTTATATGATGAAACCAAAGTAAACAAGCAACAACAGAAAGAGAGCAGGATGGAAATTGAAACATTATAGTCTTTATATTATAGCATACGGTACATTGACACTTATGAGAAGAGTTAGTGTTCAGTATTGCAAAGTATGCTACACTGTTTTATGAAGACTTAAAAGAATCTGTCTCTGCCACTATGGTGGAAACCACAAGTTGAAGTATTAGTAATTACAGCATCATCTAATGAAAACAAACAAACAAACAAAAAAACCAAACCAAAAAACAACCCAAAACTCCAACAAAACAGACTGGGGAAAAAAACCTCAAACCCCACCAAGACCAGAAAAAACACCGAACTGTTAAAAACTTTTTTTTTTTTTCCCTCTCTCTACAAACCCCAGTGTTTCATTTATGCTCAAAGCCACTTTGTCCTACATCAAGGCTGATTGCTTTAAGTTCTATGATTCAGTTATTTAGAGTGAGGAATAGTTGATGAGCCATCCCCAACACATGTCAGGAGATCCATGTAAAGCTGGTGATCCGTAATTTGCACTCTAGAATATCCCATGAATGATCTAGGGAAATGTTAGCACAAAAGAAAAAAACATTATTTTTTTACTGAAAGTACTCACTGAAAAAGCAAAACAAAACAAAAAGACCCAACAAGCCAAAACAAAAGGAAACCCACCAGCTCCCAAACAATCAAATAAAATACCTTTGGACAGATCAATCTCTTTGAAGGGACACTACCTGCAATGTTTTAATTTAAAAATCTTAAAGTAAATCAAGTGTTCCATCAGGTAATTTTTTTATCCCCACTATTACATACAGACTAAAATAAAAATTTAATTGCTACAAAAAACCTCACTGTTTTGTTCTCACCCATGCCCAAAAAACTTGAGATGAAAGAAAATTATATTCAGGAACCAAATTCCTAAGGATTCAACATCTAGATGGACATGCCACATCCATTAAAAAAAAAAAAAAAAAAAAATTATTACTTGTTGAGAGATGAGAAGCATTTCTGTTTCGATTCTGAGTTCTTGTTTGGGTCTAGTCTCAGTGGTGTGAAGTTACCACCATTGGTGTTATTTGGTGGTTTATTTGAGAAATAAACAATGGTATTGATCCAGTTTATGATGATGAGCGGATCTCACTATGTCCCTTTTTAATACAGTTTCCTCAAATTCAAGCAGACTTACTAAGAGTTAGGTCCAAAACCTTCAGAATAAACAAACGAAATTTAAGAGGGAGAGTAAAAGAAGCAGCATTCTTCCCAGTAGAACCACACCGTGACTTTGTCTTGTAATGGAAAGAAATGAAAACTATAAAAAAATAGATTTAAAATGTATTCCTCAATTTACAGCATTTGTGGTCAGAAGCATTTCCTCACACAAACTCTCAGACTGCTGTGTGGAGTGATATAGGTGCAGCAGAATTTGAAGAGCCTTGATTATATTGTACATGTATTTCATGTCATAAACATATGAAACATTTAAAATACGGTATTAAATATGTAACAACATTTCCTGGCACAGAAAGAACAAAGGTGTGAGAGAGCAGGTTTTTAAAAAGCTTTTAAATAATGCTGGTAAGAAATGTCCCAACATGATAAAAATCCTGTCTTAGAATAAGTTCCGCTTCATAGTATTCTCTTTGTTGTAGAGACAGGCTGCACCTGAAAAAGGCACTGCTGGTTGCTTTTAAAGAAAAATTTTAACTATTTAAGCCTCTATATAGCCTTATTTGACAAAAAAGGTGGCTACAGCTTAAGGGTTAAACAGTTGTTGATGGTTATGAGCAACACTTTAAAATAACAGTAATAGTAGTAAGACATGCTAAGAATTTAAGAGAACTTGAAATTTATTTCTTTTTTTTAAATAATCACCATCTTATCAACTCCTTCCTGCTGCTTTCCATAGCTTTCATTTGACATTCCCTTGAGTAGGATAAACTACCTGACTTTATTCTGACTTTCTTGTTACAAGTTCTGAATGAGACTAAAACAGAGTGCATACTATTGCCCAGTGTCTGAAGTACTTTGGATCATATCTGGAAAGAAAAAAAGAAAGAAAGAAAAAAAAAGAAAAAAAAAGAAAAAAAAAGAAAAACAAGAAAAAAAGAAAAAAAGACTAAAGTTTGAGATTGCTAAAAATAACCTATTTAATATAGAAACCTTGTTCTTCTCACCATTTGGCAGATGGAAACTTCCGTTTACTACATCAGCTATTTAAGTGGATTGTTCTCCCTGATATCTGAGGACAGAGTGAAAAAAAGAGCTAAAATGGTGGAGAATGGGTCAGACTTGGATCTGTCAGCAGTCATCTGAAAACCTCACAGAGTAAAAGCCTCAATATTCTCTGTTTTCACTTGAAGATGCAACCAACTGAATCAGTCAGAAATGATCTTCTGATTGACTTCAACAAGTTTCAGAGCAGTCCCTGAACGCGCACTGAAGAAACCACTGGCTCGGCTTCCAGCACCTCTCTCTTTGTATATCCCCACCACCTATTCCTTTAGATAAGTCAGAGACTGCTGTGCCAAGGGCCTGCTCAACACAGTCCTAAAAGCAAGGGGGGAAGAGTGCATGCCTTACGATCCTCTCCCAGAACGACTCTCCCTGTGTGGCTGGGAAGAGTGCTGAAGGGCTGAGCACATGCTATACATTTGTAAGCATGACTAGCATATTGTCTGGTAAAGACAAAATACCAACAGCATGAGTTTCTGATTGCCCTTTGAATTGCAGGCACTGTGGAAAAAAGGTAGTTTTTCCTTGTCTGGTTTAAGAAGTAAAGTTCATTCAGTCTGCAGTGACTCCTGGGAGATGTAGTACGTCTCCTTGCAGGCAGGCTCCTTCCCTCCCGGTCCACCTGGAATTGTGAGGGCGCAGGTAAACAAGGTAGGGCACAAGGTTCAGTGGTGGCACACCTCAGCAGGATACTAAACCCCACAGGAAACACTTGCCTTTTTTAATTTTCTGTGAGCCCAAGTGCATGAGATCAGCTTTCCCAGCCTTGTAAGAAATTTCTCTGTCTAGTGAGACTGCACTCTGAAACTACTGTATTGAAACAAATATATTACGTTTTGTTCTGGAACAAATATAGGAGTTTCAAATTTTTTTTTTTTTTTTTTTTTTTGTCTGTAGCAGTGACCCAGATTAGCCCTATTGCAGTTCTCTTGTATCCATGAAAAGTCTGATATTATTGTTTTGAATCGTATATTTTATTACCAGCTCCTCTAACCCTTCATGCTGAATTCTCATTGGCATGGAAATGATGTACCCACTCACGTGGAAGGGAACTGGCTCACACAAAGTTTTTGATTTATATATATATATGAGACAAATGTCAGAAAGGGAAAAAATAACTTAGAGATCAATAAAATCTTTCCCTGAGATACTGAGGAATATACAAATACTTGAAGGAATATTTTTAATAGCCATATTGGCACCAACAGCAATGAAACAATGCTCAGAACTCACACAAAAACAATACGCCAAAAATTTTTTAGATACTTTGTATACAAGCTAATCGTTACATCAGAAATCTCCCTTCCCCAACACCTCCCATGTTGAGCAAGCAGGACTAATGAGCCGTACCTCTTCTGCCTGGCAGGGAAGGAATGGCCGGAAGAGGCAGCCCGTTGCACTTTTCCACCAAGCACCCTAGAGGATGCCGCAGAGGATCCAGTCTGCAATGTGGAATTAATACACACAGAAAGGCCCACGTGGCCTCTTTAGAGAGCTCTACACAGCAGACATCTGCCTCCTCTGCTCTGAGCTCCGTGCCTGCAATGGTGGTGCATGCATTCGTTCCCACTGGTACTCTCTTTACCCTTCACTAAACATGCTTGCTTAATGCAGTCTTTCAGCTAGTGGGAAATAGGTCCCTTGAAGGCTGTCATTCCCTTTCGGTAACCCCCTGAAACAAAACAAAGAGGTGATCTGACTTTCTGCTCTCCAGAGTTCACTGGGGATCAATTCTAACAACTCTCATAATGTCGAGATTAGGCAGCTTTTCCTCCTCCTTGTTAACAAGGCAATGACAAAGAGCGGGAGAAGTCAATTTCCTTCTCAAATAAAACTAAAAAAAGCCACTCCTTAGTAAATAGAAAAGTTACAAATAAATATGCAGCGATTCTGTCTGGTGAATCCCTGCAGTACTCTATACAGGAGGTACTGTCTCCCAGGTTTAGGGAGGATCATCTTTAGGAAGCTGAAATTGGGATTCCATAGACTTTAAAGAGCGGATGTAAATCCCAGGAGACTGCTTTTTAAGGTTAAGCTTGAAAGCTGCCCTTTTGAAACGGACAGCTGCCAGCTCGACCACTGACCCCATCGCTTCTCTGGACGGGGACCTAAGCAATCAGGGAGCTGACATCTCAGCTGCCTTTCCTCACGTGCGGCAGCAGCAGGATCCGGCACTCCAGACCCAGGTTGTTGATGTTTCCTCTGAGCTGACTGAAAAGCAGAAAGCAGACCTCAGGAACCAGTCTGGAAATAACAAGGTCAAAATGACCTGCTCTGAAGCAAAGTCCTTTAAACCGTGGGCTTTCGGGAAGGCACTTGGCCAAGTTGCGCCGGACCTTCCCACCAGTGATAAATCTCACCTGCATTCGGTGCTAGGAAAACATTCTTCACCCTGCTCCCTTTCGTACGAGCATCAGTGGGTTCCTCCCAGTCAGCTGATTTATGAGGTGACTAACGTCTCTCCCAGCGCAGGACTGCAAACCCCTGCTATGCATTCATATGGACTAGAAAACCATCAAGGACTGCACAGGCATAAGGTGTAACTTTTCCTAATTACTGAAGGGATTACTGTAAAAACCCCACGCAGCACAGCCTCACTGCTTTGGTGGGTATTCTCGCAGTGTGAGCAGAACCTGTGCTGGACAAACCCTGCCCATGGTAACCTAACAGCCAGGCTATGGGGGGAAAAAAAAAAAAAAAGTCAAATAGCATGTTCTGTCCACTTCTCAGCAATGTATCTCACAGCTGTTTACACAACTGAGCAGGTAGATAAAAGCACCTGTCCTGCTTAAAATCACTTCAGCTGCAAACACTCCTGATCAGGTTATCACTGCACTCTTGCATAAAGGACGATTACACTCAAAAAATCTGTGGTCCATAAGACTAGATATTTTTTGAAAAAGAGTACTGATTGGTGCAGGTCTTCATCCACTAACACATTATCAAAGCAGATTTGATTTCAAACTGCTCAGAGGTTTCAGAGCCATTGCCTGCTGTGAGATGGAAAGGTCTGAAAGCAAGACCAAATGAAGGAAAGGTGAAGAGACTGTTTCCTGCAGGTTCGACCTAAGAGGTGTCCTGCAGCTGGCCCTAGAGATGCAGGAAAGGGGAGGATGCAGGCAGAACAGGGAGTAAAAATAGGTGAGAAACAGTTTAGCGGCTGTAAGTGATTTCCAGACTGCAAAGAGACTATTGTTTTAGGCAAACACTTAAAATAAACAACTCTTTCAAAACTTTTTAAAGCCAAATCAGTGGCCTGATCTTCACCACCAAGTCACACTATTTACTATGACTTCTACTTTGCAAAGCGGAATATAAAAGGAAGAACTGGGTCTAATGACTCTTCTAATAAAAAACATTAACTCTGAGAATAAACAGTTCAAATTGAGTAAAATGTGTAGTTGCCTTAAGTTAGTACCACTAGAGCAGGAAAATAACTGAATTATTTAAGTCAGAAAATGTTCTTAGAAGACTTTTAGCTTCACAGGTATGACCTGCCCAGTTCCCATTTCTTTAAGCAGATGTTCAGGAGAAACAGCAACATTTAAAAAGGCAAATGTTGGATGCAGGGCTACAGTTTGGCTTGGTATTCCTCTGTGAGCAGCCAACCACAGCAGCTGGCCATCAGCCACACAGTTCAAAGGCCAACTGGCAAGTTGTCCACATCTCCCACTATCTCAGGATTTACAGGTTGTGCTGGCCAGCAGAAGATCAGTGTTTTACAGTTAGCAGAAGCAGTATCATCACTGTCTTACGGTGAATAATCAAGGAAAGGCCGCTTGGCTCAGTTTTTAAATGAGACGTACCAGTTGGCAGCTTTCCTATGTCCCAGATAGGTTCCTGCATGCTTGTGGCTGGTACCAGCCTCTTATATGTAAACCTAGTAAACTTTAAAGCTCCATTTCTTCCCAGTCTTACCGGTACTGTGAGCTCTACAAACCTCAGATATGTGCAGGCGGAGCTGGATGCCACTGGATCCCTGTAGAGTTAGATACAAAACAGCACAATCAGCGTATGATCAGGGGACATAATACAGCCTGGTTTCTTACTCATTTGTGTCTTTTTCCCTCCGGGAGTGTTACCCAACCCCTCCAACAGCCACAACCCCAGCTCTACCCCCTGTTTTTCCCCCAAGTCATGAAACAGCAGTGCTGTGACATGCAAAATGTTGTGTGGCTATTGCTTGACAAATTCCTGGTGTTGCCACACAGAAGATAAAAAAGTGATGTATCTCTGGCCTTCTCCAAATGAAACTCCCAATAGTTTATCCAGCATTGTCTTTATTGGGTTCTAGGGGAAAAATTGACCGAGAATCACTGCATAAACCTAATATCCATAGGAAATCATGTTAGAAATAGATTGAAAGAGCATTACAAACTGTCTTTTATCTTTTTTTCATTACAGTCCAAACATCCCATCAGGTGTACCAAAAGTTTAGGAAAGAAGAAACTGCGTATATTCCAAAAGAAAAACCAAAACAAACAACAACAAAAAAACCCAACCCAAAGCCAAAACTGAAAAAAAACCCCCAACATTAAGAGTAATTAGTTATATAACATTTATTTAATTTAACAGGTAATCTTTTTTCTCCTGTGATAATTAAAACTATATATGGCATTAGCTGGAAGAGGCCATTCTCTCTTCCCTTTCCAACAAGAATAATAGGTATTCTCTAACTAACTACTTAAAAATTCAACCAGCAAACCAAAAAAACCCTTTATATTTCCAGACCATTTTTTAAACACATTCTCAAAGACTAAAATTACAGAATTTGTTATTGAACTAATATTTATGGTACACACACTCACTCTGTAAAAAGATAAATGGTCCATACTTTAAGTAATCTCACAGTGACAACCTTCCACAGATAGGCATTGGGTTTAAGACATTATTCTTAAATTCTTTTTTTTTTTTTTTTTTTTTTTTTAAATTGCAATAACATGCAGAAATTTGCACTGAATATTTGAGTTGCATTTTCCTAGATGATAAGCACTGGTAAAATGGACAGATTTTTTTAATACTCAAAAAATGAAAAGGTTTAGTTTAAGTCTCTTATTCCTTTAAATATGTACCAAATGCAGTTAAAATACAATACATTATTAATCATATCAATATTACTGAAAAAATATATTGATTAATTCAAATGTGTTTCTATATATTTGTTGAAGAGCATTTGCTTAATGTCCAGCATTTTGCCATTTGCTGCCATTTCTAAAAGGCTTTTTGTACATATTTTAATCATGAAGCTTTGAGATTAAAAGGAAAAAAGACTAATATATAAATTTCATGGGAAACATCTTTTGAGTTCCTACAACACTACCTTGATTAAGCTATGAGAATAACTAGATCCTACAAAATAGATAAGAATGAAAAAATAATCACAATTGGGTAAATAGAACAAAATTTAGAGAGAAGTTGGAGTAATGAAACAGTGTTACTACAGCTTTCAATATTATTAAGTAAAATTTCTATTAAAAAATTCTGTCTTTACAGCACTTTATCTACTAGTCACAAAGTGAACTTAAGTACTTATCATACTTACCAGTCAATGTAATTTTCAGAAGTTACAGGTCTTCTCTATTTCTTACCAAAAGTTTATTGTAGCTCAGCCTACAGATTCTAACCTCAATTAATATATTTCCTTCACCATCTTTAGTGAATTTCATAAGTTATTAGAAATTTAGGCCATTTGAATATGTACTTTCTCTAAAATTCAGTGTTGAAATCTTATAGCTATTAGTTTCCCAGAGAAAATCAGAATTTCAAGTTTTGTGAATTTTTCTGTCAGATAAGGGAGTTGGAAACACTGCTTTCTAAGCAATCACAACTAGCAACTCTTCCAAATATTGAGTAACACATTTTCAGTAAACAGCCTTTGGGAAGCTGCATATAGTAATGCATTTTGGGAGATACACCTGCTCCCTGATAAATTATGTGCAGAAGTAAATAAAACCATTCATTTATTTGTGGGAAGAAAAAAAACCCCAACCAACCAAACAAACAAAAACCCCCCAAAACCAAAACCAAAACACTCAGGTCTATCTTCAGTATCCAAAATCAAACCACTGTGGTTTGTTAGGATTTTTTACTGTTTCACAGGTGTAATGTCAACAAAACATTGCCTATACATGCTAGGCAGGGCTGGAGAAGACATCTATGACTAGCCATGAATAAACGGTTTAGGAATTCAGTAAACTATGGGACAATTAATATTTCTGAATCCTCTAATTTGGTCATAAGGTCCCCTTATAACAGCCACTTCTATTTCTCACTCCTGGGTTTGCCATGATAATGCTCCGTTGGCAAATGAATTGAATTTGCAACAGAAGGTAAAGGAAACAATATTTTCAATATGTGGCAAGATGTTTTTTTCTTCCCTTTCTTCAGGAAGCTGTCTCTATGCATAACTGTTCATCATACTCTAGCTGAAGTGCTAAAATAGTTGAATCCCCTTGCTCAAGTCCTTCAGTTATAATATGGAGGAATAACCATAATAGAAGGATCTGAGGGGAAGGGGGGAAAAAAAGGAGAGAAAAAAAATAATCAGGCCTGTGATCAATTTTTGATTAAAAATAAGAAAGAAAAAAAAAACAAGATCCAAAATAAACAAACAAAAAACCTCAACATACACATGGGTCCCCAACCAGAAGAATTTTTGAGTATTTGTACACAAACTTGCTCGTAAACCAATTTACGCATCAGCCATGGTAAGCATATGTGCCAGTTAGGTGAAACTCTGTATATCCACTTTTCCAAAAAGCAGGTCATGTGGACTGTATTTATTAAATGGTTTCTTTTTTTTTCTTTTTTCCCCAGACATGTTGTTTCAGACCCTCCAAGCAGTTCTAAAATTTACCAACATAACAGAAGGACGGCAAAAGTGCAACAAATAATTAGGTCACACTATCTAAACACTTTGGTATGTATAAGAAAATTAAAGAAATACATGCCCACATATGTGAAACGGAGATTGTTTTCAGCAGCAAATTTATGAGACGTCTAAAGTTATTAGTGAGTTCTAAGGAACAGCCTTAGGCACTGATTATGCACTATTCATTTTGCTGGTAAGTACCGCCTGAAAATGGCCATCCTCACCAAGATCAAAAGTCTACCTTGAGAAGTATCCTTACTTTGATGGTAGATAGCAGTAAATCCTTATGTAGAGTTAAAGGAAAAAAAAAAAAAGGGAGGAGGGGAGGAACACAAAACTGTCTTCCAGCTTCCACAATGAGAACTTAGCCAGCCTGAGCTCCGTAGCCTTGGTGGATTTCTTCTGTGTTACTTTGGGAGCCACTTTGAACCCTCTCATTCCTTTGACCTTGGCCACCAGTAGTGTGGTATTAATACTGCTGTTATGCGTACAGCATCTACTCAGTCCAAATACGTCCAAACACTTGTTTCTTTCATATAGCACTTTCTCTTATCAATATATATCTGCTACAAAAAGACAATAGTAGTACACTAGGAAGGTACAATATCAGCATCCCTTTTTAGGTATTTTTAATAGATTTCCCCTTGAAAATCTCTTGCAGAACTTTTGGAAATATTTTTCCCCACCCTCAGCAAAACATGTAAGAGAAATCTCAAGGAAAAGTTACTTTGTCTGCTTAAGGCTTTGCTTTTTGCTTTTTTTTAATCAGTTTGATTAAAATGAACCACAGGTAGAAACATCTTTTTCCTTGTGATCACATTTAATACTTGGAAATACTGAGTTGAAAAATAATAGAGGCCAGGCACTTGCACAATAAGACATGATTTATTGTAACACACAGAAAATCCTGTCTCTGATAAATGTTAACACTGTAAACAATTTCTATATTAATGTTTACAGATTTCAGTCTTTTCAATCCCTATAGATATCTATCTTCTTTATCCCAACAATTGTAACTGTAATAGCCATTTCATTTTCCAAAATTGCAAAAATATTGTTTTAATAGCGGCTATTGATATGGATATATCTGTAGCCAATATTAATGTGATTTTCTAAGATAAAAATCATTTATTTTAATTTTCCATGGGTCATACAAAGATTGGAGGGCAGTATTAATGACAGCAAGCAGAGAACATGTACAAGATGATACTTTTTTGATTCCAAACCTTTCTTGCATCATAAGCACTTTTTGGCAGTTCATAATTTAAAATTCTCACAAAAGAAAGATAACAAGCACTATAAATAAAGATTCCAAACAGCCAGTTCAAACCAGCAGGCAGTATAGGTTCCTAGGAATTATGCTATTCTAGGTATCTTAGAAGTGAAAACAGTAACATGAAAATGAATGTAATATTATGTTAAATAAAGTGATATGTCCATTTTGATCTTCAGAAAACTGACTATTGATTGCAAGTATTTTCTAGTTGCTTCTTCTTAAGGCTATGTTTGTCCAGTTAAAGAAAATTTCAGCCTGTTGCACAGACATTTTAAAATCCTCACTAAATAAAGCACTTCATTTTTCAGAAAACAGTACTTATTACTAATATAGATCCTATGTGCAACACTGAGGTAAAGACAAACACATGTAATTTTTGGTTTTTACAATTTGCCATGCAATGTAGTTATATCTAAAATGAAATAATAATAATAAAAAATCAAGGTGCGTAGATTCTTTTCTTTATACTTTTGAAAGAGGCAAATGGTTGAAGGGAACAGTTCATAGTAGAGATATGGTAAGGAAATATAGACCTGAAATAAGCAAAATTCATGAAAACAGTTAAGTAAAACAAATAGCACAGTAGGGACTGAATTAAATTTTTAAATGCACACAACAGAGTACCTGTATAACACAAGTGATTTCCTTCTTACGGTCATAAATTCAACATACAGAAACAATGCATTGCAGAATGATGCACTTTATAGGGTTTTTTTCTTCCCTTCTTAAAATATAGAACTATTATGATTCTCTTGTGTGGATGATAAATCCAGCTCAAAATTCTACCCACTGTGAGTTCTACCAAAACATAGTACTGAGAATGAGCTGTGAGAGAATGAATTATGATATAGCAGTGGTTTGTGCAGTGTTTGTATTGAAGACAGAAAGGAGTGGAAGAGAAGGAAGGGCACACAAAAGGAGGAAGAAAAAAAGCAATATTTTAAAGGTAATTTTAAAAAAACACAAAACATTAAAAGTAACATTAAATAATTTCAAATAAATTAATATCTAAACAAAAAGAGCATATATCTTATACAATTTTAATTAAATAAGCTAACTATGGAAACTAGTCTATAAATAGTGAAAGATATAGGCATGAATTGAGATGTCAGCTTTCAATACCAATATTAAAAATATTTCTTAAACTGTTTATTCAGAAGCAATAGCATAATTAAATTCAGAAAAGCTCCTATGTGTCTGACACTAAAGGATTTCAAGAGAATTTACTTATTTAACTTCAGGACCTCTGAAAGACAAATATTTGGAACCAAAAAACCCCAACAACCCAAAGTAAGGAAAAGCAGGATAACGAGTGCATACTCAACATTTGAAAATATTGGAAACATTCACAATTTTAAAGAGTATTTGAGCAGGAGAGGCTAAAACTCTTCTGAAAACATGAACCACTTGAAGCACTCCAGTAATTCTCAATTGCTTTGCAATGTGCAAGCAAGGAACCTTGATCACTTTCACAATGAAGCACTTAAGCTCGCTGATAATTTTACACCCTTATTGCCACATATTTCTAGAACCCCATCATTTCCTAGCTGAAGTGGTTTTAAAAATATGTGAAGTGCTCCAATAATTTTAAATTATTCTATGCAATGCAAGCTCAGAACCCTGATCACCTCCAAATTTAAGAGCTTATAAAAATTTGAAGTAGCCCAATATTTCTGAATGATTGGGTATTGTGATTTCACTTGTTTTATAAAGTGCTTCCATTTGGAAGGAAGTCTGGTGATAAACTGAAATATAGCTGTTGGCTAGCAAATATAGCCATGTAAAAATATAATATTTAAAAAAATGAATCAGAGAACATGCTTATGCCCCCCACAAAAATCAGAACTCAAGCAATACAAAGAAAAGGAAAAGGTATCCTTAATCCCCAGTTGCAAGCAAAGGAGAAAAAAGATCTGTCCCAAAATTTCAGTAACCAACTACTTGTACAGAAACAGCTAACACATTAGAATATAGAGAAGATACAATAAATCAAACACTGCATTGCTTCCAGGAGAGTTATAATTATTCATAGGTCTAATAGCCTTTACAGATATATTTTATGAATATCTGTAATTAATATTATTTGACCATTTTGTTAATACATAAGGAACTGACACTCATCACACTTTAATCTGTGCTGTCTGGCTTTTTTCATTATTTTTTAAAAATATAATAAAATTGGACAGGAATATTGTCACTTATACAAAGGATAATAATGAAAAATATGCTTTATTTCTTCCAGCAGTTCTATTCAACAGTACACTGGTTTGCTCAAAAAAAAAAAGTATTTGTATCTCTTGAAGGTTTGTAGATGGTTTACTATTCTGAAAGGGCTTGGATTTTAACTAATTATGCACACAATTTCGGGAGCAAAGATGATAGCTACCAGGTTTATCCACCTATATAAGGGAAAGTGAGGTTTCTGTATAGGTTACCCCATTTATGTTCATAACCTATACAAAAAAAAATGACCCCCTACAGCAGGAATTTCAGCGGTGTCTGTCAGCTTGCATTTCAATGAATTCCCACACACGCTCAGAAAAATACATTGCAAGAAAAAATCTCGCATTCAGCATTCGTTGTCCTTCTCAATAGTTCCCTTTACCTTCTCCCTTCTTGCACATGTACAGCAGGATTTCAAATTAGAGAATTCAAAGACTCGATGCTTTATTTTTCATTAAGTTCCCAATTAATGTTTAGCTGAGGTCTGGCGGTGGACAGGAGGTTCCTCTCACTGCAGAGCAGTGTCTTGGGAAAAGGCAGACTATCTGCAGAAGAGGAAGCAGAGAAAGCACAGAAATTGCCAGGATTCCTGCTCTTTCCACCCAATGCCAGGATCTATTATGATCATTGGCAGTTATTTTGGTTAATGCTATGGTTTTGCTGTTGTATCACTTTCTGAGGAGCCTGAAATCCACTCAGCAGGGTGACCCACTTGTCGGCTAAGGTGTATATATAACTTCCATCAGGATTAAGGCTAGCAATGTTCAGCAGTGGAAAAGCAGCTAATAAGGTATGTAACCCTTTGAGCATCTTTTTTTCTAAACCAAACATTTCCTCAACTAGGTCACAAATTCCTTCTCAGAAAAGCAAGAGAAGACACTGGCATCAAACAGAGGTCCTCCTAAGCTAGTTCAGCAAAAAGACTAATCATCAAACTGAATGAACCATCAGCACTTCAACAGAATTCTGGAAGCTGAGGAAATTTATCATCTGCTATAAATAGCATACGTCTCCTGTATTTTTTAGCAACAGTGGCATGCGAAGGAAAAATACAACAGTTCACATTCCCCTCCATATGTACAAGCAGAAAACAGTATCAAGTAATTATTTTTTAAATTGATATCTAAATATTCTGGCCTGGCAAAAAAATCTGCGTAAAAGGTTCAGGAATTTTTCTTCAGGTAACAAAACTGGAAAGAGAATACGTCTTCTTTCTTAAAAAAACATTAAGTTATTTATTACTCTTTCTTAACATGCAGCAGCAGAAATATTTGTTTTGTCTTCAGCTCCAGCTTCTTGGAGTAAGAGAAAATGAAACTTTATTCCAGGAATTCTTGACGTGACTCAATAATGAGATTTTTGCCCAAAGAAAAGTCTAGCCCATCAGTAGTTTGCAATTGGCTCTAGAAGATTCACTCATTAAATGTCTCCAACTCCCTCTTCCTGGCCCCAGCTTTTAAGGGTAGGACATCCTAACTACTAAGAGAGGTGTAGGAACATAATTACTACTGGAATTAACTTTACTTTAAGCTTCTAGATGTACATTTTCAAAACTGGCCAAAGATACAAGTAAAGAAAGGATGTTTTGTTCTCCATTTTACCCTGAGATTTTGCACATCTCTGTTTTCCTTGTGTGTTGACTTTAAAGTGAAAGGTAACTGAGTCAAGTGAGGCAGGTTGTAAAGGACCCAGTCTAACTTAACAGAAGGAATAGTGATAGGAAATACAAATAATCTGAGCAGGGGAAGCTCTTTTAAACAGAGGTTTTAATCACCATGTTTTAAGGAACTTTGATTTGGAATATGTTGGATCTGACATGCCATCAGGATGACTCATTCTGCTGAAATACATCATGTTTCATTATTATTGCATAATGTGACATATTGATATAATCAGATGAATTGTCAAAACAAGATGTCAAATATGTGAAATTCAAATGAAGCAAAGTTTGGAAAAAGTCCTCAAAAGTGACTATGTGCTATTACTTTAATTACATATTTTATTCCATTTTGAAAAGCAGGTCGTTCTATATTAGTACGTCTTTGGACTTGCGTTTAGAATGGCTCCCCTTAATTTAGCCACATATTTTTGCATTGCAGATGATATTTTCATGGCCACCTGACCAGAGAACACCCTCTCAAAGTAAACGTATTTTCCACAACTACAGGGATATATGGGAAAGGAAAGTCCTTTTCCTTCCACATTTTTTCACCCCTTTTGTTGTGTCTGGGCAGATTATAGAGCAGCAATTTTTTAATCTGTTTTTTCCCAGTCTCTCAAAAATTTATTAAGGACTAACACTTCTAAAGTAGTGCTGTAGGTGACCCTCCCTGAGCAGGGCATTGAACAAGACAACTGCCAGAGGTCCCCTCCAACCTCAACCATTCTGTAATTCTGTGAAAAATTCTAGCTTTAGCCTTGGCTGTTTCTAAAACCCTTGTAAACATTTGAAAGAGCTGAGTCTAATCTGAACCCCATGGCAAACAGATGTAGCTGGTATGCCACTTGAATACTCACAACAGACTTTACAATCTTCATTAGTCATAGTGGCCTTTCATTTTGACCAGCAGATATACAGGTTTAAGACTGCAGTACTTCTCACAAAACTTTCTGAATTCATAAGAGGTGCTAGTTTCAACAGAAACAAATTCTTTCAGGATAGAAAGCAGAGAGAAGTCTATACTATTCTCAAATTCTGTCACTTCTGGAAGAAAAGACTCTCTCCCAAGGGAACCACAGATAGGTGAAATGTAATACAAGATGTCCAATTTCTTGGAGTTATAGAGGTTTTGAACATACTTAAGAATTCCTCCATTGTCAGCCATGTCCATACTGAGACTGGTTTCCATCCAGAGCAGTTCCCATGGCTCAGGATATGTTCCAGTAACTGAGCTGACTGTGAATAATGTGTTGCTTTTACTGTTAATAAAGATTAATACACATAAACAACCATCTAACCCCAGGTCTCATGTTAAAACACTAGCTAACATTACATTAGTCTTATATTCAGAAGAAAATGTAGTAGAGGTTTAAGGAAAAAAAAAAATTGGTATATAAATAAGCTAAAACATTTGGAAGCATTTTGTTTTGAATAATTTTAATATATAATATTTTTTAAAAAAACTACCAAAAAAACCCCAAAAGGATATAAGAAATAGTTTATTACTGAACTATAATACAATTTCCATGCTGAAAGATGAAAACTCCCTATACTGAAATACTACTGGTTAATTCAAATCCTGCCTGAAGCATGGCACACAGTAATAATGATGACAACATCTAGTCCAATAATACAAAATCAATAGAATGCATTGAACTGCTATCCAAAGCAAATCTAGAATGTCATCTGGTTGATTATTAATTAAATTGACACCTGCCAAACTAAATACAAACAAACTAAATAGAAACAAACTTTATTTTACATGGAAAATTAAAATTATTAAATAGCTTATACAAAGCCAGAAGAAAAGTAGAGTTTATGACGGCGTTAGCATAGAATGTTGACATTTTTTATACCTTAGCCTTTGATATATTTAAAGAAAACAAAAAACCTGATTGCATAAATTGTACAAATACAGCTTTTGCAAATGGTCTTTTAATTCTTATTGATCACAACCTTGGCATTCAAATTCTAATTATACTAAAAACTCTGCTATATCTCCAGTGTACTGGGAAATCATTGCCTGAAATTAATCAGTACTCCAAGCACACCATTCCTAATTATCACCTGATTTTTGTAGTGTTCAGTACAACATTTTGTTGATGCTCTTAAGAACTATCTGACAAACCTCAAACCAAATAATAATCTCCAGGTGACATTTTTGTTGTATCATATATGATACATAATGAAAGTGTTCCACAAAGCATTCAGGCAAATAATCAGAACATAAGAATTCCACTAGAGCTGTATGTTTTGCAGTTTATTAAAAAACAAAAAAAAACCCCAAACAAACAAAAACCCCAAAAAACCAAACCAAACCCCCCAAAAACAAACCAAAACAAAAAAACAACCAATCAAACCCAAATTAAATGAGTAAATAAATAAATAATCCAGAAGCATTCCCTTTTAATCTCAAAATGTACCTATTTCAGGGAGACTCTCTTTCTGCAAGTTATTTTTGAGCTCTGTTTTCATGTCAATATTTTGATATCCTTTTCTCCCACTGACTAATAATATTACAGACTGCAGTTGCCTAAATACTTATCTTATGTCTTGTGCTTTTTAAGATACTGTGAAAGCTAAGGGGTTTTCATACCTTAAATGGGCAAATTTCCTTTTGGATGAGAGGCTTAAATCTGGTTTAATTTATGGATATTCCTGCTCACCTCAGTGATGAACTGAGAGGATAGGTAGAGTTGTTGCTTTCATCACTCTAACATGTTTCATTTAGTGATATAAATGAATAGACTAGCACTGAATATTTTCAGTGTGCAGAGTAGAGCTAATTTCATAGGGTGCTGTTCAAATAGAGCAATGACTTCCATGTGGCCTCTGTAAAATGACTGAGTTAGATCAGGCTAATCACCACAGTATCTTTACCCACATGCAGCACCAATAGGGGTTTTTGCTGTTTATTTTAGTTGAGATAGCAAAAGCTTCGCTAGTTTTGATCAGGATGCAAGATAAAGGAATGTAAGTGAGAACAGAAATCTAATAAAAAGAAAAATTAAATCACAATACACTAGATATGAAAAAATATTTTCATGAGAGGTTTCAGAATTTCTTTCAGTATGAATTGGAATTATTTTTCCATAGTTTTGATAGCTTTTCAGAAAGAGAAAATAAATCCACTAACACGCCCTTTGGCTTATTAAGTGCTAAGGACTTGAGGAGAAGCAGCAAACTGGTGGAAGCAAACTGATGCAATTTTTTTTTTTAATTACAACTGACAGAACCCAAATCATAGTCTATGAAAACAATTTGTTCTTGAGTTGGCAGTTAATAGGGCTTGGAAGTCAGTTAATCAGTTGCCCCAGCTACTTCCCAAACTGAAAATTTGCCCTTAGATACTACTTAAAGCACAGATAAAAATGCATAAAGAACATTAAGTTATGCTCACAACCACTCTTGTCTGCATTGAATATTGAAGTGCATTGAAGTAGTCTCATTGCTCACGCTCTGGACGCCCCATTCACTCTGCTCCAGTTGCTGCAACATCATAGACTTGAACAATTCCACAGCAGGCTCTTCTAAGGACTAGCATCGAAATTACACATTTGCACCAAAAAAAAAAAAAAAAAAAAGGTACTTTCAGTTCCAGGAGTCATTCAAGCTCTAGGACGTTCAGTTTAATCTTCTGCACAGGTGTTTCATATTGCTTATATACCCATTTTAAATACTCGGTGAAGTAAGCAATGCTTCCCTCAATATAGACTTATTTAGAAAAAAACAGCACATTGTAAATTCTCTTTCTAGTATTCCAAGAAATAGTTGATGCAGTCAACTTCCAATTCTATATTAGAAATATCCTGTGGCAGATGTGCCTTTAATTGCTGAATACAGAAACTAGGTCACTTTAATTGAAAACAATTGAGCCCCAAATTTGCAAATACATAAACTACCTAAAATCCCTGCTTACTCAAAGTACTGTTGCTTTGAATGAGTTTTGGCACTTGTCATAGACAAGTGCAAGTTTAGTCTCCTTTTCAGGTCTGGTAAAAAAGAAATCTGTCAATCTGGTACGAGACTGCCAGGATCTTTCACTCTTCCTTTGCTTATGTCGCGTCTCCCAGAAAACTTAGGAAAGGCATTGCATAATTTGTAACACACTTCAGCAAAAACACACCTTTTATCTCACTATTGATCTAGAAAATGATCATGAAATCCTTCTGCCTTCACAGACAAGGATTTCTCACCGTCTTTAAACAATAATTTGAACATGTGTAGTGTCTTCCCTCAAAGTCTATTTCTGGCAACTATAGTCCATTTTCATTTCCAGTCAATGGAAATAAAAGGAAAAACCAATACAGTGCTTCTATGACCTAGAGTACTGTTAGGCTGCATTGCTGCCCACATACAAACAAAACAGCTGTTCTAAGTGTTTTCTAAATATGTGCTGAGCTCTTGACCATGGAAAATTTTAAAATACTTGCATATTGTACTGATATTCTTGTATTACCACAAGTATTTTGTTAATTTTCTCCATTTGGTTTTTATTCGAAGAAGAGTCATGACTCTGAAGCATACTCAGAAAACAGTTTTGATAAATCTTATGGCAGTGATATCCTGCAGAATTCTTTCTGACACCATTTTTAATGGTTTTAACTGCTCAGAACAGATGGCAACAGCCTTTCTATCACATATAGAGAGACTACAATAACCAATGAAAACCAAATAGTGTTATGAAAAACCGAAAGAACAACATGGAAAGGAACAGTTAGCATTTAGAAAGAGCATTAGATCTTTGAAGCCTAAATCCTTTTTCACTTCCTGATAAATATGAATGGTTTTTTTCGGGGTAGGGGGTGGGGGAATAAACTCACACAAGATTTGGGCAAAATTGCCATTATCTGAAGTCACTTGGCTGTCTAGAGTTGCTTGATCATTCTGACGTGCTTAATTCTAGTGTGCTTCAACTTTCTCATTTAAATATCTCTTCCCATCAATCATTAGTGCTTTCCTTCCTGGGTCATTGAGAGCACAATACTTCATTGTGTCAGCTGAAGGTGTGCTGACCTACTTTTCCTGGTTAATTTCAAGGGTAGGATCAGATGTTCCATTGCTTTTAGTAATTGATCTAACGATAGATCTTTACTAGAGCACCCATGACATGGTCTGAGGGGCATTCCAGGCATCACTGACTTCAAGGTCATAATTGAAATGAAAAATTCTCCAATCAATTAGGTAACTTGACTGCATATTCTGTTCTTGAAAATGATTCTTTCAAAAACATATTGCTTTTGTTTGATGAAAATTGGGTTTCAATGCAGAAGATCACATGAAAGTTGCTGTTTCCTTTTGGTGTGTAGTACTGTACTATTTGTAGTGTTAGAGGTATCTTAGCCATGTTAATTTTACATTAATTTCCCAGTGCAAGTGGAAAGATGTGGGCATAAGTGACAACTCAAAACAGATTGCAAGATGTAAAACCAGAAGGATCATTGATGGCAGCAAAAACAATAGTTTGCTGTAGAAGGTGCAAAGAAATAGTTCCAAACAAAATAATCTCTCAGGAACAGACTTCTAAACTGCTAAGGAGGAGATACACTAGTCAGTTTGTTCATGCTTTCTTCCTCTGGCACACCACAAAATTTGATTTTTCAGGTCACACTCTGCAGTGTGGCTTCATAAAATGTTACTTCAGTGTGCACACTCCCGCAGGTAGAGGATATACACATCTGCCAGGCAAGTTTCTGATCTGCTGGGATTTTTTTTTTTCTTTTTTTTTTTTCTCTTTCTTTTGGCGTTGGTCTCATATTATTACCAAAAGGAGGAAATATCTGTCCAGTATGCAATATTAACACACACAATAAGGCTTTCATAAAAACATAAATAATTTACATGTAAAATGCAGTGAAGGGTAATTTGATAGCTTCTGAAAAGTATAGCTATTTAGCTGTTGATTTTCACCAATTTTATACTATTCCAGATATTGAATATCATACAGTCATGGAAAACAATGGATTCACACAGTGTCCATATAAAGAATAAATGGCACAATTCACACAGATAAGTACTTTTAGTTGTTCTTTCCCTTTATTAGTTTGCCCATTTTAGAAAAATGATTGGTTTTTTACTACTAAAATTTGCTTTTTAAAATTAATATCCGCATAAACTGATGTAATATTTCAACATGTAAACACTGCTCACTGAATAATGATAATGATGATGAGAATAATAATAATTTAAAATAATTGTCTAGAATATAAATACAAATATTTGTGGCAATACAGGTAAATAAAAATATATACATTTACCAAAAATGTTACTGTTTACTTAATGAACGATTACTGTTAAAGCCCATACTGAAGAAAATTTATTCAGAAGTCTATTGTAAAAATTCAAAATAAAAGTTAATATTTTCACAAACATATTCATGATATTTGCCTTTGAATATTTAAAATGATTGTGAAGAGTATTGGAAACCAAAAGAATTGTAAGTTTCTATGAATTTTGTTCGTATATTCTGTTAGGGGAAACAAAGACTATGGCATATGTAACCAATCACAACAGCTCGAGCTTCCTATAGTTACAATATTATCTCCACAATCAGTTCACAAACAATCCCGTGGTTGAAATATAGTCAGATAAAATTTGATTGAATAACTCTAAAACAAACATCACATAACAAAGAAAGCTAAATTTAGCACAGAGTATTTCATGTAGTCCATTTTAAATATATGATATTCTAAGCATATTATTAAGGAATAAGAAATATTTCTATACATTCACATGTTTTGTGATGTTATCACAGGTTACTTACTCCCCAGCAGACACTAACGAACAACCTAAATGAGACAGTTACCTTACGTTTTATTTAGAATTGCCAAAACAATAAGAACTACCACGCAGAGTGCAGGCACCAATCAGTAGTCTTAGAGCATTTGCAAAGATTTTTCTGGGAACTGACAGAAAGAACATGAAATTCTGCGACATTGTGCTGTGCGCAACTGCCTGAGAGAAACACAGAAAAGAGAACAGAGGGATTGCCAGGGACAGGAAAGGCTCTGGAAATAATAGCCCTGAGAAAGAATAATGGAGACTGATCGGCAGCAGTGGAAATAGGGAAAAAAACAGTAATTGTTTTTAAAGAGATTTTTTCTATTTGTGTGATTCCTACTGTATCTAAAGAAACAGTTTGTATATCTAAAGAATCAGGTCTGTGGAGAGTGAACGAGTCCTGCAAAGAAAGATCTATCTCCACTATATTGTCCTCACTGGAACATCCCTTAATACCGATACTTCTGCTAATTGGCCAGGTTTAGATACGTAATTTTGTAGACAAAAAGTTTCCCTCCAAAACTACTCATATGTATAAAGTTAACTACTTGTATATTTCTTCAGAAATTCCAGATCGACACCAAAATTGTTTCCAAAAATCACAGAATGGGTTGATTTGGAAGGGACCCTAAGGATCATCTAGTTCCAACCCCCCTGCCATGGGCAGGGACACCCTCC
The DNA here is from genome assembly GCF_011004875.1 of Balearica regulorum gibbericeps. Taxonomy (NCBI): domain Eukaryota; kingdom Metazoa; phylum Chordata; class Aves; order Gruiformes; family Gruidae; genus Balearica; species Balearica regulorum. The sequence goes on from NC_046185.1 coordinate 34,243,579, forward strand.
ACTAGACCAGGTTGCCCAAAGCCCCATCCAACCTGGCCTTGGACACTGCCAGGGAGGGGGCATCCACAGCTTCTCTGGGCAACCTGTTCCAGTGCCTCACCACCCTCACAGGGAAGATTTTTTTCCTAATATCTAATCTAAATCTACCCTCTTTCAGTTTAAAATCATTACCCCTTGTCCTATCACTACATGACTAAATCTCCTAAGAATAGCAACCTACCTTTCTTCATTAGCCAAAAGTGAAGTAATCATAGTGCATTTTATATAAAATATTAAATAATTCCCATTTATCTGACTTCCAGAAGGTCTAGAGCAGATGACATGATATCTTGACATGCACACTCTTTAATTCAGATTTATTAAACATCTGGTTAATTTTAGCACAAAGTATGTTTCAACCTCCATAGTAAGTATGTGGAAAAATCAAAGAACTGCAGAATGGTTGAGGCTGGAAGGGACCTCTGGAGATCATCTAGTCCAGCGCCCCTGCTCATACAGTCTCAGCTAGAGCAGATTGCCCAGGACCCTGTCCAGTCATGTGGAGACTCCACAACCTCTCTGTGCAACCTGTTCCACTGTTTGACCGTACTGTCACTGACCACCAACTGTTGCCTTTGTGTTGATGATCAAGTATTTCAAGAAGACAAAAGGAGAAAAAATAGCACACCAAGAAATAAAACCAATACCCCTCCTGCTCCAGACTTCTTAAATATGCTTAACAACATAATGAAAGATAGAGCAATTTTACTCCACTCCTGAATGTCTGAATGTCTCACTAGCTGTTAGCAAGGTGACCCTACTAGATGTAAAACATTTACATTCTATGAATTTTTTTTTTAATACTGTCAAATAGATCTTTCCTGAGAAAGTAAGATACCTTCAAATACACATCATTATTGGCAGTACTGCTAATGCTATGAAAATCAATCTAGAAGATATCAACAAACTGCTTCGGTTCTTGAAGCTGAACTGTATTTGCTTTACATCAGCAATATGACCTAATGAAGCAGCCAGAAAATGGATATCCATGGCGGGTGGTGATAGAATTGGGATTCTCAGCCTGTCTGAAGTCACAGTGTCTGCTTCTTCAGTACTTCTGCTTGGCTACTGCAAAGGAAAGACAAACTCACAATATTTTTAACATAGTCACCAGATCTTACGTCAGCAACTCACAGCAGTATGTCTCACATCAGTCATGGCTATGACTGGACTCAGTACCAATTTCCACCTATTTGCCAATGAGGACATCTTTGAAGTCTGTATTATTCCTACCCAACCATTAGAAGTGTTACAAATTTTTGCCTCAGTCCATTCAGATGAGGATACAGAAGACAATTTTCCACAAAATACTGCTTACTGAATACGTTAAGTGTGTATAAAGACAATGAAAGGAAACAAGAGCTTCCTTCTCAGCTGAATGTTTTGATGTCTTCATGAGGTTGGCCTTCCAGAAATTTCCTTGAATCTCTGCCTAGAAGCATCACTTTCATCTTACGTTTATCATGAGCCAACTGCTTTCTCTCAGATTGCATATATCTTCCAGGCACTTCCATATAGATATGGAACTGACATAAATCAGACTTTTAGAAATAAGAATAGGTTAAAACATATTTTTAAATATTTAAGGAATGCATCAAACAGAAAGAGAAGTTAAAAAAAAAAAAAAAAGAAGGAAAGAGGAACACGTTCTGTTAAAGTTGGCAGGATAGAACTTTTAACCATGATGATTTTTTATTAAAGTATCCCCCGCTGGTTTATTGGTGGGTATATATTTTTAAAATTAGGGAGTACCAAAGGCACTATGTTTGTATTCTTTGAACTTGATACAACCAGATATAGCAGACCTCATGTTAGAAATAGAATATTTTTGCAGGAGAAACTGCTGCTAGCCAAACATATTTCAGTCTTCACATCCTGATTCAAGCTTTCTAGTCTAACCATCAACTTGTACATTTCTCACTGTTTACTTCAGTGTGTACCTTCTGAGTTTTCTTTAAAAATATATGAAGACATTACTGAGGATCTGATTCAATAAAAAGTATGTCCAGACCTCCATGCCCTGGAAGCTCAAACAATGTTGCAAAAGCTGCAGAAATGGGACATATTTTCTATTGAATTGGGTACTGAGAACGCTCATAAGTTTTTTGTATTGATTTTTGTAACAGCCAGCAGTGAAAGACACAGACAATATTAGCTTCATCTACTACAGGCCTGTGGATTTCACTTTCTGCATGCAACAGGGCATGGAGGGAAAACAGACAGCAACCAATTTAAAATGAGTGTGCAGGGTAATTTTTATTCAGCATAAAATCAAATGTGTATTTTACTACAACGCTACCATTCTCAAGACAGATACCCTACTATGATTAACAAATGATTAGGCAAGATTCAAGTGTGGTCATAACTGCACTTTGCACTTTTGAAATGCTTTCATCTAATACTAGCACTATATTTTGATGTGTGCAATTTATATGAAGAGACAGTACAACCCTGAATTACAAATATAAACAAGGCATTACAATATTTAAAAAAAACCAAAAAACCTTATTTACACAAAAATAAATCACTCGAAAGCTAAAAGCTCAAATTTTTCAGCCCTTGAACAGAAATCACTCTATTTAAACAGTTTCTTTCTTTTTTATGCAAGATGGACCAGACTACAGAAGCCATTCTTTTTCCTCAAGTATAGTGGCTTTCAACTAGCAGCACCAACTAACTCCATCCGTTTTCAAATTCCCAGAAGACACAAAGTGCATCTCCCTTAGTAGACTACTTCAGCTGCTTCTCCGTGGTTAGATTATGTTGCAGCTACCAGCATCTCCCAAGTAAATCACTGCAAAGCTACTTTGAGCTCAGTCATCTTCTAAATTAACCTGTGAGCATCAGCTGCCTGTTCCTAGCCTGCTCTTCTTCTCTTTGTGATTACAAAACTGCAACTGCACCTAAAAACTGACCAAAGTGATGTCTTAGACACAAACAAATTTAAATATTTCAGATTTTTGTTGCTCAGCTTCAATGGTAACACCTAAACAACTATGGATCATGGCTCCTGCCATGCTAACCTGGATCAGTAGGATGGCTAATGTGCTCTGTTGCCCTCTGAGGAGCACTTTAAAATGTAAAGAGATTGGAAGGATCTTGTAAAAAGTGAAGAGGGTTCTGAAAACTTAGAGAACTTGATTTAAGATAAAAAATTCTGATTTTCTCTGTATGCTGCTAAAAGGCACGGAGTCAAATGCTGGGATTGTATAACAGAAATAACTTTCTATTAATTACAAAGTTGAACTAAGATTCATGCTATGGAATGTTAGACAACAATAAAACATTAAAAAAAGCCCTTCCCTCCAAAAATTCAAAACGAAAACCAAAAATACCTTGGGCAGACTGAAATCCTATTTACTTTTTTCTAAAATAGACCTCAGTAGGATAAACATGCATTTCAGTTTTCATCCAATCCAAGGAATTTCCTCTTTGATATAAATGCATGAAATCCTTGCTGCATAAAAGAAAAACTGGAAAAGGACTCTAGTTTCAAGATCTACTTGTAATAGGAACATCAAATACATATAAATAACCTCCATATTCAAATCGCTTAACACAATGAAGATGTCAATACAATTCTAAATCTGAAATCCCCAAATCTCTTTATGAATTCAGAGCAGTTTTATAACAGCAGCCTTTAAAGAGTTGGTATAAATGTTTATTAAAAAAACCCCAAACCCACAGAAAATGAGATGTAAAGAAAGCCTCCCGCGACATTCTCCCACAGTTTAGAAATAAGCACTATGTCAGCAAAAAAATGATTGTGTTTGGCAGTTGCATTTCTTTAAAATTGTTATATTGTGTTAATAAGGACCAGTTGCATTTTCTAAAATCCTTAAGACTTAAAACATGGTTTTACTCAGAGAATACCTTGATTGCAGCAGAATTAGAAGCAAGTATAATATTACATACCTCTCTACATGTTGTAAGAACTTTGGATTTTTTTAAAAAATACAGAAGATTTTTTTTAACTCTTTCTCCTGATCGGGATTGTTTGTGTTTGATGTCGAGTGCCATGGCCCAGACACTAATTTTTCCTCTAGCACCAAGAAAAAAAAAAAAATAAAATAAAAGAGTAAACTTTTGTTCTGTGAAGTGAATGTTTCTAGAAAATAACTAATGCAAACAACTACTTTATTATTTTTTTTTTAAGATGATAGTTATTTGTCAAATATATGTTTTACCTCATCCATATTTGCAATTATGTGTTTTTGGAAATATGAATCTATACCCAGTTGTAACATAACTCATATATGAAAAGATACTTTCAGTTTTTAAACTAAAGCTTGGTTTATAATGGCATCTTCATCTCAAAAGCAGTAATATAAATCCACTTTTTCGAATTTAATTGAATACTTGCTTGTCTGAAACTTAGTTTATGTGTCAAAATAATTTTTTTACCCATCTGCCTGAAAACAGAAAGAGAACAAATTCAGTCATGTAATGTTTTATGAAATACATAACCGTTATAAAAAAGGTAATTCAAGAACTGTAAAAAGTTTGATTACAAGCAGGTTTTATATTACTAAATAAACAGAAATCCCACCATAGTATGGGACAGTTTAAGTCCAAATCAGGGCTCAAGTTCTTTGATTAACATTTTATATGTCATATGATTATTACTTAAATACAGACTCTCTCATTGATGTTCATGTGGATTAAGTATTTATGGTCACTGCTTTTTACTGCTCTAACATCAACAATGTCCAGGCCTGTTACCCTTTATTACATACAGTCAGCTGATGTACTATATAGCCAGTGGCCCATGACAAAAATGGACTGTACAATCAGAACAGTAAGAAAATCAAGTTGATACAACTAACAATTTCTGACATCTGATTTTGATGGAAATGGGACTATACATTTAAATCATCTGTATTCAAATACCTAAAGAGGAAAATTTATTCACATTTTGTAACATTTTAAAAGTTCCTTATTAATAGTTAGATCAAGTTTCAGAATACTGTGAGGAAATTTTCAATATATATATAAAATTCAGCAATCTGCTAATTTGTCCTTTTGGACTTCACATTTGGTTTTGACCAATGTAGACCTGCATGCAATCCGTCAAGGAGGATTGATGGCTGTGGGAAGAGGAGAGGTATCTATCCTCCACTGGAACAAGTCCCGAGAGGCACCTACTACAACTTCTAACACTTTATTATTGGTTAATTTGGGGGCTTCTTTCACTCAGATGACATAGCTAGAAGGATGTCACTGCACAAATCAATACCTACTGCCTTGCCATTGATGTGCCGGCTACCTTAAACAACAACAGCTGTGTCTACAATCATCTCTGAGTTGTTCAGGATACTAATTATTGTAAGCACACTACTCCTTATAACAAACAGATCAGGAAGATGTTCGTCTCCTAATGCATGCTTGAAGAGCTCACTGCACACTCCCCAGTAGCCTTTGCCATTTCATTTTCTGTCTTTATTGTTTCCAGAAATGGTTTCACTCCTATTCAAATTAAAATTTGTGTTTAACTGTGGCTTTATGTTGGGAAAAAAAAAGAAAAAGAAAAAAAAAAGGGGGAGTTGAATTTATTAATAGAAGTAGATGCTTGCAGTTCTTACACCAGAAGTGGGATTAAGAAGCAATATATTTTGCATACACTTAAATATTTTTTTCTGGACTTTTAACCTAACATGATAATCCAGAACTTTTTAAAGCATTATATGGGAATGAGTTAAACATACAGTTTAATTCCTCTGAGTGTTTTGTTGGAGGCAGTCAGTGAGTAGACCTGAAAGAGAATGGGGTTCTCTTGACATTGAACACAAATTTCTCACTTATTGTAAAAAGAAGTGTTATATTCTGCTAGTGTGTAATTAAGGGAGTATTCACACAGTGGAGAGCATGGACTAGTTCTATAAAAGCAAGCCCTCTACACAAATACTCCATGTCAGAAACTCCACATGACCACTGAAACATCTCAGATTCCTGAAATAAATCTTTGAAGAGGGGTAAGAAGGCTGTGGGAAAGGCAGATCTACTTAAAAAAAGTATTTGGTATTCTAAAAACATTTTACAGTGACCCTCACCAAAAGGTCTAAAAGAGTCATGGCTGCTACAGGATGAGAAAGTAAGTCCTCACATGAATAAATATTTAGGGGAAAAAAAAAAAGAATAAAGAAAAAAAAGAGGTCATTTTCATGGTGAATGAAGGTCAAAAGATTCCTGTAGGTTTCTGGACAGGGGAGTAGATAGCCTGGTATTTTCATAAATGATGTGGAAGAGGGGATGGATGAGGTGGGAGCAAAGTTTACTAAGACATTATTTGGGAAAATAAAGATGAAATAGTTGCAGAATGCAGAATCCTTCCAGTACCAAAGGACTGAATAATATGAGGTGAAAGTCACTGCAGTTAAATGGGTGAAGCATGTGGAAAAAACTCATAACTTTCCATAAAATGAGGAGTTCTTATTTGATTATTACTGCTCAGGAACAAAACCTCAAGGCTTTTAACTAGATATTTTTATAAAAACATAATTTCAAGTCTCAGTAGTAGTATTAAAAAATCCCAAACACACTAACAATGTTAGAAAATGTTATGAAAGTAAGAGAATTAAAACAAAAAACATCACTACTGCAGTGCTTCTGCGTCCTGAACAACGTGTGTATACACATTTTAGAGTACACTAACTATAGAATTTTCTCTAGAAAATTTAGCACTTGCTGCCGGTACATAAAAAGAGGACGATAGTCCAGCTCAGAGAAAGCAAACTGAAGATGATATTAAGTTATTTTGCTCCAGATTGAGATATATCGGTCATTGAAAACAAGTGCTAAAAGTTGAGAAGCCCATGATTTTCAGTCTAGCACTACTATAAAATGTAATAATTAAGATCTGCTTCCCAAGTTCATTAGGCCCTTCGTTATCCCACAGAGATAGAGAAATTTCCCGTTACTTCATAGACTTGACACATACTCTAAAGCACACAAAATTGGAGATTCTCAGGAATTCCAACTCAGGCAGAATTAAAGTCTGTCTGTATTATACTGATGCATGAATGAATAAACAAATCAATAAATAAATGGTTTTATATATCCAGTGACAATAAACAAAACAAAAGAAAAAGAGAAGAATCGGGCTACTGTGCACTACAGCAACTTTACTGAAGTAGCTGCACCTGAACTGGTTTAGAGAATACGAACTGGAAGATGAAATCCTGATGCCAATGAAGTCAAAATTTTGCCACTGACTCCACTGCAGCTAGATATATTCAAAGCAATGAAATCCCAAAGGAAATGGAGAAATCAGGAAAAGATGTCTGTAATATGAATTACAGCCAAACATGAACTACAGGCTTTTGAGGAAAGGTTGAAGACGCCTTTCCAAAAACGAACTCTGGAGTAAAAGAAAATTGTAGTAGTAGATCCTTTCTTCCTCCCTGCCCCATTTAGCAGCTAAATAAAGACAGTCTTTCAGGGCTGGACTTGCAGAATGCCGCAACATTCATGTAACCCTGCTCCTTTTGGAAGCAATCCATTGTCTTCCTAAGCCAAAAAAGTCTTAAAAAGTTCCAGAATTAGTATTGCATCTTTTAAACATGTGTTTGGTTTTGCCTAAATCAGAAAATAAGAGGGAGCCATGTCAACTAAATGAAACGTATCTGAAAACTAATAATACTAAGCTAAACCTGAAGTTAGTAACAGCATATCTAACATTCTAAAAAAAAAATAAATCATTTGTCAGTACTTTTGAGTAGTTAACTTTTAAGAATTCCTCCATTTCAAAACTGAAGCAACAATTCTCAGCAATCTTCAGATTGGCAGAGTTTTAAAGAGAAAAAGGAAGTACTACAGTTTACAAAAGTACAGTGCAGACATCTTCAACACTAAAATTACATATTAATGACAGAGCACTGACACAGGGAAAAAATGAGGGCTCAGCAAGGAGGGTTCCCTTTTTAAAATCCCTGAATAGCTAAAGATTATTTTGCAGGCATTCACATTCACAATTTTTTATAGTTGTAGAGGACTTAGAAAGACACATTTAGCAGCTCTTGAGTGACTGCAATATTCAGAAGGTAGAGACTGTTCTTGCCTGGTAGGTAGCTCGCTTTTATTTTCATTTCCTGTTCAGGAGTGAGATTACTGTTTGGGGAGAGTTAAATCTATTTCAGGCATAAGAATCATTTATCCCTGGAGGTGCTGAGCTTCGATTAATAGCTCTTGGATTCTTCTTATTCATCTTAACTCCAATTTGTGCTGCTTGGCACTAAGGGTCCAGTTTGTTCCTTTCCTCATTTTCAATTCTCCCTTCCCCCACCCAGTGCAGTGTATCAGAGAGAGCTTTCATGCTGCCACCTTAGTTTAGGTATATATTTTCATGTAAAGTTAATGTTTTACACTTGATTGCTCAGTATTTCTCTCAGGTGGAGAGTCCTACTGATACTACATAACTTGTATGCCTTTTTGATGTTAATAAAAGTCTGAAACAATGTTAAATCAGAAATAGATCTGCTCTACATGTTATTTTTTAAAGCTAGCTATAAATCAATATGACATCTGTTTCAGTATTTGATGTCTCTCGATTTTAATTTTTGTGCAATAAAATCTTGGCCCATGTTACAGATTAACCACCTGTAAAATTATAGTTTTGTATACTGAAGCCATTTGCAGCTGTAATACAAGTACAGATTTAATCCAGAACTCTTAAGCCTCATTTATTTTGTACAGTTCAAAAGCACTCAAATCAATTTGCTGAAAATCTGATAAATAGTTAGGGCTAAAATCTTCTCTGAGTGTGCATCTCACACAAGAGGGAGATTTTGGATCCTCTTTCATTTGTCAGATGCTTAAACAAGAAATCCTTTAACATAACCACTGCATTGTCTGCTGCTTTAATCGGTTCCGATACTCACTGCTGAATCCCACCTCTATTTTTCCCTCACTGGCAGAAAATTAAGTCATCAACCCCAGGAGTGGAAGGGGACCAAAGGCCTGGGTACAACACCATTTTTAACTACTTTGAAACATTCCTTAATTCAAAGGTCATCTTACTTTCTGTTAGCCTAATGGTTTTACACTGCTAGAGATCATGAAGCCTGAAAAAGCCCAGCCATCTTCAGCCCTGTCAAATTAACATCAACGTGCCAAGATCATACGTATGTGTATATAAATATATATACACACATATGATATATATATGTATATATCACAGCCCCATCCAGACAACGAACATGCTATAGAAATAGAAATACCTATTAACTGTATATAGTACTGAGGAATTCTGCTTCACCCTCTAGCATCTTTATTTTTGATTCTTCCTAATACAGCCTAGTTCGCAAGCATCTATCACTCCCAGGCATCATAAATACTTCTTCACAAAATCTATGGCCGCTGATTTCCACGGCCACCACTGCCATTTTATTAGCAGTTCAGAGGTAGACCCTTCAATGGGAGCAAACCTGTCCGCCAACTTTAGAAAATACACTGCAGACAGGAACAGGCAGCAGAGTTGCCTTAATGCGATATCCAAGGATTCTCTGGCTTAGTGGAATCCTTGGCTGGCACAGAACCAGCAAAACTGCTTCCTTATTATATAAAAGAATTAATTTGTTTATCTTTAGCAATGCAATTGTTAGACAAAATGAATATTGTTACCGTTCCTGAAGAGGTTTCCCATCCTTTTTATACATACATTAAAAAAAAATGAATTGTAACATATTTTGAGATTATCATTTGACTAGAGGCAGGAAAGCCTATTCATGAAAGAACTGAAAATACCAGAGTTGCTTTCAAAACTAAAAAGACAAATCAAACTGGTGCTAGTTTAAAATGACTAATCCTAAACACTTCAAATTTTTTGAGAAATGTAGCATGTCAGATGAAAAATTAACATGATGAAAACATTAAAGGAAAAATATTGACAGCTGAAGGAAAAAAAAAAAAGGAAAATGTGAAGAGGTAAATGAATGTATATCCAAAGGTTGCATGTGCAATCTTGCAATACATATACAAGGAGTAAAAAGTCAATGAGGATGAGCTGAAAAGTCCAAAATGTAATCAAAAGTAAGGAAAAAGGAAATATGAGGCATAAAACATCAGCTACACAGCAGTACTGAGAAGATTGGAGAATGAAGTTAAGAGAGAGTGCAAAAAATGATAAGAAAATTAAGGGTAGAAAATGAAAAGCAGATTGCATGAGGGTTTGAGATAAATCAGAATTTTTTAAAGTACTTGGAGAAGAAGAGGTCAGCAAGGAGGAAAAGAGTAGGACCTCTCAGAAATGGGAAGTGTAATTTATTCACAGAAGAGGTAGTTACTGCTATCAGTTTAAACAAATCTTCATATCAATTTTTAGAAAGGAGGATATGGAATGAATACTAGACAACAGTCATACATTTTGCATTTCTTGGGTTATAAAGAGAAAATAATGAAAGAAATTTTATCATTCAATGGGAACTGATGAAGCAATTGTACAGTGTGTTCAACTGGACTGCCTGGATCTGATTTAGAGTAGAGGTTTTTGGAACAGAGTCCATGTAAGGCACTAAGCACAGTAACAGCCTACTATAAATAAGTCATCAAGTTTGATCAAACTGGGAATAAATTAGATGCTCAGAAGTATCAAAGGAGACAGGGGAAAACTTTTTCTAGTATTACAAAAAGCTTTTCAGAAGTAACATTTTAGCATCTGAAAACAAGCAGAGGTAAATAAATCCAAAACTTAGATAATCCAACAGGTAATTATAAATTAGCTTGGTAAATTTAAGTAACGCTTAGGGTATATGTGAGAAATTAAGGCAACCAGTTATGCATCTGTAAGGATGAGATTAATAATACCATTACATACGTCTCAGAAAAACTTATTAATCACTGCTTTGTGACATAGAGCCCAGAAAAGTTCGATGACAAAAATGTATTTTAATATATAAATAAATATTTTTTTTCTTCTAAAGTGCTTTCATTATTACTGAGTCGACTGAGTTAACTTCCTTGATATTAAAGACTTTACAAAAATCTGGAGAACATCTTCATTTGCTACTGATTTCTATAATAGGTTAGAAATTTGGGCTGAATGAAAAAAGAACCCCATTGCCTTTCAGGAGACAGCATCCATAAGAGCAGTGAATGAAGGAGAAGTCTACTCACCAACAGTGATTAAGAGTAAACACCAAACAGCTGCTTCATTCAGCTGAGGAATTCAACTTTCCTTTTCCATATGTTTTCTGAAACAGCATGGAAAAACGATTTTGCCTGACCAGAGAACAAGGAATAACAATAGTCTTGTCTGGGTACCTTTGCCAAACCAATAAATCCCTTTAGAAGGGATTTAGCACCAGAATGTAGTCACAAGTAATTGATAAGATGCTAAAACACCAATATCAAGGTAAATCTGTGAATACTTCTGAGATTCTCTATTGTATTTATGTTACCTTTGTTTCTAAAAGCATCCATAGAATTGGATAAGACCTACAAGTAAATTGTTTGTTCTTTCTGATACCTAAAGTCCAGGAATAGAGAGTTAAACAAATGTGAATTTTAGCTTTCACACAAAAAGTTTCATCATTCTGCTTTGTTACATTCATCCTGAAAATATGAACTGACACAAGATCATCACAGAGGTTGATAATGTGTTTTTACTTCTATATATCTAACCTCATCTGAAACCAAAAAAGCCAATCTGCAATTTATGAAGACTACAATCAATCACTTCTTCACTTCTAATTACTCCAGCTCCTACTGAGTACATCTGTCCTTAATGCTCCTAGATTCTTATATTCCACTTCCTCTGAACCAGCAGGGAAATATTCACCAAAAAAAGTAAATAGAAAAAAAGAAACTAAATAATTCTAGATTTATTCAGTAGGCCTTAGAAAAATTATATTCTTCAGAAGGGCTAAGCAATCTTAATTTGGTCTTAATTTTGGTCCACGTTAATCTGACTCTGGCAGACTTACCCATGTATATCAAGAAATTATGACATCCTTGTGCCTTTTCTACACCAGTGGTTTTGAACTTTTGTAATTCCTTCTCTTTCAACTCTCTATTCCCCTCCACCGATCCTTTACACCTTAAGGGCCACTCTGACCTCTCCTTACCACTGGGTCTTATTTGCTTGTCCTTAATATTTGTAATGGTGGTGCATCTCACCAAAGAGAAATGAAGCAGTGCTTTAGACCAGAGTGGTTTGGATCTTGTGCATATTTTTTTTTTCTAGCTGATCTAACCAAGAATAGTTGCTTTTGGAAAAATAAGTTGACATTTTCAGAAGAAGTTTAATTGGTTGCATTACCAGTTTCAAACATGCTTAAATATAAAATTTAATTACCGAATTATAACATGAAAATAGCATGAAAGCAACAAGCTGCCTGAATGTCTGTAGTTTATGGATACAGCTGACCTATTTATATATTGACTGAATACATTAGGAGAAGTCTCTTCTCAGAAGATTTAGGTGATATATGTTCAGTGTTGTGTTGGAGTTGTATATGCAGGTTTGACAGCTGCATGAATGCAGAAGGGGAAAAACTATCAAGGTCTACTGTTTCTGATCTTTGCCCCACTTTCTTCAATTTTCCCAATTCCTTCACCTGCTAGCAATTTGGTCACATAGTAATAACAAGCTGTGCTTCCATCATATGGACTCTAGTCCTTTTGTTTCCATGCATGATTTTTTAATGCTCCTTCTTCCAATAATGTGAAGATACCATTCCCTGTTCAGAAAAAAATGAGTCAAGACATTAAGGTTTACCCCCATTGGAATTCAGACCTCAGAATATATCTACTTTAAAAAATGTTTTAACATATCTAACTTAAACTTGTTAAGAAATTATTTCTTAGGATTACTTTTCACACAAGATAGGATTCAATTCCACGTTAACTTTGGTGATGTAATACATTTTACCTTAGGAAAGCAGTTTAGCTCCCAGGGTATTCTTCCTGGCTTCCAGCTGCTGCTCCAAAAGAGCCCAAATCTCCCATAGGAGAAAGTAAATATCTGTAAGCTCCCATGTAGGTGTCTTACATACTCCACAGCAGCCTAACGGCACAAGACACTCTGGCCTAGACCTAGCACAGGATTAAGTTATGTGTGCACCCATTCAGCTCTGTTCTACTCTAGGCTTTACCAGTTATATGGAGTCCACTGACTCCTTCGACCGTAATGTATATCAAGGCACCTGGTATGAGGACGCTTACCCTCAGACTGAATCCCAGCTGCAATCTCTTTAGATTTGTCATTTGGAAAGGAACATGAAGGCTCCATCTCATATATGAGAAAGTTTGCTGAAAGCAGGAGTTATTTTAGTTGTTCACTGGAAATAAATATAATGCAGAATATAATGCTCACTATGCCTGGCATCAATCCACAAATTAAGATTGTCAGCAAGCTGGAGTCTAAAGAGCACAGTTTTCAGTAGTCAGAAATCTGATATAGATACTCAATGCTTATAAATATCTTAAGGATGTATGTCAAGAGAATGGGGCTAGGCTATTTTCAGTGATGCCCAGCGACAGGACAAGGGGTGAAGGGCACAAACTGGAACACAGGAAGTTCCATCTGAACACAAGGAAAAACTTCTTCACCTTGAAGGTGACAGAGTACTGGAATAGGCTGCCCAGAGAGGTTGTGGAGTCTCCTTCTCTGGAGATATTTGAAACCTGCCTGGACATGATCCTGTGCAACCTGCTGCAGGTGATCTGGTGCAACCTGCTCTAGGTGATCCTGCTTTAGCAGGGGGGTTGGACTAGATGATCTCTAGAGGTCCCTTCCAACCCCTGCTGTTCTATGCTTCTGTGAAATCAAAAGCATTCTTTCTTTGCCAGGACATGTTACTCCATACTTACAAAAATCAAAGCTTATATTATTGTTTTATCATTATTAATACATGGACAGCTTATTCATGATATATAAAGTAGATATTTATTTTAATTTTTTAAATAATGGGGAAAAGTCTTGCAGGATGTAATAGTAAAGCCTCCTTCACAGAAGAAACATTTAACAAGACCCAGACAGATGATCTGCAACTGTACATTTGGGATAATAAAAAGATACAAGTGCTTATTCTAACACCACTGTGTTACCTGTGTATTATGATTCAAAGATATTTTGCAACCTAAGACACACCCAGACCTCTTTATTTAGTGTTACAAGAAGACATACAACCTTTTATGCTGTGAGGCAGTTCCTCAATTTCTGTGTTATGTTCTTATCATATACAGGTCCTTTTTTCTCAATGGCTCTGGTTTGCGAGCTTTTCGTCTATTAGGTGATTGTTTCTAACGTCCCAGTATTTGTTATACATATATACAAGTATCCTGGTTTTAAGCTAGGATGGAGTTAGTTTTCACAAGAAGGTGGGAGGGGACACAGTCAGGATAGGTGACCAAAACTAGCCAAAGGTGTATTCTGTACCATATGACTCACGCTCAGCAAATTGCGTTGTGTAAGTACCACATGGCCACTTGCTCACCCCTCCCACACAGTGGGATGGGGAGGAGAATGGGAAAACAAAGGCAAAATTCATGGGTTGGGATAAGGATAGTTTACTGGGGCAGCAAAGGGAGAGGGAAACAACAATAATACTTATAGCAGAATATACAAAACGGGTGACAAGCAAAGCAATTTCCTCACCCCACCAGACACCAAATCTGTCCTGAGACACCACTCTTCCCCAGCCAGCCCCCTTTTTATGCTAAGCATGATGACATATGGTGTGGAAAATGTGGTAGATGTAATCTAAATAGACTTCAGCAAAAGTTCATATAGTGCAACACAAGAAACAAGATAAACTATAGAAGATAGGATTTAGAACTCTTCATTAGTTAAGTAATTATCTAAAACAGGTATAACGTCAAAACTATCCTGTCAAACTGTTATTAAGTGGGTTTCTCCAGGGTTCTGTGTTGGCAAAGATCTTTGCTAATGTTTTGCGAATAATTCTATGCAAAACTGGGGGCATGCTAACAATAAAAGGCAGAAAGTCCTCATCAATACCAAACAAAAGATCACTGAGTAAGAATGAGATGGGCAGGAGGACTGCAACTAAATTTGAATGGTACCACAGAACCCAAGCTGATGTGCTTTCTGACTATGAAGGAGAAATCAGCTGAAGACAAGTGAAAGGAAACATTAAATTTTGTTAGCTGATGATAGATCAGAATTGATAAGTACATACACACTCCACAAGGCAATGTCTTGTGGTAATAGCTTAGTTTATTCTAAATGGACAAGACCTGGTACCATTGGTGCAACATTCTCCTTAGACTCTCCTGTCCTGAAATGAGTACCCTGTCAGTCCTCAGGAAGATATATCCACAGAAAAGGCAAATTCCCAGAATAAGAATGGGAACAGAGAAGAATAGTTAGAATGATTATCAGATTACCAGTTTGCTGAAAGCAGGAGTTATTTTAGTTGTTCACTGGAAGTAAATATAATATAATTTCGTCAAGCCAAATTATTGTGACAGTCAAATATAAATCTATAAGTATACCAGGAGGGTAAATATTAGAGAAGGAAAAGGGAATATTGGGTCAAGAGCAAATCTGATGCATTTATACAAACAGTTTAATACTTATTGCATGTAGTAGAAGGAGAATAGATTGGATGACAGAGAAGGTCATAGGCACTATGTAAAATTGTTTTATTTAAGTTTTTTTAAACTTTTTATTCCTTAATGGATGCAACTGCAAAGATATCCCAAATAAAATAAGTCATGATATCAATGAACTCATGTATAACATAACAAGTATTTAAACAAAAATCAGTCCCCTGGCTAAACATTAAAATTTTTAAAACATACAATTAATTGATGAAAAAATAGCTCCAAAAAGGGTGTCCTTGCAGTTGTTGGTTTCCTATCTGGTGGGGGGGGGGGGAAAAAAAAAAAAAAAAAAAAAAAAAAAAAAAAGAAAAGAAAAGAAAAGGAAAAAAAAGAAAATTAAAAAGGGAAAAAAAACCCCCAAGAGTTAATCATAAGACAGGCTTTGTTTATCACACTAATGACCAAATATCAGGTTACTTCATACACTTCCATCACACAAAATTACAGCTTCTTGAATTAAATCTGATTAATTAAATTCAAGTAAAACAATTCTTTAACAATAAATAGGGCCTCTATTCTTAATGTGACATTGCTTTTCTTCAGTGTTACAACAAAGGCATTATCAGAGCAAGTGTTTTTTTTTCTTTAATCTTTAACTATGCTATATTTTCAAATTTAGACGCAGTCACCTCTCCAGTGACAGGAAAAAAGAGGACACCATAAAATCTATGACAGAAAACCATATTTGTATCCTATCTGATGCAGTAGAGTTATGCATGTATGTACCTAAGAAGGGAAAGAGGTGAGAAGGTAGAACTGAAAGAGGTGCTGGGCTACTGGGAAGCCGAGAGAGCTGACTGATACAATGCACTTGACAAGTCACTTAATAGGAGTACTGTTGTGTACACAACACTACAGTGATGTGTAACACTGTACTTTAGCTGAAATATGTAACACCAGACTGTATGTCCCTGAAAGAGACTCCTTGGCTATCAACTCTTACGTTCTTCTAGCTATTACAGGCAGCTAAGTCACATAACAGCAATGTTGTTTGGTTATATGATATCAGTCATTCCAACAGAAAGCACTTCCAGTTCACGAATGGTCTTTATATTTAGCATGGAAATTTTTATCATAAAATTAAGTCATAGTCTGCTAACGTATTTGCCTGTATGATAGGATAAGGCTCAGAGCCTTGCTGGTGATATTGTTTAGGGATGCTTTTGTTTGAATTTTAAGTCCCTGATTGCCACAGGATTTGTCATACCAGTGGGCATTCAAGGTATTAAGCAAGCAGAAAGGTTGCTCCTGAGGACTCCTGTTTCATCCAATTTACACAGATGTAGCTGAGGGTGCTCTCAAGGAGCAAATAAACTCCAGATAG
Source organism: Balearica regulorum gibbericeps (assembly GCF_011004875.1). Lineage (NCBI taxonomy): Eukaryota > Metazoa > Chordata > Aves > Gruiformes > Gruidae > Balearica > Balearica regulorum. Next base: position 34,260,506 of record NC_046185.1, read on the forward strand.
GAAACATACTGGCCCATCTCTGATAGAAGTTTATTAACAGGAGTCTGCACAAGATGCCAAGCAGACTCCATGTTTCATGTCAATTTTACTTCTAAAATAGGGAATAATATTTTCTTCCTCTTACTTCAGTTCAAATTTGCACCTTCACCAGATTGTGGTTCTAATATTTTTATCCCAGAATAGTTCTCAGCTGAAAATCCACATCTATAAATTTTGACTCCACTGACCACCTGAGACATCCAGAGTAGCAACAGGAGACTAAGATTTTCTAAAAGTGAGTCAGACTTTGGATTGAATTTTTAATTTGGTTACTGCTAGGGAAGACAAGAGTAGATATTTCTGTTTCAGTTTTTATTACTATTATTTGTTTATAGTTATACATTTTAATTTATTGAAAATTACTGACAGATTTTATTTTAGTGGAATTTTGGAAAAAAATATTAATAAAATCAATTTCTCCTTAAATATTCCTGTCTGGTTCAAAAAAAAAAAGAAAAAAAAACCACAAAAAACCCCCACAACCAAACCTTATATTTCCCTCAATGCTTGTTCATTCACAGCAGACCACAAGAGGAAGATAAGATTCAATATCATTAATTTAAATTAATACTGAAATGAATACAGTTTGTGCTATTATAATTAAACTAGGATAGATAAGAATGGCTGGGAACTAGACTGATGACACCTAATGTTATTTATTTTATATCAACCTGTATTAGACAAGCAAATCTACTAGTAAGCTTACCAGACACAACGAAAACTGGTTGGGGGGGGTGGGGGCTTTGTTTATTCATTTTGTTTTGGTTTGTTCTTCAAAATTCAAGCTATCTGTAGGACCAAACACCAATGAAGATAGTGGATGAACATATCCATCTGAAGGAAAAGTTTATGGTCCAAGGGAATGGCACATAATCTTAACATATCTGACAATCTTAATTTAAAACCAACCCTGCTGGTTTAGGGCTATAGCATGTGCCAAAGACAGTGCTTAAAAAAACTAAATGAAAATGTTGTGGTATTGTAAGAACAAAAACTGTTAAGGCATTCAGGGTATCACATCAGCGTCAATACTGTGATTTACTGGTAGACAACGCAGAGAAACAGGTTACAGATACAAGCACTTCAGATACCCATGTGCCACATACAGTGTCCTCTCTGAAAAACTAAATCAGAGAGGTGAGAAAAGGCTCTATTAACATATTTGGGTTGGGATTTGCTAACATTCTAGAAAAATACCTTTAGAGTTACTACAAAAATAACATTTTTGGGTGAGATAGATACAGTGCAGTTAATAAAGCAATTAGAGAAAATCGTCAAGGGACAGAAACAGAAATATCTACCAAAATGAAGAACGAATTGGTGCTCTCATCAATTCCACTGATAAAGAAGTTGAGTATGAGCCAGACATTTGAAAGAATCCTTCAGTAAGAATAAATTCACTATCACATTCACCTGAAATTGCTTTAGTGAAATTTATGACAGAGGTGGAATCTGTACCCCTTTATTTTTTGCCATAACATTCTAGAAAAACAAGTTCTAATGTTAGGCATATAGCCTGCAAAACTTAATATTAAGCTTAGTCTTTGCAGTAGAAAAACTCTCATTGACAATGAGAGCCATAAGAACAGCAAATACTTTAAATTCTGCTAAATATTTAGAGGATTGAGTTCTTGATCAAAAAAATCTACTTATTACAGCAAGAGCACACAGTCAGAGGGATCAACTCTGTTTACTTTTATATAAATGAAAAAAAACCACCAAATAAATCACCATTTACATATAAGAAAATGTTCTTACTAGCTGTTGGATTATAAACAGTACTACTACTGAGCATTCATCCTAAAAAGAGATGGTTTAATGGCATTAACACTTCTGTAAAATCAAGCAGCAATTTCATAATGGCTGAAATATTACATGCTGTTTTTCAACTAGAGTGAATCATTCCCTATGTATTTTAAGTTACAATAGACTCAACTTGATGAAGTATGTAATTTGAAATTCTTAAGTTTGTAATTTGAATGATTACTTTGTCTCACTGTAAGCTGCTTAAGCTTTTTCATTTATAAAGCTGAAACATTTGGCTACACAAACATGGCATCAACATAACTTGTCATACAATCCTTTGTTTTTTAATCATCTTCTACTGATAATCTAAATGATGATTAGTCTTGTCTCAGTGATTTCTTTGCTCTTCTAATACACATTTGTATTAATCCCTACTACATATTTTCATTTATTCTTAATTTTTTTTTTTTTTTTTTTTAGAACTAGACCATATTAAAATCCTTTTTAAAAACAAAAATGATTAGAAAATAACATTTTAAATGTACATGAAATTGTAAAAAAAAAAAGATTTTGGGAATGCCAGATGTTACACTTAGTGCAGAAAGGCACATTTGAAAATCAAGTGTGACCTACTGCCATTAGCTGTAAGGACTGAAATTAAAATCTTTGAAGGCTGTAGAACATTAATTTATATATTAGAAATATTGTTTTCTTACTGTGTTGCACTATGTATACTATATATATAGTATCAGCTTGTCTCAACATGTACAGAAATTTGTCATCATTTTCTCAACATTCTGCTATCGTAAAATTCTAGGACTTTCTGGAAATAATTCAGAGATTTTTCTATTGTTTGAGATTATGAGGAGGGACTGACAAGGTTTTTCAGTGACACTGTTCAATTGACAGGAATACCAGGAAATTAACAAAGCAAGAGGCCTCTGGGTCTCAAATTTGAATATGCAAGCTCACTACTGGTGAGAAGAGAGTCAAATCATACGTCAGGTAAAGCTTGATGAAGATCAGTCAGCATGCAGCAGATGGTACCAAAGAATACTGTATGTCTTCCTAAAAATACTTGAACATCCAGTACTTTAAACTAGGGCATCATGCACACGCTGCATATCAAGCTTGCCACAGAAAAAAGTTAAATCCTATCTAGTTTGGCTAGCACGACTTTGCTGGAACGGTCATCATGTGAATTACATGAAGAAACACTCTGCCTAGACAAAGAGCTGCAGAGATGTTGATCCAAGGCACTCAGTTTCTCTATGGAGTTCTTTAGGGGCAATGTATCTGGACAAAAATGGCTTTATACACTCAAGTTGCACTCAGTAAATTCATGTTACTTGCAGTGATAATGACAGTATTTAAGAGAATACAAAGGGCATGCAGAAGGACAGAAGCATATGCAGAAAGCAGAGATACAAAGCAAGAGTGAATGCAACACCTACAGTTCAGCTGTAGGCCCCCTAAAATTAGCCTCTTTGGATTCTGGATTCAGCCAAGAACCAACATTTTAGCTCATCTCTAAGCATTCAGATAACTTGATTAAGTTATATGCATAGCCACCTCCATGGAGTAATATTTGCAATCATCAGCACAATGGGAAAAAACCCAAACCAATCAAAACCCAAAAGAATCTAAGATTGGTACACTTGCAAAAATGGAGAAACAAACTGTTTTGCTCAGAATAGTTTTTCTGAGCTCAAAAAGCTTAGTCTCAAAAAGACCAAGATAGTGTGAAGCTTGAACTGTGGGAAAGAGAATCCAGAAAGTGGGCAATTTTATGCTGGAACTCCACAGGATGATGCAAAGCCAGCAAGCTTCGAGCAAGCTTTCAAAGAACAGGACTGAAGTCAGTTCACCTGTGACAGAAACAGATTTATACAGTCAATGACAGAAAAGATAAGATTACGAGCAAAGCTGGTGAGGAGCCTGTTGTGGTCATTAGACATTAGAAAGAGAAGGTCAGAAGATTTATTTCAAAGAGGAGGGTTCCAGAATAGACAATGAGACACCTCAGTAAGAAATACAGGTATATTGCCGACTGCACAAGCAGGAAATGAAGTGGAGGATCAGAAGAAATAGTTAAAAAGTGAGAGCAGGAAGGAGTATTTCATTTCTGAATGGCTGTCTAGAAGAGCTAAGTCTTATTTAGGAGAGAAGACTGCAAATAAATCAGTGGAAAAATGCAAAGAGGTCGAATAAGGGATTTTAAAGGACTTTCTTAAAAGTTGCTTTTCCTAAAAATTGACCAACCTTGACAGTATTTTCATTTTCAAGTTTTTTTAGTTTGACAATCCCTTAGAAGTAAATGGATTGAAGTTCTGATTCTTATGCGTACAAGCACAGGCACATAAAGATATGGAGGTGCTTGGTAGTGGCTCCACCACTGGGCTATGTTCTCAGATGGGTTTAAAATAAGCATACATTCCCATTTTTTCCCCTACAAACTAAGCAACTGATTGGTGTGAAATTTCAAAAATAGAGCTGCTTTCATGTCTTTAACTTTCTATATAAACACTTTTTCTGGATTCTCTCTCCTTTTTTTTTTTTTTTTTTCTTTCTTCTCCCCCTCCCCTTTAAATAAGATGTCTTTGAATGTGTGGTCTGGTTAAGATCTGTGTCTTCTAGTCATATCTGTCAGGGATAGCTTTCCTTAAGACAGGTGTCTCTTACACAAATACAAAATCTTGAGAAAAAGTATAATGGAGAGTTTTGTTTCATTTTTTAAAAGATAGAGATTTAGAGTAATTTTCCAATAATTACTACTGTTTTAAATGTAAATGCATACATATTGCCCACAAATCTTATCGATGTCGTTGGGAGAGAGAAGAATATACCCACGTAGCTGGCAGACAAACAAGCTCACTGTGATGAGGTGGGGAGGTGGAGGGAAATGAACGGCTGAAAGTTGGTCTGTTCATGTGAGCAGCCACATATGGAGCCTTGTTAATGGCAGAAGAGCCAAAGGCACCTACAAACTTTACTGAAAGGGCCAGAATGTTTTTGAGAAGGCTTCTGTCAGTTCATGTGTTCTGGAACATTATGTCCTGGGCCAGATGCACATTTACACTTACCTACTGAGAGGTGCCATGTTCTTCATGGCATTTTTTACTAATGCAAATCCACCCCTAGTTTTTCCTTCAAATTAAATGTGTGAAAACTGCTAGAATAAAAACAACTGGGGAGGGAGAGGGGCAACTTGCCGCAAAGCTGATAAAATGCCTTTAGTCTTCACAAAGAAAGGGGAAATTCCTCTATTCCACCTCCTTACTTTTCCTTTAAACAAGCCCATTCCTCGGACATTTTTCCATGCTCCTGGAAGCCTTCTCTTCAAACATCTTTTCCTTACAGCAACTGAGCTTTTCACTCCAGTTCCTTAAGCAAACTGTGGTAGACCACCACAATGCCTGTTTCACAGATCTTGCTGTTTCTTAGCAAGGGACAGACAACTTCTGTATTATGTCCTCTGAAGCATACTGGTCTGGAGAGCTTTCGGAATTTATGAGTCAAACTTGGAAATCCTGAGACTTAAGATATTCTCCCAATAAATTTTATTATTAGGATGATTACAGTCACTTTAGAAAAGGAAGAAAAGGAATCAGTCTATGAGAGTTTCCTTCTATTTTCTTTTTCACCGCACTCTTAGCACTTGCATTACAGCCAACTACCATAAAAGCCTAAATTTAAAATAGGCTAGAAGTACAAGCACTGCTTTCATAAAATATAGAAGCTAGTACAAAAATACCCCCATAAACAGAAATCAAAACGAGATTCAGAAGAAAAGAATCTGAGAAGCTAACATAAATACTTAGAACGTACACTTGAGGAATACTATGGCCTCAAACTTTTACTAGTGATCAAATAATCATGTGGAGTCTGGTGCTCATTCTTATTAATGCACTGGCAATGGAGACTTATGGATTTCTTAAAGAAGGAATAAATAATAGTTGCGCATCTCTTACATACTAAGGAAGTCTAAAATGGCCTTAGTTTAAATTGGGATCTCTCTTGGGATATGTGACCACAGATCCTTTGATTTGAGGATTTTGGACAGACAAATGTACTATTCCATAGACACATGGCCAGGAGTAACTTCATAGGACTGCCAATTAGAGTGTTCTTCCCCTATGGAGTCCTCCCAGGGCAATGACCCTAATCTAACAAAACATGTAAGTAGAGACTTAATTGTAATGTCAACAGAACTACTCATGTGCTTAAAGTTAACCATATGCTTAAGGATTCTGCTGACCAAGCGTTGTATCATCTTACTACTACTGCTCTTTAAAAGCAGTGGTCAGAATCTCTGGTTAAACCTACCCATGTACCGAGATTTTCTGGCTCCTGATCACTCAAACAAAAGCACAGGAAAGCCTGTATTACTAACCAAATGCAGGTGATCTCCTGCTGTATAATCATTCCTAATCATTCCATTCCATTAAGTTCTTCATAAAACTCACCTCTTCCAGTTTAGTCACTGACACTTTGCATGTTTAGGTAACACCCAGGGTCCTCTGAGAAAGTGAGAAAATTCAGCTGAATGAAACCTAGGTGCATACTAAAGTTTTAATTCATACTATTCAATAGAAAGAAAAATCACAAAGAATATTTACAACATTTAGATGTCTATCCTTTGTGCTAAATTTCTTTGGTTTTTATTCTAAAAAATAGTATTTTTAAACCAGAAACCTGTCCTCCAGATTTAGATATTTTAACAGAAATTAAAAGTTATTAGCAGGCATGGCTGAAAATAATAAAGATTTCTGTCATGTGTTATAGTGGAAAAATCAATATAAATGCAAGTGACTGGAGTCATAACAAAGACCATAGTATGAGACTACTAAGAATGGTTACAACTTAAAATATCACAGGAAGCCAAAAATGAAACAAGATAAAGATATATGCTGTCATAGAAACTGGTGCTTTCAACTCCAAGAAGTCCATTGCATCTTTTGGATTATGTGACTTCATTGGCTATGGAAAAAAAATTTAAAATAATCTTACAAACCTAAATAATTTCTAGAAACTATTCCAAGTGTGACATTTAAATATAGCCCTTCACAAGACTTAGTGCCGTACTCAATTTTGAGAAAAAAATTAAATGCTTTCAAAACTTCTAACTTCTACCGCAAACGGGAACATACATAGGACATATCCTAGGAATATTAGCAAGAAAATACTTACACAGTGGTTACCGATAACCCATCAGTTTGCAAAACATCTATCTAGTGTAGCAGCATATGGGGGGGGGGGGGGGGGGAGATAAAAGAAAACCAAAACATTAGTAGTCATCCCAGGATCACATTGACAGTATTCCTAACAGAGGCACTGCTGTCTTTGTGGGCAAATTTTAAGGATTTAATTCTGCATATTAATAGCAGTAATTAATTAATAGTACAATTCTAAAAAGTCCATGCCAATCTTATTCTGCCTCTTGGAACTGTGAGCAGAGAAAAAAAATCCTAACACAGGACAAAGTATAATATTGAAGTGTGGAGATATTAATATACTCTTTATTGCTGTTACTAAATGCATTTGTTCAACATGTTTTATTTGGTTTCTGCTTAAATTATATTGATTGTAATAAGTATCATATTGTGCAATTCTTTTCCCTGTATCATCACTAAATAATGTGAGAGATGCCATGAAGTGGTCTAATCTTACATTGTCTATCTTTGATTTTCTACATGAAAAATAAGAATAGAAATTATTTCCTTTCAACATGCATATTTTATGCATTCATAGTATGTATAATGGGGATTTTTTAAAACAAATATTATTTCTTAAGGTGCATCAGGCCAAGATGCTTACAATTCAACCACATAAAAATAGTCTGTAGCACAAAAAGAATATTCACTTAGTCTTGGTATAAACTTTGGTAAAAGAAAACAATTTTCCATAGACAATATACCATCTGTCTCTAAACCATGTGAAAAGAAAAGCTTTTAAAATCCAGCCGCTGCTAATGTGACATGTTGAAACATTAATCACCCCCTAAGGCCAATATAATTGTAGCTCCATGTTAATTACCTAACAATTAACAGCAGTAATTTCCAAGGGGCAATCAATGAATTAGCTTGTGATTTTCCCACAGACTTCAGTCCCACACTGCCAGCCTGAATGCATTTCAAACTCTGAACCATGGTTCATCAATGACACTTCTGGTGTATGAAATAAAAATTCATTTGCACCCTCACTAATTAGGCTCGATTATATCCCTATGTGTATTACAAACTCTATTCACTTGCACAAAATCTCTGCCACAGGCATTTTTCTCCATTTAAAAATTCGTTTTCTATTAAATTAGAAGGTCACCTAGCAGGAAAATGTACTAATCAAGATTTTATCACTAACGAATTAAAGGGTTTTAATAAGCAAGTTTAATTAAGTTATCCTAACAAGTGATAATGGCTATCTCCAACCTATCTGAATGTTTATGCAAGTATAGGTCTAGTATATGCAAAGTATCTATTTGTAAATATGAAAAAACATACAATGTAAACACATAAAAATATGTGTTAAAATATTAAACAGGTTAAAATATTCTCTGAAAATGTCCCCATACTTCTTTTTCTCTACTATTTATTACATCTCTGTACAAAATTTTACCGAAGATAGGGTTTCTGTCTGCTAGTTCAAGAATCTTGTGACTTGGTCACATAATCCTGTGGTAGACTCAAATACAGCTTGGTTGAGTAGGATGTTATCACCTCCTACTGTCCAGACATAAACCTGCTCTTGGTATGAGTCAGTGTTAATCTGCTGATTATTAACCATTAATATAAATAGACCAAGTTGTCATTTGCTTAATTTGCTATTGACGTATGAACTTTTATTCTTTAAAGATTAAAAAAATTAAGCATTGAGTTGACATCAAGTAGTATTATGATTTTCTTTTAACTATGTTTATGTTTTATGAGCATGAAGAAGGGCAAATTTTGCAGCTAATCTGTTCAAGAAGCCAGAGTGGAAAGAATGAATACATTACACTTTCCCTCATTAGACTTAATCAGAATTCCAGTAGTATCACCTTTGTTTGTGCAGGGAACAAAAATGTGAATCCAATGTGCTAAATTTGCATCTTCGGTTTCAGGAAAGATAATTCCAATATTGCAAATGTATTTTATCCCATGATTTATATTCCATGGGAAACAACACACTCAGGTACTAAGGACTACCCCATTTTCTCTCCCAATTACTTTCCTTCTCCCAACCCTTCAGGAAAGGATGATTAACTTGGCCAAACAGAAACTACTCATCCTCATGCTCCTTAAGTGGTATATTTAAAGGTTGCAGCTCTGACCCAGTACAATTCCAACATCTGTTCTATAACAAATATAGAATCACAGAATCATAGAATGGTTTGGGTTGGAAGGGACCTCAAAGATCATCTAGTTCCAATCCCCCTGCCATGGCCAGGGACACCCTCCTCATTAAAGCCTCATTAAAATATGAAATGTATAGATAACGCTTTCCCTCTCAGCAGGCATATTTTAGGTTGTGGATAGCCATTCCTGGATTATAATCTTTTTTGTTAGATGTAGTACAAGGTACCTCCAAGCCAGCAGAGATACGTGTGCTGAGTAGCTAGCTCTGTGTTGCAGGTTGACAGTCTGATGGTCCTTCAGCTGCTTTCTCTCTTTCCCTCTTCTTCCCAGAAACCTTCTTTGCTCAGCTCTTCAAAGAGGGTGAGAGAAGCTCTCCTCCTGCTAAACCCGCTCAGCAGGTTCACTGCAATTAAAGTTTTGCCAAAAGTGAAATTCTTCTAAATTCAAAGCAACTGAAACAAAATTTGAGTATACCTGTCAAGAGTCTTTGTCAGTAGACCAGCTCACAGTTTGCACTTTTGTCTCTGCCATGTACTGTGGGAATCTTTTTCACTGAGGAAGGGGAGGCTCCTTTCACGTCTGCAGTGCAGAGCCAGGCTAGGCCAAATCTCAACTCCATTGGGCACTGCTCCCTGTTTGTGAGGGAGAGACTCACTTCTGGGGACCACCAGGAAGACTTGGTTGTTCTTCTCTTCTGGGGGTGTGTGAAATCCTTTGGCCCAAATCCTGGGCTGTGCTCAAGACATCTGTGAAGAGGAGTTAGATCGGAGTGCACACGTGGAGCTCATGCAGCAACAGCACTGCGGTAGCCAGAAGGCTGCGGGTGCATACCCAGTTGCACAGAGCTGCAGCTTTGTTCCATACTCTCTCTACTACCCTGCAGTAAAACAAGGGATTTGCAGGCATCTCAGCAAGAAAGATCCTTTCTGAGGCTGATCTTTCCCCAGCCTCACAGTCAGATCATGTCCGCCTCCCTTTAAATAGAATGCTGTTGGGATTGCAACCCACAACCCTCAGTTTTATTCTCATTGCTTGATTTAAATGTCTAACAACATTCACTTGTTTCTGCTGTTTGACAGTGCTTGTAGACGATAATGCTTCAAACCACAAGTCTTGACTAAGAAGAGACCATGGAGGTTTTATCATCCTCTCTAAACCATCCCTTAAAAAGCTACCTGCTCTTTCAGAAGAGGTGACATTTTTCTAATATTCTTTTCTTAAAAAAAAAAAAGAGATTCCACAATCTTCCTCAGCAATCTACTCTAATGCTTAGTTATTACATTTATTAGAAAACTTGTCAAATTGCCTGTTCTTTGTAGGAGAACACCCTTGCTGCTTAGCTATTGGCTCCTTCACTGACAAATTCTTCAAACTTTCTCTTCTCAGTTTGCCCAAATGATTTCCTAAAGAAATAGATGGCTTTACAGTTGAGAAAACATTTCTAATCTTCATCTCCTTCCTCCTGGAAATATGCACTTGCATATGAAACTCAGGTTTCATATTTAAATAGTAATTTTCTTGCTGTCACATTTGTAGGCACATGCTTCCAAATTAAAAACCCATGCATCTTTGCAGTGTAAAAGGTAAGACACATAATAAGAACTTGCAATGTATCATTTTAAAAAATGCAATATTTAAACACATACCTTGACTTGTGTGTATGTGTGGAAGTACTCAGTTGCTTAAGGCTGAGAATACAAAAAAATCTCTTCAAAGTCTCCTTTTCTTGCCACAAAATATAAATATGACAGAAGACCTTAGGCTATATCTATATTTGCCTTTGGTAAGAGTGTTCATGTTTGAGCTCAGGTTCCCCCGGCTAAGTGATGAAGCCAGTTGCATCCATATTGCCAATAAGAACAAAATTTTTCCACTTGGAGAAAGACTTCTCCAAAGAAAGACACCTTAACAGGCAGCCTGGAACCACTCACCAGTTAACCTGACTATATAGAGATTTGTCACCTTCTCACTATATGACCTTCCTTAGTAGACAGGTCAGGTTTTCTTCCTGATTCTGGAAAAAAAGAAGTTTCAAGTTAGCATACAAGACTTTATCATCTAGTCCAGATTTAAGCTGTACAGAGTAGCTACAAAGAATAAGATTCCTAGGGCTATGAACAAACCAGTTTTAGACGTAACAGGCTGCAGGCTTCTAATGCTTCCCTTTAGAAACTATTCTTCACTATAAAAGATTGCTTTAATATTCTTCTAATCTTGCCTTGTCTTAGTTTCATCATCCTCCATTTAGCATGTGAAAAAGCAGTTAAGGTATCATACCTCAAATTCATAGATGTAAGTTCAAGCTTTTCTCCAGACATGCTGAGGCTGCAAGTCGTCAGTCCCAGCTTTAAACCAGTATCTGGTCATCCTGTCAAAGAAATCAAAGGAAGCACGATACAATAATGGCTTAATCTCTCCCTTGTGTGCTGTTGAGCTTAAAAAATAATATGCCTAAGCCACAGTTGTACATTGAGTTATCCAGCACTTTTAGGTGACTCCTAAAACAAAGGAGTCACGAAAACCTAAACAGATTAAACAAACAGGGCAGAAAATTATAGGTGTGCATTATAGCTGCAAATGCTGTGAAGAGATAGAAGGAATACCACTTCTCCATCACATTCCAGGGGAATGTTGCCAAACAATTTTCTTCCACAAAACACTTGTCAAACTTTGAGTTTCCTGAAAAGAAAAGAGAGGGGAAAAAAAAAAGGAATTCCAAAACTAATTCCATTTCCCATAATACCACAATATAAACCATTTCTATTTGCACAGTTTACTCCATAGGTCCACATCTACGCATTCACCATTGCAAGAGCTGAGACTTCAACAGTAAGGGCAGTGCTCATAATGTCGCTCCAGGTTTACAGGAATTATCGGTGGATTTTCTTTTCAGTGGGAAACATGGGAACATAGCAGAGACAGGTGAAGCCACATGCAGCTTCCACACTCAGTATGGAAAAAGTGAGGGGCTGTGGGAAAAGACAATCCTCTTCTTTTGGGAGGCATTTCCTGGGAAAAGTGGAACTGGAGTGGAGGATCAATAGAGGATCCAGGAGTGATGTTAGCAGGCATTCAAATTGGAAGAGTGGTGGCTTAGGAGGGAAGATCTCTTAGTTAACAGAAGATGGAAAACTGTTTATGCAAGATGGAAAACTGTTTATGCCTGCTGAGCATACACACTCAGTTGCGCTGTGACCAATAGACTCAATATTTCCCAATCTAGGAAGCACTCTTCAAGGCAGAAAAGGCTCAGGAACAGTGAACATAATACTGCTTGTGGTGTCTGAAAGAATACTAGGGAGGAAGAGAGATGCAAATGGCATTATTCATGTAGGAAAAGAGCAATGGGCAACAAAGCTGAGATTTAACCAAAACGTTCTGAGATTTAACCAAAACCAAAATTCAACCCATTTCCTCCTTCTTAGAGAAAGATAACAGGTAGGAAGGAACTGACAAACAGAGCTATTGATTTTCTCTTAATTATTTCTGGAAAATATCTGATATTTTCTTGACTTTCCAAGTTTGATTCGAGAAAATAATTCACCATTTCTGCCCTTAACCACATGTTTATTAGTCACAATCATGAGACAAAAATCATTGCTTTCATGTATTTGCCCACTAGCCCAGTAGAAATATTGACTAAACAGTAAGGAAAACTTGGAGGGAACAAACAAAATAAAACCAAAATTCCTTTATGAATTTCACACACCACTGAATTCCGTAAACTAGAAATATAGTTTCTCTGTTCTCACTCCTCTCTCTCACTCTCGCTCTCTTTTTTTTCTTATTTGAAAGCAGTGGAAGGAAAAAAAAAAAAAAAAAAAAGCCTTTTAACATCAAAAGATTTCTCCTTTCTGTTATCCTTAGAAACACGTTTCAGGTCATCAAAGAATATTTAGCACTTAATGATTTCTCAATGAAAAAGTCAATTCTTCGTAAAGGAACGCTTGCTTCCTATCAGTTTGCTTAGGTACTTGAAAGAGGAAACCAAGGAAAATCAGAACTTAGACAATAAAAAACCCTGTGTAGACTCCAACAGGCATGCATGTTGTATATTTACTATATGTGAATAGTATACGCTGTATGCAGAAGAAAACAGATTTTTCTCTTTTCCTGTTTCTCTCATCACCATTCGTAATTACATTCTATTTCAAGGCCTACAAAAATGATCTCTGTTATTAGAGTCTTATTAACTTAATCTTTATTAACTTCCTTACCCCTCAAATATTAACTTCCTTACTCCTCAAATATAAGTGTTATTTTCACTGTATGTCTACTGAAAATCAGCCCTTGGGACCTTCATGTTAATATCTCAAGAACATCAGTAGATAGATGCTCCAACTAATTCACAATTCCAGCAGTGGTACATAACCTTATCTCAACTATGCAAATTAATTTAGCTCTTGACATTTATAACACACTAAGAAATGGAGGTATTGGTGTCCAAAATTACCTTCCACAAAATCAACATGTTTCTGCCAAAGTTTTCATCATCTGTTGATTCAATTTCAAGTGGCCTTTGGATAGTTCTGGTTCTGTGCTTCTGGACAGGCTTCAAGGCAAAAATCAAATTTTAATAAAGATCAGTGTTTTCCAGTGTGCACATGTGCATTCTTGAGCACAGGTTCACGTGTGTCAAAAGAACTTCTGTTACTCTCAGTGGGAAAGTAAAGGTGTACAGGACATGATTCTCCTACACTGCAGCGTTCTGGGAGATTTAATATTTTTTTCCCCTTTCTGTCTTGGGTCATAACCCAGATTCTCCAAGTGTTTCATATGGAAAGCAAGTTCTGTAGAATACCATAAAAGAGCTTTTAATGAGGACACTTCCCAGGACTTAGAGGATGCCTATACACTAGACTACATTCTGGTTTTTGTGTGATATTCCAGAAACTGTCCCACCTTACTTGGCTACTGGTTCTTCTTGTTTATATCTCCATCCATCTCTTGTATTGCAGAAAAAAATATTATTTCAGTCTGAATTTTTAGGTCTTCTCCCTGGATGTGAAGACTGACATTCTAATCTGCACTTTATATCAAGTAAAGGAAGGACTTGCACATTTTAGGGTGCACCTTCTACACCCACCATTCTTGGTTCTTCCACCTTCCTGAAACCAATGAGCGGGCAATTTTGGTACATGTTTATATTTCTATACTTATATATACATATAAATATGCAAAACATATACATGCATCTGTTCCTGTTCAGAACTGGCACATTCTATTAAAAAAAAAAAAGTAAATAAAAGTTCTGGTGAATCAGAAAAAAAAATACAAACAAATAAAAAAACCCTGTGATAAAATTTAGGTGGAAACACTCACAACTCTGGCAAAATTATAGATCTACAGGAGAGTGGCAGGTAGTGAGTACCTGTGATGGAGGAAAGGAAAACCAACATTTAATAGGAAGAAAAGACAGTTCAAAGAGAAATTCAGGAAAAAGCTCAAACCCACAGTGGGTTTAATAAAATCTCAGCATTGTCAAATGGCCAGAAGGAACTCTAGCAAGGTAAGTTAAAGCTCCTTCTCAGGTTATTGAGGCCATCCTGCACCAAATAAAGTGTCATCTCTCAAGCAGTGACTGATCTTTATCCCTTTAAATTCCTCCTTAAAACCTACCTTTTGCCTCTCTCCCTACAAATCACGACCATCTGGGAGTGGTTATCCTGGTGGCCACCTGTAAGTATTTAGGCCACTGTGAATAGCTTATGTGTGCACCTGTAGTTACTGTTATTGCATCTTTCTCCTCTTCGTATTCATTGCTCCAGTGAGTCCCAGACCATGAGGTGTGGGGGAGCTGGATGCCTCTGCATAATTTTCTGCCTGTGCAGTACAATAAAGCACCGATGCTTTTGTGCAGTTATAGGCGTTATCTGAATATACTTGTAATAGGCAATGTGCATCCAACTTGGCAGGCATCAAATAGCCTGGCGCATCTGCTGTGAAAACAAAGGGGAAAGATATAGGTCTGTGTAACAGGCATGCACGTGCATTCCTGGTAAACTGAAGAGATGCTGTAGAGTCATCGTTATCACCTGAACTTCTGCTGGTTTTGGACGAGTGGTTACAGAGCTCCAGCATTCCCCAAGTGCATTAGGTTTTCAGCAGAGAAAAAAAAAAGTGTTTGTTCATTTGTTTGAAGCTCTGCACTCCTCTTACATCTGTCCTCCTACTTATACCAGATCTTTCTCACTATTAAATCCACTTCACCATTCCACACCTTTATCTTTAGATACACATTTTCACACCTGGTGGTCATTTTCATACACCATTCTGCTGCTTCACTGCTAACATTAGCTGCACATTCTCGTTCATATGTTTAGGGATGGTGTAAACACCTGATACAAGTTCCTGAAGTCTGCTCCAATGGAGACTTTTGGCTCATAGTTTCCCAGCAGTGTTCCCCCACACTTTTTAAGATTGCCTTTGTTGTTACAAATCCAGTCTCTTTTTTTGAATTTACATTCTCACCGCCTCCTCTATCACTGTGCATTTCTGTTACAGGCACATCACAAACTGCTGGCTGCTACAGTAAATGTAGATGATGGCTTGCCTGTAAATTAGATTTGTGTGTGTAAAACCCATGCTTGTTTACACACTGGAATGATGCCAAATACCCGCTCAGATGAAACAAAATATTTATAAATTGGATAAACTGGAAACTTACGTCTTTATAGGGTGTTCAGAGTGGATCCAGGTATAATTTCCCTTGCCCTGCCCCACTTTTAATGAAAAATTTTCTCATTAAGGACTATTAAAAATATTTCATTTGTAAAAGACACAACATTTTAATTTATACTCAGAAATATTAAAGCAAAGCTTTAAAACAATCCTTTATGAAACAAGTGATCTTAACTATTGTAATTCGCATGAATTTAATTACACCGATTTTTAAAAGTAATTTAAATATTGCTTTAAGAGAAGTTGGGGTTTTGCTACCGTAATAAAATAACTTGTTTTATACAAGATACAGAAGAATATAATTTGATCATTTCTTCTGTTAGCCTTTGTTACATAGATTTTTACATAATCATTACTCATAATGTTCTGACAGATAATGCTATTACTAGCGTTACCATCTTTGCTATTATTATAAAAAATCTTCTGGCTTTGTGAAAATTTTAATTTATTAAAATGTAATAAAAGCACATCTAACATGAACCATAATTTATGAAAATTTTAGATGTGCTGCTTGACATTCATGTCATCAGGCTTCAAAAGTTTCACATCTGAAATGTGAAATTACACAGATTTATAAAGATCCTTTTTCAGCATGTTAACTGGCACTATCTTCTGTAAAATGTATATGTTTGGCTTTAAAGAGACAGGCGCATGTAATTTTAATGTCAGCACCAGCATCACCAAAAAGTGCCCTGGCAATCAGTGGAAAGGTTTAATAGGTTTCCTGTCTTGTTCTTAATTTGCTGAAATTACAAAATCAATACTTTCAGTTGTAGCTGCAGCTACCCGTTTTACTGCTTTAAGATAAAGTCTACAAGAAAGTAACCTTCACTTTCAATTTGTAGCACAGAACATCAGGGTTTTCTTGGCCACTAACTAGTCCTTCTTTTCTCAGCCAGTATGAGACATTCTAGATGTGTGATGTTGCCCTTCAAAGAGGAAAGATACATTTTGTATTAAGCATAGCTCTCATCAATGACTTGCTTTGTTTATTTTTAACATCTCATTCTACCCTCTCCTAAAGTCACCTCTGCACGGGTCGTTCATTATTTCCCTGTTTCTCTGTGTTGTGCTTTGAACCATACTACACAACTAAGTGATTGTAGCTGAAATGGCCTAATCTTTGTTTTACCTCCATCAGTCTCCCTTCATAACAAAGGAGCATATTTTTCTGCTGCAGTTAAAAAAGAAGGAAATTCTCAATAATCAGTCACATCTTTAATAGTGAACATGACTGCCAATGTAAAAAGGCTCTGAAAGGACCAAAGAGAGGACAACAAGATCAACTCATCCAGTAGAGAGGTCAAGCTGTTGTACAGTGCAAGAAGGAAAAAACAATAACTAAATACCCTTCCGTGTGCTGCTCTGTTACGCCTCTCTGCTCTTTAACTACAGAAGTAACAAAATCATATCCTCACACTTGCACATGATCATCTAGTCTTCCAACTCAAGTCCAACCTTTCCAACAAGTCTTCTCCACTCAAAAATTAAAGTCGTAAGATAAAGCTTTGACCCTCTTTGACCCTGTTTCCTAACCAATTAAAATGTTTGTAGGTTTGGGGTTTTTTTTTTGTTTCTGCTTTTCTACGCTAACCCTCTTCCTGAAATCCTTTCAGCATATAAGCCCTCTTCATCGCTTAGCTGAGCAATATTCTGGAGCTGTTAGCGCTGGAGAAGGAAGGGCCTTGGCTTGCATGGTCCCCTTCTAGTGAAGCAATAAAAAGAATGTTAAGCTGTCGCTCACAAAAGATTGCAGCATAAGATCTCTCAGTGCCTTCCACCGATGCAAAATGTATTCACACCAAGGAAAAAGAGCTCTCAACACCTGCTACCCCAAATGTTAATGAATACGCACATACATGCACACACACACGTGCGCGTAATACTTCTTCGTTCTCGGCCATAGCAATTTCACGTTGGAAATTTTACTCATAAACAGCACACGATGGAGTTAGGATACTGTAAACAGAGAGCACAGTTGATCAGGAATAGAATACAGTTAATCACACCAGGAAAACCGAGCCTCCAAATGCCACAGCTCCCTTGCTTTATGCTCTGCTTTTTTTTTTTTTTTTTTTTTAACTAGCTGCTCAAGGTAAAAGCATGCTATTCATCTTGTGGTGTACTCTCTATAAATGAAAATTCGGACTAGATCTAGAAACGATATTCCACAAAAGGAAACAAAGGCATTTGTCTCTGAATAAATCAAGAGAAATGCCAAATGATTCAATGAAGATCACTTGTGTCACTTGTGTTTGTTTTGATTGGTCTTCCAGTGTTTACAGCACTCAACTCAGCAGGCTCAGAACCCCAAATCTATATTTAATTTAAAACATTGCACCATCACTCAAATCTTTCAGCAGCCTCACTACAGTCTAAAGAACAAGGGCAGAGGGACCTGTTTACATGGAGCACCTTTTACGTGCTCCAAGGGATCACAGAACAGTTTTAACTATATTATATCAGAATTTTAAAAAATGAAGGTTTTAAATGTCATTGTGAAACAAAATGTTTACCACTACTTGTAGGATTTTTGCCTGCATTGTCTGTCACTTTTCAGATATCCTCAATGAGAGCTCATATTGCAAGACAAGAAAAAACATTCTAAAAGCAGCTTTAAATTCTGCAAAATAAGATGAATCTCAGCAGCCTTAATTTTTATCAGAATCAATATGCTGATCAGCAAAAGTTATGTAATAAAGACAGCTATCACTACAACACTGTAAGCTTTGTACAAATTTACATCAGTTTAGAGAGTTAAATAAAATAAAGAACACAGACACACACACTTACTTAGATGCCCCAATCCTGTGAGATGCAGAAATCAAAAGTTTTACAAAAATAAGCAACTGCAGGGAAAAAACCAAAAACAACCAAACAAAAACAAACAAACAAAAAACCCACCAAACAAGAAAAACCCCAGACAAACTAAGCATACACAGGTACTCTTAAAACATCTGTTTTGTCATAGGGAATGAGCCCTCAGTTTCCATTAACTTCAGCCAAGGTAGAATCAACTTGCTAATTCGCAAAAGCAGACCTGATGCAGATGGTGAGTTACTAATGTCGTATGCAAAGTGTCAAACAACAGCAAACCTCGGTGTAACCACGATGGTAGCATGCATTGGTGCAACGTTACTGCTGTGGTTTTCAATCCTTGTCAAGCTGCCGGTGTGAAAGTCTCTCTAAGTAAATTTAGGGGTCTCCCAAGGGAAAGGAAGCTGAGGTAGAAGACAGTTTAGAAAACTAGATATGGTTTAGCTTATGTTTACCGTCCAAATTTTCCCAACGTGCCATTATATTTACAGGGAAACCTGTTTCCTCTGAAAATCTTGGAGGTTTTGTGCATTCACCTTACCTTATCATTGCCCTGCCGGCGGCCGCCAGCCCAGAATTGGTTCCCCTGTCACTAGCTGGGACCTCCCAGATACAAAGTTTGATCAAAGCCCATCACAGTTGTTGGCTGCAGGATAATACTCACTGTAAAGCATACTCCCTCCTCAGTGCCTCAGTCAACCTTTCTAGGACCCTGGACATGAGGGTGTCGGAGCGGAGGGGCCAATTCTGGCCCCTGTACCAGCACCTACATGCTGCTTCGTGGGCACACACTGTTACCGAACCAGCGCAGCTCTTCTCTAAGCTAGGAGCCGAATAAGGCCAAACCTGCAGCACCGAGTCCCCATTCCCACACTGTAAGAGAAAGCCGCATGTCGGGAGGGGGTATCCACAGGTTTCAGCACTAGGCAGTCTCCAGCCTTCAGGAAAATGCACAGGAGAGCCCACTGAAATTAGCTTCTGCCCTGGAAAAAGGAGACAGTCTTGTACTGCTTTTCCTCCTCTGACCAGAAATATTTGTCCGGCGTCTGTGTTTCTTTCAAGCCTGTTGTGCTTCTCAGCAGACAGAGTAATTTGACCCAGAGGATTTTGGCTATCTGAGCTCTGCTTAATCATTTGGCCCCATTACATCACTACAAAACAGTTCAAAATAGAGGGCTCCTTTTAATAGATTTCTTGGTTCAGCTAACAAAAATTATTCAAACTTCGGTTTTAGCTGAGCTTATTAAAGCAGGACTGTGTTTAAGTTATAGTAATTGTCAATAAAGTCTTTTATAGCAGATTTAACTCAGCATATTTTAGATCTTGCCAATTTGAGACAGTTTCCATAAAAAGGAGAACAGCAATGTTACAGAGTGATAACTCAAAAATGGAAAAAAGGAATTATTTAGCATAAAAGGAATTATTTAGCATAGTAAAAGGAGGTATAACTAGGAGTAATGGGAGGAAATTAATAAAGGGAATATATCAGTAGGGGAAAAAGAAAAACCTGACTGTGAGTTAACCAATAGAAAAATCTCCCCAGAGAGCAAAGAGTGGCCCACTGCTAGGCAATTTTAAAATAACTGGCCAAAACATTACCAAATAAATATACAGGCTGGAAACGATTCTGCGCCAGTACAGAGAGAAGACCAGGCTACCGTTCTGTCCTCTGCTTCTAAATTTTATGAAAGTGAACAAGTAAATTGAGCTTTCTGATTGACAAATCTAGTGAAATTCAGAATCCCGTCTGCTGAGATGTAATTGCACAGCTTTTATCTTTCCCAGCATCAGAAGAAGGGGGGGGGGGGGGGGGGGGGGATGAAAAGAAACGTGTTGGGATTGTTGTTTGGTTGTTTGTTTTGGTTTTTTGTTTTTTTTTTTAAATTGACATTCATATTGTTGCTCTGAGTGATTAGTTATATTTGAGTTATCTAGTCATAATTTGTTCTTTGACAGACATTAAGACAACAAAAATTATTTGCACTAAAAAATGCTGCATAACAACAACTTAAATTGTTATTTTAAGTTTTTAATCAAACATTTTTAACTGTAAAATAAAACAGAAAAGCCAAAGACTCTTACATATAGACCTTGCAGTCATATCAAAATACAATAATTTCTGAAAATTCAGAATCAAAACTAACATCCTTCTGAAAACTCTATTTTTCAGGACACTACACAAACCATTATGTTTATCCAACAGAAGTTAACTGAGGCAATTCTAATGTATTTGTGGGTTTTAATATTATTTTTAAATTTTTTTAAACATACCGAAAAACATGCACTTTTCAAGCTAATAGTAAGTTTGCTGACATGAAGGAAGCTATAGCATACTCATCAGACAGCAATACCTGTCCAATAAAAAGGATTAGGCTGTTCTCCTGGTGGTGGGTATTTTGGGGTAGCACAAAAGTTTTGAGCTATTCGATGACTACATTGATACAGCAGTTAACTTATTTACAGTAGTCCATAGAAAAACTTAATCAAATGTGTGAATGAAAGTACAAAATAAAAATCCTCTGAACAGTTTCTGTATGTATTATGACAATCACATAATTTGAAATAAAGAAACAAAATAATCAACAGACTTGGGTTTAGTATCATTACATGTGAAGCATTGCAACAATTTTTAAAAACATTGGTATAATGTTTAAATATTTTATACCTCATTCAGGATTTAAAATGTATCTTTTTCTTTTTCTTTAAACATTAAGTCATATCTTAACCCAGAAATTTACAACAACATACTATAAATCCTTACATCTAATAATTATTTTTTAACTGCATCTGCTGACACAAAGTTAATTTCAGTCTGATCTCCAGTGAAAACAGGGATCACAACAGCAACTCTGACAGCCTCGGACCAAACCAATGTTAAGCTGCACAGCTGTAATTTTGTAGGATTAAACATGATTCAGTTTACTTTTGATGTTGTTTTGGCTTGGCATGAGCACTTTACAAGTTTGGTGGCATTTGAATATGTTTTTGCTTATTCTTATTATGCAAGTTCAAGCACTTCTGCTAAACCTTGTGCTCATCATATGTTTGCAGTGATATGTCCTCAGTTTTTAAGAATCGAAAGCTGTATTTCTATATACAACAGAGAACTTCTTTAAAAACAAATGGCTACAGAACTCCTCTACAAACCAGAATTACATAGATTATGTTACACAAATATTTATGTTCTCATTTAGCAGTTTTAAATAGCATATTTTACCATGTAAAATAATGTTTTGTAGTGTGATTAATATTACCAAAAGATTAATGCATTAATTGGTGTAGGGGGGTTTAGGATTATGACTTTTTATTAAAATAAAAGTATAGTGCACATTTGTTGTCTTTGAACATGTAAAATTGGGAAATAGATTTTTCGATCTTCCTGGTTATTATAGCATCTAGCATAGAACATCTAAGTACTCTGAGTTTGCATGTAAATATACAGCTAAAACACACAAGTTACAAAGGAAAAAAAACAACAAACAATACACAATTCAACTTTAAATAAGATTTTGTAGCTTAAGATCAGTGTCTTGTTTGTTTGTTTGGTACAAAATAAAATGGTTTCCTAACCGGGTCCTCCCTAGCAATATTGCCAACTTTCAGGCTATAAAAAAGAAACTGGAGTAACAAAACAAATGGTCATACTGCAGCTAGAAGCTTACGATTGTATCATAGAAATATTTAAGTCATTACCATTTTTACCTTTAAAATCTTTATTCAAATCTATTTGATCATTTCAGAACAAAGTAACTCCAACAAATTAATATTGATACTGAAATTTATGCACTCATCAGAAATGATTCAGAGCAATGTTGTTTTTACATAATGCTGTGACTCACCATTTACTTGGAGGGATATCAACTGATTCACTTGTGTAAAAAGTGTGGAGGGTGAAGTGGAAGTGAAAGATACACTTGAAACACAGAACCTCTTCTGTCTCTAGCTGCCATGATGTGCTAACGAGGATAGTGTGTTTGTGCACGTTCATAGAAATTTCAATATCCATTCACCACTTCTACCTATAGGTAACCAGTACCTCTGGAGATGAAGTATAGTCTTATATGGATTGTGGTATAACAGTCACCACAATGCCAAATTCAGTAAGATATACAAACATTCAAAGAAAGAATTTACTCCTTGAAGAACCTGCTTCCTTAAAAATAAATAGTGTCCATGCATGTGCTTCATTATGACATGCTTTAAATTCAATATTTTATCACCTCAGTTATATCCACCCGATAAACAAACAATGCAACATGACTCTGGAAGCTGATTTTTTTTAATATATTTTTTTTTCTACTATTTCAAATGTCACATCTTCAAAACTGAGGTAACTTATATGAAGCACACCATAAAAATAGGCAAGGAAATTTTAGATAATATTCTATACATTTAATTTTAAATATCTTTCTCTCTGGAGAGAGATAGAATTGCATTTTTAAAATACCCCATATTTTAATATTAAAAGTTAACTATAATAGAGTAATTGCAGAAATACAGCATTCTATAAAGCATCTTCCCTTCAGAATTTAAGAAAAAGCCAATATTGTAATATTTCTCCTACTTTCTCTCTTTTAGTTCATTTTCTTAATTTGATTCTGTTCACTTCCCTTTGCTTTTGGCTTTCCTGCATTCTCTCTCTTTTAACACATGTAGTTAATAAAAATCAGATTTATAAGCCACGTATTCTAATTCTTTTCATTTCTAAAAAAATAGGTACCTGGGAAAAATCGTATCATCACAAGTAACATCCTTCTGTATACTGTGACAAAAACAAAAAGCTGTTTCAGTAAGGTTCTGTTTCAGTACCTTACCCCTACCCAAGCAGGTAGATAAGGGGATCTTTTACAAGACAGCGTTGTCACTCTGTGCCATGTCAACTATTGGGAATAGAGAAACAGTAAGGCTAGAAAACAAAGCATTAGGACTTTATCTCTTTTCTCCTTCTTCAGATCTACTACTTATTAGAATTGTTTGATAATAAAGACTAAGTTTTTTTTTTTTTAAAAAAAAGTCGTGACAAATGTTTGCACTCAACTACAATAGTTCTGTGCTGTGCAAAACATGAATACACTCCATAGCTTATTTATTTACCTATGACTGTTTAGTAACTTATCTGTAGTTATAAGACAACATGATTTTCCCATTTGATTATGTTTTGGTTTAATCACATGTATGTAAGTCTATATTGCCAATGCAGAATTTTGCAACTGAGCTTTTACCTTTTCCCTAGTACTATGAAATTCAGAAGGCAAACCACACGCTCATTCTAACAAAGCAATATAATAGGGATGGAGAGGAGAAGCAATTTGGAGTCTATAGGAAGGTTACCATAAAATTTACATTTTCCATAAAATATAAGTAGCCACCATTTTGCTGTAATCCCAGAGCAGCAACGAAATGGTGGTACAGAAGAAAACTACCCTATCATCAGACACATTTCATCATTGCTTCTATCCATCACTATCTTCTTTCGGTAGCATGATTATCATTTACCTTTCTTACAGGCAACATCCTGCTCCTAATTTTATATTAAAAATCAATAGATATAACATAGTAAATACTTAAGGTGCCATTATCAAACTAAGACTACGTACTATAGCAAGTCTTTTTTTTCCTCCCCCTTCAAACTGCAAAAAAGTACAGCATAGTGTTTCTATCACACACTGATGAACACATCTCTTGGAAGTGCTACTGTATGAAAGCTGTATCCTAGAGGTAGAACACATGGTATGGAATATGGCTGCTGCATTGGTCAGTATGGTATTTTAATTATTATATGATAAAGTATACATAGGTAACACTCAAAGGACCAAAATTATTTAAACTAATTGTTTTTTATTGTAATCTACAATGTTGCATTTTGTGAAGCATTGCGTAGTTAAGTGAATATATATACTGGCATACTCAGTATAGAAATGTATATTAAAGCATCAATTTTGCTAAGCAATGCCATCCCTTCTTGGTTAATGCATGCTTTTCAGAAGGTGTGGAATGGAGTAGCTACTTGTATAACGAGGGAAACAGTATTCCTAGACTGGTGCATGTATATTCTGTGGTACTGCGCTGTACATACTAAAAGGATTCATAAAGTTCATCCTGTAATCTGTAGAGAATCACTATGTGCTATGAGTTTTATTAACTAGGTCCTAAATTTATAAATCTGTAATAAACCAGAAAAGTAATTTATGTAGTATATTTTCTAATACTATGCTTGGTGTTTATTACTATAAATATGTAATGAAGTTAAAATGGATGATATTTTCAAATACAGTATGTCATAGGAAAATGTTCTTATTTTTCAGATACAAGTTGAATATCTTAGATTCCAATATCATGTTTTAACTAATAAATCACATAACACAAAAATGTAGGTCATTTTATTAATAATGGATACTGAATTTAAAGGTTTTTAGAAAAACTTTTTGAAAACATCCTTAACGATGTAAAATTTGTTTGTACAAATCTGCAATTACATACAAGTAAAACAAATGTCCTGTTCCTAAGTACTCCCATTCTTTTCAAGTCAAAGCAAAGAGTATTTAGGTAACACTGCCACCTATTGCTTAAACATTATAGTTACTAAAATCTGTTGCAGTTTTTTTTGTCACTCGTCTTTGCTCTTTTGACTACTATGCTTTCATTATTTCTAATAACCAAATCCGATTTTCATATTCAAGGATCTGCCTTCAGTACTATGGCTATAATTTATCAGGAATTAATAGAAACTTTGCAGAAGAACATTTCAATATCTATGAAAGTAAATTTCTAGAAAATACTAAAAAAAAAAAAAATCATTTAAAATATAAAATCATTCCAGAAAAGGAACAAAATAATATTATTCAGGCTATAACATGACAAATATTGCAAAATCCAAGTTACTCGTTAGATAAAAAGTGTCTAATGTCATCCAAACTGACATGATTCTTGCTAACATTTTGCAACTGGTTAGACAAATACTCAAATTATAAACCTACATCTGCAGTACTTTTAGAGTCACAGATATAAAAGTATGAAAATAAGTTAACATAAGATCAGATCTAATTCTTTTCAGTAAATAATTCTGTTTTCAGGAGAACCATCAGATGATCACTAACTCCACATCTATACAAGAATCATATCACCAGAATAACATTAGCCTGCTTGAAAAAAATAAAAATTAAAAAAAAAAAAAGGGGGGGGGAGGAGAAGAAAAGGAGGAAAAAAAGGAAGAGAAAATTATTTCTACTTGTTTAAAAGAATAAGTGAGAAACATATATTTGACCATACTAAGTAAGGAAAGTCATATGAAACCATCAGGAAGAGAATTGTTTCAATGCAAAATAAGGCCAGTTATATAAACTTATATAATATAGGTACTAGCTAAGTTCATTTACAGTAATATAGAAAGATTGCTTAGTCTAGAAGAAAATTTATTGTTGAAAGGCATCTTTTCATCCTCAGTGTGTTAGTCAGTCTGCGTCTGTAAAATAAGTTGACTTTACGTCTTCACTACAGGAAAGAAGCTGTGTATTGTATAAAATCCCTTATACTCTCTTGTATTATTAGAAGAAAAACTACAAATCCATCGTTCTTGTGCCTAAAATTGTGCACAGTCACTATGCAGAATGCTGACATTTGCCCTATATTAAAATATCTCACTATGACTCCAGTTGAATTTCTAAGATTTGTGAAATTACAAGATAGATGGATGCATCCGAGAAGAGGAAAAATAGAACATACTTTAAAAAATAAAAAGAAGGGTGTGTGTTTTGTTGCATCGTTTTTTGGTTTTTGGGGTTTTTTTAAACTAAATGCAGTATTTTAATTCTCAAAGTATTTAAAATATCTATAGTAGTGGAGAGAGTTTTAGGGTTTTTTTATAGTGACATAAGGAAGATGTAAGAAGGCTAAAATTCTTATCTACTTAATATTTTTTCTATAATAATAACTATATCCTTTCTAAAACAGAACACCAAAACAACGTATAAACAAGAATTGTTCTTGTGGTTGTGGACTCCCAATCTTTTTCCCACTCATACGGTTTTACCCTATGACATTTTTAACCATTTCCCTGCTATTAGAAGATCGCCCCTCAAAACAGTCAGCTATCACAGCCAAGCAGTGTACAGAGCTAATGTCAGAAAGTGTTTAAAAAATGACTGATTTCAAATAAATAACTACACACCTACACACCTATTTTTCTCTTTCTGGTTTATTTCTTATTTCTACACTCTCAACGCCAGTAGCAATAAAAGATTCTTGCACTGATGTAAAGCTGATGAAAGCCTGAACTTTGTTTTCTCTTTTTTTAGCTCTTTAAATAAAATGAATATTCAACACCTAGAAATGTTATGTATTAAAGGAAAAAGTTGGATATTTTTCAGATTTCATTAAATGTTAATGTACCTAAAACAATTTGGCACCAGAGTATTCAACCTTAAATTCACTCAACTTTGTACAGTAGAATGAATTATTAATGACCTAATTGGTAAACATTGATTTGTAATGTAATTACTTGTTTAATGCACCATTTTATGTAAATATCAGACGAAGACCTAAAAGTCTGGTACTTTTAATAATTTTTCTTTGATGCAATACACCACTTGTTGTATATACTCGCATAAGAAAATATCTCCTTGTTTTCTCCTTTAACAAACTTTCCTTTGGAAACTATAATATGTTTCCTAAACAAATGTTTTGTGACATCGAAAGTTTGCAGGTATATTTTCCCCACCTCTTTTACCACCTAAATTCTGACATACCCAGACACAAAGGTTACATAAGAAGAGAACGCATTAACATAAAAGAATATTCAAAATGGGTAAAGAGAACAAACAAACAAATAAAAAAAGAAATATATTAAATCAAGTGTATGAAACCTAGAATTGGTAGGGACTACAATGCAATGTCTAAAGTCCGAAAGATACAGAAGCCACTCATGAATGATTTGTTAATTTTATCTGCAAAATATAATTCACACTTGCATTAAATCAATATTTTCCTTAGATATTTTAAAAATCAGTATAATTTTGGCCTATCCTGTAAAGGGAGATTAACAGATAGGCAGATGTATACTGAAGTGGTTGTGAAAATGCTAGTGTGCCTTGCATGTTAACATTTGTGTGCTAAAATACACTTAGTTCAGACAAAGGTACAGCTTAACGCAAGGAATAAATATAGCACAGGTGAAAACCAGTATCTTCCTTAGTTATCTGCTATAATTGACTACCCGCCCCATGTTAGAATGTATGTTAAAATGCAAAGATAAGATGGCTATACTTCAACAGCTAACATCATCATTACTTTTATATCTTGGCTTTACTAGATCATTGCTTTAAATGAGCATCACAAAACCAATGGAGCTTTAGTCTCTACATTACATTTTCTTCATAATCATTTTCAATTTATTTTTTTCTTGCATGTCATCATTTTAATGTAAATCTTTCTTTTTCTTTTCAATAAAATGAAATGATTAAGTAACCCTGCTTTTTGCATGATTAAAGATGACGGATAAGCTTGGGTGGATAAAAATCAAGGCTCCTAACAGAATCTGTGCACCTCGCATGTCAGAATCCTTCCAGCTTGTTCAGTGCTAATGACAGGAAAAATTAGCATGTCTGTGAGTTGCCTAAAAAGAATAACAAGCTACCTTTAAGGACCTAACCATATCTCTGCACTAAATTTTAGACAGTTGTTTTCCATAATTTTCTGTAATAAGCCCTGATGAATTGTTTTGAAACAGATTAATAGAAAAATCTTTGTTTGGAGCGAAAACAAATGTTCATTAAATCTATCAGTGACTACTACTGTGCTGTTTGATCACCACCTTTGTATCATCTTATATAAGACATTTAGAAAATAAAATACAAGGAATGCAAGGACTGCTGAATATAGTACAAATCTGGTGAAAAACAATGACATATTTTTAATAGCCAGTCAAATATGACTCGACTTTAAAGAACAGGAAAAATCCTCCAAACTACTGATATTTACCAATGTCTCTTTCCTTTCAAGAGCCTATGCAGTATGTGTTCATCCTCTTCTGCCTGAGACAAGAAAACTAGAAAGGGGATATTACAATACAGCACATACATACTGCCATCGCCTCTAGACATATGACCCAAAATGATGCTAAGAAGTCTCTCTCTGACCTCCTGCTAACCAGCCTCTTGTGATTAATTCAGCATGTCCTTGAAAGTATCTGCTAGAGATCCTTGGTTTTTTTAATTTAAGAGTTTCTGAAGCCCACCTATAGTTTCACTGATGGATTTTTATTTATTTACTTTTTTTTTTTTTTATCAGAGGAAAAGCATTAATCTATGAGCAGAGGTCTGCAGTAACAGAAAAGCACCACCTGCCTAAGCATTCGCCAAATAGGACCATAAATACCACAACATTTCCTGACCTAAGTTTCGTAGACATCTGTATCATGGTAACACTGCATTTCCCTTCTTTGACAGATGAAATTACTATTCTTTGATTTTTTCCCCCCTCTCTCTCTCTTTTTTCTGATTATGTTCTGGATGGCAAAATTTGGGCCACAAAATGCTAATTTCTAACCTAACACCATGACAGCAATCACAGCCATCACAAGGATGGAATAAAGAGAGCAATCTAACATCCAGGGATATGAATTTCTGATCAGTGGCTGGCAGACTGCCGTGAAAGCTTACAGTAATCCCATTGGACAGCTAGGGTTGATGAAGCCTGGGAACAGGCAGCCACAATGTAGGTAGTTCACAATTGCAAGCATTTGTCCATAATTTAAAGCTATATGAGAAGTGGAGAGTATTCATCTGAACAACAAGCTGTAATTTAACTAGAGTAACATTTACACAGTTTTTAACCCATTAAGTCCACCTCCTCTTACACTGACATTCCCTCTGTTTAATGCCCGTTGTAAACAAAAATCCTGCACATTAAATGAACATACATTTTTAGCATTTGCAGAGCTCAGAATAATTTGCTAAGATTAACTCTTATTGAATATTTGCTAGAAAATAAAGTATTTATTCTTAAACCTAAAGTCCTGACCATATAAAACCTTACTGAAGCGAGTGGTCCCCCTGAAGTCAAGGGGGCCAGCCCCATCACCCTGGCTGTCTGTGAGTAAAATCTAATTTATAGACTGATCACACGATTAAGGTCCTTTTCAAAGCGATAATGCCTCAATCATCCAGTGACGTTCCCACCAGACAAAAACTAGCCCCCGCCGAAGTCGAGAGGCCCTGCAAATGGCAGATATTAACGCAGGCTGTGAGCTCTGCCGGAAGAAGGGCTTTCTCTATCGGGCTTTAAAACTGTAGCCTGAATTGTAAAATGTTGCCTTGTGCTCGAAAGCCTGGAAATGCATCTTTCCACACGACCCAAGCACGTTCCTCCTCCCTTTCCCAAACGCAGCCGTCATTAATTGTCATTCTTCTATTTTGTCACAAAGCCTTTGCTGCGCGCGTAGCGCTGCTGCCAGGATTTACAAGGCCCAGACACGGTGCCAAAGCTGCTCCCGGTGAAGATGTGTCTACCCAGACGTGGGAGCACAGTGACAACTAATGACACATAAAAGTGGGCAGGTAAAACTGCCACCGCCGCACACGGAGCGCAGCGCAACCACGAGCAAAGATTATCAGAGAAATGATAGAAATACGTGAGAGACGTGCTGGCAAACATTTTCTGATTTCCTACGGAAGCTCCGCAGCAAAAGAGAGAGAGTCGCAGCCGCAATGCCCCCAGCAGCCACGGAAGGAGGAAAGCTGGACCCTCCTGCCAGCATGGAGAGTCGTGCCAGTGACTGAAATGGGGCAAGTTTCCAGAAACATTGCGCACTTGTGAATTACTATTAATATGTGCAGAAATAGAAAAAGCCCAAATGTGCTAAGAAAATGCCAAGTGCAACGGAAAATGTTAACACACAAAGAGCAACGAGCCCAGGATCTGTTGATGAAGCTCAAAGAAAAAGTAAAGTTCATTTTGTTTGTTTTTTTCACAGAGAGGCTGCTTCAAGTTTAGTGTAATACAATGATGGGCAAGTTCCGTGTGCCTTGAAGCACTCTGAAAAAGAAGAAAACATCATTACAGTGATGTGGATGTTGTAGAGCGACTGCGGTGGTTTTAGACACAGAACGCACTTTTTAAGAGTTTCATCTGTTTTGGAGATTCTACTGATTTGCAAGCTAGTTCTAAAAGGGAAAAGGGGAGGAGAAGTGGGGAAATTACTACTGTAACCACCTGCAAATATTTACGGCCAAAATACAATAACTGCAGAGTGAGCCGGGTTTTGTTCTTTTCTTTGTTCTTTCTTTTGTTCTTCCCCCAGTCCTTTCTCCTGCTCTACCCCTCCTTCCTCCTTTTCTACTAGTTTCCTCTTCATAGCCCCTTTGGTGTGTTTTCCTTCCAAATTAATTTTTCGCTCCCATTTGTAAATATTGAATCTCCCTCCATCTGTTCCCTTTTTTGCAATCTTTAAATACATTCCTTTCTTATTCCAATTATTTTTCCTTTTTTTTTTTTTTTTAAAGCTCTCCTCAGCCTTCTTGTTCGCCTTTTTCTTCCCCCACTCTTTCATAATCGTCTCCGTTCTATGTGTCTGAGACGGACTTTCACCAGCTTTCTTTCCTTTCAGCACAACTCAATGAAATATGTCTACAGTAGCTCTCTAATCTGAAGTTGGATCCTCTTAGCTTGTTAACAGGAGCACTTAACTGTAATGCAGGTATATCACACGTGATAGTACGGGGTGGGAGGGAGCAGGAGATGGACGCTAGTAGCAGCTCATGCCCAAGAGCAGAGGGTCCACTTCATACCTTGTCCTATTTAGGAGAAAGGAGAGACTACCTCTCTTAATGGGTGCCATTTGGGTATATATAGGGCTAGGAAGCTTCCTGTGGTCCTTACTGACCCCCTCAAGGTGTGTTCAGAGTAATAATACATCAGTTTATGTTAGAAACACCCACACCCATTTGCACAAAACCCCCACCATCTAATCTAATTTAATCTGCTACTAAACTGTCCCTTTGACAGAACAGGTACATGCTGGACTCTTATGGGGGCAGCTAGGCTGTATCTCTGCTCAGCTATTTTATCCTCCTTATGTTGAGCAGGACTTTGGGGACTAAGGAGAGGCAATCTTACCATATAACAGCAAATTGTATTTATAAGTATTTTTCTATACTCCTCATTACTCCTAAGAATCACTTTTGCATGTGATTGTCCAACAGGCTTAACCGTGCACTTTCAGGAACGTGCCTCAGAAAGTATGAGACATCAAAAGGAAATGTATGAAGGTGTGCTGGATAAATACATCAATCAGAACGACACTACCCATTTCAAATAGTCTAGCAATGACTGTGCGTTGTCTCTTAAAAAACATGATAGAAGATTTGAAAACTACCATCAACAGATTTGCATTCAGTCTCACATTTGTTTCTTCCCCTCTACTGCACAACGTAACAACACAGTCAAGCTTTGGAGAAGCACTGTAGGTATGACGGAAAGGGGTAGCTCTAGATAATAAGTGCAAGAATGGACTGCTAAGAGTGGACTCGAAGCATGGTTCAGAGGTTTCTTTTTTTCTCCAAGCTGCTTAGCAGGTCCTGAAAGAGCATTTCCATTTTATGTTATCTGCATAATGTTTTAGATCTCTCTAGGTGCAGTTCATCTGCCTTGGGGCATGGCTTCACAAGCTCCTTCCCAATCCCACTGTGACTGGAGGATGTATCTATTAGCTGTTTAAGGAGGAAAAAACCAGACATTTGTTGGAATAACTTCCACAGTGTAACCTCGAGTAGATCCCCAAGTAGCTTGACTATCATCAAATAGTGTATGCAATTTATCACAAAAATGTTTGTATATGTGTACCTGATGACAATGAATAGTTAATGATTGCAAGAATAACAAATATGCACATACAGATGCAAACATATATGCCTAAAAATCTGAATTACACCATGAAAAAAACTCTTACAATAAAGCTAGGAATCCCAAAGCCATTTCCAAGAGCCAACGTATGGTCCCTCATAGCAATCCAAAGGACCTGCTGGCACGGAAGACTCAAGCATGTTTCTGCAAGAACACAAGAAAAAAGGGAAAAGCAGGTAAAGGCTCAGACACTTCAGCATCAATATCCAGCGGTGATACCTATAGTCTTTGAAACTTTCAGTAACTCTTAAAATCTTACTTCTCTCTCTCTGTTAAATGGGGAAGATAATACTCCCTTTCCATTCCTCACAGCTATGTTGTCAGCCAAGATTCATTCACACTTATGTAATGTGGTGATGGAAGAAATATAAATGTTTAGATAAATACGTACAGAAGAGACTGCTAGACACACATGTAAAATGTCATTCCCCAAAACAATCTGCATGGCTAGCTTTTGGAATTAATGAGTGGGGACAAGTGGGGTTGAATGGCTGTTTGAACCCAACCTGAATCACAGGGGTTGCTATTGGCAACCACTGTAACATATGTCTGCTATTAACCTTCCAAATGCCTACAAATCTGAAGAAAGTGTAACATTCGAAGTCCACGCTTGTCCGTCAATTACCCAAAGTCCTAACATGAAAAGCAAGTTTTGATCTGATACTTTTCCATTTTTTCACCAGATTTTTTTTCTTCTATTGATTCCAACTCTAAAGGATTCTGTAAAAGTTTCAGAAACAACTGAGCAAGAATATTTATGTTCCTTGCCATATTTGGTTTTCTCCTATCACTCCGTTAGAGACAAATTTTCTACATATTAACAAATTACTTCTTCTTCAAAACATTCCCATGAAATAGGGAAGGTAAAAATCAAATAAAGGTAGATTGCCTCAGATTACACAACCTTTCTTCTAGCCTGATGGCAGATCAATTCGTCGGGGGGGAAAAAAAATCAGTTTAATATCATTCCTTTTAATCAGGGTTTCAGATTATCATACAATCTCCAGGCACATAGTGAGACATTAATTTTGTCTATTTTGTTGGAAGAACCACTACCACAATCTTTTCTGTCCTTTACAACTTCCATTTTCAGTGCTGATATTGTAGTTTGCTTCCAATTATTTTAAGTCTGATGAGATTTCTAGCAAACATTACCAAAAGGCAAAAAATGCAGCAACTAAAGAATTGCGAACACTCTCGATGCAATTCCCAGGCAGCTTTGGCGGATATAGTTAGACTGAAACG
Source organism: Balearica regulorum gibbericeps (assembly GCF_011004875.1). NCBI lineage: Eukaryota > Metazoa > Chordata > Aves > Gruiformes > Gruidae > Balearica > Balearica regulorum. The sequence goes on from NC_046185.1 coordinate 34,294,264, forward strand.
AACAGTGTACACTAAGTCATGCCCACAGTGACTTGCAACATATTTCTAAGTACAAAATGATCAATTTCCCTAAGTACACATTTTAGCCTCTTTCCTATATAGGAAGTTTAATTCTTTCACATGTATTTTTGGTCTGCAATTCAAATGCCACAGCTGCAGACCTTTTTGTCAAAGGCATACTTCTCTAATAAACACAGAATAAATATAGAGTTGAATTATCAAATAAATGTATACAAGGATACATGACTGCATGTATCCTTGTGATGTATGTACGCATAATTGTATATTAAAATATGAGGAAAAAAATCATCTATACACCCACAACATGGACCCAATTTTTTTGACGTCCCACACTGCTTTCAAATGCTTCTTGTTGTGTAAGGAACTTTGAAAAGCAATGTATACAATCTGTTTTAAAAATTCATTAAGCCAATAGTTTCCTTTACATAACTTGTGTTTCTTTTAAAATGCTATCTGACTTGTGAATTCACATAATCATTTAATGCAAATTTAGCTACCCATAAGTGACACCCTTACATGTTCGTAAAGCCCTACAAATCACAAACATCACTCGGAGAAAGAGAGACAGAGAAGAGGAAGCAAGAGGTTTAAACATGTCTTAGGAAGTGAACATTTCATTGCACAGCAGAAAATTTGCTGAAGCCCCTGCTAAACCCGAAACGTTAAATCCTTGTGCAGCATGTTTTATCTTATAGTTCTTCAAACTACTGCCAACAAATCTACATAGAAAATTCTGTTATGAACTGTACAAATATGCAATATCCCACAATCTTACCACCTGTTTTCTCCTTCTGTGCCATTTCTCTGACATCTGGAAAAGTAATATAAGGCTGATAATATTAGCAGAATCAGTTGCATAATTATGCAGTTATCACCCACGTTAGGAAAACACATTTTGTTCCTATTCTAGGTCAAGTCATTATGAAAATTTGTACGCATGACTAGCAGAATAATTTGTAGAATGTTGTTTGCCCTGACATTTTGCTATCATAGTACCTCTAAAAGCGAGGGCGTTTAAGCCTGTTAAACTTTGCAATTACATTTCAGCTCCTGGGTGCCACCGGACAGGTCATGAGAAGCAGACAGGCGAGTGGTGAGTTTGTATTTCAACACTCGCAAAGGAAGCTGTTGTCTCCTTGGTAGGTGTTCAAATGACCTTTCAACAGTGGATTGGCACAAAGTAATGGTCAATAACAGCGGTTTGCTGTAGGGAAGCCTTCCACTCTGTCACCATGGTTTCCAGAGCTGAGAGCCCCTTAAAAGTAATTTTCAGCAAATGGGACAAAATCAGGAATTGGATGTAAATATTCTTTGTCGAGTATGTTAAATCTGTGCAAGAGATTCCACAGCTCTACTTTACAGCTGAGACCAACATGGATACCCTGGCTTGTACTTTAAGTTTAAATAAACACCATGAAAATGCACATGTTTTTACACTATTAAATGGTATCTAGAATGTTATTGCACGTTATTATAAACAAAAAATACAGGAATGTCACAGTTGACTAAATTCCTATCAATTATGAACTTAATTTTTACACACATTTAATACTTATCTCATTTCAGACTTTTCTATACTGAGAAATTTTCTTTTAAAGAAAAATGGTTTATACAGTTCACTTCCTGCCATAATCAAGGTCTTTCTAACCTGATATCTGAAGGTTATGCTTCAGTGAATAATTCAGTAGGTTAGTGAAACTGTGGCAGCAAAGAAAGTGCTAATCTTAGATGGAAGCTGTGAGGGATATTAAGAAACAATTGCAAAAAGTGACATATTTAATAGAGAAAGATTACTCTGTGCTACATCTATTTAATTTGAATTGAATAAATTTTGCCAGTATTTTATGAGATGCAGTCTGCAAATTATGTGAAACTTCATAGTGTCACTGAAGTCTAGAGGAAAGAATAAAGGGTTTTTTTCCTCCTCACCCATTTTATGAGTATGTGATTTTTGAGGACTTCTCACTCTTTCAAAAGAAATTTCAAAGGAACTGAAGAATCATTCACTGCAGGACTTTATTAATTTGAATTAAGAAAGAAGAAAGGGTAGTAAAAGGTGATAGTACTGAAAGATAAATAACAAGAGGCAATAGAAGGATCTTGTGTAATGAGACTTCTTGAAATAACTGAATTCCTTCTGGACTGTGACTGAGTGAGGCCGGATATGTTCTCAATCTTTCAGAGAAAATTTAGTAGATCTAGCTGAGACAAGTCTGAAAGTATGAGTAAATGCAAGTGTGAAAAATGATAGGGGGCAGTTTTTGCCCTTAATCACTAAACAGACCCTTAATGCAAATCCAGTCCGGACAAAAATAATTTAAGTCTATGTTCATATGATACTTTGTATGAGTAAGTGGGTAATAAAAATATTAACCTCATCCTATGTTGTTGCAGACATAGAGATTATAAAAAAAACCCCTTGATCTTTTGTCTCTTCCAAACAAACATTTATACTTTTTTTTTTTCCCTATATATTACTGATTTTGTTCTATGATCTACCAGAGTATTAACAAATTATACAACAGGGGTATCCTCTTGACATATTCTTTGAAAAAAATAGAATAATTTGCAACATCTGGTGAAAGATAAGGAAAGACATAATTACATATCAAACCTTTTGAGAAGAGCAGAAAACATAATCATTTCTGCACACCAAGAAACACCTTGAGAAGATAAAAGTGCTGTAAAAAAACCCAGCAAAAAAAAAATCCCACAAAAACGCCCAAACACACAAAAACCCATATGAAGCTGTGCATTATTAGAGTTTATAAATTCACTTATATATTAGGTCTATATTTTACTAATTATGGTATAAAAAAAAAAGAGACCTTGCCCAAAATTTTGGTCAGAAAACTCCCTTTCCAGGAATTTTGAACTTTGTCCCTGCACCACCACAACCCCACCCCAAGTTATTTTGCTGCTCAATGCAAATAACCTGAAAACTATAGATTCATAATGGGGTTTTGGTTTTTTTGAGGATGGCAAATTTTTTTAAAAAAGTACTTACATTATTTTATTTTTAAGTAGACGATAGACAAATATAAAATAATTCTTGAATACTTTGAGAAGGTCCCAACCACAGAAACTAGCTATACATTTTGAAGTTAAATTTTGCAAGCTGTTGGTCCTGAATGTAGATTGCTTCATATTTTCTTTTTCTCTAAGTGGTTGCGTTATTCAAAACTGAGAGGAGACAATAACTCCTTCCCCCACATCCCCCTCCCCTCCATGTGCAAGAATGGTAAAACCATTAGAAGTCCATACTACAAGCAAAATTGTTCTCTCTGATCTGCATGGTGGATCCAATATTCCCAATGGGAATTCTGTGCTATTGTGAATAAAGAGACAAATTTCACTAATATTATGAAACATAATATTTTTTACTATGCCTTCACTGGTACTGTTAACACTATAATTTCTATCGTACCCATTCATAATCCCCTTTGTCTGCTCCAAACAGACAGAAAGGACAAAACCACAGATCTACTGTGCACTTCAGAGAAAAAAAAACCAACAAGCCTCTTGAATGCATGATTAACTTTATACTGAACAAATTCATATATGAGCAGGAATGGAAATAGGATATGGAGTATTTCACCTCTGCTACAGGTTACCAGATCAAGTCTGGTTCAGCTCAATTGTAACCTAAAGGTATCACAGTCTAAGGGCCGGTTTGTGACCCACATGAAATGAGTTGGAATTATTTAAATTAATGGAAATACATTACCGTATCGCAAAAAAACCCACAAAAACCACGCAGGACAAGCAACCTTCCTGGTAACACTAACAGCAAACAGTAACTACTGAATTGTGGTAGAGATCGGACTATCTTTTCACTTCAAATGGTGGTCATATGAAAAAGCTGCAGTGAGAAAGCAGTTGAAGTGTAGGAAAGACAGAGAAAGAGGCAGAGAGGGGATGCTGTGTTTGTCTACGTATCGTCTGATATGCGTACAAAGAGAAGACTTCAGTCTCAAGGCCTGTCAGTTCAGCACCTTTCACAAGTACAAAATGTCATGTACTACATACTGATGAAATAAAAGACAAAGATGTCAAAGGAACCATTACACTATATTCTAGCAATGATCAGAGGATCAACAGCTTCCCTTCTAGATTGACACTATGCTAAACTATGCCAGCATATTTGGCCTGAACCTCTTCTTACCTGCCCCAGTTTTATACCATGGGTGGACCTTAATTTATCACAATAGCCTCACGCTCTGTCAAGCGGAAGAGAAATGAAATACATATGTATTTTCCTTTTAAGTTATCTTTTGGCAATTTTTCAATAGGCAATATGGCTGTATATATTCACATGTATTAAGAGGCTTACTGTTTTCTTCTGTTATCAAAAATAAAGGGTGTGTCTTTACTCACCATATGGATGCGGTAATAACAGTAGGTAGAATAACACCTTGCACCGAGAGGGTGGTTGCTTATAGCCAGGAAAGCAATATGTGAAAATACCACTCTTTCAACTTTGCATCAACCTGCATATTTGGCTCATAACATATTTCTTGCAGCAACAGACTCTTGTGTAAGTACAGAAAATTATGGAAGAGCTCCACATTTCAGCTATCATGAATTGTGATGGCCTCAGAGATACCAGAATGTATTATCCTCTGGTATATTCTACTCACACCAGCTAATACAAGCTGAGAATTTTCTGAAAGACTAAATGTTTGAAAGATGGTCCTACTAGTGCTTCTGATTGAAATGTCAGAAATTACTTGAAATGACTTTCCAAAATGATATTCCCATTAAAAACCTCTGGTTTGATTACTAAACTTGAATAATCAGTATGGAAGAAAAAAATCTTTTTTTGGCCATTACAGTGGCCTTTACAACCATAACCACTGCAGCAGTAATGTCCATTTGTTGAGTTAGGTTACCACATCCAGTCAAAATTAGATTAAATGCGTCTAAAAAGTTTAGATACTTGCTTTCCTCAGAAATGTTTTTATTAGTTCACAAACCTGCAACAGCTTTGATTATTCATTGAATGCATGCTAATTGCCTACAGGTCTCTTTGTATTGCACCACTTACTTACATAAATATACTTACTAGTCCTCAAAGAGTAGCGACTTAGCTTTTACAGGACCTAAAGTAAAATAATATGTAGCTTACTCCTTCCCAGATGCACCTTTTTCCTGGCAGCAGATTTCCCCAATCCATTCCAGAAGCACAGCTATAATGCACAGCTATAATGACGGTTGACTGCTGTGCAGAGCCTCCCGCTGCTCACCAGCACACGTTCCTGGTGGAATGGCAGCTTCCTACCCTCACAAGGGGTTACTGCTCTTAGGCTTGTGTCTTAAGAAAGACGCCCTAAAAGATGGTTCAATTTTAATGACATCAGGTAATACAAACCTCCTAACTACCATTGTTTGGACAGATGCTATTCCAAGGGCTCTGTAGCACAAATGGCAGCCTGAAAACTAAAAAGAAAAAGAAAGAAAGAAAAAAAACTTATTACAGCTAATCCCTTCCTACTGTGTTCATCACCATTACACACAGTAGGAACGTCTTGTCATTCCTACTATATCACCTCACCATGAGGTACACCTCATGGGTAACTTTTCACCTTTTATTATGTTTGTATACAGAACATGCTTACTTCTTTATCTAAAATTAATATTCAAAATCAGCATGCATTGTGGAATGAGTGCACAGTACCAGGGACAGTCACATCAGAACCACTCACATGGCCTGCCCTGGTCTTGTTAGTGATTTACTTAGTCACACCATGAGAATCTCAGTTTCACAGATTTCTTCATGTCTGGTCATTTTTGTGGGGGCTCACGTAGCTTTTCCAAAATTTTTCTCCCATTTTCTGCAGTTCTTTCAGCCATTATCTGGCAGGCAAAAAGCTCTAAAACCCACTTTCCGTTTCTTAAGCTTACAGGACAGTTTAAAGTGAAAGAAGAAAAGAACAGAGACAGGCACTCTCCTGTTGATAAAATGTCATTTCAGAAGTCCTTCTGTGCTTCCTACTTTAGTCTGACCTACAGCAGTTCAGCAACTTTGCCTGAAGTTTCCAAAAAGTCTAGAAAGAAACATGGAGGTTGAAAAGGATCACTCTGCATTCTTAGAGCTAAACAGCACAAAACTTGGTGTTAAATTCCAGCTCCTATTGTCATACATGGAGACATGCGATCACAGTAGGAGTTCAGAAGAGAAACACCTAAGTAGAAACACAACTCTGTGTTTCTAGACCAAAGGTGTTCAGATATATTTAGATTCTGACCTATTAATTAAGAAATAAATGTTCAAGGTTTGCCACATGCACAAGAACTTAGAATGAATCTCTTACATGCTCCAGTAACGCTGGAGGGCTAAGGGAGAGGCACAATTTGGCACATCCATCAGATGGACATACATTAGACAGGTATTTCCAAATAATCTCACAGGTTTTGCCAATCACAAGTAGGCTGGAAGACATCTGATTAAGAAGGAGATTTATTCAATCATAAAATCAACCTGTGTGAAAAGGTGACAGCCACTTCATCAGACAAACATCATTTTTCCTCAGTCTCCCTCCATATCTCTCTGCATTCATAAGATATAACAAAGCCTAAGGTAACCAAAACTTTGGCTTCTGCAATGAAAATTAGACTTTAACTACCTCTGACTGAGACCATGCTGTATTGCAGGCTGGAGACACCCGCTGATACCCCTTCACCACACATGCACATCATCATTAGTATTACCTAAAAGGTGCTGCTGGTTCATCCACCCCTTGGTTCTCAATGCTACAGTGCAAAGAAGAGGCAATCCCTGGTGTAGAAGAACCTCTGATACCTGACTGAGATCCTTAAAACAGGTCACAGGATTTAAATACTTTTTCCAATGATGTGTCAAAAAATCACCCAGACTCTTTTCGGCAATGTCAGATTACCAGTCTCCTGTCACATCCAGCAGCAAAAGAGGAATAATCTGATTTACACAGGGTCTAAACTACAGAGGACTTTATTAGTCAGAAGTACATCTCACATTTAATCAAGAAGCAAATGGGAAGCCAGTGCAATCTCTGAGGAACGGATATCAACACTGTACCTAACCAGGTACATTACTACTTCCTGAACCCTGAGACCCCTGAAGGGGCTCATTGCAGCCAAGCAAGCCAGAGGGAGCAAAGGTTTAGATAGTGCCAGAAGATCTTGCATCTGAACAAAGATTTTGCCACAGCTGTGCCTAATAGGGAAGGGAAAGGACATGCTTGGCCAGTTCACGTATCCTGCCCTCCACAAACACCCAAGGTCTAAAGGGACGTCCATGGCTGTGAATCTGAGTAACAAAACACAGGCACTCCCATTCAAATAATGGGAGCTCTGAATCTGCAGTCAGTCAGTCCTAAGGGCAAGCACATTTGTACATCTGCCACACCTGACTTTTCTTTTTTTTTTTTTTTTTTTTTTTACCTTTCAGTGCTTAGAGGTATCTGCCATAGGGGGTCTTGACCTTTTAAAAAGAGGACATGATAACTAGATGGTGAAGACTGGTATGAGGGTGTTGAGCTCCCACTTCAATAAGCTGTCCAAGGGGAACACAAACAGAAAAGGAGCTTTCTGAAAGCTAAGCACTGTCCTGTCTCAGTTTTGGGTACTGAACGCTGAGCCCACTGAGCTTTACATAGAAGACAATCAAATCCTTAATTTCCACCTGTCTCTGAATAATGTATTGGCATTGTGTCCATACTAGGCATGCTCTGTGCTTTACCACTTCATTCATCAGAACAGCTGTGAAGACATAGCTTTTTCGTCCTGCCTTTTATATACACACACCTACAAACGCAGAAATACACACACATGCACACATATAAACAAATAGTGCAGGTATACAGCCACATAAAAATTCACAGTAAGGCTCACAATCAAACAGAAAATTTGCAAATGCTCTAAATGTAACATGCAGGCTAACTAGACATACAACAAAAGACTTCTGAACCTTTATCAAATACAAATTAACAGGAATAAATTTGAATTGTTAAGACGAACATTGCCTTTCAAATAGGTTCATAACTATATCCTCCTTAGCATAAAGACGGGAAAAATATTGTTGCAGCTCCACCTAGTGGAAAATGGGGAAAAATACAGCGACGAAATTCGGTCCCGGGGGGCCGCGACCCGTCGGGGGAACGAGTACCCGGCAGCGAGCGGGGGCAGCGGGACGGCCCCGGCCCCGGCCCCGGCGGAGCCGCAGCCCCCGGCCCCCCGCACCAGCCCCTCACGCTGCTCGCACTTGCACGATGCGTGGACCGGTCTTTTTCAACCATGCAAAATACTCTCTTTTGGCCATCAAGGATGAGAGGTTATTTGCTTTTCTTTATTTCTCAGGTGAGGCAGCTCTGTCAGAAAACAGCACCCTTTAACACTGGTGAGGTCATCCATCCAAACAAAAGATAAAGCTGCCAAAATTATATATGTTTTTAATGAAAAGGAGTCTGAATTTTCATATATGTTCAGAATTTTCCTATGACCTCTGCGAAATTAAAGTTAAGGGGATTTACTGTGTACACACTTTACTGCAGTATTAATTTGTGCTTCTGTAATACATTTAATTGCTTCAAAGTTCTTTCCAAATATAGATGTATCAGTATTGTATATGGAACTAGACATCAGTGAATCCAGGAAACAGTTACTGAAATCTCTCTGTGCCTCAATTTGTTTACCTTTGCCTGACATTCCCAAGTTGACAAAATACGAGAATCATGATGTCACACAAACCCATCACCTCCTCACAGCAGACACCAAAGGTAAGAACTGTAGAAGAGCTATATGCAGGGAAAAAAAGAACAAAACAAAACCCCCAAACACTTTCAATGCGTATAGGCATTACTCTCTATAGCAGTTTTCTTTTCTGAATGGCAGTGAATACAATTGAATGTTCTCAGCTGAAACTCGTAATAACTTTATTTTTATTATTTAGTTTTCAAGCATTTTCTTATTGTTTCTTTCATGAGCTGCCTGTGTTTCACTGTGGCCCATTAAAAGCATCCATCTTTTTAAAATTCAGAGCACTCCGTTAAGGCCTCCTGTGTAAGAAACATCTTTTGCTTCTGTATTTTTACCAAGTTGCTCCACTACTCAGTTTCTCTACTCCACGTGTGACAGAAAGAACTGACCTTACGTTTTGTAGGGCTCTAAACTGCTGTCACTAAAGACCAGGGCTTGAACAGCCAACGCTCCAGCCCTGCTGCCAGAGGGGCAATCTGACACTGAGCTGTTTCCTCCTTCTAGAGGAGGCGATGTAAGAGACCTGTGAACAGAAGAGATGTTAATGGCCAACAGACGGCAGATGAGCAGGGCTATACTGCTTCTGCTTAAGTATAGCATATCCATAGATTAACTTTAATTTAAAGCAGCAGTATAAATAATTTCATCATGCAAATAATTTCATTCATTCCAGAATATGTACTATGTCTTACGCACAGTGAAGAGGATAATTGTAATTTTGTGCACGTTCTTACAAAAATGCTTGGTACTGCATGGGGTAAAAAAGAAAAGGAAAAAACCTTACTGCATGTGGTTTAAATAGTGAAAATATTTAGTCAGATGTTGAAACTGAAGCTTTCAAGTATTCCAGCTGATGGGACAGTTCACAGACTTTACTTCAGTACATGAGTATATATTTGCAGAACTGACTCCACATAAGCAACAGAGGGAAGAGATCCATCCACCAGAATTATTTACTTCAATATTTGTATCTATTCTAGTTTGTTTCTCCTGAGAATGTAAATATTTTTTCCCAAAGAAGAAACCTGAAAGGTGCATAATGATTTCACTAAATTCACGTTAACTATACAGGGTAAATTAAGCAGAAAACATAAAGGCCAAACACTGTACACAGTAATTAAGCTCAATATTACAGGGCTGTACTGTAATAATTACATCCAGCATTGCATGCACACTCTGATAATTCACTTAAATTGCCTTCAGAACATGCCAAGAAAATCTCCTTTACACAGACAGCAAAAAAGATTAAAAAAAAAAAAAAAAGACCGAAAAAAAGAAAAGCAAATTTGTACTTTTCATTTTGAAAACTATCATTTTTCCTTTCCCTATCTTGTCTCTTCTGGAAAAAAAAGCCCTAAATATAAATAGAGCATTTGCTGTTGTCTTTCTACTAAAGCTTTTAAATTTAAGGAATAATAGATGCCTGTCTAGACAACCCTAAAATTGTTTTAGTTACTGATGTATGGATGACTGATAAATGTCATCTTTTCTGCCTGCAGTGCATTTTGCATCCAGTCTAGTGACATTTGTCTATAGCTGACCTGAGTCTGCATTTTTCATTTGCATTAAGCATTTAAATTTTACAACTCTGGAGCTTCAGGATTCACTGTTTACTGGAAAATACAATACCGTTCCCTCCTCCCCCTCCCCCCCAAAGGAGAGATTCTTTCTTTGCTTGTCACATGGCCATTTTTAATTAAACCAGCAGGGAAGATTCTAATCAGACAAAGGCAATGGAATTTGCTTCATACCTTTCCAAGTGAAATAATTATTAATTCCCTAGTTTCACATTTCTCGTATAGATAAAATGAAACATGTAGCATGGGCAGTGAAAGGAGGTTTTTATTCAAATATGGACAGTTTTTTTGAAACAATGCAAAAAAACATTTAAGTATTTCATGGTAAATGACAAATACATAGAGATGTAAGAAATTAATAGGTTTACCACTTGCTTTTAAGATACGCTTTATGCTATTAACATCTTTAGGCATGTGATTGCAATATGGTAGAATTACCTCATATAGAGATTTCCATTGCAAAACAGATCACTATTTTTGCACACTTCTACTGAGAAATGGTTGTTGCTGCCTACTTTGTAATACAGATGGTTTCAATATTTTACTGTGTGTGAACCATATTCTCCAAGCCACCATTGCTTAAACAAGGCATGATTTTTGCAGTACATCACCTCAGAATACTGAGCTCAACTGAAAGTCTTTGCAACCTATAAGCAGTCCCCTTGATTTCGAGCATGGCCTGTTTTGTAAAGACCATGCAAATCTGGGATTGCAGCAAGCTTCTGCTGTTCACAGTTATTACAGGCTTTTAAGCTTTGGGCTTCTTGAAAAGTCACCAGAAGTAATTCCACAGAAATTATTTTCTATTAACATTTTGGTGACAAAACTAGAACCCTTTTCATTATAAACATTCCATATCATTTTCTTATTGCAGGTTTTCCTACCAGTACTTTCACAAATGTTGCCAAGGTAAAAGCTGGAGGAACTGCTTTACTTTGTTGTTGAATGCATGGGTGGAAGTAACCAAGAGCTAAAGCACGTGTCCAACTTTACATACATGAATAGTGCCATTGAGGCCAATGGATTTGCATACTTCCCATTAAGGGTGTACATAAGTGATCCACAATAGACTTTTTGTTCTACAAATAAAGCTACATCAGGGTATCTGCCCTACTACAAAACCCTTGGGCAAACGTTTTGCCCCACTCACTGGCACCAGCACAGTTCCTAGCAGCTTTGGGAAAGTCTTACTCTTATATACCATCTTCTTCAACAGAATTATGAAAAGGTTTCTCTTTGGTGTAAGCCTATCAGGACTGTTCAGCCAATACAAAGAAAGGCAACTATTTCTCCAATGCCTTCCCTACCTTTTGCAGAAGTGCATCAATCTAAAAGAGAAGCAGGGGCTTATACAAGCACCTGTGTTAGCCAAATCTCACCCTACCTGGTAGGAGACTCCCTGTACTTCCCTTGCTCCAGGCATATTTTCTCTTCGCATTTTTTTGTCAAGCTATACCTTGTTTGCTTTCCATTCGAGACCTGGCTTTAATATTTTTACCTCTCCAGCAGAAACCCACACAGAAAACCACCAACCATCAAGCACCCCCAGCAGTCACAGCGACACTAGGAAGAAAGAGTTTGGGACATGTATTTTTCTACTAACTACTGCTGCTGCTAAAAGTACAGCTAGATCTCAGCAAACTGAGCAAAGTGGAAATGATTGCTGTACATTTTTAAAAAGCATAGAAGGTACAAGTTTAAAATGGGACTTTTCAACAGGTCTAGTCAAATAATCCCACCTTCCAAAAAAGGTTCTTTTGAAATAGTATCAAGAAAATATATGCTCTGAGCTCAGAGGAAGTTGTAGCAAAAGGAAAACAGAAAACAGTTAACCTCCACCTTGTATATAAATCAGTGCAACAGATGTAAAAGTTAAGTGTACATTTGGAACCTATCGACCCAGAACACCAGTGCTGAACCTTTGTTTTCTCTCCTCTCCAATAAGATTCCAACAGGTGATTTTTGCTCACAAGGCACAGAAGACAAAGTAGTTTTGTTCTTTTGCAGGATTCAATGAGAGAAACATTTCTGTCCTGTCTTCTAATGCATCTCCTTTCCTCAGGAGAGGTGAGGAAAGGTGTCATCATAGGACAACATCCAGTATTCAGGCAATCTAAGCCACCTGCTACCCTTAAATGCAGGGATCAGCTATTGCCAGATCTGAAGAAAAAAAAAAAAACAAACAAACAAACAACCCCCAAAAAAACCCCCCAAAAACCAAACCAAAACCAAAACCACCAATAAGACCAAATCACTCTAGGACTGGCCGAAGTACATCTCATCAACATTCAGCAGCAGTGCGATAGCAAAGAGAAGAAAAAAAAACACACCCCACAGACACATGAGAAGGAGAAAAGATAAAAGGAGGCCTGAATGAAGAAAAATGTGTTATTTCTTAACTGAGCTGTGGATTAGGAGGAGGAAAGAGGCTCTGACATGGCCTGCAGCTCTTTATTTATAAGAACATCCTTCCAGTGATCTGAACCAACATCAGATGGGAGCACAGAGCTACTCTTCGTCTGTTTTCAGCACTCTGGCTCCTATGCAAACTTAGGGAGATACTAAGTGCAAATTTGTGTGAAAAGGCTTGTTATCAAAGGCTAGGAACAGATTTTATTTCAACACTTTATGCAGAATCTTTAAATTCAATGCTAGGAAAAACACTAGAGGTTTGCAGGCTTCTCAGGAGTGAAGCTCTCTTACAACAGCTCACATGTACTATACATCAAGGTCCCAATCCTGCAGTTAAGCCTCCGTGAGCAGCCCTTTGCAGTCCATCCCAACTTCAGGAATGCAGAGACCTAGGGAAAGATGAAGAGCACAGCAAGAACAGTTCAGACACTGATTTGGTTTCTAAAGCAGGAGGTCTGCATTAAAAAAAAATAATTAAAAATATTAAATACTTATAAATACATACATAATTTATTTATATATAAGTACTTATAAATACATATATTTTCTAGTCAATAGAAAATTGGAAAAGCTCTTACAAGCCTTCATTTATTTGCTTTTGTTAGGAAGTTCTCAAAATCTTATTTCCTTTTTAAAGGACTAAGTAGGCATTTTTGAGAGTCTGATTCACTCTACATTGCAAACTAAAACTCTTTAATGTGGAAAAAAAAAAGAAAGAAAGAAAAAAAAGAAAAAAAAAGAAAAAAAAAAAAACAAACTGTCTTCCTGTGACATTAAAATTCTTTTTCCATAAGAGCAAGTCCTTATCAGAAGGCTTAGGTTTTAGGATCCAGCTTGTACATGATGGAGAAAATTTCTTAAAGAACAGTTGTGTTAAAATGAAAGTGAAAGCACCTGTATGGCTTTAAGGATCTGGTTTTATGTCACTGACACAGGCTGAAAATCATCCTTCTGAAACTGCTTGTGTTACGTCAGTGCAACACTGAGCCAAATTTGACCATTTAAGCTTTTTCAGGAGAAATTGAATAAATGTGTGTCCTCCTACAGAGGGGCAGATTATTCTCTTTCCTTGGGCTTCTTTGTTGTTGTTCTGACTGCTGAAGGAGACAATTATTAGGACTATCCTCTATAAATCTCTCTGGTCATAATTTTTGTCTATTTTAAAGCCATCCTTCCATCTCACTCACCTTCATAATAACAATAGGGTTTGTTTGACACCTACAGGGAGATTCTTCATGAATTTCTGCATACCATACATCCATTTATGTATATAACATGACGTTTAAATACAGAAATAGTGCCATGCTATATTGGAGAAGATTGCATCCACCAAATATTTGCCTGGGAGAGATAGGAGGCTAGATAGATGAAAGTTTGGAAATGACATTAAAGGAAGGACAGGTTGCAAATTGCTTGATCAATACAGTGGAGCAATGGAGAGAAGAACTGAAAAAGTCTATATCCTATAGGGATAAGGAGTAATATGGGTCAGTGATGAGAATTCAATTGCCATAATAAAAAAGATGGAAATGAAAAAGCACAACTTCCATGCAGGGGCAATAATTGCCTTTGCATCCAATGGCTAGTGCTCAAAATAAAAAACAAAGCTATAAAAGCAGAAAAATAGCATGAAAAATAATAATGAACAGTTGGGTCCCACTGTATGGGACTGCTCTCTCTGTGCCCGTTCTGCCTCTGCAAATCTCTGCCTGTGCCCAAACTCATTTCTGGAGCTGGTCCACACATTTTTTATAGTGCTTCTAACAGCACTAGTATTTAGTAGACATCTGCATTCAACTGTTGCTTATATTTGGGGATCTCCAAGGGCTGTGGAAAGGGCATGGATTAGATATTCCCGGTTTGCAAATGGCGAAACTGAGGCCTACAGAAGGTAGAATTTGCATATGGTCCCATGAGGACTCAGTGACAGGGAGGAAAAGGTGCTGTGGAAGCCTCCTTAACAGTGGACAATCTTCAAGCCCTCTTTCTAGTGACCGGCCAAGCCCCTGTCATCAAATGTGAAGCTCATAGGAGGGTTTTCTGCCATAAAGCAGAAAGAAGCAGGCCACAGCACTTCACAGGCGAGGAGGCACAGTGCCCCTTGGCTGTGGTGGGCGAAGGGCTGCCCCTCACACACTGTGAGGTTTCACACAATCCCTATGTTCAGATGAGTGTCCTCACCCCTTCCTGCCGTTTGACCTCCTCGTTAGCTGTGTCCTGTAACACAGGCTCTCACATAGCGTGGTCTCTACAGCCAAAGCAGTGAAAACGTAAGAGTTCTGGCTAGAAACATGACTTTGCTCTCTATCTTTTTAACTCCTAGATCCAGACACTGTTCTTTCCTCCTAGAGAAATTCCTATGCATCCCCCATGCTCAGCTGCATGACTGTAACATCTCTGTCTTCAAGAGGATGTCTTTCCTGCCATCGTATGAATCAGATGTATAAAACATGAGTCTTCCTTCTCAGCATGGGAGACTGTTGGTACAGACTCCATTACAATACAGCATCAGTTACAACCCTTTTCATGTTCATCATATCAAATTCAGACCTTCATAACTTCCTGACATATCTATTTTGTGGGCTGAAATTACCTGAGTGTAGGTTCTTCCTAAAATGAAAGTATTTAGGCTGTAAAAGTTTTCCAGCTACTTCCAAATGTTAGCAGAAAGACATATAAACAGGAAAAAAAGTCCTGTAAATCTAAATGTTGAAGAGATTCAGAAACAAAAGAGTTCTCAATAAAAGCTGAATTTTGGCCTAAGTAAGGAACAGTGTACAGATTAGTCCCCAAACAGCACATTAAAAAAACCCAAGAAAAGTACTTGTTAGCCTTTTAAAATTGTATATTGGTCATATCGGGGGGGGGGGGGGGGTAGTGCATTTTTTAAAATCCCATAATGCATAAAATGTTCACACTAATGAATCTTCCATGTTACCTTATAAAAGATGATAAAGGATGCTATACTGAATGAGATTCACGAGTCTCATGTGAGATCACAATAGTCATTATTTTCCTTACTATAAATCTCCTAATTTTCAAAGGATGTAGTTAAGGTCTTCCACAAAGTTTTAAGATGTAATTTTAATGTGAAACTAGTGACTTTGGAGTTCCCAATTTCAAAAATCTTGAAGTGATGAAAGAGGTCAAAGAAATTAAAGGTCTTAAAGGTTGTTTGGAAGTTTTGTGTAGGTCAGTCAGGGAAAAGGCACTAAATTGTTGTTTTGGGCCAATTCCTATGACTTTGTTCTCAGCTGTCTTTTACCTCGTACAGTCAAATGTGCTTCATCATAAAAAGCAAGAGGTATAGAAAGTGCTGTCGAGTTGGAAAATATTTACAATTATTTTGCACTGGTGTAAACAGCTAAATGAAGTTCAATACAACAGGGAACCTGTCCCCTATCTCTACCTGCAAGAGCCCCTAGCAAGGTGTGCAATGCACGAAACTTCTCTCTATTTTGGACACACCGTAAAAAGCAAGGACAAAGGTCAAGTGGCTGTAGTCAGCCGGAAAATGGGATTGCCTGTTAAAACTATACTTTCTTGCATTATTGCTTCCACACTCCTTTGTTTCCTATTTGAAACAAGTCAGTAGCATCTGCCTATGGCTTTAATTTGCACTTGAACTGGTTCTGCCTGCTAGTAGCACATCCCAGTTTGTAGCAGTCCAGAAAACCTAAAAGCCTAATTACAGGTGATGCCACAATCCCTCATGTATTACTTTCATCACCAATACATGCTCAGTTAAGTTGTGTTAGGGAGGCTTTACTTCTAGTGGGTTTTTATGGGATAATATCAACCTTGTTTCTCTCCCCTCAGTTTAACAGGATGATCAAGGAGCTCTACTTTCACCTCCCCAGGATACAGGAAAATCAAGTTGCTTGCTCCCAGCAAAGGAGGATGTGTTAATGCCATGGCACTAAAGTCAAGGGGAAGCTTTACACCGGCTCCGGCAGGGTCTGGATCCTACATCTTAACCAATCTGCACTTTACGTCTGTCTAGGTTCTTAAATATCCTTGACAGCATTGTATGGTAACTAGCAAAGCCCTCGAATAGCATTTAAAAGAAGGAAGATTTGATAATATTTTGTTCAGTGAGAACTATGCAGCCTTCTTACAACTCAAATACGAGTTAATGTCACTTCACGGAAAAAGAAGGAAACCAGATCATTCGAATTACAAGATTGTTGATGGATTAATTTGTGACAGAAGAAAGTGAAAGTGAGGTGGTGACAAGGGGATTAGTTAACAAGATGCAGTAAGAATGCTAGGAGAGCTGCTCTTGCTTTACAAATACACTAGACTTTTTGAAGATACTGCTAGCATGACAGATAAAGGGAATGTAGCTGCATTATATATTTAAATTTTCCAAAGGCATTTGAAAAGATACTGCACAAATGGCTTATTTTGAAAATAAAAGCCCATGTGATGAAGACGAAGCCACAAAATGAATTAAAATGTAAGAAGAAAGGAAGGGGAGGAAAGGAATAATGAATATAATACACTTTAAAATGGAAGGTATTCTCCCGAGAAGTATCACAGAGCTCTGCAGGCTTAAACCAGGGCACCCGCACCTTGTTATTTAATCTGTGTAATGCTTTGCTTATAGACTCTTACTTGACTGCATTGATGAAAATACTTTATGGGAATGCTGATGTAAAAATATTTTTTACATTATTTACAGTATTTGTACTATATTTAAAGTATGAAGCTCCTCCCTTGATATCACGGAGTTGAAATAAATTAGCAACAGCCTACCATTACAAAACTCACGTGTTATGGGCTTAATTGTTACAGAAATTCTTTCCCCCTTCAGACACAGAAATTACTTTTCAGTAGTACCTTTGTTATGGCTCATCTTACGCTGAACACCTGGAACCTCTAGAAAAGAAATGCCTAGTGGAGTCCATAACCCAGAGGTGTTTCTTCTTAATTAGTTTCTCATTTCAGCCTTTGTGAATCACTGGCTCCCTATCTTCATGCACTATTGTGTTATTAGATATTCATGCACAGAACTTACATGGTCCCACTAACGTTGTTCCTGCAATTTTATAATTACACTTGTAGGATGTAAGAAACACCAATATCCCATTTTTCTGGACAAGGAAAAAGTGACAAGGAGATACTTAAAGGACTGGCCTCTTAAAAGTAACAAGATGCAGTATTAAATAAAATTTAAGCCGTCACCTAATGGAATCCTGTTATTAACCCTCTGTGAGACTCATGAACCTAAACTTGGTTTGCCCTTTTGCAAAGAAAATGACAGAAAGAGCATAGAGTAAACTGAAGCCTAAAGCACTCACACAGAGATAGGAGATCTGTGTTTAAGTTCTGCTTCTGCTGGACTTAGACCAAGAATTTTCAGCATAGCTCTGCCGGTTTCCATGGGAGTACCTTAATTGTAAAATACTAGGCTTTCCAGTGAAGTGTAAATTTATCTTATTGGAGTTACTCTGTCCTTTAGACATGATTTAATAAAGAAAAAAGGGAGTGTCTCTTTAATCCAGCAATTTTCATCTATTGCATGGAAGGTCTTGTTTTAGCTCACTGCCATGAAAAAAGCAGAACAAGGATCTGAATCCAGTTTTCCTCACACCCAAGGGAAGTGATATTAGCACTTAATCACTCTTATGTTGGATGCAAAAGTCAAAAACATTTTTCCAGCAACACCTATTTCAGTTGTGTGCTTCATTGGCTCTCGTTCTAAACAATGTGTCTGTTCTGGGGAAGTGTTAACTCTTATGCAGCTCTGTCCATATTCTCCTACAGTCTTAGACAGTGATATTGAGGATGGTACCCAATAACTATTTAAAGTTTATTTGGAGCAACCTAAGAACTACCTGAGCCAAGAGATTTGCCAAAAGACACACAGGGGAAAAAAACGGAGAAACTGAACCCATCACTTCTAAGTCCTTAGCATATGTAAGACACCTTCTCTTACTAAAATGGAAAAAAGGACAGCATGTAATGGCATCTCCTGTGATTAGTCACAATGCAATTTGTCTCATGCCACTTCAAAATTTTGGTATTCTACGATCTTTTCACATTTGCTAGGTAATTTGATCTCCCTTTTAGCCATAATTTTGAAGATAATGCTGTAATTGAACAGGATACTGAAGTAGTTGATTTAACAGTGGTACTTGTAGAGAAGGACTGCTCAGAGGCCATTGAATCAGCTGGTTTCCTAAGTGGGCTGGAACTTTCTACTTAAATGCCATCCTCTCATTCCAAGCCATGTTACTGCAGGTGAGATCAGCAGAGGTGATTAAATTCTCTGATGCCTGATCCAATAGAAAAACTCTTGAACAAAGAGTTGAACAAAAAACTTGAACAAATCTGGGGTAGATATTACATAAATAAGAAAAACACTCACTGTCAAGTATGTTCTTGCCAGCCTAGTTCAAGATAAATCATTCTACACATGCTCAAATTTAATCTCATGCTTAATTCTTCTCAAATCAAGTATTGCATACAGATACAAAGAAACTTCATGGAAGAAAAGTTGTGCCAGCAATAAATTTTGAATATGTCCAATATTAAGATTTACTGCTTGCTTACGGCATCTGGATTTCAGTTCTCCCATATGAATCATATAACCTCTTTTTTGTTGATATCCAGGTATCTGCAAAATCCTTTGGAGGACAGGAAATTATGGAAGCACTTTGGCTCAGAAATAACAAAGAGAGAATTTGGTATGAGAGATTGTGATTTCTAATACATTTTGTATTGGTTTGTATTTTATAATTGGGACAAGATATGCTGTTACTTTGGATTCCTAAAAATTCCTAAGTTTTAGCTTTAAAATTAATGGATCAAAGTATATAGGCCCCATGTAGGTATGCTTAAATTCATAATCTACCTCCAAACAAATGTGCCTGTACTTGAGAGAAAGAGAAAACATATTTACAGTCCATAGCGATCAATTAACATTTCTTCAAATGACTTTTTACTGTGACCTTTAGTGGTTGGAAGACATGGTTCTAGTCTGCTACTGACAACTATATTAATACCAATAATACTCATTTGGCCATGAATTAAATAGCAAAATAAACTGTGCAAAACCCCAACAGCAATTGGAAGGGATAAAGTATATCAGGAAATGAACAGATATGAAGAAAATTCTACGGAAAATGGGATAATTCAGAAGATATTTCTGATGTGTTCTGCTCTCCTTGAGTTTCCTGATCTGTCTTCAAGGTCACTTATGTGTAATGTCAAACGGATTGCACTTGGTTTAATGAAGGCTATCATGTTTGAAGAAGAGTTACAGCCTCACTGCAAACTAGAGATAGAAAACATTGTTGACTGTTACTTCTACCTAGAAATTCAGAAGGAACAAAAACTCCAAGACTTAGAATCTAACTAGCAGAAAAACAAACCTCAGGGTGCATGTCTGTTGGATAGCGCAAGTTGCATTTTGATTCTTTCCTTGTCTCCCCTTTCCAACTCAAGAAAGCCTCGAGGTGGCAGGATTTCTGTGAGCCTGTTCTAATGTGCACCAAGGATAGGTTCAGAAGTAATATAGCATGGACTTCGCATAGATCTCCAGACCTTCACTGGGGAAAGACTGAAAACTTGCGGGAAGGCAGAGCAAACCCTCAGAGGAAGAACTGGCAGGAAACTATCCGCCCATAGGCTTTCCCATTTAAAGCCTCATTAATGAAAGAATAAAACAAAAAGCAGGTGTTGGTTGTGGGGTTTTTTTCCCCATTCTGGGCTGCTGGCTCTGCATTTGATGATCTTGGCCATGACATGCATTTTAATTGCCTGTTATAGACCACTGGCATCTTAGGAAAGAGAAGCCAAAC
Organism: Balearica regulorum gibbericeps; assembly: GCF_011004875.1. Lineage (NCBI taxonomy): Eukaryota > Metazoa > Chordata > Aves > Gruiformes > Gruidae > Balearica > Balearica regulorum. The sequence goes on from NC_046185.1 coordinate 34,314,818, forward strand.
ATCAGGCCTATCAAAGCTCTTCTGTAACAAACTGCAAATGTGCACTACGAGACAGAAGGCATATCAGTTTCATCAGCTTTTATTTTGGAACGTGGGGGGTATACGAGGTACAGAATGGTTTTGTTGTTGGGGAAAATGTTAATTACTGAATAGCAATAGAAATAGGATTGGCTAATTTTCATGTCGGTATAGATGCAAAATTGTTTATGCTGGCTTATTGCTACAGGGAGGTGTTAGCTGTCAGATCCTATTGATTTCAGCTTAGATGTCTTAATTAGTCAATCCTATTGATTTCGATGAGGATGTCATGAAAAGTAATTACTCTACATTCAGCAAAGTCATTTTTCTATTTTAACATGTCTTCTCTTTCAAAAAGCAGACTTTTTAAATTGCTAACGGCATTAATACTAAGAAGGCAGCCAGATTATTTGGTTTAAGAGTCAAACTAGACTCCTAAGACCACTTATCATCGTTTTGACAGTTTTTGAAACAGACCACCAGAGCTACACTCAAAACTGTCAGAAAAAGTTGTGTTTCAATACTGCTTCTTCCCCAAGGCCTGATTACAGTTTGGTATTCTTAACTTACTTATTGAATTTTCCCTCAAGTACTCTTTGTGCCTGAAAATTGTTGAGCTGTTCCACCATATTAGCAAGAAGTACTTGTTCAAGTATAGTACAGCAAGGACAACAAAGCCTAACCAGTGTTATGTCACTTCATTCATTTTTCACCTCTTTTCACTTGTGTATTTCATCTCTGACAAGATCTTCTCTATGTCTTTGTATGATCAAAGTCAGGAAAGTTAGTTTTTGGTGTACTGAATATGGATCAAAGAGTCTTTTTATCTAAAAAGCTTGCATTTGGTTAAAATCAATATACATATTTTATAAAACATTTCAGTTTAGTCTCAAGTGCTGTTTGGGTCATTCTTTAATTTAAAATTAATCACATTTTACAGTCAGAAGAGCCCAAGTAAAACTATTAATTCATGGAAAAATACTAACCACACTTCGATGTGAGTATATTTATCCAAACTGTAAGAAAAGTTCTCCAGAACTAGGACAGCAAAAAACATTTCTTCTGTTGTTCTTATTTAAATAATAAAAAAGGAAAAAGAAAAAAAAAAGAATAAAGCCATCAACTCTTCGTGAAAGGTACCAAAGATTGCTAGGAAACCTTTCTAGCATGCAGGAATAGAGCATAAAATTTTGATGACACAATGGCCCTATCTGTGTGACTCTGCCTTTGCAAGTAAGGTTAAAACATCCTTTCAGCTTTTCTCTTTTACTGATCCTGCCCAAAAGTATTCCAATTAAGGCCAGTTGTATATCAGCGGCTTTCTGATGTGAATACAAAAAGCAGGCCCTGAGTTTTAGGAGTTCGGTAGATTATTTCAGAGGTTAGGAATACTAGTTTTGGAAGAAGAACTGCACAGAAGTTGTAAATATATATTACATAAAAAGCTGCAGCCTGATGTCATAAAGTTTGATGACGAAAAATGGAGTCCAGTTTCAGAGGAAATTTCAGACTTAAAAAGGAAAGTTCCATACTTCCTTGCCCACTCCTAAATTGTTTTTTCCCCACATAATGGTGGGATTGGGGAAAGTAAAAGAGAATATAGAATGAGCGTGCATCAGGGAAATTTTTTCTTGTCAGGTTTGCTCGCTGCAAAAGATGGTTCTCTGCACAGCCGTGAAGCTCCTTGGTTGTTTGATCAGTCCTTGGAGCCTCACTGAAAGAAAAGCTTATCCCTTCCTATTAGTCCAGAAGTAGCACTGATGAACTGCAAGGTTGCTTCACATACTCTTCTTGCAGTGTTACATGCTTGTTTTGGGAAGTAAGTGGTGAAACAGTCTAAAGAGATTCCCTGTAGCTTATATCTAGGACATTGTGATCTTGTGCACATGCCTTGCTTTCACATAAAAATAATACCATTTTTCAAATAATTTATACAGAAGAATAATGAGTTGATGGTAGTTCATGGGCTATGTTCCAACAGTAGAAGAAGAAACATTGTATTAAAACCTTCTTCATTTAGACTAAATTCTCATACTTTAAGAGGATAATACTTGGTTCACGTAGTGGAACTGAAAGTATATCAAAGATTCTGAGATTCATGGAGTCTACCATATCTGCCAAAACAATGAACATCCTGTAAAGCATGTTGGACCGGTTTTATATCAGCAGTAATCTTTTGACTATGTCACATCTATTATAATAAATACTGGCTTATCATAGAACTGAGATTGATTTCCTAAAGTATAAACTTTTATAAATTTACTGTTCAAGCATCATTCTTTTTGGTGTTTGAATGTGGTGGGTTTTATAATTTGTACTGGGTTTGTGTGGCTAGTTTTTTGTGGGGGGGGGGGGGGGCTACAGGGGTGGCTTCTGTGAGAAGCTGCTAGAAGCTTCCCCTGTGTCTGACAGAGCCAATGCCAGCCGGCTCCAAGACGGACTCACTGCTGGATGAGGCCAAGCCCATCAGTGCCTCTGTGATAACATATTTAAGAAAGAGAAAAACAGTTAGAGAGAGCTTTTGCAGCCAGAGAGAGGAGTGAGAAGATGTAAGAACATCTGCAGCCACCAAGGTCAGTGCAGAAGGAGGGGCAGGAGGTGCTCCAGGCCCCGGAGGAGAGAGCCCCCTGCAGCCCGTGGTGAAGACCATGGTGAAGCAGGCTGTCCCCCTTGCAGCCCATGGAGGAAGGATGAGGGGGGTGTAGCAATTCCACCTGCAGCCCGTGGAGGACCCCACGCCGGAGCAGGTGGAGGCACCTGAAGGAGGCTGTGGCCCGTGGGAAGCCCACGCTGGAGCAAGCTCCTGGCAGGACCTGGAGAGAGGAGCCCACGCCAGAGCAGGTTTGCTGTCAGGACTTGTGACCCCGTGGGGGACCCACGCTGGAGCAGTCTGTTCCTGAAGGTCTGCACCCCGTGGAAGGGACCCATGGTGGAGCAGTTCATGGAGGACTGTAGCCTGTGGGAAGGACTCACGTTGGAGAAGTTGGTGGAGGACTGTCTCCCGTGGGAGGGATCCCACGCTGGAGCAGAGGAAGAGTGTGAGGAGTCCTCGCCCTGAGGAGGAAGGAGCGTCAGAGACAACGTGTGATGAACTGACCGTAACCCCCATTCCCCGTCCCCCTGTGCCACTGAGGGGGGGGGGGGCGGTGGTTGAACCGGGAGTGAAGTTGAGCCCGGGAAGATGGGAGGGGTGGGGGGAAGTGTTTTAAGATGTGATTTTATTTCTCATTCCTCTACTCTGTTTTGCTTGGTAATAAATTAGACAAATTTGCTCTCTAAGTTGGGTCTGTTTTGCTCGTGATGATAATTAGTAAGTGATCTCTCCCTGTCCTTATCTCGACCCACAAGCTTTTTGTTGTACCTTTTCTCCCCTGTCTAGTGAATGAGGGGAGTGATAGAGCGGCTCTGGTGGGCACCTGGCCTCCAGACAGGGTCAACCCATCACTTAATTGTATTACTATTTCATTTTATTATAAAATCACCAATTTTCTGGCATGGCATATTCTACTTGCTTCAATATATATGTTTCTCTCTTGAAATCAGATGTCTTTTGTTTTTCAGACCTTCTGAGTACCAGCTGCTTAGGAAAAAAAACAAACAAACTATAAAAACACCATAGCCAACCAACCAACCAAACCAACCAAAAAAAACCCCCAAACCACCAACCTCTAGGAATTCAGTTCTGACACAAATCTATAGGAACTGTTTTCATTTGGGATTTTACATTTTGAAGTAAGTTTATTTTGTGGCACTTTTCCTGAAGGCCATTTTTTAATCTTGCTATATTTGTACTCTATATTTGTATCAGCTTTTTCTTCCTTGATAGGTCAAATCTACCCCTTTCTCTTTGTGCCTTAAATGTTCAGATTTCTCCCCAAAGGCTAAGTTCTGGAAACTTCATAAAATTCAATGATACAGTAAAGCAGTTCTTAGTGAGCTTTGTGGCTACCATTTTAATACTCTTTATTTCTATTTTTTATTCAGGTGCACAAATTAAGTGTAATATGGTGCCTTAGATCTCAACAGATACTGTGACTATTGTCTTTATAGTGTGCAAGACCTAATAAGGAGTAGAGGACTTTTTGTATTTTAATATAGCCTCCTGAATACCTGAATATTGTTTTATATCTGTGTCTACAATGAACAGTGTTATAGAAAGGGAAGATCTCTTACTGCAAAATGACTAGGCCAGAAATAACTTTCTGTGTGTTATATGTCCTGAGTTCTTTTAGGATTGTCCTCACAAAATCGAGTCTAGTTCAGTGTGTAAATTAGGGTAATAGTCCATAATGTGCTAAATTTTTATGATTATGAGGGGAAAAAAACAGTGTCTTCAGGTAGTACAGTAAGCTGGAGTTTCCATGGAAGAAAGAAGACACATTTATCTTATTCTGGATATCTAAGTATGGGTATAGAATCACAGAATCATAGAATGGTTTGGGTTGGAAGGAACCTCAGAGATCATCTAGTTCCAACCCCCCTGCCATGGGCAGGGACACCCTCCACTAGACCAGGTTGCCCAAAGCCCCATCCAACCTGGCCTTGAACACTTCCAGGGAGGGGGCATCCACAGCTTCTCTGGGCAACCTGTTCCAGTGTCTCACCAGCCTCACAGTAAAGAATTTCTCCCTAATATCTAATCTAAATCTATACATAAAAATTAAAATTATATTGGTCCATGCAGGGACCAGTTTCTTCCTAAAGCTGCTGAAACAGTTGGAATAATTCAATGTTCACTATATAATTGACATTGTATAATTGAACCAAGAAGCTGAATCTGCTAAGAATTCCTAAAACATTGTGCCAGTCTTTATGTGCATATGACAGTGTAGCAATGTAATATAAAAAATATACACAAATATAATTCATATGTCTATGCACTATAATATGCACACTTTATTTAAATAAAGTAACAAATATGCACATTTAAAATAAATAAATATCTAAAAATGCTGCAATAGAACTTTTTCTATCAAAAAAAAATATAATTCTGAAGGCTCTGAACATCAATATACATCAGAGTTCAATTCTTTCTAGTAATATGAAGTTGTTTTTATTTCTCTTTTAGATTGCTTTTGTCCCACTAAAATAAATTGGAGCTGTGGGTTATTTTGTGTGCTGATGTGTATGAGGGTTATGTGTTAGAAATATGGCATCTCAATTTCTTATTCATCTCCTATACAAATCTTTGGCCTGTGGAGTTCTTATGAAACATTTGGGTTGTAACCTAAAAAATTAGGTTATTAATATCCATCTGACATTTTTCATGAATAAGTCAAAGATCAAAAGCAGCAAATTTTAAAATCCCCATTTTATCTCTGGTCAGAAAGATACTATATAGGGGCTGTCAAAGATGACACTGAGCTAATGAGCAAAGTCCGAGACAAAATACTGTAGGACTGGAGGCAGGGGCTGCATGCATCCTGCAGGTCCTGCACTTCCCTAATTATTGCAATTGCATGCAATTTTTAGGAATACATTAAACAAGGTTTCACGTAGGGAAGACTTTGCCTTTCATTAAGGCTTCTCTAAGTGCTGGGCTCCAGCATGGTCTGACACTCCTTGGCCACAGCACTGCGCCAGCACTGCCCCCCAAGCTGTGGGACCCCCCATAGCTGCTGGCCAGCAAGGCAGGTGACTAAGGAGCATGCTGAGTCCTAGAAATGAAAAGTGGCCATCACATGCACGTGAGATGGGAGGCAAATATATTTACTGAAAATATATCCTGCTCTCATGGACAGTTCCTCTTTTTCCTCAGGGAAAACTTTTTTTAGTTTTACTGCCATAGGTTCCAAAGATAATAATTACAGCTTTGTTCCTCTTCTCTGCTCCCATTTTCATATCACCAAGAAACATGAGCAGCATTTTCTTACTTGTTCTTTTAACTGTGCTGAAATTCACTTGTTCATTCCTGTTTCTCTTTTTTGTCTCTTACTGAGAGAAAAACTGTTTTTCACCTTCACCCTTATAACTTTTGAGTTACTTAATAGGCTAAAAAGGTTTTTTGGAAGACCAAATATATTTCTACTTTCCTTTTCTATTATTTTGTTAGTATGCTCGGGAGAACTCTAGTGTATAAAGCTCTGATTCGTCAGATCACTTAATCCCAGGTTTAAATCTTTTTGAAACACACAATTAGGTGGGTGTTCTACTGAATCAGTTCTTCGAGATGTGATTTTCTTTTGTGAAAGTGATGTGGCTTATAATAAAATGAAGAGACCATCGAACTGGTTCAAAATTGTGCATTTAATTTCCTTTTTTTTTTTTTTCACTGTGCCTGATAAGATTAATATACCTATAAGTCTCAATATCATTTTATACAGTTTATTCAGGAGAAAGACATATATTGTCTCTTTGTCAGTTATGTAAGACCTAATACAAAGAACAACAAATTCTCTTGGTTATAGTTCAAGCATCTGCATATCAGTACGTTAAGCTGATTGACCTCAATGTGTCTATCTTTCAGTTTGTATAATCCTTATTTTGCCTTGATCACCTCTCTAAGCAACACATACAGAGTATGGTTGTGCAGTCTTTCAGCATTTATGGTCAGATGATCTCCTGATTTCTATCCTCTAGAGGAAGCATGAGTGATCTGTGGCCTATGCTGTTCCTCAACATGCTTCCAGCTCTCCTGAACCCTGGAGGATCTGGTGGACTTTTCCATTGGAAGAGAGGGCCACCATATGGAGCGCAGTCTCAAATTGAAACCCAGAGGCTCACACTGAAGCTCGCATTGAAGCTGGCTGAATGCATGAGGCCAAATACAGTGTCACACACATCCAGCTCTATTGCACTGCCCTTGAAGGTCTGGCTGGAAATAAAAATGTTTCCCAGGCATAGAGAAGCTGGCCAAGCCTGTAAGGCTTAGGAGATTAAAGTTAGTTCCAGGTACTCAGGTGGCATTGGTTTGTCAGTGTATCAGCTCTGGAGACAAACTGGCTCCAGATAACTCCCTCTTCTGATGTGTTTGTATGGACACAAGTGACAGAATCACAACAGTGCTCTGCTTTCACTGGGCCCTTGCTCTTTCAATTTTTTCTTGGACAATTTTGATTCATATAAGCCACATCAGCTGCCCAAACTACTCTTGCTATAGTAAATAAAGGAATTAAACAAAACAAAACAAAATCTTCATTCAACTCAAAACTAAGTCCAGAATTGCTGTGTTCATGAAGCTTCAAGTCAGGTCTTGAATATGGTTTCATATATCCAATCAGTCCTTTCTTCATGGCTAAGAATTGACCTTCCTTTCTAAAGAAAGAGTAGGGTAAGATGCCAGGCCATTATGGAAATGCATTTCTAGTTAGTGCCTTGAGGCCTTCCATCTAGTTACTTCAACAAGTGTCCCCTTAGTTCTTCTGGACACTCACTGGATGCCATTGCGGCAGTGTCCCCGCAGAAGGCTAGTTTAGCTGTACCGTACTTTACCACCATTTGGGGCACCAATGCAAATCTATCCTCTGGGAAAGATAAAAAAGTACTGGAAAGAAAAGGATCTGTGCTATACATTTTGTGTCACAGATGAATGCTTGCAAAGGTGCAGGGCTCAAATGAAAAGAAGTGGTTTAAGATGCATTAATTACAACAGAAAAACATGAATGGAAGGAAGGAAAGAAGGGATTATTTCAGTCAGTATATACTTACTAGAAACACAGGCCCACCAATCAACTGAATATTTGTCAGAGTGAAGCTGGCAGGAACCCTTTAAATCACCTTCCTTTTCCTTTGTTACCTCCTCTTTCAAGTTTTCTGGGATTTAGTAAATCATTATGAAGAGAACCGTATACTGTTGTCTGCTATTTTTTTATTACTAGCATGAGCTAGGGCATTTGAACAATTCACTGGGGACTATTGTTCCCAGTTTGTCCTAGGTACTGGTTTATGCCTATTTTCATTGGTGCCTTGAAGCGTTTCATAGTTTTGTTGCTTGCAAAATCAGCTGCAGCGCTATATTTACCTGCTCATTCTCACACAACAAATTCAATCAGCAGAATTCATTCAGCAGCCACTTGTTTATTTTTTGGTGGTGGTCAATTACACAATGACAATTGTCAGGACACTGGAACAAGACTGTGTCCCCTAACAGGGAGGTCAAATGGTATTTCAGCTGGTAAGTAGTAGAAGCTCAATTAGTACATGAATCATTTAAAACCAAAATGTCGATAACATTCTTTTGGGAGTAATCTTGCACTTGCAGAGGGATCTGTCTACTTAGCAAGGTAGCCTCAGGGCTGCTCTAACCTGTGCCTGAGGGCTGGCCCTGCACACAGCAGCCCCAGGGTGAGGGGAGGGCTTAGGGAAAAGTTGCTCTTCCTGTGCAATCCCTCCTTCCCTCCCCAAACTGGACCATGCACTTGGTCCAGTTCCTGGTACTATTTTTAAATTTACTTACTTCCTCCACCATGTCTGCATCTGTAGATGCAATCATCTGGATCAATTAAAAAGTCAGACTTAAAGATTACTCTGAAGAAAGCACTGAAAACTAGGTCTACAAAGGGATCCAACAGAAATGCATGCCTGTCCTGCACCGTGCAGCATAGGTGAAGAATACCAAGTTAGCACAGACATGCCTGGAAATGCTAGCTTGGGTCTGAAGGTAGTTTAGCCAAGTCAGTGCATTGTATTTTCAACCTTATATGTTGTACTGACACAGGTATAATTCTTGCAGTATGAAAGCTGGCATGACAGTGAGAGCCCAGAGGTGGCTCAGAGGCCACAGTATCATCCTGCATCACTGAATACAGATAGGACCAAATAGGGGCTGAGGTTCCAGCAGCCATCCTCAAAATTCTTCTTTGTCTAACACCAAGATGCCATAAAAAGGCTCCTAAGTTTTCACTTGTATACACAGCCGGAAGCATCTTAGCCTCAACAGCTTTTTACTTGATCAAGTTAATGGAGATCCACAGCCTGGTCAAGAAAAGGGATGAAGAAGGAGGCAACCTCCTGTTACCTCCTGTTCTGCCTTTTAGTTGCTAGCTCAGTGGTTGGCACACATGTGAACTCCCATGTAGAGATACCTGGACTAGGAATGTTTAATGTTCTGGCTCACTGCCCACTGCTCAAATTCTCAGCCTTGACTTAGGGGGTCTGTCCTTTCTTCGCTTGGGGACATATTTTAAATTATAACCATGGCAGCTAGTAGGCTAAATGATAAGTTCCCTGTGTTATCCAGTAGTAAATGATGGCAAGAGGTTTCATGCTTGTTCCTCAATGGGTGTTTGCTTAGAGAGACTGAGTGTCTCCACTCAGGATGCATCCCTCCCCAGCGCTGAGTGTTTGAGATAGGCCAGCGCCTTGAGCCAGAGAGAGATGCCGTAGATACAAATTGGGCTAGGGCTTCCACAAGAGAAAATATATCACTGCTACTATAAAGATCTCAGCTTACTCTTTTCAGTGATTTATATACTGCTAGTGTATAAACCTTTTTGTCCCTATATGAACTGTAAATGGTAGCCACATTTTTTTCAGATATGACAGTCTCATGCAGTAGGTTATTTTTTTCCATTAGAACACATGCCATTAAATCCATTATCCTTCCTAGTTTTCCTGTCAGTGCAATCTATCTCTTTGCTTTGCTACAGTTAATGCCACTATTAATTAATCTTAGCCTTAATTCATACCTCGTATATTTTTTAAAGTAAATGTAGAGCTTGTAATGAGCTGGACTGACAGATTTTGAGATGAAAGGCACAGATCCTCAGAGATACATGGGCACTTCATTACTATTTAGGTATCCTACTTCCATTGATTTCAGTAGTAGTTAGCTGCCAAAATATCTTTGAAGATTAGTGCAAAAGTTTAGATTCACATATTAGCTATAGCACAAAGTTCCCATCACTAGACTATATTTGAGGGGGACTGTGTCCAAAGGTGTTAGAACATAGTGCAAACTCTCATAGCCCATTCAGTCACAGACCTTGCTGCATGGATGTGAGTGTCACTCTACTTGCAAGCGTAGCTTTGTGATAGGACAAAAGTTTCTACCCAGCTGACGGCTGAGCAGTCAGTTCCACCAACGCTTAATACGCAGTTGAAAAGAACTACTTGCTCCCTTCAAAACTCTCACCAGTGTCCAGGGATAAAAATCACAATTTTCCATCTGTGAATACTTTTGTATTCAAAATGAGGAGGAGGTGGAGGAGCCCATGCAATTTATACAGGACACTTAGCTCAGTCTACACCTTGTCTTCTTACATTGTTTCCTGCGGATAGGAAAGAGCAGTCGTTCTGCTGGAAGTGGTTCTATTTATTAAAATACTGTGGCTGAAGCAGCAATAATTTGTATGATGGGCTGCAACACTGCACTATTTTCTGTTCTGCAGGGTGGCATGCAGTGGCATGCAGTCTGTCCCTACACAGCACAGTGTGCCAGAGTGAGCTCGCCTTTAAGCCTGTAAGCAGCTCCAATGAAGTCAGCCATGACTCTGAAGTTAAGCATTGCTTAAGTAAGTGCTCTGTTGGATCGGGTCAGAGTGCTAAGTGTTTTTTCAGATTGTATCTCAAATGTCTTAGCAGCCTGAGGAGCTCTACCTCATGCCCTGAGGGCGGCTGCTTACTCGTCTACACTAGGTTACTTGAGTGATACTCAGATACTCCTAATTTCTGTATGAACAGAGATGATAGGACCCCTGCTATCTTTCCTCAAGTTTGCTTTCTTATACAACAGAGTTTGTTCAAAGTCCAAGGTAGACTTGCTATGCTTTTTAGAAAAATTTTTCTTCCAATAATACTGTAATGTTTTATATTGTGTCATAATATTGCATTGTAATATTTTTCATTAAAAAAAGCAAAATTGATCATCCTAATGCATGAATAAGAATCATTCCAATGGACCAGCAACTTTAGTGGAGGCCGAGCTGTCTTTATTCCACAGACAAAGAGGCAGAAAGTAACTCCCTTCCAGTTGTAGCCCCGGCAGACATGCTGGAGCAGGCACTCTGCTGCTCCCTTCTTACATTAGGGGTCATCTGCACCACTTAGCCTCATTACCACCGAGGACACCAGTCACGTGGGACTGACCGAGCGCTCTCAGTTGTATTCCTCATCATCTGAAATGAAAGAATATTAAAGGAGCTTGACACTCTACTTCAAAGGTCAACAAATAACTCTCAGTGTCTCCATATATAAAGCAAATGACAGTGGACAATGGGCACTGCTTTGTCTCCTGTGCTGGTTGTAGTTTAAAGCAAAGTGACAGGAAATAATGAGGTTTAAATTGGTGAATTGGTTTGTGTGTACTGGGGATTAACCTGTAATACACATCGCAGCCAAATTACAGAACTTCAGAGAAGAGCAGCTTTAAAGCATTGTAGCACACAGCCTGACTGCAATGATACCTCATTTACAGAAATACTGGTATTCCTCATCACTGTCCCAGTCACGTCATAAATTTAGACTAAAATCTTAAACTATCTTGCAATAAAATTGAGTGGTATTAGAAAATGAACACTGCTGAAAACTGATTTTAGTAAGGTGAGTGGCAGGGAAAGTGAAATGCGTCAGCTAAGACCTGGTCTAAATGTTACATTTTTACTAATACCTCAGCATCAGTATTTATGAATGAAATAAAGTGCCAAGAGGCAAAGGGCAACTCATGCATTTATGACTTTTAAACAAAAGAATAGAATGAAATAACCGTGCTGCTTATATCCTTCCAAACACTCCCCATAACAATCCAGATCTAGATTGCACAGAGAAAATGAGTGGCAGCATATAGACCTTTGTGTCACCATATGTCTTCCTGTGACATGAGGAACTACCGTGCAGTCGCTAACATGTTCAGAGGTCATAAACTGTAGGTAGTGAGTTCAGCAGCAGTGAGTAACAGAAATGACGGGATGCTCTGCATCCTTCTAAATCTGCTGCTGTTTTCTCTTGCCCTTTCTAGTTATTCTAAGTGGGTGGGTTTTATTTCCCCAGGAAACTCAGCCTGAGCTCACATGAAATGGGGCTAGCAGTGTGACAACACGAGTGCTGTAAGCTTGATGGGTTCAAGGATTTTCAGGCACAGGATTCAATATAAATTAAGCTGTAAATAAATAAGGGCTCTTACTCTGGGAAAGATAAAATTCAGGTGAGAGAGGACAGAGCAATGCAATTAATAGTTATTACACTAAAGAACCTTTATTACCAGCAAATGATATTATTAAGTTTGAAGACAGTAATTTGAGCAAATAGTTCCATTCACATACTTTAGTTGAAGTAGGTCCCGTGAGTCTGTTTAGTGTGCTGATGGAGGCATATTCTTTGGGTCTGAGAGTTCCCACTGCTTTGGCCTTTTTCTGGCCTTTTAATATCTTTATTCACCACCACCACTCCCCCCCCACCAGGCAGAACATGAAGATGACGTCTGACATAGCACGGTCAATTCCAAGCATTTAAAATCTGAAAAGAGCACTCAAAATACCAGAAAGATTGGCTTGTATAAAAAATCAATAAGCTGAATTATTTCCAAATAAAAATAATATTCCTTCTGATTTTTCTGCGTGTAAATTTCATTGTTTGAGGAGGTTCTCTGTTAACTATGATGCCTTGAAGCTTGCTCTGACCATGACAAAAGAAAGCTTCCTTTTCACATAGTCGTACACCTCCAGAAGCTGAGGCACTGCAAGAGGCAATACTGCTGTGCAAAATGCAATACTGCTGTGTTAGTCCCTTGGCTGACTGCCTTTCTGTGTTCATCAAGCCTTCTTGAATCTATCCTCTCTAACTGGGTACCCTTGAGACTAACACAACTTTATTTTTTTAAGGGATTTTTTCCCCACTACTACCCCTATCTTCAAAGTGCAAATATCTCCTTAAGCAGGTGTTGCCTTCTGTAAGTCAAAAGCTGAAAGCTCCAAGGCTTTTCCAAAGCTTTTTCTTACTTTTTCCAAGTACCTTCCTCATGATCAGGGAGATGTGGATTCCTCTTCTGCCCTCAAGAAGGACTCCATCCTTATTTTCATTTTCAAATTATTTGTTGGTTAATGAGCAGCACCTCAGGCTGTCAATCTCTAAACAGACACAGTGTCACAGGGACAGAATATCTGCCTCTATGTATTTAATCACACGATGCAATTTTAATCAACCTGCAAAAAAACTCCCACATTAAAATAGGGGACAGATCATGCTACAGTTAAATTGTGATTTTGCTGTTGAGATAAAAAGTGGATATTAATGTTCATGTTGCAAAAGAAAAGTGTACTTCACAGTACATAAATTAAATATATAAAGTTTGTTATTTTATAATACATCTGTCTGCATATTTTAGAGTATTGTTCCATTTTATTACATTTCTGATCAAGACTAATGCTCATTAAAAAATCTAATATGACAATGAAAAATTTTATATGGAAAATTCTTGTCCTCTATTACAATTGCTATCTGCTCCACTTTTTGGAAACCACAGCAAATTAGTCTTCGGCCATGGTAATCTTAATTATATCTTGGAATAGATGATGTTGGAAATATATTGAATAAACTCTTTTGGTGAGATTGCCTTTGCCTCTTAATGCAAAATCTCTATGTTCATATGCTTGCATTATTTAAATTACAAAAGCCAGGCATCTGAAAAACGGGATGCTTTGTTGGGCAGTCATATTCATGAAAATTCATTCAATTATAAGGGGGGTCAAAAAATCAGGGGGGGAGGAAACTGCTTGCTGATCAAAATGTAACAAGCTGCACCGTTTCATTTAAGCAGCAAAATGCATAGTCTAAAAAAGAAAGTTTTATATGATCTCAGAACTGGATTTCTATGAATTTGTCATACTTTTACCTAGATAGCTGTTGTAACCCAATCTATTTAGTTGTTTTATTTCAAAAAGACAGGAAATAGGTGCTATTCTAACAGGTGACAGAAACACTCTGCAGATTGAGTGGCTGACGCTGCTTATGAAGGTGACAGATGAGAACATCACCAGTTCCAACGCTTCGCTTTTCTCCAAAGTTGTATCAAATTGAAACGTCGCGTCTGTACACAACTAAAAACTTGACCAAGTTTTATCTCATGTCACTTGGCCTGTGAGAAGTATGCAACAAAACATGACTTAGCATAATGGATCAGCTGCTACCACGATCACTTTGCAAGGTGACTCTGACTGCTGGCATCATATTAGCAGCTGGGTGTTTGCTTGTCTTGCAGTGTTCCCAGAGTCAGGGACCTTGCAGAGCTGCTCCAGAAAAAGTGGTCAGGACATGTGCACATGTAGTGCAGGTGATGCAACTGGCAGGTTCAGCTGTGCCACGTGCAACAAGATGCAATGACAAAAGGGGATTGGTGACAGTAAGCACTGCCATGGGCTACAGGAAGGGTCCTGTTTCACTCCCACGGCATTACTGTGTTTAAATTACACTGTTGTGGTTTAACCCCTGCTGGCAGCTAAGCACCAGGTAGCTGCTTGCTCACTCCTCCCCCTGCGCAGCTCTCCTTCCTCCCCCGGCAGGGTGGGGGAGACAATCAGACCAGTGAAAGTGAGAAAACTTGTGGGTTGAGATAAAGACAGTTTAATAAGTAAAGCAAAAGCTGCACACACCAGCAAAGCAAGACAAGGAATTAATTCATCACTTCCCATTGGCAGCCATCTCTATGAAAGCAGGGCTCCATCGCGCGTAACAGTTACTTGGGAAGACAAACACCATCACTCTGAACATCACCCTCTTTCTTCTTCTTCCCCCCAGCCCCTTATATGCTGAGCATGAAGTCATATGGTATGGGATATCCCTTTGGTCACTTGAGGTCAGCTGTCCCAGCTGTGTCCCCTCCCAACTCCTTGTCACCCCCACCCTACTCGCTGGTGGGGTGGTGTGAGAAGCAGAAAAGGCCTTGGCTCTGTGTAAGCACTGCTCAGCAGTAACGAAAACATCCCTGTGTTATCAACACTGTTTTCAGCACGAATCCAAAACGCAGCCCCATACTGGCTGCTATGAAGGAAATTAACTTTGTCTCAGCTGAAACCAGGACACACTTAGAGGAAGGGTCTTTGAGCAGTGATGATGGAGAATGTGCCCAGGCCTCCCTGCACTGCAGCCCTGTGGAGAGCCAGAAAACTGTCTGTGGGCACCTGAGGGCATGCTAAACTGCTGGGATGTTTCATGAACTGCTCAAGAAACGTAAATTATTCAGCTGTTCCAACTTAATCTGATGTTTGCAATGTACAGGTGATGTACCGGACCACAAACCAAACTATATTGAGCAAAGCTGTCTGATCTTATACCTCCACTGTAGAGGTTCTCATAATCTCTTCATGGAATTCATGGTATTATCAGATTTGTGAAGGCTTTCTTTCCTTCTTCCGTTCACTAAATTCCATTGAAAGACCATAGTACATCTTGTCATATATCCTATTAAAATATTTTTCTCTAACCACTCACTATCTCCTTTAAGTTCTTAAGGTAATTTAAGTCCCAGAGAAACATGTCCCTGAGCAATCTTTGTTGCTACATTTCCTTGAAGACAGTCAGGATTCTAAAATTGAAACAGCAACTGCTGTCTGCTTGATCAACCTACTAACAAAACAGCAGAAGAGGTTATGTGGGAGGCCAAACCCCACAAAGCCCCTGAGCCTAAGCAGACAAATGAGGTTCTCAACCATTCAAAGAGTGCCCTCTTGCTACAATAAGACTCCAAGAGACCAGCCACTGCTATTCAGATCCAAGTCAAAGAAATTTAAAAAATGTGGATTTCTAGGCTCTCTTTTCTAATCACAGAGCACAGCGTCTAAGCTTCAGATGAAATCACCCCTTCATCAGATTGGCTAAAAGAAAATCTTCAACACTTGCTGCTGTACATCCAATGAAGCACACTTCATCATGTTAGACATCGGTGGCATTCGCTCTTGCAAAAGGAAAAAATGGTGTCAGGCCTAGAATCATCATCAGTTGCAATTAAGATTAAATACTTCCCCCCCACCCCCCACCCCTAGGGAGAATAAAGGGAAAGAAGAAAGCTAATGGCTCTACACAAGGGACAATATGAAAAATGTAGACATTTGCAAACCAACAGAGAAGATTTATGAAAGACTTACTGGAAAATGTGGAGGTAATTATTTTCTTTCTGTATATTAGCATAAGTAACATAAGTATTGGAGGTGCACAACTTGAAATAGTCTGTTGGAAAGACATAAAAAATTTTAGTCAGTCATAGACTGACAGACATCCTTCAGGTGAGAACAGAACTGTCAAGTATACAAATATTAATCAAGAGGTATAATGGATTTTCTTCTTGTATTCTAAGAATGTTAAATTTTCTGTCGCAGAAAGTTCCTGGAACTCAATAAATACCTTCATCCACATTCAGAATTCCTTAGTTGTGAGGAATTTTGTACAGTGATTATAACTGAAAGCTAATATATCCATCTCTCTCTGTAAAATATACACTCCTGATTCACATACTGAAGCTGTTTGTACAGTTGATTTATGGAAATCCTTATAGAAGAGTCTGTCAGCACTTCATGGCATTGAAAATGTAGGAAGTTTTCCATGTTTTCTCCATTGTAGGCTGAAAAAAACCTCTTCTGTTCCCTAAAATCACTAACTTCCTTCACCCAATTCAGCATTTACAAGTAAAGGGCAGAGAATTCCTTCACCGGCCACTGACCCAAGTTTCTTGAAGGGATCTGAAGACCTCCAGCATTCAGAAGTGAAACCTTTTCTGTCTCCCACGGTATCTTTGCCCTGCAGCTCTCCAGGACAGAGCACATACGAGCAAAACCAAACAGCTCAATTAATTGTGTTATTACCACGCCCCAATCAAAAAAAACCCAACAACAAACAAACCCAACAAAACCCAAAAAAACCCCACATCTATTCAAAATCTACTCAAATGAGACATACAACTGAACATACTTTCCAAGGCTGAGGAGATACTGGTTATCTAAAAAAACCATATCTTAAAGAATCTTTCCAAAGTTTTCAAAGTCTTTATCTACGAAATAAGTAAATGCTTAGTTGTAACTAAATTAGCCTAAATAGCAATGCACTAAAGCAACAAAAGGGAATGATTTGTTAAGTTATCCTGATCCAGAAAAAAATTAAAAAAGGCTATTGAACTTATACTTCATTTTAAACACAGATGGAATTAAGCATGTGTTTCTATTCTTTTCTGAGTCAGAACTAAAAATTGAAAACCATAGCTATGTAATACTTTGCCATGTTACAGTAGAATCAACTAAAATGTTGCCATCATATTCTTTCATATGATTTCAATATCCTGCTTGAGTAGGGGGTTGGACAAGTTGACCTCCAGAGGTCCCTTCCAACCTCAGCCACTCTGTCTTGTGAAGTATACTGTAGAGATGAAAGCATGTTTCAGTTTTATACTTATTCATAACATAAGCAATATAAAGCATGGTCATTGTTTATGACAAATTATCACAAAATTACCAAAAGGCAAATGTGTCATTTGGATCATTCATTATTCTTTATTGAGCTTTTATGAAAAAAAGTCCATTTGAAATATTTCCAGCAACCATTTCAATTCCAAATGCTGAACACAAAAACTTGGTATCAGAGTTCAAACATATAAAGTTACATCTCATTATAATTTAATATTTAACAAAGCTAATCATTTCTGATTTTTCATAATTAAGTTTACAAAAATAATGTTACA
This sequence comes from Balearica regulorum gibbericeps, assembly GCF_011004875.1. Taxonomy (NCBI): domain Eukaryota; kingdom Metazoa; phylum Chordata; class Aves; order Gruiformes; family Gruidae; genus Balearica; species Balearica regulorum. The sequence goes on from NC_046185.1 coordinate 34,332,432, forward strand.
TTTATAAAATAAATCAGCTTTTCCCAATAAATTACAGTGGTGTTCTTTTTCAAAAAATGTAATATATCGTACAAAATAGATAACTTTTTGTCAGATAAAATACTAATGTATATTTTTCATCCAGTACATTTTGGCAGTGTGTGAAAACATTTTATTGTACACTTGATATCTAAAGTACAGTGTGAAAACTAAACCCTATTATGAACATTGCTTATATAAGGCAAGGGTGGCCAACTTGGGGATTACTTTTTATTTCCTTAAATGTTTTTAGTCAGACCAATACTGCCATGTTTATGCAACTGACTTAATTAATCTGACCCAGTAAAGTCATGCAGATCCAACTTGAGCCAAACACTCTTTCGATAATAAGTACACAAAAGTGACACCCATCAGTCAACTGCTCAGTATCTCTCATGCATGCTTTAACGTTGTGTTTCCTCACAAAGCGTTGGTGGCCAACTTGTAAAAATAGCACAGTCCGGATACCCCTAAAGTTAATGGCAAAACTTTGGTACTTTATTTTGTCATAAAAACTCATATGAAAAGGGACTTGTAAAAAGAGCAATGCATTGATAAAAAATAAATGGTGACTAGCAATAAGAAAAACACTCTAAAAAGCAAAAGGTAAACATTAAGAGCTACTGTATGCAGACTTTACAAAAGCAACTACTTTAAAATAACATAAAGAAACACAGCATCTACTTGGTGGTAAGTGTATTCTCACTAAAGCCTTTTGAATGTTCAGGTCAGCTCAGCATTTACTGTGTTGCATTTCCTGCCAGCAAAAATGTATCTGAAGAATGGTATCAGTTTGAGCAACTTTTAAAAGCCAGAGGTTTAACTACACCATCTTTGGATGCTGTGGTTAACGTAGATGCCTGGTTCAGGATGATCAACATCTCACCTTGAAGAATTTCTGACTCCACTATGTTTTCCCTTTGTAATAGTTCAGCAAACTGCAGTATTTTATTCTTTTTCCTCTGTTTCTCTCTTACATAACTTCAGGGAAGAAAGTCTACTTTAAAGTAGTAAAGGAAAATCATTGCTAGCTGGAATAAATAAAATGTGCAAAGTGGTGATTTTCTTATGACGTCAGTATTGTATGAACAACAGATCACTTTATATATCATAAAAGATCATTCTCAAAAATTGCAACTGAGTGAGCATATGCCCAAGAGAGCATGTGTCACAAGGTCCCCTTTGTGCAAATCCACAGAGGGTCCAAAGCCAGATGGGTTATTATAGACTTCAGACACAAAACTTAGTCAGTGTTGGATCCTCCCAGACTGGAAGGGAAGAAAGAAAAAGAGGAGAAGGGGGCTCATCACAGTAAGCCAATTCATCCCAAGCTTCTGAAAACTCTTAAAAATACAGAGAATGAGTATTTGGTGTGCTGGCTATCTTAAGGCTTGAAATACCATGGCTCAAACCAGGAACATCTTGAACTGAACTCAGGCACATCTGCTGCTTGAGTTAGTAAGCCATACCTCTCTAGACACAGAACTACTATGTAACTACAACTACTCGTAGGTGAAGTTTAGAGTGATTGCTGAAATATGCATTTGCCAGCTAGTTAGGCAAATAAACACAATGGCTACATTTACACTAGTAAATCAAACAGTACAAAGTCTGTTCTCCAGCCTTGAGGTCAAGTGGCATCGTTGGCCATATTCCTAGTTCCTCTGTGCCCCTAAAGTGAGGTGGCCATATTCAAAGCACCTCGTGGAGAGTGTCCTAGGCTGGCCTAATTCCCAAAATGTGCCCAGAAATTGTCTGGGAGAGAACTAGTTAGCCTTACCAAAAAGAATACCAGTCGCTGTTCTGCCTCTTAGGAGGAAAGGCTGAGAGAGCTGGGTCTGTTTAGCCTGGAGAAGACTGAGAGGGGAGCTCGACAACGCTTATAAATATCTAAAGGGTGGATGTCAAGTGGATGGGGCCAGACTCTTTTGAGTGGTGCCCAGTGATAGGACAAAAGGCAGTGGGCACAAACAGGAACACAGGAAGTTCTGTCTCAATAGGAGGGAAAACTTCTTCATTTTGAGGGTGACAGAGCATGAAAAGGCTGCCCAGAGAGGTTGTGGAGTCTCTTTCTCTGGAGATATTCAAAATCCGCCTGGACACGATCCTGTGCAACCTGCTCTAGGTGATCCTGCTTTAGCAGGGGGGTTGGACTAGATGATCTCCAGAGGTCCCTTCCAACCCCTACTGTTCTGTGATTCTGTGAATCTGTGAATTTAGCAACATGAATGCCTGCACGCATGCTTCGGCACTGTCCAATTGACTGATATAGACATTACTGTGTATGCACATTTTAATAAGTCCTCAAACATATTTGTATGTGGCAGGCCCTCTGATTCATACAAATAGGTAAGTAAGTAGTGAGGATTCAACTCTTTTGTTGATTTTTTACTTGAAAGAAATGGTTCTTTCAAATCAGGTTTTTTTTTCAATTATTTGGGTATTTCTGTCCATTATTTTCTCCATTTTATTTAATACATGCGCTATGTTTGGTAGCCTACTGTTTTACTATTTAAGGAATCTTGGCTTTTGTTTGATTAACCTGTTTTTTCATGTCTACAATTCACAGCTAAACAAGCACTAACCAGTTCCATCACAAAGAAAAAATTATATACACATCTAAAACAATAATATTAAGACAACAACCAAAACAGGAAATAAAAAATTAATCTGTGCAGTTAAAAGATCTAAAAATAACATCAACCTCTATACATATTTGTCGGACTGCAGTGTCCACAGTTACAGTTGTACGTGGCAGTCAGAACAGTGAGTATTACTTTCCAACTCATGAGGTGTTTTAAGAAACACCCACAGTCGTGGCTGCTGAGGAAGCAATTTCCTTTATCATCCTGAGATTTTAAATGTGCAAGTGTCCTACCAATTTATCTAGTGCATAAAAAGGAAGGAGGGAAGGGGCAGGGGGAAGGAAGGAAGGAAAGAAGGAAGGAAGGAAGGACGGACGAGCAAGACAGAGAAACATTATCACAATGGTTTTTGTTTCAAAATAGATTGCTGTGCAATGACTGAAGCCTGATTTGTAGACATTTTGTATTCTTGCCCAGAACCTTGAGGAGGGGAAGGTAATGGAGTTTCTGGAGTTGCTGAAAAAATAATATAGAAAGAATTACGTATTTTTATATTCTGGCCTACTCTGCATACACACACACCTACTACGGCCCCAAAAGGAAGTTCTGTTACATTTGGCATGCTAGATAAATAGGATATTTTAATTATCAGAATTTTTAGTTTATTAAAAATTATGCATGTGAAACCAAAGATATATCTGAATGGTGCTGAATTTTAAAAATTAGATTAATTTCAGGTCAAAGTTTCTCACTTAACACTGTTTATAAACATAAGTTTTTAATGCACAATTATTTTAATTTAAGAATAATGATGAAATAACTCTATAAGCACTGACAGGGCACCATTCTAATTAATATTTTTAACTGTAACAGTGAAATGTTATGACAGAAGGGTAACTTGCAATTACTTACAAATCTGTTCTGTATGTACAGGAGCAGACATTGAACTTATGAGGATAGTTTGGCCCGTTAATGGATCTTGGGCTAAGTGAGGATGTACTGGATGATGCAGATGACTGGCATCATTAGAAGTACCTGCAAAAATAACATGAGCACATATCAATTCAAAAGCGCATGTTGTTGCCAGCGACTTATACTGCAATAATTACATTTCTGTAGAGCAAATATTTTGATTGGCAATTTGAATAATTGCCTCTGGGTATTCATTAAACAATTTAACCAGACTTCAACCAGATTAAGCACTGTGTTTATTTTCCCTGTTTTGACTGCATTAACAGTGGATTTCATGAAATATTTGTAAGGATTCTTCTATCTGCCTAGGGAATTGTATGTCTACATACCTAGCAATGACTAAGAAGTACACAGTACAATCTGAGGTTGTAGGACTGTAACAAGATGAGCAGCCAAGACAAGAAGACTTTAGTTAACAATCATATCACTCAAAGCTCAGCCAGCAAGGCAGTGGTCGAAGTACTTGCTTACATCTTCCTCAGTGTCCCAGTATGCTAAATTCAACATAATACAACATGGTAAATTTAACAAGTTGTTAGCTTACCTCCCAGTAACATTTCCTGAAGCAAACTGTCAATTTTAACAATTCCAAATAGTTTAACCAATTGTATTTGCTCAATCATTTGCCAAGTGATGCTCTGGAGTGTAGGCAGTAGAAGCAGAAGTTCTCCAAATCTTCCTCGGGAGTCATACTGACGGTCATTAATATAATCCTCTAAACTGATTTGGACTTGGAACCGCATGTGCTTAATTTTCATTGGATTACTCAGGCCCTTTGCATCTTAAAAAATGACAAAAAACATAAAGTCAAGGCAGATTATGATTTTGGAGGAGCAACTTACTTGTCTTCATTTTATTTTTTTCCATCCATCTAGATAACGTGAGTAGATGCTACATGAACAAAAATGACTTTCAATATAACACGTATACAACAATTCTGAGAAATATTTTCAAAAAAGTACCTGGATCAAAAAACACAATTGCTTTCAGGCAAGCATACTCATTGTCATCTATTTGAATTTCCTGGAAGGGTCGAACTAGTTCATCTAGAATTCGATTTGCCACGCGGCTGATCTCTACTTCCGTACTGTTGCGATGTATTATGTAATTGTTGCCTTGGAAAGAAAGAATGCCAACATATGGATTAATATAAAGACTTTGATGTAACATACTAGATCTAGCCCATTTTCAAAAGCACCTTTTATTTTGCTTAATCAGATTATTTTTTTTAAGTAACAACTCCCCTTTGTATCATACAAAACTGTTCTTTGCAAGTAGAGTATGTGCAAAATACAGCTGTCACCCAGTAAATAATCTGTGCATGTAAATATGCCAACATGTACAGTTACTGATTAGTCCACAAGACTGAGGTCCATATTTGAATGCACAAGCATGGAGCAAGTAGGCCTTTATCTTTACATAATAGATAAATATAATGGTAAACTGATCTTAAAATTTCATTTTCCCCCATTAAAACTATATATTCCAAGTTGAATGATCAGGATTTGTCAACGGACAAAGAAGCCTTCTTCTAGAGGAGGCACCAGGAATGTTTCTAACAGATGTTTCTGCTACTTCTAATAAAATTTAGAAGCATCTTAAAATTTTCAGTAAAGAATGAATTTTCCCTGCTCTTTTAATTTTATATATTCATATTGGGGAAGTCTCCATCATGGCATCTTAATTCACCTTCTGTCCAGAAATCATCTAACATAAGTGGTGAGAACAATGGGAAAGCCCCAGAGTTTCTAGAAGCCACCAAGCGGTTTTTGAAAAAGGAAAAAAAAAAAAAAAAACCCAAAAAAAAAAGCTGATGATTATATCACAAGAGATCCATGCCAAAATGACTCATAAGCTACACAGGTATCTTCCTCCAAATATCAGAAATAAGCCTTCAAGCCTCAAATTGTTTTTTGTTTCAGTATATATGCTGATGTTGGTGATTTTGACTATAATTTTCTGCTTATTATTTTCTCATTATTTGTCCTGATTACCTACTAATCCCAAAGCTGCAAATATTTCCTTTTTATGTCTGTTAATTTTGTCAGTAAAACTGTGTCTAGAGAAAGAACTAGGTTAAGAAGGTCATTTGTATAGTTTTTAATTTGAAAGGATTGCTGGTTAGAGTAGTATCTCCAGAACAAGCCCTTCCTGTCCCTTTAATGTTATGATATGTGTAAAAATAAATTCAAGCTGCTTAAGACCTATGAAAAGGCAAGCCCAAAGAGGAAGGAGAACAAGTAGTGGGAAACTCCCTTGTACCACATCACCAGTGAAGAAACTAGTTTGATTCCATATTCTGCATAGTCTTGCCTCATGTCAAAAATCCTGTCGACAAAGACATACATGCTTTCTCACAAAAGAGCCCAAGTGCTGCACATGTTTAATGAGACCATTTTTGGCAGAGTGCACTTCAGACTGTGAGAGCAGTGTGCCAAACAATGCTAACAAACGCCTCATCACGTCACTATACACACAGGCACTCATCCCATCATATTACTCTGCCTCTCTCGTACGAATGAAGGGAAGACATGGTTCCACCATGCGATGACATCCCCTTCCTAACAGCCATGCTCTCTTTATATAACCCAGTGAAGGAGCCATTTCAAGTGACCAAGAATAAGCCTATGCAGGTGTGACTCCTCACCGTGCCATGGATGTACCCGTCTCCAACATGGCAGGGGGCAACAGGCATGCTGTTTGTATGATGGCCAAGTGGTGACTGACAAGGCAACAGTGAGAGGCCTCTTGGGAAAGTGAGTTGCAGGGAACAGGCTATCCAATTTTCTAGCCTGCAGGGTCTTCTCTGACTATGTCTGAAAGGCTCTTGGGAAAGGTCTAGATAAATGATTTTTATGAAGACTGAAATTAGTACATAGGCCACAGGTTGGCTGCTCCTTTCTTAAGCAAAAGGATTTTTGTTGGGGGTTTTTTGTTGTTGTTTTGTTATGGTTTTTTATGGGAGACAGGTGGAGAAAAGATGCTAATGTAAGGAGACAATTCAGCAGGAAACCCCTTAAGTCGCAGTTTCTGGTATCCAATAAACCTTTACCTGTATTAACTCACAGGAAACTGTCCACCTGCTTTTGCTGGAACAGGGCACGTGACATTATGTCATTAATAGCTAATTAGCATTCACAGAATGCATTGCTTTGATTGTGCCAGAACAGTTGTCCCACTTAAGTGATTACATGGTTGCTAATGTACTATAACATCATCATTATTAATTAAAACAAAACCAATATTTACCTAAAAGTAAAATGTCCTTATACACCATGGACCGTTTCGCTGCTCCAAGCAACAGGTGTTCCCCAGCATGTGCTCTTAGCAGGGCAACCTCAAGAGAAAAACAGCACACTCATTAGAAGATAAAGCAGTAAGTTCCAATAAGGGAAAAAGAAATGAGGATGCGTATTACCATGAGTGTATTCAGCTATAGGCACATGTTTAAGACTGTTAAGATTCTAATGTCAAATGTAAAGTGAATTTAAAGACCTTAGCATTGTACTAATAGCACACTATAATTAAATTTATCCTCTGTCACTTCTAGCATTTGGTCTAGGTTTTAAATGTATAGCTCTGCAAAATAATACTTGCATTTATTTCCTAGTGCCTATTCCCTCAAAGTTTTCTCTGGAATTTTAAGTTGACACTAAAGACTTTGGTGGGCTGAAGTGAACAGTTACGGTAAATTCGGCACTGTCGGTGTTTCATTTTTCTCACCTTGAACCAAAAATTTATGTGGCACTTTTAAAAGAACTTTTTCCCCCAAAAAGCCAGATATACTAAAATATCCACTACTGTCAACAAAGAAGAAACCTAAATCATACCAGGAAGGCACTTCTTAAAAATATGGTCATTAGTTTACTCTCTGTCACCTATTTACTTTCCTTTGGTTTTAATGTCTGTAACTTCAGCGCTGGCCTCTATTTCCTCAAGGAACTGCTCTCTTGGCAAGTAATTCTTTTCTTAAGAATCCAAGCCAATACTTTATGAAAGATGTAAAGGTAAACAGCACCTAGGAATACTTAATATGTTAAGACTTTTCAGGATCTCAGTAGAGTTAACTGCTCTGCTCTGGTCTGCTCTATGGTTTGTAAATCAGGCTGATTCCCAGACCAGGAATCGTTTGTTCAAAACGACATGGTTTATTTTATAACTAAATGTACAATACCCCTTAGAAAAAGGCCATCACAAATGAAAAAGTGGCATTTGTTGTAACTCCCAATACCTTTGACACTACTCTTCTAAGGTACTTAAGTTTCTGGAGTATTTCACAACATGTACTCTTCAAGCACTGCAGGGATGTTTTATCTTTCTAAGCTGATACTTTTTTTTTTTTTTAATACAGACACAAACTTTTTAATGAGGTCTGATCCTTTCTCTTTTCCTTCACACCATCTTAGCAATAAAAACAGCAATATTTTTGCTTGGTTTTGTTGCCCTTGTGTAACTAATGCATTTAAAATTCTCCTTCTTTCACATGAACAGATTTTTAACTTATTCCAGTATGTTGAGCTTGTGCACACATATCATATTCTGTAGGTCTGCATAGACATCATTAAGATTCTATTTTGTGGGGTCTCCTGTGGCCTGAAACACCTTCATATTCCTGAGGACGAGTATAAGAGGGAATGAGATCAGTTTGAGTCTCAAACCCATGGATGATCTAACCCTCCTTGCAGAATTTTGTTAAAAACTGAGAAACTGAAGAATCAAAAAGGAGGAATTACTCAATCCCACTTCACAGAGTCATTTTCAAGCTGAATCAGATTTTGGTGGACTGGAATCAAGTGATGCCGAACCACGAATTAACCTCCTGCCCAGGTGGCCGGTGAGAGAACTCCTTACTGCAACATGGAGACACTGGTTCTGAGTGTGCCAGTACAGCTTACTCTGAAACCCAGTGATATATTAGGATATATTACAGATGCAACGATAGATCAGACGTCTGTCATAGAAACCCTTAAGAATTTTCAAGGTTTGATGCTTTTTTGCCCCACGTTCATTATATACAATATAACTTTAGTACACCGTATTATATGAAAGAACATTTGCTATAGATTCATATCAGTATGTTTGACACTTGAGATTCTAATGGCTTTTATTATTTGCAAGTAGAGAAGACCGGCTTCAAATTAAATAACACTCTGTCTTAAAGAATATTATAATGAAAGATGAACATGAAATAAATACTCCGCAAGGTCAGAAAAAAGAATGTCTTTTTTACAAGTTTTTTTTTAATTTTTGTATGCAGCTTGGTGTCTCTGCTTCCAAAAGAATACAGACAGTATACTGGTTTGCTGCTTCTTTTTGTTAATGTTCTACAGCCTTATCGATTTCCTCTGGGGTTTTTTTGTGGTGGTGCTATTTCAAAACTTTACAAAGTTTTAAGATGGTGGGTCTAGCACCCAGCTCTATTTGATCACACAAAAAATGACTGTTTAATCATAAAAATTAAATATCACAGAAATAACAGGACACTAATTGAAGTTCTTTCTTTGGTCTCCTCTTATACCTGGTCATCCAGCGGTAATTCACAGAAGCCTGGAAGATATTTAGCCCATTCCACCAGGACCAAAAGCTGTTGCTTCATAGATTCACAGACATCACTAATACCCGCAATTTTCTTAACATTTATGTCAGTGCTAGCACCAGGACTGGAGACTGAGATCTGGCCATAATGAGAGAAAAAATTAACAATGTTAAATTTCATATAATTGCATTTTCACTGGTTAACATCATATTTAAGAAAAAAATCACAGCAGTAGTCATGCATACCTTTGAGATATTCCTTGACCATATGGACCATTAGTCTGCACATAAATTGTAAAATTTTATTTCTCATTATTACCAGTGTATATTACAGTATGTTAAAAATTACACTATTCATATCATGATATAATATCTTCTCATTCCAAAATGCTATTTTTAAATACACCAGAGCCCTTATTATTTGTAGGGGGGGTGAGTGGGTTTTTTTATTCCTTTAAAATGGTTGACATTTATTTCATTTCAGGGGGAAAAAAAAAAAAAAGAAAAAAAGCTCATAGGGGCATGCAGTAACATTAAGGGCAAAGGAGAGAGATAAAGGGGTAGCATGTTCTTCTACTGAAAAGATAAGTATCATTAACTTTAGAAGGTAAACCAGGGGTTTTTTAGTGCCTGGAGGAGAATGGTTTGTAATGATGAAGCAGCAGTATAGGCAGAGGTCTGAGACATTTCAGAGCAAATGTAAAAGATATGAGTGTGCATTAGACCACCTGCAGTGAACAGTGTTCTGTGAAATAAGAAGAGCGCAATATCTTTCTGGGCCTGAAGCTGGGGCACTTTCACATAATCACTGAGCCAAGTCTTGAAATTCTTAATGACTTCTCAAGGAAAGGAACAAAACCAGGCTTGCTCTTAAGCCAGGCAGGAAAGACAACTTAAGATAAAACCAAGCCTGGGAAGGTTAGTTTATAGCTGCTATCATACCAAGGAAGGAAAAAAAAAAAAAAAAAAAAGGAAAAGGAAAAAAAAAATGAGGAGAAGGAGAAGAAAAGGAAAAGGAAAAGGAAAAGGAGGAAAATGAAAGGAAAAAGGAAAAAGGGAAAAGGGAAAGGGAAAGGGAAAGGGAAAGGAAAAGGAAAAGGAAAAGGAAAAGGAAAAGGAAAAGGAAAAGGAAAAGGAAAAGGAAAAGGAAAAGGAAAAGGAAAAGGAAAAGGAAAAGGAAAAGGAAAAGGAAAAGGAAGAAACAGAAAAAGAAACAGAAACAGAAAAAGAAACAAACAGAAACAGAAAAAGAAAAAGAAAAAAGAAAAAGAAAAAGAAAAAGAAAAAGAAAAAGAAAAAGAAAAAGAAAAAGAAAAAGAAAAAGAAAAAGAAAAAGAAAAAGAAAAAGAAAAAGAAAAAGAAAAAGAAAAAGAAAAAGAAAAAGAAAAAGAAAAAGAAAAAAGAAAAAGAAAAAGAGAAAAAGAAAAAGAAAACCACCACCACAACAACAAAACTCTACCACTGTACAAGGCCTATGAAACTGCCTTTCACCTTATGTTTCATTATAGAAAGCATACTCAGGAAATTCTGTATTTTGATTATCTTCCCCACCCTCAAACAAAATAATTGTTTGATCTTCCAATACTGTATACCTACAAATTTCAGGATGGCAGATGCTATTTAGGTTGACACCAGATCCCCTTCATTTCCAGATAACATGTTAAATCCCCCAGTGGGATCTACGGTGAAACCATGGGTCGTCAAAAGGAGCTGCACTTCTGAACTAAAGCTCAGTACTTCCTACATAATTCAGTAGTCTAAAACACTAAAAACAGCTTAGATATTAATGGCTGTTAACCAGCTGAACATTAGTTCTCAGGGAAACACAGCAGCTAGGCAGGTGAAAAAATCCTCAGGCACATAATTCAAAGGCTGTCTTGCAGGAAAAAGGTTAGAGGTATTGTCTCTTTGTAGATAGAGCATTTGTGAAATCCCTGCTGTAATCATGAGTCCATTTCTGGTATCTGTTCTACAAAAACGAAGTTGAAAATACTGAATACAGGTCAAAGCTACCAGAATGATTCATTCTAGAAAACCTTCAGTACAGAAAGAGAATAAAGAAATTCAACATACTTCATTTTTTTCCAGAAGAGTAAGAGGGGTCTTGATCATGATTCAAAAGTACCTACACAGAGAAAAGAGTTCTGATAGCAGGAGGTGCTCTGACCTACCAGAAAAAGATACCACCATGCACCAACTAGAAGTTAATTCAAGAAGGTAAAGAACAGGCAGATTGTTTAACCACTAGACTTACTGACTCATTAACTTAATACATTGTCCCTCCTTTAATATCTTTTAAACAAAGCTATGCATCTTTATAAATTACACCTTATAGGACAAATTATAGACTGTGCTGAAATTACTTGGTGATCTTCTGCTGGGGATTCATGGGATGACTCCCATGGAGTTCATTATGAATGCCTAGGGTTGCATGTCTTCACAAGGATATGAAGCTGTGAACTTTCCTATTTCTATTTCTCTATTGCTTTAACTTGCCTCTCATTTCTGAGGTGCAACACAGGAATTGCTGACTTCATAGAATCATCTCACCCAACCTTTTGTGGGAAAGGGAGCCTAGGTGAGATTATGTAGCACCCTGTCCAAATGCATCTTGAAAACCTCCAGTGATGGGGAGTCCACCACATCCATGGGAAAGTTCTTCCAGTGATTGATTATTCTCACTGTAAAAAATTTCTTTCTTATATCGAGATGAAACCTCTACCAGTGCAACCAATAATGACTTGATGAACATGACAATGTAACACTATATCCCTACCATCTTGAGAACCATCAGAGACACATGCCTTTAATCCTATGAGAGACCAGACTGTCCCTTTCATGTTTACACAATCCAGGACGCCTCTCCTGGGTCTGTAGGAGAAACATTGTACTTGGACAATTTTCCCCTGTAAGAGATGTTCAGGGTCAAAAGAGTTCATTTCCCCTATTTTAATATGAAAATTTTAAAAGGGATGAATGCCACCTTCTTCCTCATTTCACAGCTGAAGGACTTGGCCAAAGATTTGTGACACTACCACCTTCTCCAAGTTTCTCCTCAGGACTGAACTCATCTTACAGACTCTATCAATTGAGAGAAAACCAAGGACTTTTAAGACTACTTTTCCATCATGTTAATGCAATCTCTTGGTCTTTGACACCAAGATTGTATCTTCACATAAGCTTGGCATAGTGGGAGCAATTCACTCCTACTACAACATACCAAATAATAAGTAGAATAAATTTGTGTGTATACACAAGGTGATGTTTTAGGCCAGGAATCTACTAGCTGAAAAGAACTTTTTGGCAGGAAAGGCTGAGGATGTGATTCTGTAAAGACAGCTCTTATTCCTGAATTGCATATACCAGTTGGAAATGATTAAGGGAGTAACACCAAAAAAAAGCACAATAAGCAAGTTCAAAGAATTACTAAGGAGGGAAAAATAGGTATATTTTTCATACTGTATAGGTATGAAAGGTAGGAAGGTCCATTATGTTCATCTAGTCTGCCCAGACATGCAATATGTGCCAAAGACTATCACGCAGTAATTCCTACATCAATTCTTTACAGACAGTTCCACCCTAAGAGAGATGCTGATAAAGGACGAGATTACAAAACATTTGGGGATGTATAAATCAGTCAGCATGAAATCATAAAGGTGGCAGTTAAATTCTAAGTTAGTAAGAGGTGCAAGAATGCAGAATCAATGACCATGATTTATCTGAGGTGCAGAAAAGAACTGGAGACTGTTCCATTCAGGAATTGATTGGATAGGGAAAAAAAAAAAAAAAAGGAAAATGAAGTTCAGATGAGACAAAGAAAATTTAAAAGTGAGATGTGAACAGAGTCTGCAGTTGGAACACTTCTGTTTGCCTTATTTATAATGTCTACGGATATTAAAAATGGGATTTTCAAAAGAATGTAAGGAAATGAGTGTCCACACCCTTTTGAATGTAATGGCTTTGGACAATTTTTTCCCTAATGTTTCATGGGAAAGCCAGCTTCAAGGATAGATAGATGCCACCAGCTGTCTGAGACAGCAACTGATTTAAAAGCAGTAAGAACTATAAAGCTTTATTAAGAAAGGTGCCTAGAACATATTGTCCTGGACAAAGTAGAATTTTTTTTTTTTTTTTTTTTACTTTGCTTTAGGAATGTATTCTATTACTCATTCTTTCACTGGGAAAACGAAGCTTTTGGGTGTATTTTGGAAACAGAAAAAATAATCTCAATAATTATATTTAATACAACAAGAAACTGAACAGTATTTATCTTTAGAAAAAAATAGTCTTAAAGCCATCAAATAATTTTGTGGTAGATCTCAGTACCTGACGAGAGAGTGCCTCAGCTTGTGACAATGTGCTAATAGAGGGAATGTTGCAGCCATCAAAAGTGGTTCTTCTTGTACTTATCCTGTCCCGTTCATTTTGTACAGCTGGAAAAGAATAATCATCTCATTTATTGATTTGTAGACATTGCCACATAATATCATTTCAGAAGTTTACTAGATAACTATAAGAATCGAAAGGTATGACATTCAAAAAAGACCTTGTGCTTTTAGCTCTGAGTAATGAGGAAGGATGACAATACATGTTTATGGTCTTTATCTGTATACTGTTTGCCTGTAAAAACTACGTATAACTAGTTGTAGATAGATACTGAATTATCAGCACTTTTGTGACTGGCTTTACTACAGTTAAACCTCTTTTTTCCTTTGAACTTGAACACATGCTGTTGTTTCTTTATTTTAACCGATTTACTAAGTGAGGCTTGATGATAATGGTAGAAATGGACATCTCCAGACTGATGAACAGGTCAAAGGGTACAGCATCACCAGTGACAAAATGTCTCAGTCAGAGGAAGCGTGAAAGCCCTACTCCTGCGAGAAACCCTGTGAGAAACCCTGAAACAGGAATGGATCATGAACTTAATCCACTAGTAAGATAATTTTGAAACTTAAATCTCATGCTCCTCCTCAGTGACATTGCATTCCTAGCCAGTTTACAGGACATTAACTAAGTTTGGGTTTGTTTTTTTCTAAAAAAAAGCACACCAAAAAAGTTTCAGGCTAGTAAGTTTTGTCTCATGGGGTCCAAAAAAGGCAGTTGAAAGGGCTTTGGGTAAGGAATCATTAATCAGCACATGCAAGGCTTATGAAGCAACAAGGCTTACTTCTGAATTGAAGGAAGAAGAAAAAATAAAACTATCAGTCAGATTCATCTAAAACCTAGATCATGTCCAAGGTTAGGCCAAGGAGAAAAGAAAAGAAAAAAAAATAAATTGTGCTGATCAAAATCTTTTTATTGCACAAAGAATCTCATCATCTTTTAAGAGCAGCAGCTTTATTTCCAAAGAAATGTTTGCTATTTTGTGGGAAACAATCTGCATTACAGAATTTAGGAGTACCACCAAAGGCTTCAATAAAAAAAAATAAAATATTCTATACACTGAATAGTTTTCAGGGTTTATCTGAACAATCCACGTAGTTTATTTCAGAGGTGTACTAACTTTTTGCCAAGGACACTCACTGATGGGCCTTTTATTAAGGTCACAGTAAGAAATGTGCAGTGATAAACACAAAGTGCTAAATGTTCATGTAGACAGGAAACAAAAAATAAACCTTTTTTAAAAGAATGGAGAAAAAAAAACATTCACTGGATCTCAGCAGCTTAAGTGCTACATAGATAATTAAAATAAGGTCAGCACTGATTAGTATTAGAAAAATAGTAAACTATTCCGACAATCACTAGTGAAAGTCACTGGCAGAGCACTTTGAGAATCAGGGAAATGCTTCAATTTTCTCCTGTGTATGCATAATTTTGGATTATTAGACTGGATTGTCTGTCTTGCTGAAGCCTTTTTGTCAGTTCAGGCTAAAACTGCCTTAAACAGAGACTCTATGAGGAAGGGGGAATATTTGCTCAGAGAGGGCTTGTACAGCTTTTTCCAGCTGAAGCCTTTCCCATCTTCGCCCTGAAGAAAAGAAAGCGATTTCCTAGAAACAAGCTGAGAAACTATCACATAGACTATGCTACACGTATGCTATGAGACATCCCCTGATCATGTAGGAGAGGTATATAACAACACCCAAGCAGCGAAATTTACAGTTCGGCATTTTGAATTATTTCAGCACTGGGAAGCCTTGAATATACGTAGCTTGGATGCAACGAAAAATGAAAGTTTATAGGTAGTGGGACCAGAGGAGGCAGAGCGGTGTGAATTAGGTTAAAAGTTTTGCGCAGGATATATCTTCACTTCATAAACATGAATCAGCAGCATGTCTCATGGAGATGTCAGCTAGCCGTGCACCAGGCTGCATTAGCATCTTGAGGGAAGTGATTATTTCTCTCTTTTGGACTCCCCAGTAAACAGAATACACTGGAAAACTGAGCAGTGTTCAGCACAGGGCTATGGAGATGTAACCCACAGGATGCACAAGGTGAAGCAGAGAGAGGCATCTTTGTGTATGTGGAAAAGAGAGGTCCAAGGCGGAGGTGGGAGTCTAATTTCGTTAGTTTACAAAGAATGGAGCCAGATTCTTCTCAGATGCACAGTGAAAGTACAACAGGCAATAGACACTACCCTAACTGCAGTAAGACATATTCCAATTAGATATAAGGAAAAAACTCTTCCCAACGAGGGTGGTCAAGCACTGGAAGAAGTTGCTGAGAGAGGTTGTGGAATCTCCCCTCTCAGGGACTGTACAAACCTGACTGGACAGGGTCCCGAGCAACCTGACCGAATGTAGAAGTTAGCGTTGCTTTAAATGGGGGCCTGGACTAGATGACTTCCAGATGTCCCTTCTGAGCTAAACTATTCTTTTTAATTCCAGGTTTTGGAAGTCTGTGAAGCTCTGCTTTTTGCAAAACTTTTAGGGCAGCTGTGGACACACAGGTCTTCCCTTCTCTTCACATCAGATTGATAATATATATACAATATGTTACATATTTTAACGGCTCAAATTCAAAAAGGCTAAACTGTGTTCAAGGAGATTCACAAGCATTAGCAAACTTATTTCGTGCATACACAGTGTAACACTGTTTAGAATATCTCCATCCAGCCGCAAGGAGAAAATCTATTTTACCTCATACCAAAACTTGATCACTCACAAAGAAGTACTATAATATAGATATATAAGAGCACAAAGAAACAGCTTCCTTTATTTTAGGAAAGCTAAAAGTATTATAGACCAGTTACAGTACAGGAGAACAGTGCACCTCACATTGCAGCTGGCCTTCAGGCCCACCATGCTCCCAACAAAACAGGTGGGAAAGTTTGTGATGAAAGAACCATTTTTTGAGCGCTTATTTGAACCAGATCAGGATGCCTTTTGCCTCTACACCATTATTGCCAGTGAAGCAACAGACCCAATGACCCAATACAAAAATCCTCTGATATTCCCACTGCCTTTCTGTTGCTATTGCTCTGCTCTTGTGGTCGTCTGGTCCTTCCACTTTGACAGGTGGATCACTGTGACACCCAGGTTTCTTCATGTCTGTCAGTGAGATGCGTAAGGGACAATCTTCCCACATTAAGCCCTAATGAGAGTAGAATTTTTTTCAATTAATGTGAACACTCCACTGACAGCTACCACTGCTGTTCTCACCACTACTTTTTCACTCAACTTCATGCTCCTTCCTCTGGCTTAAATGCTTCAAACATTTACATTTAAGGGAAGAACCAGTAAATTGGCACTATCATTACTAAGGTAGGGTAGAAGCAAAATCCAAGATAGAGATTTTATCACTCAAATTTGGTAAAAATTAAAATTATAATCTCACACTTTGAACTTTTCCAGGCTATGGCTCAACATGTAGAAATCAATGGATTTTGGTGCCATGGATTCAATAGTTGCAAATTCACTTTAAACCCATAGCTTGGCTAATGCTCAAAGTGTTAGAACTGCTTATCCACCTGAAAATTAGATGATGCATATTTTACCTCAATATAAAAGCATTTCTCCATCTTGAAGTCATTACAGTAAACTTTCCATTGAATTATTCTGCTAGAGTTTTTTAGAATTTTTAGTACATTTTAAAACTAATTCAGATTATTTGTCTTTGTATATCAAGTAATAAATGATTCCATTACCTTCTTTTTTCATTCCTGCTCGAAAACACTTTTTTAAACGACAATATCTGCATTGATTCCTTTTGTCCTTGTCAACAATACATTGCCGGTTGAATCTGTCAGAGACAAGAAAAGGTAAATGTATAAAGCATTAATAAAGCAGCACCTTGATTATGAAGAACAAAAACCCAACTAATTTGCCGTCAGAACAATGTCTATAACCACAGACTTTGTTCTTCTGGGTTTGTTTTGTTTTGTTTTGTTTTTTAATTAATCAGTCTTGACAGGTGTTTCCTACCTGTTCAGTTTGCAGGAATATATGTATATAGACACATATATGCATTGGAACGGCCAAGTGTGGAAAATTTTGGAGTTATGTGCATCTTTTAAACCTCAGTTTATTTGTGAGATATGACAGTAACTGGCTGCATCAAATGGTGATGGGAAAAAAAAAAAGAAAAGCTACAAAAAGAAAAAGGAAAGGACAATCAAGGAAAATGCCAAGTGTCACTGGCATGGAGGAGCCCTTAGCTGCAAAACCAGTACCAGCTGGCAAAGTTTACTCCTTCTGGGAGACACCAATGAACAGGCTACATGTTGTATCATTACAGCTGACAACCTAAACAGGAAATGGGAGGAAAATTTTCTAACACCACAATGAAATAAAGACATGAAACACACAGAGCGTGACTGCAAGAAGGCTTACCCAGGCTCTCATGCACATCTACAGGTGTGCCTAAGGGGAACATATATGAGCCATCCCCCCGCTCCCTGTTTGCTTCTGCCTTTTTGCTGTGCGTGTGTTTGTTAGATAAATAGATCTATATTTTGCAGGGCTCTTCTTGAAATCACTTCTATCAGTCCTCATCACACCACCTTAGGCATATGTCTATGCTATATCACTGTGGTATGTCTATAAGGGAGAGAGTTCCTTAGAAGAGTATTAAGTGACCAAGGAGGAGTGTAACAAACAACATTTCCACTCACAAGCCATACTTACAAAAATGTTTTCTCCTTTAGTGATTTGTCTAAACACACAGAGGTTTCCATATATTCTGTGCACAGCTTAAAACTGACATATTATGGACTTGTGCACGCACAGAGCAATTCTTCAAACATGGTGCACAGACCTGCAGCGTGATAATTTGGGCAGCCAGACATCCAGAAATTAGCAGATTGCAATTCAGACTGATGGGGGAAAATGGTCACTCAAAAGAGCAGTGTGTTACCCAAAGTGGGAAGATGTGCAGATGTGCTTAGTACAGCCCTCAAAACAAGACTCATAAATCTTGGACTTTCTATGCAGAAACTTCCTTCATAAGAAAAACAATAGAAAATAATTTTTAGAAAACGGTTAAGGATTACAGTTTTCACATTGCCAGTGAAAATATGAGAATTTTTTTTCCCAGGAGATGACCTTTGTAATCATAAATAAAAGAGTGAAACAGCTCTTGAGTGATGAAATGATATCAACAATATCAACAGACATCTGGAATGTGTAATATCAAGTAGTCTTGAATAAAAGATATTTTTTCCAATCATAAGAATGTACCATGAATCACATGCTCATCAAAAATGCTGGTTAGAATTCCTTAAAATAAAGCTAAAAATTCCCTGACATAGTTCTGAAAAGTCTGAAAAGGTCTGAATGTCATTTTTGCTTAAATTCATTAATTTAGTGCCTCTAGAGGAACTTTTGAAATACCTGCATGTATAGATGTGATTTTTCCGTATACTGCGTCTAAAGAATCCCTTGCACCCATCACAGCTGGAAGCACCATAATGTTTTCCGGTCGCTCGGTCTCCACATATTGCACAGAGACTACTGACCCCGTTGTCAGCAGCATTCATGTTGACAGCTTCTCCTGAACTGTCTGAGGAGAGGCAAGAACAACACATTTAGTTATGGACAAGACTTTCAACAACCACCCCATGAACAACTTGTACTTAACTGGAGGCTTCTTCTGGCCTTTTCTCTTTTAATTGCCACTTAGTATTTATATAGCATAGCGTGTCTGATTACATCTGGTTCTTATTCAGATGAACACTTTCAAAGTTATAGAGATGTTAATAGAATTTAAGAAGTTCACAACAATAAATAATTTTATTCTAAACTCTTTCCAACTGAAAGGGTTAAAAATTAAAGTGTAACTCTGCATATATAATTATATATACATTCTTACTAACATGAAGAGGAACTTTGGCACAAAGCAATGTTGCCTAATTATCTGGCAAAGATCTCCCATATCAGTTCTCACAGGAGCTGGCAATAACCGGCAACTATCATACAAAGGTACAACAGCATTTGTGACTTAAAAAAAAAAAAAAAAAAAAAAAAAAAAGACAAGACAGTTTTTGCACAATACTTAATGGGGAAAAAAAAAGTATACTAAGAGGACTTTCTAAGTGTTATTTCCTTGAACAAATTTTCCAAAGCAACATTGGTGCAGACTTTACTTGCACAAGAGAATACTAGCTACGTGATTAACAATTAGTCACTGAATATGGTAAACAATACTGAAGAAATTCACCTTAAATCAAAACAGATATATTTATTCTTCTTTGAGTCACAATGTTTAACAGACATGTTCAAAGAAATAATTGCAAAATAGCTTGTTCTGATATGCTTCTGGTTTTATGAAAGGAAAGCTGTTTGCAATATGCCCTGATATTTGTAGTTCAGTCAGGGAGAGGAAAGAGTGCCACATTAATGAGTTATTCAAACATGCATTCAAAAGTCAAGTACATGAGTTCATGAACAGTAGACAGGTCGAAAAGCAAAACTGTTAATATTGAGACATATTATTGTTCTATTGCACTAGATCCAATTGAGATGTATTACACAAATGTATTATAAAATTTTCATTGTATCCCAAAATCTTACCATTTAAACAGAGTGCTTTAGACAAAGAAAGAAGAAGAAACATTCTTTTCTGTTTTACAGAGACATAATTTACAGGAATTATATTTAAAAAATGATTAAATAAAAATGAAATCTTAAAGGTAAGAATTCAGTTCTGTAAAGATTTTATTTTAAAATTACACTTGTAATGACTGGAAAATTATTTTTAAAAATGGGTTACAGAATTACTTTAGCTAGAAAAATATAAAACCTTTCTTTTGGAGTTTTGTAATTTTGCATCATAATGATACAGCAGAATAATTAAAAATGCAATATTTAAATTTAATGATTAAATATTTCATAGTAATATAAGGTGGGTGTGTGTGTATATATATATAAGGGTATACTTATTTTCTTTGCTATTATTCTGAAACAAAATGTCTGGGAAATTGACCTGATTTTGCATAATTCTTTGATTTCAACAGAACTGCATAATCTGCCTGAATGTGGCTTGTTAAACTTCTCTGAATGTTTTTAACTATATTTTAGACAGCTAGAAAAGAGACACAGAAAGGTTCATAAGAGGCAGCTTTCAGTTCCAGACTAGCACTGTAGCTACAATACAATGTTTTTATAAATTCTGTAAGAAAATGCTTAGGCTAAACTCAAAGCAAACTCTAAACAGAAAAAGGCTACACCTAATAAGTAATAATTATCAAACTAATCACTTACAGTGAATAATTTAACTAGCTCTATCACCAACACAGAATCCAACACAGCATAACCTCCCTAATCTGCTTTCCCATTTTATGTAACATTAACAGATTTGAAAGGGTGCTATTCAGCAAAAAACAAATGACCAATGAAATCACTCATATTAGAACAAAAAGCAGAGAAAGTTACATAATCATTGCTGATAGCTTCAAAATCACTTAGGGCATAAAGGTCTGGTTTTTCTTCCTAAATCAATAAACAAATCTGCCTTTCTGTTTACTAATCTTGCTGTAAAGTAACATCAGAAATTCAGATAAAACTTCAAGTCCAACAGCAGAAACTAACTTAGGTTCTGCATGGCAGGAATATGTGGAAATGCAGGCGCTAAGTATTTTTCCTGCAAACATTCATTCTGCTTTTTAGAAATACATACTACAATAGATCTATTAAATAAATTATACTTTATGATACAATAAAGCAATTTTTTAAATATATTAGAAGGTTTAGAAAGCCATTTTAGAGCAGTTTAATTTGCTTGATACTTTTCTTCACTTTAATAGATTGACATTTCCTTTTCTTTTTGGACAGTACTCGATGGAAGAATGAAATGGTGTGCTTCCTATTTTAAGCAAAACTTATTGATACAATTCCTCAAAAATGTATTGCATTAAAAATTCCACCTAAAATTTTTCATTAGCTAAACCCAAATAGTTTTTCTCAGCTAAACGTTAGCCTCTAGAAAGCCAATGTGAGAAATCACTCTAGTTCACACAT
Organism: Balearica regulorum gibbericeps; assembly: GCF_011004875.1. Taxonomy (NCBI): domain Eukaryota; kingdom Metazoa; phylum Chordata; class Aves; order Gruiformes; family Gruidae; genus Balearica; species Balearica regulorum. The sequence goes on from NC_046185.1 coordinate 34,353,940, forward strand.
ACCTAGAAAGGCTAGATTAACATTTAAATAAATAAAATATTACTCCAACAATTAGAAACTAGGCATCAAGAAACAGTAGCTAATTTTTTTTCACAGTCCTCTGGATAATTTTGTCCTGTCCTTCTGAATGTTATATACAAAATATACTTTGATGTCCAAACTGTCAATACTAGTTATTCATTTGTCTTACAGTAAATAAAACAGCTGCTGAATACACCATTTTCTTCTTTTGATTAACTGACTGGTGACAGTACAGTTCAGTTACTTTATTACATATAACGTATCTTTTATTTTCCTTAATGTTAAAGAATTATAATGTTATTAACTTAGAGTTAGTGATGAAGTGTAAAAGAACAGATTTGTAGTTTGAAAACAACCCCCAAATGCTCCATTAATAAAACATTTAGCTAACACCTTATAGCATTACTAAACTTCACTTTTTCTAACTGGCTTGGTTTTGCATCCCAGAGCAGAACTCACCATTGCCATTATACAGAACCTGCATAGTTTCGAACTCCAGTGCCGTATACGTCGGATCTAAAACTTCACTGTAGTTTGCCATTTCCATGTCTAGCATTGGTTCCGAGAGCCTCATCATTGAATGCAAAACCAGTGAAAAAGCTGCTCAAATGTACAACCTTCCCATTCTGTTTCACAGTGATTGATAATCCAAAGTTAACTATAACTGTGTCACTTACGTGCTGCAATGGGAGGAGCTGGAAAACTGCTTCTGCATGCTATATTCTACCTGGGTTTGGTTTTTTTTCCCCTTTTATGATACAGTGAAATCCTTCTGATAATCTTGGAATGCTATATGAAATAACCTTATCAGGAGTTGTACTGGTTCCAGTTCTTGAGTGAACCCAAGGACGTGCAGGAAGCTTCCTATCTCCCGTGCCCTGCTACACGTTTTGTTGTCAATGTGTGGTATAAACAGTGCTACACAAACCGCTCTGGTTGTTCTATGTCAAGAGACTGCAGGTTCATGTGCCATTTTGTTCTCTCTCTTCAGAACAATAAGGAAGTGTGATGATACAATTATGGACTATCCTCATACCCAAAACATCCAACATCTGTCATCATATTTTAAAAGACAGCTGCAAAACATCCCATTTTTACAACTGTTAGCATCCTTTAACAGCGACGGTGAGCTGGCTGTGCAGGCACGCTTAACCAGGGCCTCAAGCAACACAAGCTCTGCAGCTAGAAAGGCCAGTGTACAGCTCCCCTCCATCACGCTCTGTGTTGCCGCAATGGCTTTAGGCATTGGACCTTGCACAGAAGGTGGCTTCCTGCTCCAGCTCTTCTTCACACAAGATGTGATTGGCAGCATGATGTTTTCAAGCACCATTCAGATACACAGGGAAAAAAATATCATTCACCTTCCCTGAAAAGAATAATCTCTGCATAGGTCCACTGCTCATCAGTTGGTTGCACATGGCATATATAAACCCAGTTAAAACCCATCTTTTAAAGCTGCTTGAATCTGTGCAAAAGATAAATGAATTTCACTTGCTAATCAGGTGCTTTTAAATGCTGGATAGAAGAATTTTAAATGTTACTACTTCTCAATAAATTCTTTACAGAAAACTTTATGCTGCTGAACAACTGCTACATTAAAAATTACATATACAGGAAAACTGTCCAGTTTATGTTTAATTAACAAGAGCCAATAACCATATATACAGCATTGAAATGCTTATTCGGATGGAAAGAGTGCCTGCAGTTGTTGTTCAGTAAAGGTAGCCACCAAAAGGCACCATAAAACAACTCTTTGATTAAAATCAATCAATCAATCAATGACAGACAAGCTGCCAAAGAAAAAGTAAAATTTACATGAAAAGACCTATGAAAAAAGCATTCCAAAATTCATCCTTCTAATTTCCAGGTCCCCAGGGCTACCTGAGAGGCACAAATCATCCTGTCTCCTTGTGGCCACTCGGCTGCAGTCTCAGTCCAGTTCTCCTCCTCACCCCAGCGGAGTCCAGTGGCCTAATTATGCCAACAGGATTCTTAGGTAAGAGCTATCCCCCCACTGAAGCGCATTTACGATTGTGTTCCTGCTTGCACCAATTCTCTGCAGATTTTGGAGGGTCTCCATAGGGGCTGTCCTTTTCAACCTACTGTTCCTTTTCCTTTAAACCACTGATCTCGTATTCACTGAGATATCAAAAACCTGCAAAAGTTACTACTTAAAAAAGGGCAAATCTATAATGTCCTGCCTTCATATGAATAGCACATATTTATTGACCACCAATGTAACCACAAATACTTCCTGTACACTACAGAAGGCAAATAATATATAGGAATTTTGCAAGATATTTCAGTTTATGACTGAAATGTTAGAATATTTCATGTCTACAATCATGGAAGAAATTCTACTCAGAAAGTATCATTTCAAAGTACAGGAAGTGTACAAAATTTCACTGTCTTTAACCATAGCTAGTATTTTTTTCTTTTCCTTAAAGATACTAAGTACCTTTCTAAACTAAGATTGATGAAAAACTATTTGTTACTGAAAGCCCATATTTGTTTAGGAAATCACAGTAGTTTCATCATGAAATAGAACCATTTTATACTATCCGAAGGTTCAGTTTGAAAAGTTTCTTCAGTTGTAGAATTTGTTGTATTTGCTACAATTTGTTGCATTTGTATAGTATTTGTTACAAAACTAGTTACTAATTACATGACATGATTCACCACATGAAATAAATAAAATTAAATATAATATACAAAGGCTTACATTTTAACCAGAATTATCTTTTGTTGCTTAGTGCATAAGTTTTGATAAGATTTTCTATAAATAATCTCTGGCTTTTTCATACCAAAATTGTGTGCTGCACAAATACAAACATATCGAAGTCTAGTGGAGTTTTACTTCAAAACTCCAGTCCCCAAAACACTCTGGCATATGAGTAACTTTAAAATAAGGGAATGAATGTAAGATGGAAGATATCTTGTATGATGTGATCAAACCCTACTGTTCCCACTGCTGTTAGCAGAACTTCTCCAGTGCTGCCAAAGCAGGCCCCTCAGTGACTACTAAAGAGAGGGAATGAATTGACCCTTCATACTTCTGTCATATAAGAACTCATTTCAATTGATTTTTTTAATATGGAAAAATGTACACTATAGGAAAGCCATTCTTTACACTATTTTTTTTTTTCCCATGTTTTGCTAAGGCAACTTCTTACAGTCAAACCTTGCATTCATAAAAATGTGCTTTCTGGGGAATTTTTGGCATCATGAAGTAAATCATGAACAATTAATGTATACTAAATGACTACTGTAAAATATTAATATGTTTTCTTTCTGCCTTAGGTGGATCAGAATGCAGTCCTGGAATTAGAGCAGTTGAGGAAAGCTAATGTCGAACAGATTTTGGTCCTATGTCAGTCCAAGCTTTATAATGTTCACTACTATTCAGACCCCCACACAGCAGATTTCTTTCATATTGGACACCTGCACTGTTTTTCAAATTATGAATGACCTGGCAGTTCATAGTATAAGATGTTCTTTCAAATTGTAAGTCAAATCATCTACTGCTGAGAGCCAAGACATATTAGCCTTAGGTAAGCAGAAGTTTTAAAATTGTATAATTAGTCAAACTGTGAAACACTCCTTTCAGATAAATGATACTGTAAAGTTGAGTTAGAAATGATTTTTCAAAATAAATTTTGGAGTAATTGTGAAGAAAGAGAAAGCTACACAATAATGTTTTTGTTCATGTGGTTTTGTTGGGTTTTTTCTTTAAATCTGATGACCTCACAATCACATACAGAAAGCATTCCTATCTTATCTTTAAGACTATTAACTTCCGTTAATTGGTCAGCTCTCCATATTAACTGTAATCATTCTTTCTGATTGTGGTATAAAATAGAATACAAGCTAATAAAATCAAGGTTATTTCCATAAAAGTCTTCCTGAAAATAAAAACAAATCTCAAACTACTATCACTACTGAAAAAAGTTTTGGTTTTCTTTTTCTTTTTTTTTCCTTTTCTTTTTTTAATAAGTAGCAATATGTCCTTTTATTATTCCAGCTTACTAAGAAATGTAAGTCCCTACAAGAAAGTCTTTATTAAAGTTTTGAGGTTTTTTTCTTATTTCTCATGTGTTCTAAGTAAGGAATACATCTTCACAGTATTCCTTTGGTTTTGAAAGTACAGTGAGGTGGCGGCGACATACTCAGAAGGCCACCTATTTTTGTCAATAAGCTGGCATATTTATCCAGTATGCTGATAAAACACACATTTTGATACGTCTTTCCTCCCATTTGCTGGCACACACACGAGACGGGGTACGCAGGGAGTCTGTACCAACCAAGCCTAATGAAATCATACGAGCAGAGCCAGAATGTCACCTTACTACAGTACACTCAGCCAAAGATCCCCAAGTTAGAGAGTTTATTTGCTGAAAGCTTCTTACTCAGGAAGTGGTGTGCAAATTTCTGCACGCCAGCAGGGAATCTCAACTTTGGCTTTCAAAAACACACGCCCATGTAATACCAGAGACTGAGCGTCCCTCTCCTGTAACACACCCTCAGCGCCAGGGAGAACACTGCCAGTCACCGTCACATCAGCTCTGCTGCCACCCACCCTCAAGCATTTCATAAATGGTCCGTGAGTAATGACTGGGAAATGTTTGCTGTATTCTAAAACATATAAGATGATTTTCATGTTTGACATGAAAAGATTTGTAACACTGTAGTATTACTGTACTTGATAGAGATTGATGGCTTTTTTTTTTTTAAGCAAAAATGTTAGAGCTGAATAAGATCTAAAAATGAGTAATAAAATCTAAACATGTATTACCAAACTACTTAGACTTCTTGGAAAATAAATAGCCTTTTGTGCTTAAGACCTCAATACCATGATGGAAACATGGTTACAGTCCTCTAGAATGCTAAAATATTATAGCAGGTCTCCAATGTTGTCATGGCACCCCTCCCAAAAAAAAAAGCTCAGAGCCAAACAAGGACAAAGTTGCCTTTGAGTTGATTAAAGTTAAAGGATTTTTCAGAACAATTTGTGCATCATGAGAGTAAATGCACAGCACAACTGCTTCCAGTAAGATGATCAAAGGCACCATCTCATATGCACTTCTCAAACCCAGCACCAACTATCAGCTTTACGAGTAAATTTATGGCACTTAGATGCTTCTCGGCCTTTTCATTTTGCATCTTCCTTTGACTTTGTCCTAAAAATATAGTGGTTAAATAAACCACTAGAAAGGCAAAGCCAGTAACAGAATTGAATAACAGGTTTTCACAGCACACTTATTAGGCAAGGTGGTAAGATTAGCTGCAACAAATCATGCCAGGTGAAACATAAGTACAAATCTTTGTGGGAAATCTAGGCTAAGCCTGTTTCCATTACACACATTTTCAGACACTTAGACCACCCCAGGCACTCTATAAAAATGCGATTCTTGCACATATTGAATCTGCCTCTTTTTTTCATTGGAATTGGTGATTCATTATGTTGGGGTCCACTGTATCATGCAGCAAAAATACATAGCTTTCTTTAATAAGTTATGATGAGGGTTGGGTTTGGGTTTGTTGGGTTTTTTTTGGTTTGTTTTTTTTTTTCATTTTGGCGTAACAGGGAACAGACCATTACTGCAAGCTCTGAGTTGTCTTTATATTTATGCTTTTGGCTTCATAAAGTATCTATCTTGCGGAACACCCAGCTACAACTTCAACAGCCATGAATATGAATAAACACAGAAAATAAAGAACATGCCTGGCTTCTGACTAGTCAAATACTAAGGACCCGCCCTGTTTAGCATGTTTTTCAAGCTGTAAATATTGCCAAAATAGTTATGAAGATGTCAATGACTAGTCTACATCAGAGTTTCAAAGCTCAGTAGGAGATTTAACACTCCAAAGTCTATGAAGTGCAATTTATAATTTTAATCTCACATCCACTAGAGTCTTTGCCTTGTCTGTACTTGAGGGGAAATATCAAAGGAATATGAAAGCTCTAAAATATTTTGAGCCTAAAGAATAGTTGCTGCAGGATAATTTTTAAGATAATTTACAATGGCTGAAGATATATCCCACTTTCAGATCCTCCCCCCCTTATTCCAAATATCATTCTCTGCAGCTAAAAGGATAAATGATTTATTCATTTTATATACCACATTGTCATTGAAGGGATATGCTACCAGCATAGCAACAGTAATATAACGGTGGCATATGCAAAGGGAAGATGTTACATCCACTACTTAAGGTCAAGGTAAACAAAGCTATCTGGTTTATCTGATTTTATTTATCACTTAAACATGTACACATACATCAGTTTTCAGAATATTAGTGGGTGCCATGGGTAGCATCTCACAAAGTACAAGACACATTCCCATTCATAAACTCTTCGCTGTCCTCTCTCTTTAACAGAAAGATGTGTTTTGAGGATGATTCTCACATTGCGTTCCCCCACACTCTGCACAGACCAAAATTATTAAGGTCATATCTTCTGCATTTTCCAGATGCCCTGTGCTCCTTTCTGTCAATGGTTTAGTGAAACCAGCGGTGTATCTGTGTGCGGTGGTCCTGCAGCTCCCACCCTTGACTACCTACCAGAATCAGGAAGATTTTTGCTATTGTTATTATTTCATTTTAATATTCTCAAGTTGCAGTGAATTTCTTCAACTAAGGACAGCTAGATTACACCTATAATAATTGTATGTCAGCAGCTAATAGTTAAAAGCTTTCTTCTGAGATTTTTCAGCCTTCAGCTTAGGACAGGGGTTTTGGATAGCCTTTCACCAAATAATACCACTGCTGAAGAGCAGGAAATAATCCAGGCAAAACCATCTCATAGCCAAGAGGTCACATAGGGACCACAACTATTCTAAATTTCTGGGGGAGAATGGAAAATGTAACACACCTGAAACCTCCCAGACTCTCCAGTCTTTCTGTAATTCTCACTATAAATTAGATATCAAATGTTATGAAGATTTAAAATCTTGGTTTATATATACATATGTATGTGTATAAGTTTATGTATGTATACATAGGAATTTATTTTCAGTGTTTTTGTGACAGCTGGATTTGCCTCCTGAATTATCATTCAGTATACCTACAAAAATGGATTTGACAGGGGCAAGCTCACCCTCCTACATACTGGACCATAGTAATTCTTGACACTATATTGTCCATGTTTGGATTCTCTCCATAAGCTAGTAGTAAATTTGTATTTTGCCACTCCAATCCATTCCTGTGCTTGCTTTGTGTCCAGATTAACAGTAGATTTGCTAATCCTATCTGGGGTTAGCAAACACTATTCAAAAATTGTGTATGTTCATGGGGAGAGGATAAAAAAGAGGATACCTTTGCTTTTTACATAGCAACAGATGCGGTTTACTGTCAGGTATGCAAATTAGGTAAACTTTAGTATTTAATATTTCTATTTTAACTGAATATTATTTAGTTCATTTTATTCTTGAAAACACAATAGCCATGAAGTGTTGCCAGTTTAGAGAGCTTAAAGGATTTTTGTAGCATAGAGTTTTGCAGTGAGATTTCCTGATTTACCGTTAAATGACTGGAGTTACTTGTTAATTATTTGCTTGGATCAGGTAACTTATTATTTTCTGATAAACACAGGAAAATTAATCAGAGACTTGTCCTGCAGAGCCGAATGAAATGAGTAGAAAAGAGGAAAGAGTTCAGGCATAAGATAAAACCAAACCATCGTGATATTGATAAGCAAAACTAAACACTCCTGTTCAGTCATCCCCAGGTGATTAGTAATTTCTTAATAAGCCTCCTTGGCAGGTTTTTATGCAAACTTGCTCATAAAAAATGTTTTATTTAGCCAGTTAAATGAATTTTCCTTGCAATTTATCCACATTTATCTTGAGAAATACCATATAACTTTATATATATATTCTCAGATAAACAACCTTGCCTTTGTCATACACAATAAAAGAGTTCAAAAAAAGGTTACCCAGTATCAAGGCAAGGTTTGTTTGGTTGGTTTTTTTTCAGTTTGCCTAGAATCTTTCTTTTCTGTGTGATGAATTAATTGCAGCAAGTCTTCTAATTTCTGTATCCTGTTCTCTACTGAATGAGTTAAATATTCTACATAATGTTTCAAAACAAACTCAGTACACTTCTGCCCATGCTAGTGACTATATAACTCTTAGTCCTGCATAAAAGGCTAATTAAATAACGGAATAGTCAGGCAAGTTCCATTATTTTCAGTTACTCTGTCTAAAATTAAAATTTTTAACTAGAGTCTAAACCAACTCATCACATTCCTGCAGAAAGAATGTTGTGTTAACACACTTGGCTTAACTCTTCCAAGACACTGGCATGGTTATGCTTAGCTTGACAACTTCTCTCATTTTTATTGTTATGAAAATCAGTTAGTGAGAAGTTCATAGTGGGTTAAACACTATGAGTTTAAACTGAAAGTACAGCAAAGGGACAGAAAATTCAAAATACTACCCAAATAAAGGAACAACGTGGAAGCATAAAGGCATATATTCTGTTTCAATGATATTTTGGATCAGCTCTATAAAGTAACAAAATAACTACATTTTATGCATCAAATACATTTTTTCATCAATCCTCCTGGTCAAAGGGAAGGAATATGAAGGGGCCAGTCAAATCTGGTGAATCAACAAATGATTACAGGACCGGTGCTACAGCCAGGGGTTCGGCTACTTAGACCATGGGACTTGCTTTGAGAAACCTGGTCTACTGGGGGCTGATGGGGTCTGTCTGCCAGAGAAGGGTTAGGCCATCTTTGGTCATAGGCTGGCCAAGCTGGTGAAGAGGGCTTTAATCTAAAGTTGCCAGGGGAGGGGAACCTCAATCTATTCCACTCCTACCAGTTTGATGCCAGTGCCAGCAATAGATGCCCAGAGCTGGGAGAAGGATCCCAGGTCAGCAGGAGATCACCTGAAGTGCAGCACAAAGGAATTCAGCCAGTCAGTCAGCTTCATTGGGGGCCCAACTTAAATGCCTGTATGCAAACGCACACAGCATGGGGAATAAACAAGAAGAGTTGGAGATGTGCACACGCCTGAAGGGCTGTGATCTTATTGGCATCATGGAAATGTGGTGGGATGGCTCCCATGACTGGGGTGTTAGAATGGAAGGATACAGGCTCTTTAGGAAGGACAGGAAGGGGAGATGAGGAGGGGGTGTCACCCTCTATGTTAATGACCAGCGGGAGTGCATGGAGCTCTGCCTGGGGATGGATGAGGAGCTGACCGAGAGCTTATGGGTCAGGATTAAAGGGAGGGCAGGAACAGGGGACATCACAGTGGGAGTCTGCTACAGGCCACTCGACCACGAAGACTGAATGGATGAGGGTCTCTATAGACAGGTAGGAGCAGCCTCACAATCACAAGCCCTGGTCCTCATGGGAGACCTCAGCCACCCCCATATCTGTTGGAGGGACAACCCAGCAGGGCATAAGCAATCCAGGAGGTTCCTGGAATGCACTGATGACAACTTCTCCGAGTGACAGAGGAGCCAACAAGGAGAGGTGCCATGCTGGACCTTGTTCTTTCCAACAAGGAAGGGTTGGTGGGAAATGTGAAGCTCAAGGGCAGCCTTGGATGCAGTGCCCATGACATGGTGGAGTTCAAGATCATTAGGGCAGCAAGAAGGGCGCACAGAAAACTCACTACCCTGGACTTCAGAAGAGAAGACTACAGCCTCTTCAGGGATCTGCTTGGTAGACTACCATGGGACAAAGCCTTGGAGGGAAGAGGGGCCCAAGAAAGATGGTTAGTATTAAAGGATCATCTCCTCCAAGCTCAAGAGCGATGCATCCCAACAAAGAAAAAGTCAGGCAAAAATACCAAGAGGCCTGCATGGATAAACAAGGAGCTCCTGGACAAACTCAAATGCAGAAAGGAAGCTTACAGAGGGTGAAAGCAAGGGCAGGTAGCCTGGGAGGAATACAGAGAAGCAGCTAAGGATCAGGTTAGGAAAGCTAAAGCTCTGATGGAATTAAATCTGGCCAGGGACATCAAGGGCAACAAGAAAAGCTTCTATAGGTACATCAGCAACAAAAGGAAGACTAGGGAAAATGTGGGCCCTCTTTGGAAGGAAGCAGGAGACCTGGTTACCCAGGTTACGGAGAAGGCTGAGGTATTCGATGACTTTTTTGCCTCAGTCTTCACCAACAAGGGCTCTAGCCACACCACCCAAATCACAGAAGGCAAAGGCAGGGACTGGAGAATGAAGAACCGCCCACTGTAGAAGATCAGGTTCGAGACCTTCTAAGGAACCTGAAGGTGCACAAGTCTCTGGGACCTGATGAGATGCATCCACGAGCCCTGAGGGAACTGGTGGGTGAAGTTGCTAAGCCACCATGCATCATATGTCAGAAGTCCTGGCAGTCCGGTGAAGTTCCCACTGACTGGAAAAGGGGAAACATAACCTCCATTTTCAAAAAAGGAACACAGGAAGACCTGGGGAACTACAGGCCAGTCAGTGTCACCTCTGTGCCTGGCAAGACCATGGAGTAAATCCTCCTGGAAACTATGCTCAGGCACATGGAAAATAAGGAGGTGATCGGTGACAGCCAACATGGCTTCACCAAGGGCAAACTATGCCTGACAAATTTGATGGCCTTCTGACAGAGTTACAGCCTTGGTGGACAACGGAAGGGCAACTGACATCATCTACCTGGACTTGTGCAAAGCATTTGATGCTGTCCCGTACGGCATCCTTGTCTCTAAATTGGAGAGACATGGATTCAATGGATAGACGGGTTGGTGGATAAGGAATTGGCTGGATGGTCGCACTCAAAGACTTGTGGTCAATGGCTCAATGTCCAAGTGGAGAACAGTGATGAGTGGCATTCTTCAGGGGTCTGTATTGGGACTGGTGCTGTTTAACATCTTTGTCGGCAACATGGACAGTGGGATTGAGTGCACCCTCAGCAAGTCTGCTGATGATGCCAAGCTGTGTGGTGTGGTCAACACGCTGGAGGGAAGGGATGCCATCCAGAGTCACCTAGACAGGCTTGAGAGGTGGGCCTGTGCGAACTGCATGAAGTTCAACAAGGCCAAGTGCAAGGTCCTGCACATGGGTCAGGGCAATCCCAAGCATAACTTCAGGCTGGGTGGAGAATGGATTGAGAGCACCCCTGAGGAGAAGGACTTGGGGACATTGGTTGTTGAGAAGCTCAACATGACCTGGTAATGTGTGCTTGCAGCCCAGAAAGCCAACTGTATCCTGGGTTGTATTAACAGAACTGTGACCAGCAGGTTGAAGGATGTGACCATCCCCCTCTACTCCGCTCTCATGAGACCCCACCTGGAGTACTGCATCCAGCTCTGGGATCCCCGGTACAAGAAAGTCATGGACTTGTCGGAGTCAGTCCAGAGGAGGGTCACAAAGATAATCAGAGGACTCAAGCACCTCTCCCATGAAGACAGGCTGAGGCAGTTGGTCTTGTTCAGCCTGGAGAAGAGAAGGCTTCGGGGAGGTCTTATAGCAGCCTTCCAGTACCTGAAGGGGCCTACAGGAAAGCTGGAGATGGACGGTTTACAAAGGTATGTAGTGATAGGACAAGGGGTAATGGCTTTAAGATGAATGAGGGTAGATTTAGATTAGATATTAGGAAAAAAATCTTCTCTATGAGAGTGGTGAGGCACTGGAACAGATTTCCCAGAGAAGTTGTGGGTGTCCCCTCCCTGGAAGTGTTCAAGGCCAGGTTGGATGGGGCTTTGGGCAACGTGGTCTAGTGGAGGGCGTCCCTGCCCATGGCGGAGGGGTTGGAGCTAGATGATCTTTAAGGTCCCTTCTAACCCAGGCCATTCTGTGATTCTATGATTCTATGAAATAAATATGAAGATTTTTAGAACAACTGATCTCCTGAGGAGGCATGCATGTAAAATATCCTGATTTTTAAAGAGATAGTTTTCCCTCTGAGAATGATAATATATGATGGGATTGAGTACTGCTGAAAATCTAGCTTGTAAAGCATATCGAAATCAGCAATTCAAAGATTCTAAAAATCCTAAATTGGGCCAAGGAAACCATTACACTAGGTCATAAACCAAGAAATTTCACATTAAAATTGTTACATTATTTTCCTTCCAAGAACAAAGTCATTCTTGGTTTCAGCAAACATGAAATGACAACAGTATCTCCTTGAAAATACAAACAACAGATATTCATGACAGCCCTGGACACTCAGTATCTTTATGGGCAGAGGCATCTGCACTTTAAGCCAGTAAATTCAGATCCCAGTGGACATATACCAGAATGCTCTGGAGAACAAGCTAAGGCTATTCTCTGCTATTCATATACTGATCTGTTCTGCAATTGGCCAATGGTTATCTCTTAATTTTAACACATTCTAGGTGTGTTCCTAGATAAGAATAAAACATTAACTACTGTGACTTCCAAGAAATACAGATATATCTGCTCCTAGCATATTTAAACAGTGATTTTAGTAAGCTCAAAATTAGTAGAAGTTCCTTTTAAAAGCAGATGATAAATATTAGAAAAATAAGGTGGGCTGCATCTGTCTGATTAATAAAGCCAAAACACTGATCAAGCTGAGCAGGAAGAAATTCACTGGTATGGAAACTATGAGAGAAGCAACCCTGTAAAGTTGTACTTTATCTTAAGAGCAGATAAGAGGAAACTTTGAAAAATAGTTATAGGTGCAGTTACAAGTAAAAACACAATGCAAATCATCAAGATCCAATCTGAAAAAATATGTGTAGCTGCAATAAGGTAGGTTACTTGATCAGTTCTGCCTTAAATATTATATATAACAGCTGTGTCTGGGTGGGTTTTCTGTACATCAGCAGTATTCATGTGGCCTTACTCCTTGTTTTTAACGTATTCATGTAGGTAGGTTCCATCATTTTACTTGAGAAACTTGCAGTCAGCAGCATTTTCTTCAAATCTGTGAGGGCCAAGCTATAGATCTCTTTTTATGAACAGAGAAGTGAGGCAAAGTACAACTAAGGATAGCGTTTATGGCACTCGAGTCCACGTGTCTACAATATAGTCATCTGCATGCAAACTACATGCCTAACTCACTTTGTATACAATGATCAGAAAGAGGCACTTCTAAACAGATTCATTAAACCTGTCTTTAACAGTAGGTTGAACTGAAACACCTCTCAAAACACCCAATTCATCCCACTGGTTGTCTAACCAAAGCGCTCACACAAATACAATAGACACCTGGAGTTAGGTGACATGAATCTACGCAAATGACTCCCCAAAATTCGAGAACGGAGCTGAAAGTGGACACCCTGGCTGGAGACCTACCTCCTGCACTATACACCTGAGCACTTTCTCAAGACATACAACATATCCCACCTGCTACAGATTATGAATGTCAGAAAAAAACATCCTTTATCAAATTTAAAAAAAAATCAAAATATTGTTATACTCCTAGTTCACATAACGGATGTTTGCTCCAGCTTAAGATAAGTTTCAGAGGGCCTGAGCTTCAGGAAGAGCGTCTTAACCTAACAAGAATGGTAATGTGTGCAATCATAAAATGATGGACATTATACCAAGTGAGGCTTAACAGAATCAGACCCAGGTATCTCTGCGTTTCATAAAAATGGAGATACATGTAATACAATCCAAAAATAAACTAGGTGAAGAACATTCCTCATAACAGAAATCAACAAAGCAAATGTTAAGTTACCATACCTAAATGTGGGACAGCTGTCCTGCATGGTATTGCCTGCAGTCCTGGTTTGTGAATGTGTACTCAAAATCCCTGTGACCAGAGGATAGACCTCTACAATGTCTTTTGGAAGGTACACCAAGCACACAGGCTCAGAGTCCAGCTGATACCTCCTCTGGCCTGGGGAACCAGAAACACAAGGCTTGCGGAGATCACAGCTCACTTCCCCACCTTGTTGGGACGCTATTCAGGTGCATCTCCTGGGGCCAGGACTGTCATGCACATACCCCGCAGTGTAGATACAGCCGCAGGGACAGCTTTCCACTTGAAGTTAAGCTGCCTTATCAAAGCTACACTCTATGTTGGAAAAAAAGGAGAAATCATAACTAATCTGTTAGATTTATGTAAGGAGACACACAAAAGTTGTTGCACTGCAAGGTTTTGGTGTTTTTTCAAAACAATGAATTAAAAGTATATGTCTTTTCATCTGATTAAGGAGAAAAAGCAACCGTACTCTCTACTGATTAAATGCCCTGACAACACCTAAAACTGATTCATCTTCCAGATAATGTTGCCTTAATTAGACACATGAAAAAAATGTCTAAGATGACAGTCCATTTTTGATCAATAAGTTCTATAAATACATCAGCATTTAAAACACATTAGTACTTGAATACCCCTAGCTGAATTCTGAGAATGGCAAAAGTAACTTCCTATATAAACTTAGTCTTCTAACTTCCAAAACAAAGCAAAATCACAGTAGAAAAGAATCTCCTAATCAGAAAGAACTGCAGAACAAATTAGGAATCAGGAAGGCTGAGTCAGTAGCGGTTGCGGTGCAAGGAAACAAAGATGACTTCACTTAGGTGATGAAAAGGTCACTGAAGTGGGTGTATCCTAACCATTTATGTTAAGGTTTTATTACAGATACAACAAATTATTCATTTGAAAACTTTCAGAATCTGCAGGTGGGTGGAAAAAATTGGGGTAACAGGATTTTATTTTTTAGGTGATATAAGGTCTAGAACTGGATGTACTGTTATCGTAGACTGACTGTTATACCTAGCAGCAACAACAAAATCACTGCACCAAAGACAGTATCAACATTGGCTCTTTGAAGTCTATTTCCTACTTGGGCTAATAAAAATTCGACTTGTTGCTAAAACTTGGCCTTGCCAGGGCATTTGAATAAGTACAAGTAAAATACTGAAACTTCTGTTACACTTTTTTTTTTTTGATATATCGTAAATGTTAGGGATAAGAAACACGATAAGCATTTTCTAATTAAGATTGCTGTGACTTGACTCATTTGATCTGCATAGTGTTCTTGGGAAAAAAATGAAATAAAACTACAGCACTGCTGTCTACTGTTTTCTTGGAAGGAACAGTTAAAAAAATCCTAAAATACAACCATTTCTAGGAAATGCGGCAGAAATAATTACTTTGGGACTCCAAAGTCTTCAAAATCATTGAATCTTAAAAAGACATTAAGGAAAAGAAAAAGGAAAAGGAAAAGAGAAAGAAAAGAGAAAGAAAAAGAGAAAGAAAAAGAGAAAGAAAAAGAAAAAGAAAAAGAAAAAGAAAAAGAAAAAGAAAAAGAAAAAGAAAAAGAAAAAGAAAAAGAAAAAGAAAAAGAAAAAGAAAAAGAAAAAGAAAAAGAAAAAGAAAAAGAAAAAGAAAAAGAAAAAGAAAAGAAAAAGAAAAAGAAAAAGAAAAAGAAAAAGAAAAAGAAAAAGAAAAAGAAAAAGAAAAAAGAAAAAATATTACTTTTTATATTTTTATATTTATACATATTTTATATTTTTATATTTATATTACTTACTGTCTTGATGTTATTTCCTGAAGGGGATCTGAATATAAAATTCAGACAAGAAAGAAGAGACACAGAAGTGAACTAAAAAGCTGGGCATTTGTATGACACCTGATAATCATTTTTATGAGTCCGAAAGGAGGAACTATATGAAATAACACTATGGGCATGAGGAATCCTGAATACATTCTTAATCCTTAATTTCAAGGACCTCAGGAGATCATCTAGTTCAACTTTCTCCTTAATGCAGGTCAGACCAGGTTGTTAAGGGCTTTATCCAGTCATATGTTGAAATACTTTGAAGGATGGAGACTGCACAACCTCTCTGGGCACCCTGTTCCTCTGCTGGACCTAGTTCCCTCTGGTTCTCAGCAGGGGGATTTTTCTCCTTATATCCTGTCTGAAATTCTCCTGGTTCAATTTACATCCATAATCTCTTGTCTTCCCACCAGTACAACAATGAAAATCCTGGCTCCATCTTTTCACAAACCACCTTGAGGTACCAGAGGCTGTTGTGTGGCCCCTTCCCGCAAAGCCATCTCATCTCCAGGCTGAAACAGCTCTGGTCCACTAGCTTCTACTCAACCGGGCAGGTGTTCCAGCCCCTGACCATATTGGTGGCCCTCCACTGAACTTCCTCCAGTTTATCCATGTCTTTCCTGGAAGGAAGAAAGGGGCAGAGGAGAAAGGGGAAGGGGGACAGGGAAGCAAAACTGGATGCACTGTTTTAGATGCCATCTAACAAGTGCTGAGTAAAGGGAGATAATCACTTCCCTTGATCCTGCTAATACAGCCCAGGATGCTGCTGGCCCTCTGCCTCTGGGACATGCTACTGGCTCATGCTCTGCTCACTATCTACCAAGACCCCTTGGTTCTTCTCAGCAGAGCTTCTCTCCAGCCAGTCCCCTAATTCTCCCCCAATACAGCATTGTTCCCCAAGTGTCCCCCAGTTTCTCAATTCTCAATTGAATTTTTACTCTCTAAGATTTGCAATACCTTTCTAGCCTCCCCTGGCTAAATTACTATGGCATTCTCTGTTTTTTAGATGTATCCATAAATTAAGTTACCATAATGGACTTGGTTTGAAAAGATTGATTTAGCTGTTTCTAACAGTTTTAATTAAAATACTACCACATCTGTTCACTGAGCCAGAATAAGAAGTCAGCCAGTTGCTTCCACCAGTGCTTTTGGACACATTTCATAGAGCTAGCAGAACTCATCTACACCTCCTGCTATCTGTCATTCATCCGACAGTGAACAGCATTTCTGCTTCCATCTGCACAAGGAGGGGGGTTAAAAGCTGCCATTACAGCTGGAATTAAGGAGCACTAATGGCTTGCCAGCCATGTCCAGGGCATGAGAATGTACATCTTAGAAAAGGAGACTAAAAGGAGTTGGTTTGCCCATCTCAGGAAAGTGAAAAGTGAGAGGGAGTGTGTTTACAAATAAATCATACATGGTAAACATTGTAGGGGGAAAAATTATTCAGATAATAAAACAATGCTGCCATAAGAACAAAGGCATAAATTTGAGGCTGGCAAGTGGAAAGCTTCTAAACATGGCAGGGTTATGGCACTGTAACAAACCTCCATTTAGGTAGTAGAGGCAAGGAACCTAACTGGTTTTAAGACATGGAAAGAAATTTATGAAAGGTATTATATGGGTTGGTGACATCAGCCAAATTGATGACTCAGGAGATCTCTTCTAGTCTTATGTTGCTGAACATTTGCATCATGAATGTTTTTTTTAAAGTGGTCAGTGAACAATATCAAGTGTGTTATTCTAATTACGAATTAAACAAAAATAAATGACAGAAAGTTAACCTTAGTGTGATAAGCAATTAACAGAATTATGCTGTGACTGCAGCTGATACATAATTAACAACTGCTGCAAATGATGTTATCCATCTAATTTGCCCAGATTAGAGTAGCATTATTCTTAGGCATGTTTAGCAAGTTCTGCAGTAATGTGCACTTGAGTGAAGTGCTCTTTACTAATGTGTTCAAATTCACAAAGCTGTTATTAGAATTGCAAATAAGATATACACCAGCATCATTTCCTCTGCCCATCATTTTCTCTTCTTTGGAACTATTCTTGACAGAAAATCAAATTGTAACAAGTCCAAAGGATGTTTGCACAAATTGAGCAAAAGTGGTATTATATAATTAAACAGGGAAAATGTGCAAAAAATCATCCTGATGAACCCAGTGGGACTGAATTCAAAACATGTGAGTAGCTGCTGAATAGGAAGGAACAAGAATCATGCAGTTCACTGGGGGACAGAGGGAAACATTTACAGTAGAATTCACTTAAGTGCAAAGGGGAAAATATTTTTTCAAGTGTTGTATATTTAAGGCCCAGAACTGAAGAATATCTGCTCATCAAAAGCCTAATGAAATCTGTAGAAAACATCATCACCTTTTCAAGGACTGGGTCTTCAAGTTCGATACATGTTGGAGTTGCAAAGTCCTTAATTAGCGGATTAAAGCATACCACTTAAAAAAAGGAAGAAAAAACTAGTGGTTCTTCTGTTTGTCTTTCCCAGAAGGATACTGGAAAATCTGGACAACTGGAGAAAGTAGTAAAATACGATGAGGGAGCAGTTGCCTTACAAGGAGCACACAGATCCTTGGGTGAACAACATAATGATATAATTTGGCAAAAATCTTTAGAGTGTGCATACCTTCCACCAACCTACCAGCAATTTCTCCAATTTCATAGGTATTTGTGTGGCTTTCAGGAGCACATGAAAATGTCTGACCTTTCCAACAGCTGCGTCTCCAAACGGTCATCAGTTTCTGACAGTGGTGAGTTGAAATAGGACAGCTAATGATATAGTCTCTAGCAAGCAAGGAAGTTATTGAAGCATGCAACAAAAATTTACTTACATTCAAAAAACAAAACAGGAGTATAGAAAATTCAGTTCTGCAGATACAGATGAGTGAAGACTGATTTCCTAGGCTGTGTGTCCATCCTCACCTCTAGGTAATACCTGCAGCCAATAAGAATAAAAGAAACGCTAAGCTACCAGCAATGTAAACCAACTGTGCTCCTAAAGAAAATTCTTATTTGGATTATAAAGTTTGAGAATACAGTGCTTTCACTCAAGGTACAAAGGTATTTCTGAAGACTAAAGAAACTTCAAGAAAATGCTTCAGTCATCAGACAATGTTGATGCCAGATTTTCTTCCACTTGTAGAATAAAAAAGCATAGAATTTATACAATGTCTTGAAATACTATCTGGAAGGATTACATATAGGGAATAAGATACAAAATGTTTTTTAAGACTGCAGAACTGTTGACAGAAGCGTATGAATAAAAGATTCCCTGCTCTTTGGATGATTCTAATGTTTAGGTACTGGGTAAACTACATAGTAAAACAGGATTTGTAGTGGAAAAGCCTGAAGGAAACATAAGTAATTTGACTATGTGGAGAGGGTTTCAAGAAGGATGAAGGCATGAAGGAAACGAAGGTGAACTGCACTTCTAAATGCTAAGCTTTAGCTGGACAGTCTTTTATTTATTTGTTTGTTTTATGTATAAATATGTCAATGCTACCTATTAATTACATACATTCTTATATATGTGCAGTCTTTACATTTATAAGCAATTCTTAAATACAAACAAAATATAGACTGGCCACTCATAAAGTTCTGAAAGACTTTTTTTTTTTTTTCTGCATCCCAAATGTAAGTCCCTGCTATTAAGATCCAAATATGAGCATGCCATTTTTAGGTTTTCCTATTAAAAAAAAAAAATCCACTGGCTTCAGCTAAGACAGCATTCTTTGCTTTGCTTTTTACTTTAGTAGAAACCTTATGGGTCGTATATTGTTCTTTCCCTTGGAAGAAACTGACAACACAGAAAATCACTTCTAGACACCAGGGATGAAACTAGCTCCCCTTATTTAGATACAACAGGACTTTAGTCAAGAACAGAGATTCTTACAGCCTAAATTGTAGGTCTGCTGAGGCACTATATTCTTTATTGATCTTGTAAACTGCAGTGCATGCAAAATAGAAAGCAGTAAAATTATTAGCCCATGAGTACTTTCTGTCCTCAGAAGTGATACTGCTACACTGGTATACCAGATTGATTCTGGCAATATCAGAAATGAGAGTGTTTTATTTAATAGTTAAATATATAAAAAATGAATTCTTATCTGCATATTTTCACATGTAGACCCTGTATCAGAAACTTACCATTTGGCTAATTGTGAAGGAAAAAAGCACTACTTGTAATAACACAGCCTCTCCCACTGGGGCCACTATAAATGCACATAAAAATCATCAACTGTACTAAAGTGAGGATGAAGCCTAGAAATGAATCTATTCTTTAAGTCCCTCTGTGCCTCTCTCCCTACCCTCGCTTATCTATGCAAGGTAAATTAGTCTCTCCATCATCCATGATGAGGAAAAGTTGGAATCTCTATGGGAAGCACACACTTTTTTATATACCTCTTTCAGCTCTACATTTTCAGAACTCCCTTACATACCTAATCCTATAGCCATTAGTAAGGCAATAAAATGACATAAAATGAGCAAAGAGCAATAAAGCAATCATATCCCAGCATGTTTATTTAGTCGTGGTCCTTAATGACGGAGACCTTCGTACCCAGTGATACCTGGAGCTGCTACTAATTCTCCTCTGTCTCAAATCCCTGGTTATCATTACTCTTAGACTTATACCTAATGTTTTAAAGTCTGGTTCACACAAACTGTGCAAAAAAACCCAAAAAAAGCTTCACAGAAAGAAAGACTAGTTTTTGGGGGGGAAGAAAAAAAAAAAAAAGCTTTGCAAATTCAGCCCAAATCCATTGTCTTTTAAAGCAAGATTGAAAGAGTTGAGTTAGGGGAGGCAGAATGGTGCAAGAAGTGGCCATCAGGTCTGCCTCATCAGATGGGTACAGGCCCATACTCTGACCCGGCTGGATGTGCATTAGATGCAACTCAAAATTTGCACAGCTGCACTGAAGTTGTGATAAAATGTGCTAATGTGTGCCTTAGCCTTTGAGTGTACTGTCCATATTAGGTACATTAAATGGCTGAAACACCAAACGAGCTTGGTGGCTGTTGTTATTAGACTGAAGACATATCCTCAGTGTTAAGAAAGGTATTTAAAATCTAACTATGTACTTGTGAATCTGATGGCAAATCAGACTTTCCTCTCCTCAAAATACTTGACAAGCAGTCAAATTTAAGGTCTACTAACTATAGCATATTGTGATTATTTTTACAATCATTTTTATGTCAGTCTAAAATCTGTTCTTTAAAATGCCACATCTCTTCAATTTAAAGAGCTATAGTTATCTATTGAGTAGAGTTTCCTCTATCTTTACTTCACCACTTGTATTATTCTCTAAGAAGCTTAAAGAAACATAATTCCCCTAAGGGGACATTCTAATAATCTACATTGACTTCTTAATAACACAGAAAAGTGCAATTTGATCCAGTTATTCCTAATGTGAACAAGAACATGTCCTTCAGAAGAAACTATTTTGATTTTAAAATGGCCAATAGAAATCTACCAAACAAATCTAGGGACCAATCACAGGTCAGTGATTGGTCATAGTCACAATTATAGTCACAGCTAAAATATGGTAACTTACTTCCAGTTTGGATATTTCATGTTTCACCTTTCGACCACCCCTGGTTGTTTGTTTGTTTCCTATTTGTGAAAATTAATCAATTTTATTTTTTTAAGGTTGCCTCTGTATGTCACACAAAATGTCTGCAGAATTTACTTTCACCTCACCCATGTGCCGTGTATGTTCCAGTCTTTCCTTCCCAACATTTCTCTCTTTCTTCTTTCCCTGTCCCACTGGCTCCTTTTCAGTCAATCTCTTCTCTTTTTTACTTTGTCATTTTGTTTAATTAATTCCCTATATAAAAAAAAAATCACTTCAAAGTAATTAAAATATATATATCATGAAGCCAACATGTTTTTAGACTAGTACTGAAATTAGAGAAATTCTTTCATGAAACCATTTTCTAGATTCAAAAAAACGTAATATTTCTGAACCCGGAAGAGGCCACTGTTTGATTTCTTATTACATTGTACTAAAATGTGAGCAGATTTTACTTTTTCTTCTTTAAAACCTTCCTAACATATGTTTATAAAATGCTTGTGAGTGCAGTTATACATTTCCTGTGCTGATTTGAACAGGACTGGTCTTTGAATCCCCTCTTTTTTGTCTGGGGGAAAAAAAAAATCTGAAATTTTCTTTTAAATAATTTGGAGGGGTTTAAACAACATTTTCCCTGCTGTCTGATACACTTGTGGCATTGCTTGTTCTTCTCTTGGTCTCTCCGTCTTCTCTAGCCTTTTCCAGAGATATTCCCTCTTTCAGTTAGCCTTTTCTCAAAGACTGTTTTTACTACAGATTTCAGCAGTAGTTTGTTCCACTTCCGTGAGCTCTGGGAACCTGTCCTCTTTCAAACTGGGATAAGTTACACAAATGTGGAAGCGCAGCCATAAAACAGCAACTGCTCAGAACAAATAAATTACGTGACCCGGATAACATGGGATATGTTGTATTAATATTGTGAGCAAAACATACAACAGGTTGTGTTTGCACAAGCAAGTGCACGCGATATACAGAAAACACATATAGCTTGGCAACATTCTTCAAATAGCATGCTCTAAATAGAAAAGTTGGTCAAAAACTACTCTGAGGAAAAAATTCCCCTTTTTCATTTGAATTTTCAAGTGTCCAAACAGAACGTTATTGTGCAAAAAATGGCTTGCTGAAATAAAAACACAATAAAAAAGAGCTATGTGTTGAATTATTTCATTGAGCCAGGATCCAAAGTAAAGCACTGTGTATAAATCACATCATTTTGCTTCAAAGCAGGGGAGAACAACACATGGACAGATAGAGGGGAAAAAAAAAAAAAGACAAAGAAAATAATAGGAGAAAACCAAAACAAAACATTGCCCCTTTCAGGATGATTGAATTTTGTTTAATCCACATTTTACTCTCTGCTACATAATTTTATACTCTTGACAAAGTGTCAGGCAATTGGAAGAAGGTTGGAAAAACACATGCAGCTTTTTGTCAGCTTTATGCCTCCCTAAATTTAGAAGACTTTTCTGAATAAAGAAACTAAATATAAATCAGGAAACAGTGTCAATAATGGGGTCTGAATTAACCAGCTATAAAAACCTGAAAACATTTTTAATATATTTAAATAGAACTCTCATAACATAAATAGTGGCAACGAGACTTGACTGGCAATGAAAAAAAAAAAGTGATTTGTAGCTAACTTACACAGATGACCTTTTAAAAAAAATTACACTGCCTATATATACTGTGGCTTGTTTACTTACATGTTTAAACTATCGTAAGAACTCATAGTTAAAATGTGGCCAACATGTACTTTACCTAATCTTAATAGCAAAAGCTGGCACTGAAGTCTTGGATAAGCAAATATATTCACATTAATAGTTACAGTTTTAGTTTCCAGAATGAAAATCAATGCCAATTTACCTGGATACTGTAAATAAATTAACAAAATATACAGAAAAATTAATGTCTACACATTTATATTACAATTTTATTTCCATCGCACATACATAGTGCGCTTTTGTGTATAGAGGGAGATAGAGAGAAAGAGAAGGTTATGCAGTTTGGCTTAGGGACAATTTTATGAAAAAGTCATGTTTAAATGTAATTCAATTATCTTTAAGGAAATGTGCCAATAAGTTAAAAAGTTGAAAAATATGCATTTATATAAATATAACAGATTTAAATCTGGATTTTCTAAGACGAAAACTTCCAGAATTCTGTAAACATTTGCCACACTAATTCTTTGGTCATTAGAGTAACATCATCAGAGATACCTCACAAGAATGATAACTACTAGGCTAAGTCAAAAATTTGGTTAATATATACAATTATTCTAAAAGAAGCATCCACAAAATAATAGCATTGAAAAATGAAAAAAGAGGGAGCAAGCTGGTTCTCAAAATCAACACATTGTTAGTTAATCCAAATATGAAAAAATCTTAAAGTAAAAAAAAAAATACTTTAAAACTTTAGCAAATTAAAAAAAAAATCTGCTTAGCTCTAACGATAGTTAGATGTAACACTGAAAACAGATTCATATTTACATCCATTTCTGCCAATTTTTTGCCTCTACTCTACAAAATAACATATTAGGTCCTGAGTTGCAGCACAGTGCAGTCCACCTGCCCAGCTATCCAAGATGACTTATCTTTTTTTCTCTTTGGGAACATGTGACCAGTGAGGAACAGAATGATCAACCAGCTTTTTTACAACCTCTGGTTGAGATTAATCATGTCTCACCTTACAAGTCACTTGAGCCCCTGAAATTTTTCATTCTTTTACCCTTTCATGTCAGTCCTCTTGTTTCTTATTCTTTTCAATCTTATTAGGCTTTTATTTTCCTGTGTTAATGAACATAGACTTTTACCATTCACTCTGACAAGTTCACCAGCGAAACCATTACTTGTTGGAAGTATGCAAAAGTAAATTATATTAATTGTACCAGAAGTGTTAGTAGATTGTTGCTTTATCAAGCCACTCCTCTTGATTTTCCAACATATCCGTATTAAGCTAGACAAATATGATCACACAATAAACTTCCAATATTTAACTGAATATAGTCATAAAATATACCACTCAGTAACCAAATCCATACACAAAATGTGCAAATTATTACAAAGCAGCACTACATCTGAAACAATAGTAACATGCACTATCTCCTAGATAGCATTAGGGGACAAAGGGCACAATTGCTTTCAATCTTAAAAAAGGTATATCATTCAGGATACTTCCTTTAAATAAGCCTGTGAGGAAAGCTATATAAAACTCTTAGCAATATGTAGAACTAGAAAATATATTTAAGGGTTGGAATAGTAGTAAATTTAGAAATAGAATCAGATGTTGGCTTGATGGCAAGTCTGATAAAAGATAATCAAATTTTAGTCAGACCATGAAAAGAAATTTTGCAGTTGTTTTATGCCATAAAAATATTTATTAATGTGTTTATAGGCTGCCATTGATTTTAGTTGAAACATTCCATTAATTATTGGAAGACATGGTATAGAAAACATTGTGCAAAGCAGTAGCTAGTCTCCAGGAAATTAAATAAAATAAAATTATGAGATGAGATGACGATGAAATGAGATGAGATGAAATGAGATGAAACAAAAAGAAACAAGAAGAAACAGTCAGATATACCATCCCATGGATGTTCTTTTCATAGAGAACGTTCTGTCCCCACCAGTTCTAAACACTGAAGAAGGTGGTGAGCAGAGAGATCTTAGACATGCCCACAACTCATCTTCTCAACAAAACATCAGTGGACAAACTGAAATAAGAAGCATACACAAACCACAGACCAGCAGAAGATCCAAGTATCCTCATAAAAAGGAGCTGCAGAGATTTTTCAAAAGTATTCAAGCACCTTAAGATGCAAATATGCCCTGTAAGAGAACCCACAGCTCTTGATAATGGCTGGCCTCATACTGTTGGGGACCAGCATGCTGAAAAGCATGACTCTCAACTCAAAGAGTAAAAGAGGGAAGGACAGGATCACTGGCATTCAGAAGAGGCTAAATATGAGCAGGTATCTTGTACAGAGACTTCTCCAAAACAAAGACGATTCCCCCCTTACACACGCAACTCATATAAACACATGTGGCCACAGGATTCACTGTACCACCATTCTCAACAGGAAAGAGAACCAGCAACAACAACTATGTATGATAATTTTGATCACCCTGTTCCTTTTCGTTGGCAGACAAGATAATGAGTTTACAGATACTGCATAGGATAGGCAGGGTGAGTTTCACTAGACGTCTACTTGCACCTTTTGATGCATGAATCCCTTTGAAAATCTGACCCCAACCCTAAGTATTCCCTACAGAAGTGTGATGAAAAGAGTTTGTATTTGCTAGACTTTTTTTTTTTTTGTCTCAAGCTCATCAGTTGGCAATTAACTGTAAATGATTAAGGCAATCATAAATGCCAGCAGGGAATTCTTAAAGCTGAGTTCCAGGTGAACATGAAATCTGTTTTATGAAACAAAGTCTTGGAAAGTACAAACATCAACCGCATAACTTGAAAATGTGTTTCTTGGAGTAGACATATCCTGAAAATAGAGCCTAAGTTTGTTTTTCTGGTTTCTTTCTTCTGCATGGATATGAATTTCATGGGCAGCTAAGAAGTCTAAAATAAATACATGATAAAATTTAATTTAAATGCCTCTAAATTAATTGAAATAACTGAAATAATTTTAAATATTTGCTATTATTAACTAAACCCATTTTTCCCCAAAACTGGTTTCCATGTATCTATCTGAACTGCATGTGACTGTACCATCGGCCACATTCTGCTATACTAAGACAGCACAGCCAGTAGCAATTGAGAAAACACATTATATATAGCACTTAGTTTGCCATGAAATTCTAGATGAGTTAATGATAGATAATGGCCTACAATTCATGTGTGACTTATTTTAGCAAATCTCACTGATACAGCAATCCAAGCGCACTGCATCAAGGCTGCACTAAGTATAATCAAATAGGCTTGCAGAAAAATCAGCAGAAATTACAAAACAATAGAAAAGAAGGTGACATGTTTACAAGTCCCATGAACTCAGTGTTGTTCGACTGTTTTAACACATATGTTTTATTAGGATTTCCAGTGCAGAGTTTGTGGAGAAAAGAACTAAAGTGTCAGTGCTCATTAGTACCCTGCTCCTTACCAAAAGCTATTGAAATAGTTACAAAAACCTGTCCAGTATCACTGTGATGGCTGCCATCGTGACTGACACTAAAATGACATGTAAAGGGTATCTTTGAAAGCTCTTTCATCTGTTTAAGTGGGTTACCAGGTCCATGTCCAATGCTCAAGATATGGATGCACACTAGATGTACCCTGTGGCAGTAGGTCTGCAGCAAAAACAAACTTTGTGACTTCATGAATCAACCCCTTTTAAGAAGTCCTGATGAATATATTGAACAACAGAAGTCCCAGGAATATCTGTTTATCTGGATAGGTCTATATGTGACTTCGTTAGCAATTTCCTTTCATTACGAAAGCTAACTTTAAGCCTAATCCTAGCCCTACCCTTTGTTTTCTGTCTATTAAACAATCATTAATCCAGGAAAAGTCCTTCCATTTTAACCCATGATAGCTTTGTTTTATTAAGTACCTTTCTGAAGAAATTCGCCAAAGGCTTTTTGGAAAATTAACTATACTGTGACAATATCTAAAATCACAACCAGAAAGCACTTCAAAGCTCTTGAGCCTGACATACCCCAATTTTGTCACATAGTGTATTAGGATGAGGTCTGTAAGGGGACCAGCCCCCTTGTTTCCCTCTCACTAGCCTTGTTGGCAGGAGAGGAGCTACGGCGTTAGCTTGCTCTCTCATGACAGGACAATCATGAACCAGGACACAGGGAGCACACAACACCAGGAGGTCCATTGAGGTCCATTACCTATGTCAATAACATATCCTTTACCCTATACCTAGTGACTCCTTGAAAGAAATGGAAGCCTATGCAGTCTGCACTTCCACTACAAAAATTCTTTTTATTACAGATTTCAACATTTTTTCTGCATCAAGCTCACACTGTACTTCCTCAGATTTCACCTGCAGCCCTTTTTAGAAAAAAAAAATAATTTAAAAAAATTTCTATGGCATATACCATTTTCCATGGAACCTCATGTCAAAAAGTTGAACAGGTGAGACAGAAAGCATTTAAGGTAGGGCAAGAAGAATCCTCGTTCCCCACCTCCTTCTGCCCTGCAGATGGCTTCCATGCTGCCATGGGAAACCATCACCTCACTGCTGGTCACCCCAAATGCAGCTCAGCCACCTCAGGCTCTAGATGACAACTCTCTCTTTGCAGCTGCTGCCAAACAGATCAGTGATAATGGATTCACCTAAAACCAAAAAATCCACTCTGTGATAAAAAATCCATTGAAGTCCACAAACAATAGATGCTGGAGCACAGTTGGTAGAAACGTATCCCATCATTAACAAATGTTTGCATTCATTTGCAGTGGAAGGTCCATTTTTTTATAGGATGCATGTTATTTCATTTTTGTGGTTTTGAGATATTTGGGAAATACTATACCAAAGTGAAGTAAAAATACACATGCAAAAGCCCAAACAGATACCAGAGAACTTGAAACACCTTTTGCTATGTAAAAAGTAAATAAAAATTCAGGAAACACGTAATCTGGCAGAAAAGACATTAGTGTAAGATTTGTCTTAAGGGATCTGGTAAAACTAGTCTATTTCCACAATAAAATATAGCCTGAAGCATAAACTTTACCATTATTTAGTTTTAATCTTTATTCACCTAATAGCAATACAAATCTATGTAACTGTGTAGATACAGCTATCTCTTGTGTAATAATATTGCCTAACTATATGTATTTAATTAATAAACAGCAGACATAATAATTACCTAAAGCTGAATTACTGGTTTTACTTGACGTTATCTGTCCATTCTGTTCTACAAAAATAAATAGGAGCAACGGAAATGTCTTTGTACTTCTGCTACAGTTTCAGTGGAAATCTAAAAATTCAGGGCTTTTTAGACTCACTTTTTATAAACTACATGGAGTTTGGCATAATTTAGTTCATTCACAGACATAAAGACGGGCCCTCTACAGCAATGTCAGCTTTGGTAGCAATGGACACTTCTCAATTCTTTATCTAGATAAAGAGAATAAAACAGTGAATGATCTTATTAACAACAACTCACCTAAGAAAAGTGTGCATCAAAATCTAACACCAATACACCATTTCTTCCAAGACCAGACATTATTTTCACCAAAAGAAAAATTCTCTCTGAGAATATGTGTAACAGTGCCCTCTGGTGAGTATGTGTCCGAGCAATATGCTTGCATTATAAGGGCTAAGAGAGAGATTTTGTGGCAGGGCTGAGAAGTAATTTGTACAATATTGCAAACTGAATTATGGTATCACTTTTCAAAACCAGCAATGAAGAAGTTAGATGTTTTGAGATTATAATTGCTTCATGCAATTGGTTTACGCTCATTTTTTTAAATGCAAACTTGCATGAAGAAAGAGACAGTAGCCTTGACTAGGTGAAGATTTATGAGTGCTATAGACAGCATAGCTACTTTTATGGCTGAGAATGTAATAGATCCTAAGCAAACACTGATAAGTCCTCTATTCTTCTGAGAAGTATCCACCCACTAAGTGTCCTGACATTGGAAAGCCCCACAGTTTTGATAAGAATAAAGACAAGCTAACTGTAGAAAACAACTTCATTTCTTAAGTCAGTTAAAACATTTATCAGATGTTTTGCGAACAAGGGCTGTGTCTTCCTCCATTACTGGACAATGACCACTCCATTTTCAATCCTACTGAAATATGTATGTAAAATATATATATACACACACACATAAAATACATGTCTATATATATGGATACATGTATGCATGTATATATACGTACTAAATTAAATTAAAATATTGGAGACACTTGTTACTGAACCAAGGAGTAAAAGTCTATTTTCAAAAGGTTTAACTGTCAAACACAAAAGAGGTACTTCATAAAAAATAGTTGATATGAAATCGGAGTGGTTGAGGTCTCAAAATACCATTCTGGTCTAGTTTATTACCTACTATCTGGGGTGAAACCAAGAGCAGCTTTACTGGGAGTGTCATGCTCCTTCATCAGTACCTCCCAGTGATCACATATGATCCGTCTCTCAAGGCACTCGAGAGAGGTGCTTCTAGCCTCTGCAGGGCAACCTAAACTACAGTAGTGCTCTCATAAAGGCAGGAAGACTCCGGGAAGTCACCAGAGCTGTTTGCATCTGTGACGTTTGTACTGCATAAGAGCGAGAAAGTAAACTTAATGAAGATACTACCCTAGTCAATTTATCTATTTCTTATGACAACCATTCTTCTCATTCATATTAAATATGCCTCATCATCCTCTTGCTCTAACTGTGGTGACTAATTAACTTCACAGTTTTTAAGGAAGGAACTTGGCAGTCCCATTCGGTTGATTAACAAATAACCAGCTGTCCCCAGAGCATTCAAAGGAGTCACTTCCAGCCAAGTTCCTTTGGGCCAGGTATAAACATCAAACAAAAAGCCACATCATCAGGTGGCAGCAAGAGGTGAGGGGGGGACAGGATTAGTAAAATGCCATCAGCAAATAAAAAAATCTGACTTCTACATTATTTTGTAATGTTCGGGCAATTTATTGCCGAGACTGCGATGGTTACAACAGACATTGTAAGTCTTTATTATACTATACGGCTCGTCAGTTATGCATTAGCCTCCTCTAATACATTTACTTAACACCTCCAAACATCCAGCCATCAGCTTCCCCAAAGCAGATGCATTGCTACTTTCAAAGGAGGACAAGCTAATTCATTTTACACACACATACACACATATAAAAGAAAAAAAAAAAAAGCAGTATGTTGTAAACAACAACAAATTAGAATACTTTCAAAAAGCTAAAAGCTCTCCCTACTTTGCAAATTGTCACCCTGGCAAACATGCGGATCAAGTAAACTCTGTTTTTCAAAATCTAACCCAGTTTTGCCAGAAAACTCCACATGTAGAAAATGAAGCCGATTTGATGTATTTTGGCAAATAAAGAAGGCAAGGGGCTGTGAAAATCAGCTCTGCAGTAGAAATATTAACTTTACTGATAATACTTTAGCAAGCACTAAAGATCTTGGAGCAAAGGCTACTTTTTTATTATGGCAGCAAACAGCATTCAGCCTCACGAGGCCAACGAGCATCACTGTAATACAGGAAAAACATAGAAATGGTTCAGATCAGTTTGGGGTCTTCTCTGAACCTCAGATGTAGGGTAAAAGTTAGAAGTTAGAAAAACATAGAAATGGTTCAGATCAGTTTGGGGTCTTCTCTGAACCTCAGATGTAGGGTAAAAGTTAGAAGTCAGCAAATTAAATTCCTGGCTTTTAAACTTTCTCATGATATATTTTTGTATAGCTCCATAGATACTTCTAAATTTAGGCAGCTGTCAACCTAAGACTTTATCCAGCAGCAAAACGGAGGAGTGAAACAATGGTGTAAGATGTCACCATTTGCTTCTGCAAGAGAAGTACAAGCAGGGTACAGTCACATTACGTTAAGCGTTCCTCACTGGTGAAGGAATTGGTAGCTGAAAGTGCTAGGATGAGACTCTGGTTATTTTGTGCCAGACTGACAATTTTGGTGGAGTGAAGAAAGATTATCCAGGGTAGATGTAAACAGTACGGCATGGGAATCTAGTGGAAGTAACACAGAAATGTAAAAGCAAACAAACAAATATAAAAAAGCATATCTCTGCAGAAAACCTTAGCAAATTGACAAAAGCCGACCAATTTGTTACAGTCCTCCTAAGTTCAAAGTCAATGAGATTTGATTGCAATGGACATTTTTTTCAGATACTAAAAGCAAGAACATTAAGAAGTCGGAAACACCGTCCTGCTTGGAGGTTCAGCCCCGGCTTGTTCCAGTAGCTACAAAGCTCCGCATTCCCTGGGGCACAGCGCACTCCCTTGTGCGACACCGCAGCCACTGCCCGCCGCTTTCTCCCCGACCCTTTGGAAAAGAGTTAAAGGAAGCTGTACTGACATTAACTCCTTATTAATCAAAGGCAAAATAATTCTCTCTCTTCCAGCCACACGAGAGAGGAGGAGACAGTTATTTGGAAATGGGACAGCCCTGGCAGCACTCCTGGCTTTTTTAGCTCAAAACAGTGCATCTCTGTCAGAGCTGTGGCATGATTGCATCAAGCCAACTTTATTCTTCTCTTCACAAAGGGGTACTTCACATGTCTTAGATCAGTCACAACTTGCCCCAGTGATTCTAAAGGAAAAAGGAAGAAAAATAAATATACTATTATTCTATATTAAAAAACAAACAAACAAAACCAAACAAAACCCCCCCACACACCACCTGGCAGAACACAGGGATTTATTTGAGTACTACCAATTTTCCTGTGCATACCAATATCTCAAGGTGCTCTGACAGCACTGTTGCATAGTGAATAAAGTAAAAAGAAATCCACTCTAATCAAATCGATTTATCATTCCTTTAGCTGTGTTACACTGACAAAAAAAATGGACTCTGGTTTGCTTTCTTTGGGCTGTGGGATCACACCATTACAGAACCTTCAACGCAAAGTTGCAATAAAAAATGGGATGATTTTTTTGTTTGTTTTTATCAAGTTTTTATAGTGTCTAGGTTTTCCATCTCGACTGTTCTTGTTCAAACTAAATCTAGTTCAGGAAAAAAATCCTCACCTCATTTCCCTGAGAACCTAGTTATTTTATCTACCTCAACAACCAAGCTACTCTACCTTGTCATTTCAATTTTCACATATTTTCTCTTTGTGTATTAGTTCTATGATTCAATGAAATCTCATCTCTTCAGCCCACTGCCATAAACTACTGTCCGGAACAAAGCTCTCTCTCAAATTCAATCTCAAACAAAATGAAAAAGAGAAAATCACAAATGAGAAAGTGGACCACAACCAATCCTATGGGTCCCATTCTCTCAAGGTCTGCAAGCTATTTTGCTTCATCAGGTAAATCTGAACTACGGGAAGGTGCTATCACCTTTCTTGTTGCTGAATGAGCAAGTGTTAATAAAAGCAAGACCTCCTTCCAGGGACATTGGAGTGTCAATGTTAATCACTGATTTGGCTGAAATGCACTTCTTGATCTAAAAAGTGATTTCCAGATGAAATACAAACAGCTGAAATTTTATTGTTTAAATAAATGGGGATGCAGACTGTCACACGTCTGGTGGAATTACTGTTGCTAAACTATGATTACTATAAATAGTAATTATTTACTGTAATGGTAACACCTAGAAATCCTTTGTGCTCATCTGAGTTTTCTCTCAGACATTTAACAGTCCTAGTAACCAGGAAGGCAAGAAAAACCTTTATGGTTATGTCGTCTATACCTCTGCACAAAGCACTGAGCTGCAGAGGATCTCACAGTTGAAAGAACTCTTATATAGGAACAAATTTATTTTTGTTTCAAAATTTAGGACATTTATGGCACTTTCTTATACTGCCTGTTAAAAGCTTTATAATTTCAGTCTTCAACTCTCTGCACGCGTTTTTTTCTCCTGTCCGTATGCCTGTAATAGCTTTGTATAGAGCCCCACCTGCTAAAGCCTTCCCAAGAAATCTGTAATAGCTGTAACTCATAAGGCTGGATTAGGAAGCTTTTCCTTCAAACAAAAATCTGGAAAACACCAAAAATACAGCACTTATGCAGCAAACATCTATAAATGCTGGAATTGAGCCACTATATGTGAACCTGCGAGTTAAAAGGACTGAGCAAAGAATCAATTAAGGTTCTTTACAGTTAGAAAATACTTTGTCATGTAATGGTGCCTGTAAGTAATTTTTGCAATCAAGAACGAGCAATTGTCCATATCCATACTGTGCCATTGTTGAGGTACAAGCTAGGCAAGCCCATACAATTGCTTCAGTGGAACTACATGCAAAGGGAGTTAGCACTGAATTAAAAAATTAGTTTCACACAATGAAAATGTGTTTTAATGAAAATGATAGAATTCATTTTTCATTCTATATCACAGTGATTTTTAAATTGGTGTAATTCAATTAATTGAAGTTCAGTCAGCAATCAGCAACAGAGTGTACAGAATTGGTGCGAGTAATCCCACACGCCATGTGATAGCAGTCGTGTATTGATGCTGATGTTCCCAGAGTCTCCATGACTATCAAAAGAGTTTCCTTTTGCCAAAAAGCTGTATTTAGAATTCTTTATTCAGCTGCAAATAGGAAATGTTATTAATAAAGCTATTTTTTGCCTCTTCTGCTGAGCTTTAAAACAGTTAGGTTGCAGTGAAAAATTGCTAGCATTTCTCCACAGCTTTTCAGGGTAGTACCTGTTTCTTATCAGGTTTACCCTGATGTGATTCCATAAGTGTGCATATGTTATAGAATGAGACATTAATGAACTTGACAAGCTGCAAGATCTTAAAAGTAAGCCTCTAAATGTGCATATGCATATGCACCTAATACATACACTTTTCTCTAATTCCTTCAACTTTCCCATTGACGTATTGTAACATAAATCTCTTGCTACTACTTTATTTTTCATGCCTCAATGCTTTGTTTTCTTCTAAGCAGAGAATCCTTCCTTTGTGGACTCCTGCAAGGCTCAGTTCTGAGCCCTCCGTTCCATTTTCCCCCAGGTCAGCACCTTACTACTTCCTAAGCATTAAACCTGAGGTCATCAGTCACCTATAATCTTCACCACCATACCAGCTTCAGTGATGCTTATTTGTAGACACTTTAACACATGTTAACATACCTCCTTCTCCTTTGTCCCTGCTGTTCAACTAAGTTCCAGGCTTCCTCTTGGCTTATAACACCAAAGCCTGAGTTGTGCCCAAACAAAGCATCTCTTTCATTATTTACCCCTTCTCTCTGCTCTTTCTCAATTGCTTCTATATTTCATAGTTTCAGCATCAATCTGGTTCATCTCCTGCATCTCATCTACTTGCAAACTCCCTGCTGATTCCTGAAACATTCTCTGTATATAAAGATTTCCTTGGCACACAGCCAGAGTGTGCTTTTTTTCCCCCCAAATTGTGAGGGGGGAAAATCACTCAGAATCCCAGATCCAGCAATAGAAAATTTGCAGACTTTGTACCTTTTTGAAGACACCTCCATCTAGAAGTCCAACCCCTGTTCAGTAGTTGATATGACTGATGTCTGAACTGTGGTCTTCCTGACCAAAGCAACTCCAGGTGCTGGAGGCGAGCGACTTCATTTCATCTCTTCCAAATATGAGGTGGGAGAGCAGAGCCTTTGGAAATACGCCCTACACACATCTTCACCAAATTCCTCATCTTGACTTTCATCTGTTTTCAATTCAGCTACGTCTCCTTCTACCCTAAAGCCAAGCTCTCCAGTCCTACAGATGAACAGGCTGTAATTTGTCCTCTAACACACACAACGATGCTCCTGCTCCTCGCCCAAAAGTAAGTTACAAAAAAAAAGAATAACTTTTCTCCAACATTAACCCCCTCCCTCTCCTAAGAATTTGCTTGGAAGAAATCTACAGCAATGCAAGAACAGCGTGATATGCCACACTTTTTCATGCTGCAACTGGCCACCAACCAGCTACATTTAATACAGATTCAGCTGTTCTCCTTGTGTCTTTAGCAAAAAGCTAGAGGGCTACTCAAAAGACAAACAAAACAAAAGAAAAAAAAAAGGAAACAAACTCCCAAACACACACACAAAAAACCACAGGCATATATGACCAGCCTTTGTACAGAAATAAATACCTTTGCACACTATTTTTATTTATTAATACTGATGCCTATAAATAACTTGCACACACTTATCTTGACTCAGTGAGGGCAAGGCAATTCTGATGGAATTGGACAGCTATACAAAAAATATATATAACATGAAAACTCAAGTTTTCATACCTTCACATTCATACCTTCATATTACCTTCACATAGGTTAAACAATTTACAATTTTGCTTAAACAGAAATGTGCATAGTTGTTGTTCTTCATTAGAGACACACATAGAAAGTTTGAAATGATCTGTTTGGACATAGGTATCAACACAGACAGAACAGGCATCAAGGCTCAATCAGCAGACATTGATAGCCATCAAGAAATTGCTCAGGGAATTTAAAATGTGTGGGATTCTTTCCTTCATTACAACCATCTCCATTTCTTAACATAGCTTACTAAACCTTAATTTTTTACTTCAGTAAGAGTCTATGGTAAGGTTCTTACATGTGGGATATCATTCCAAGGTGTTCTAAGTGAAACTCCTAGAAATTGAAAAGTGTGTTGGTAAAGACCTAGACTAGTTAATCAGTTATTCCAGTTTTATTTTAAATTTTATGTTTTCACTTTAAATATTATTTTAAGGATCTATTTCAAAAGAGAAAGAAAGAAAGAAAGAAAGAAAGAAAGAAAGAAAGAAAGAAAGAAAGAAAGAAAGAAAGAAAGAAAGAAAGAAAGAAAGAAAGAAAGAAAGAAAGAAAGAAAGAAAGAAAGAAAGAAAGAAAGAAAGAAAGAAAGAAAGGTAGTAGTGGCGTCATACTACCCACAGCACATTGTGTATGATCACTGAGTGTTTGACGAACCACAGTTTGAGAACCACTGCTCTACAACTATAACCACAGGTATTTATAGACTAGCAGATATATTTAGTGTTGTAAACATCCCCTTTGGATGGGAAAATTAAATTACATACACTGTTTAATATTAGGTGGCTGGTTTGTTTTCTTTTCCTTTTATTCTTTCTTAAATTACAAGGCTAATGAGGCATACAAAATGATTCTAAATGAATTTAGGAAAGGATGTAAGGCTTGTTTTATGGGAAGGTTATTGATTTTCAACAGGAATCCAACCATGTCACATACTAATAACAGCATTAAATGTTTTGTATCAGGGCAAGAAGGCAAGCAAGTTGCAGACTCATATGATTCACAGATTTACTCCCAGCCATAGAAAATATATTTTCATCCAAATGCTTACCTAAAGCTTAAGATACACTGTAAGTAGTTCCCAGTGTTCCCAGCTGGAAGATATCCTTGTAGGTACACAAGCTCCTCTTGCAGTTCTAATATAACTACACCAATTCTAGGGTCAGGGTCATCTCAAATAGCCAACACCAGGTCTGACTCAAAATGGGTTAGAATTTTGAATTCGGTGGTATCAGGATGCAGAGAAAGAGGCAAAGATGAGGATGTTTGTGTTCTTTGGCACATCAAATCCAAACTGTACATGGAAAGCATCTCAGCTCAAGGAAAAGGATTCCTGCAAACAGCAGCCACTAGCAAGCCACAGATTTTTCTTCATACCTGAAAAAATTATATCTTGACTTATCAAGGATTACAGGACATGTTGAATTTTTTATCTAGCTAAGAGCAATGGAGCATCTTCAATTTTCCAGGATCACAAGCTGCACTTGTAATAGGCAGATGTATCCTTTGCGGAGAAGTGCACCACACAATCCATTTTCAAGGTTTCTAAACCATTAGTGGGCTGATGCCAGGGTTCCCCAAAGTTTCTACTTTCAGTTGTACTGGTCTGAGTTAGAACAGAGCTCTTAAACTAAAAAATAGAAATGTAAAAACTTCTAAAATTACCAGACAAGGCAGACAAAGAAGCTGTTTTCAAAGTGCCCTCCTATAATTGTCTTTCCAGGTTTGATAATGTGTTTAGTTCTAAACAGCAGATTCCCTACAACTATGTTACTTTGTCCAACTAATGAAATACTTCCATACCAGGAGAGTTTTTCCTTTGTAACCTTCCCTATACATCTGAGGTTTAACAGACACCTTGTTGGCTTGAACTGTTCTATAATGCTGCTTTTTGTCCTCTTACGGAAAGCGAGAGACCAGCCTTAAAAATCCAAGGTGGCTAGATGCGAAAGGAGACCATAAAGGGTTAAAAAGTTTAGTGCAATCTCACAGATATGTTCTTCAGGCCATTTGAAGCTGTGCTCATTTTCCACCTGCCAAGGTTTTTGCAATTCATACATGTATCTTAATTTCAGAATGCTCATTTATGCTCTCTGGTACCATAGAAAATTGGGAATGATCATTGAGTATGTTTTTCATTTTCTACCCTCTTTCAGCTTCAAATACATCTTGGGAAATAAATTACTTGACCTATTGGATTAAAATAAGATAAAACCTCCACTATTAAGTTCTGTACTGACAAAATTCATAGTAAAATTTCTGTTAAAATTTGAATCCCTTTCTCAGCCAGAGCCTGAAAATTGCTTAACATTTCCTTGCCCTTGAAATGTTAAGCCTATTCATTTAAAGTTTCCTGGTTTTCCTCCGTTATTAAAAAGGTCTTTATAGACTTGCTATTGGAAAGATTACTATAGTGGAGTTGATGGCTCTCCTATTTACCACTAATCAACTTGATGTTAAAAATGAGAAATGAGTTGCCCTCAGTCAATTTTCAGGCAGGCAAATACCCCTACCATTATATATCCACCAATCAGCTTACTCTTTTTGACAAGAAAGGAAATGACTGATTTTGTTGACAGACAATTTGTTGAGGTCTGGCTGCAATACTCTAAAACTTCAATCTTGGCTCTCCTCAGAGCTGACCGTTCCTTTCAACAGGGACAGCGGAGGTAGGCATGCACCCGGACGTTAGCCATGAAAGTTCAACATCCACTAGATCAACGCAAGCGTCCCTGTATTCGGCAATTTAAGGAACTATCTGAACTGCGGACAAAGATAAGTATTAATCCTGGCACCTTTGTTATGGGAACAATGACCTTCAAGGGGAGGTGGGAGATGAAGTGGACAAGCAAGCAGTGCCAATGCCTTCAGCTGCCTCGGTTGTTTTGGCAGAGTCTGAAAATGGAAGTGAAATGCATCAGCCTGCATCAGGGAACTTACGTTGTTTCTTCTCCGCTCTTACTTATCTGAAAACAAAGGCATCTGAATGAAGCCTGAAAAATTTGGCTAGGAGATGGACCTCAAGACAACCCCAAAGCTCAAACCAGACTTGTGTTCTGTGAAGTACAGAATGCATCTCCATTTTTAAATGTAATACCGATTGTAAATTCGTGGGAGTGAAGGCTCTGGTTCATCCCATTTATGTTTTACTCTCAATGCTAAATAACAGTAGTTAAGGAGATACAGACCCTGTAAATACTTTTTATTTTATATAAGTTATTTTCATCTTGACTCACTTTAAACCAAAAAAAGCCCTAAACAACAAACAAACAAAAACCATGCACAAAGTTAACCTAATACACCTGCAATTAGCTTAACGCATTTTACATTTTTACAACTAAAACTTCTTCCCCCTAATCCTGAGGCTACTTTTTGCTCTTTGGGGAAATTCCAGTGGAGGCTTCCTTTTATAATTTTTTTTTTTTTTTTTTTACTTTTGCAGATAGTGTTTTGTCTTTGATATAATGATCTGGTTTTCCATACAAGCTTAAGTGTCAACATCAAACTCTTAAAGGGACTAGTTTGTATCCCTGTAATTTATCTAGAAGATTCTGAAATGAAACACAGCAAGATAAATCTCATATTAAAACTGAGTGCCTGCCTTTGCAATTTTTTTCCCCTCTTACCATCACAGCCAAAGTTATGCATATTACTATGATCAAATCTAAAGTTCTGCCTTAAACTTATGTCAGGCCGAGTTCTGGCACTTCAAAACTACAGTAAATTAAAAAGCATTGTCTCTAAATCTCCCTAAACCACTCATTAAAATTACATGTCTAATATTAATATAAAAAGTCACTGAAGCTCAGAGAGTCAGATAAAAAGGGGGAAAAAAAAAAGACAGTTAAAAGCAATAATATAGGGTAAGACATTGTAAAACGTGAACAGAGACAAGAGGCTCGGAAGACATTAAAGCCTCTTTAAAAATGTAAATCTTTTTGAAATGTTTTGGATTTGGACTTTAAAGCCAGGAATATCACTGTTCTCCCAAAAGGCAAGAAGGATATTAAAATAAGAATAATACATACCTGTTACGTAGATAGCGTCTACTACCAAAATCAGAACTAGTAGTAAAAGCTATGCATTGTTTTCACCATTTGTAAGTAAAAAGCCTACGTCCATTTTTGTGAAGACAACAGAAGGAATACGGATCGAAGGATAACTGCCCAGAAACCATATGAAACTACACGTGCAGCCAACAACGTACGAGATCTCTATCCCGCCTTACAGGGTCACTGTGTGGCTACCAAAAGGTCCAGCAGAAAAGACTGTTTTCAACTTGTTTAGCAGTTAGGAGCAGGGGAGTAATAAACAGGCAAAGTATTTAACAATTTGGTGAAAAAAATCCCATCCATTTCCAAAATCGTAATTTTTGCCTTGGAACTACAACAGCAGGTACAAGCCAACACCTCACTACACCTATCAGGTGCAGAGAGAGGAGAGTGAGTGTGTATTAATGTGCAGTCACAGCATGGTCACCATCTCATTTCCCTGAGTAGTGCCTAGACCTCTACTGAGGGAATTTCACCTGCTAAGGTAACGTCACTGACATTTCCTTGCGAAGCAAATAAATATTATTTTGCTGAAGGGCATAGCAAAAGACACTTTGGGATGTGATTCTGAAAGAGGTGGTATCAATAATTTTTCTCATCATCATCAATTAAAAACAAACAAACAAACAAAAAAAAAAACCCTCTCTAGCTGTGGGAGGCACAAAAAGTGGCTGAGATATGTGAAGAAACATGGACAATTGCGGTGAGTAGTTTTCAAGCATCTGGACCAGCTCTGAAAATATGAACTAGTCCCACTCAGTGCCCAGCGCTGATACTTTGTGTGTCAGCAGTTAATGAAAAAATGCCTTGTTTAACAACGAAAAAGGGAAATTCAATCTTCATAACTTTCTTCCAATGACACCTATTTTGGTTAGCAAGTAGCTGGTTGCTGATGGACATTGCTACTAATTTTTTTCTCAAAGTACAAACCAGGCTGGTGTAGCCTAGCAACCCCATACATTCTCAAAAAGGGGATTCTCATTGCAACATTGCCATAGATGCACTATCAATTGCAAACTAAATCATATTTGCCATTTCATGGAAGCTCAATCCCCCTCTTTCACCTGAGCCTAATCCCCGTGTTTGGCCAGGTACTGTTACACACTAAGAAATCCTCTTCCATCAGAGAACTAAGTACAAATAGAAATACAGAAATCCAGGGGCAAACTTTCCCATGGTTAAGAATAGATAGTGGAAACAGCGCTGGTTGTATAGGTCTATTGCAGTTGGATTCCCCGATAAACACAAGGCAAGGAAAATTCACACAGCACCTTGTATACTGCTGACTGTAATGTATGTCCTTGTTGCCTGGATACCTCTAGTGAATTACCGAGCAAGGGTGCGAGGCTTTTTCCTAGTCGGTATTAAATAAAAAAACCCCAACCTACTACTCCGTAAAAGCCAGAAGATGCACATGGAGGCTTCCTGCACCCTTACCAGCCCAGTGCCAGAAAGAGACAGATTGAGCCTTGAGAATTTTAAATCTTGTGGGTTGCTGTGCCACGTTATGAACTAGATCTCATACAATTCATCACCCAAGTTGCAGAAAAATAGTTCAAGAACTCAAAATAATGAATTCTGTCATTTCCAATAGAAGTGTGAAGGGAGAATTATGAATGAACCTTTTAAAAACACGTATGTGGAGGGAGATTGCCCTTCTACAAAATGAAAGCAGCAGGCTTCTATTTAAATGGCCCAATCCTGAAAGCGAGACCTTTCATTTTCAATTAACTTAAATTGACAATTGAGAAAGGTTTGAAAATGTTGTTGGAGCCTTTCAGTTTGATAGATCTCAGCTCTGACATTACACACAGCATTCTGACCTGATTTTTAGGGTGTGCTAGTTTAAAATTGAAAATTTGAAATGAAAAAATATTATTTGATTCAATCAAAGCTGTTGCAAAACGTTCAAACATCTTAATCTGTTAGTAATGCATTTTCCATATTTTCTCATCATGATATGTTTTATAATGCATCATTCATTAACATACATTAAAACTTAAGAGCCATGCCTTCCTGCAGCGGTATTTTATGTTGCAGCAATATTTTCATTGAGAAATTAAATTCTATCACATATACAGCAGGTAACTTTTTTCCACAGAAATAAAACTTCCTTTATATTCTAAAACAGTCTACATTACCAGTCTATGTTACCAGAATAATGCAATTATCTAGTATTACGTACCTTATATCAACATGATGCAACATATGCAAATCAAACTAATTTTCAGGCTTGAGATTAAACAGTGTAGATTGTTTCATTCATTTTTGAACGCAGAAAGGGAGCAAAAGAAAGATTTCTGAACAGCTAAACCACTTCATTAAATAAAAAATGAAAATAAATAAATAGAATATTTCAAAGCTCACAAGCAAGAGACAGAACTTGGAAATCGTTGAGAAGTGAGGCAGAGATCCTCGCATTGAAAGAGTCCATTTATCAATTAATAAATGGAGTACCTTGCCCCTGCTACTTGACAGATGTAAAAGCACACTCTGCTCAGCTCAGAACCGCATTGTACTAACGATGCAGTCTTAAATCAGTTGTGAATAATTATTGTTTTAATAGATTCAATTTGCAAATAAACAAAAACAAACACGCAAAAAGTCGACGATTTTTCCATCACATGGGTTACCAAATTACTAATTTTTAATTTTTTTCAGGAAGTCTCTTTCTACTAATGACCTGCTAAAAAGAATTAATATTGCTTAAAGTAATGTTTTGTTTCTTGTAGCCAGTCAAAATTGATGTACATATGCAAGTGACAATCATGGTATGTGCCAGACCCCATTTTTCCACCCCAGTCCTAAAGAGCTTGAAGACACAACAGGGATCGACTTCTTGTAGTATTGAGCCCATATGCACCTGATATAAATTCTGCCACAAAGTTCGAAACAGAAGCCATGTCAAGCACAAGGACTGAGTTCTGTTCTTGCACTACTGTAGTTTGATAAACTTAGTGGGATCAAATAGGATTTGATTCAGAGATTCAAATTTGGCCAAGCAATACTCGGCTATCTCTGGAGGAATGGGAGTAGCCAGGATGTGTTTACTAGAACGTCTTTGTTAGGGAGCTGGCCTAGAGCTCATTTAATGATGTGCACAAATTAGCAGTAAACATCACTTGGCCATCCAAGGAACTGGCTGTTATAGCCAGGCCACAGGAGTCCCGTTTTCCTCGCTGTACCTCCTGTGTTCTTCCCGGGTGAGAGGCAGGATAGAGGGTGGTGGCAGCTCAATGCCACCTGAAGCTTTTCCCAATACACTGCCTACGGGTACTTACAACAGCCGTCTTGGACATGCAGACTGGACCTCTGCATTGCTCTGGTTTTAGGCTACTGCTAGTAAGCACAAAATTTTGGAATAGAGATAATCCAGTAGTTATGTGAGATAAGGTGTAGACAAAGTTATGCTTTTTGTTAAGGAAACACAAAGTTTGTATTCTGGGAAATGAGCCCAAATGTGTGAGCTGCTAAAATCAAAAGTAACATCATGAACAAGATAACAGCATCCTGATCTTGTCCTATACCTGACTTTTTTTTTTAATATTTTTATTTTTTTTTAATATATGTATGAAGTGAGCCTTAGGCAGCCTGGTGCACTTCAGTAAGAGAGGGAGGGACAGGCAGCTGAGTACTGGGCAATGGAAATAGCACTTTTAAAATTCTTATTTCCTCTCAACGCTTCAGAGACTGAAGGATAATGAGAAGTGTGAACTGAGTTACAACAGAGCATTTTAAGCATTTTTTCCATTTTTTCCCTTATCCTATGACTATAAAAAGGAAAAAGGAAAAGAATGAAAGGACCAAAACAGTGTTCATAATATTTGAAAATCACCTGTACATATAAAAATGTTTCATATGCCTCCTATATAAGTTGTAAGAACTTCTGTTCTTAAGGAATATGGGGAATTACATAGCACTTTGTAGTTTTCTCAGCACATAAGAGACTCAGGGACTTTGAAAGCTATGTAGCATAATCAGTCTTATTCAGTAACTCAGTTTTAACAAACTGAGCACCAATAACAAAGGAAATGTCGCTTTAAACTACTCTACTCTCTTAGCAATATGAATGAGAAATCACAATAAATCAAATTATGTGTAGCACTGTACAAGAAAAGGCCTACATAAGGGAAGGCCCAATTTAACATAACCATCGTTTACTATGGAATAGTACTCACTATTGCAAATGTGAAAAGTTACTTTGAAATACTGTTACTGCAACCTACTGTCTACTTCACAAAATGCTTGACTGTATCTCCCATTTCAGCGTGCAGGAACAGCTGTTCAACTCACAGGTGTGACACCTGAAAGTTGGCTTTGATCAAAGGTACCCTGTAAACAGCGCACCTGTAACACTGTAGAAGCACTGGAAACACTGCTGGTTCTGCCTGCGAAACTCATCTTTGGCTTGCTTTGCCCATTTCGTGTTTGAAGTTTTCTCTTTTATAATGATTTTTCCCCGAAGAGAAGTATTTTGGAATTCTCTACCCGGGCATCCAGCACTGGCCAAGTGCTATTACTAGGAGCAGCCCTACAATAACAGACCCACCTGCTACACAGGTGATCATGAGGGCGGGGCCGGAGAAATAAATAAGGGCGCAAAACCGAAAAGCCTTTGGAAAATCTTGCTAAACCCGATGCAAAGCCGTGACTTCGACTGCTGAGGAGTCACAAATGCCAGCAGAGCCCCAGGCAGCAGCCCGACCGGCCGCCGGGGCAGGGGCGGCCCGCGGGGGCGCAGGAGCGGGCAGCGGGGCTGGGCTGCGCCGGGCCTCGTCCCGCGGCCGGGACACACGCACACCCCGCCCCGGGGGCCCGAGGCTGCGCCCGGCGCAACGCGTTTCACCGGAGCGCCCCGGGCGCCGACAACAGGGACACGTGACCAAGCGTATTTAAAAAAAAAAAAAAAAAAAGAAAAAATGTCTAACATTACCCGGCTCCCCCCCCCCCACCCCCGAGACCGGCTGCTGTCCGTTCTCCCGCGAGCCGGGTCAACTTTCCCCACGTTGCACGTTTGCCTCCTGCGGCGAGGCTGCTCGCCGGCGCGGCGGGCTGAGCCGGGCTGCGCGGGGCTGAGTCACTCGGCGGCCGCCGGCGCCG
This sequence comes from Balearica regulorum gibbericeps, assembly GCF_011004875.1. Classification (NCBI taxonomy): domain Eukaryota; kingdom Metazoa; phylum Chordata; class Aves; order Gruiformes; family Gruidae; genus Balearica; species Balearica regulorum. The sequence goes on from NC_046185.1 coordinate 34,398,025, forward strand.
CCAGCCCCCGGGAACTTACCGGCGGGGCCGCCCCGTCCCTCGGCCTCCGGCGGAGCGGTCGCAGGTCAGGGCGGCGGCATCCCACGGGCCGCCTGCCTCCCCCGCACCCCCCGGCTCCCCACGGGCGTCCCGGCGCTGGGCTGCGTGACTTGTTTGGTGTGGCTGGCACCGTCTTTACCATATGCTGTAGCGGGAAGAAGGAGGAGGAGAGAATGTGTGGAGAGGGGGGGGAATTAACTTTGCTCAATGGCGACAGGGCAGCAGCCTCAGCCCAAGCATCAGATCGATTTACTAAACAAACTGAAACGTGGGTGGGGATGTTAAACAGTAACCAGCAGCCTCAATGAAAACTGAAAGCTGCTGCTGCCGACTGCGGCTGGCCCTGCGCGCAGCCCGCGCCCCGCCGGCGGGTGGGCCAGGCGCTCCCGGCCCGGCCCGGCTCAGCTCGGCCCGGCCCCACTGAGCTGCGGCTGACGGGAGCCGCGGTGTTGCGGTGGGGCTTTGCCCTCCCACCCCGGCCAGGTCCGCGGCAGCGCCCCCCCGGCCGCTGGGCCACGGAGCGGCAGGTCCCTCGCTCCCTCGGCTGCACCGCGGCGGGCTGCTGCTGCTCCTGGGCTACGGGCGGGGAAATAACCCCCCGGCCTGCCCTGCTTTGCCCCCGGGGGGGGGGGAGGGCGAGCCCAGCCGCCCCGCAGGGCTCGAGCGAACGGCGACCCCCGGCCGCGAGGCCGCCCCCGCTGCCCCCCGACCCGCCAGTCCTCAGATCTCCGCCGTGTTCGGTAGCCACAGATTTGCGTGCGCCCAGACATCGAGGGTTCCCCACCGGGTGTCTCTCCCTTTGCTCCACTGAGGCTGTCACGGGGGGCGGGGGGAAGCCCCCCTCTTTTTAGTTACGCTTCTGGTTATATAAAGAAATGGGACCAAATATAGGGATCCACTGCAAATTCTGGGTTCCTTGCACTAGAGACACTTCGTCGGCCTCTTTACCATCGGGAAGGTCGTAACACAAGGAAGTATTTATAAAATAATAATTGGCATTGTCCTCCGACATTGAACATTCACAGACTCGAAACAATAATTAACGCCTTGCCTATGATATCACCAGCTCACACCCACAGAGGCATCAGGAAGAAAGGAAATAACTCAAAGCGGTGAAGGTGTTGTCTTGTCACTTCAAATACCATTCGGGGGGGCCTGCTTGGCGGTGTGAGAGGAGGATATTTGGCAGAAGTTCCCCTGCAAGAATGAAGAAAGTCCCCGTAGAAAGGGACTCTCTCGCCGTGGATGCGTGAACATGCCCGACTCCCATAACTGCACACCCGTGTCAGTGATTTAACGACACTCTCGCAGGAGAGGGACTACGCGGGCTCTACACAGGAAGGAGATTGGAAAAAAAAAAATATGAAAAATGTTCTCTTCCTCCAGCCTCTGAAAGCGGCCGGTGATTGATTGGTTTCCCCAGCGAGGAGATCAGCGAGTTTCCTCTACTTTCTTACCGATGGTACCTCGCCATGCTGTTGTATCTCGTTAAGATGGCCAATTCCTCATTTCCAGAGTTTGCCCGTGGAAACTCTGGATCCAATTTCTAGGGGCTTTCGATTGTCCCTTGGAGGGAACAAAGGGAATATTGCTTGACAATTCCCCCCCATTACGAAACATTAATAATCACTGGAAATAATTGTCCAGATAGCCACAAGGAAGGTGTAAATACGTCCACAGTCCTCCGGTGTTATTTCAAAGGTGGTTTTTAAAAGGCCAATAAAAGTCGTCGAGGAAGACTTGTTCCTGAGGAGTTCTTGCCCATCTCCTGCCGCAGATAAAATACTGCAGGCAGGGGCAGCACTGCCAATGAAATAAACGTTACTGCTGCTGGCTACAGCGCGCCTCGGAGCAATCCGCAGGCGCAAATAGCCTGTTTAAAAAGTGACTGTCACTTAAATGAGGGTTGTTTTTTACCTTTCTTCTGAGAATCTCAGCCATATGCCGTGGGCTAATAACCAGTTTTCTTATATGAATAAAGAGGATTGGTTGGAGTTTCTTTGCTGTCTTAATTAGAATAAAGTTACCATCCTAACGCCCTGTGGTCATCTGTAGCAACTGTATTTCCATACTTGCATCTGGATGCGGGCAGATTTGATGCAAAGGGAGCTCAGGACGTTTTGATTCCAGTCACTTCAGCGTATACAAACGTTGTTATTATTATTCTTTCTGCGGGAAAGGTACTGCTTCGTGCCAAAAGCAAATAGCTTGCAGAATAGTAAATGGAATTTCTTTCCTGTGCGGGGAATATTTGCGCGTATTTCTCATCACATAAGGCCACGTTTGATTTAACCTTAATGTAACTAGTGGTTTTCATTTCGACTTCAGCGTTTCCTTAAATGGTTTTTATGAAGTGGTTGCCTCTTTTAGTTATCAACAACGTTTTTGAGGAAGAGTGGGGGGCAGCATAGAGTCCCTTGACGGTCACCTCGCCGCCACTGCTACCTCTAAGCAGCATTTTCACGTGTCACCTCCACGGTGAAATCGTGCGACCTCCCAAAGAGCCGCAGTAGCTGTGAATTGCCCCGGCGCCTGTGGCCGGGAGCCCTCCCCGCTTCCCCCAAGGGTGGAGGCTCTCGTCACCTCCAGTCCAGGTCCCCCCCCCCACCCCCCCCCGCCTCTCTTGAGGATGGAGCACCAAGGCACTAGGGCAGCGGCGGGGACCCTCTGCTCGGGATCCCTGAAAGGACCAGCTGGGCCATCAGGGACAGGAGATGCCCCTTTTGCTCACCGCATCTCCCCCTAACTACATCCCGGGCTGTAGGGGAGGAAATTCACGTAGCCCTTTGCAGCGGAGATAACGAATATTTCCAGGCGTTGACCTCAAGGGGGAAGTCCCAGACAGTATAGTTTCCGTGCCAATTTGGAGAAGACCCTCTAAGCACTTGACTGCCTCTGGCTGTGGCCGCAGACACCTGCCGGGCAGCTACCCGCCGGGCTGCGGCCGCCGGCTCAGCCCCTTCGTCCCCGCGGTGCGAGCGACCCGCGCCTGGGGCGCGCAGCCTGGGGCGCTCCCGCGGGGCAGCTACCGGCCACCTCTGCGAGGGTCTGCCCTTCCCCGACCTGCTCCGAGAAGCGGTGTCTACCCCTCGGCAGGCAGACGGCCGGCAGTTTATTTGGGGAGAAAACCCGGGGAGCTGCGGGGGCTGCCTCTGCAGGCGGCGGGGCAGGGGCGGGGGCGGGGGCGGCAGCCAGGCTCGGGGGCGAGCGGCCGCCCATCGTGGCAACCCGCCCGGCCTCCGCTCGCTTCATTCCGGTATCATTAACCTGCGGGTGAAGCAACTGTTTGTGTGCCCTCTCTCCCTCCCCTGGGCTGCTTTTTTCCTGTTACTGATCCATCCCTTGTAAATCATTTATGGACAGCTGGGCACTTCTCTCCTCGCAGGAGCTTCCCTTGAAAAACTTTCCCATCTTCAGGCAAGCGCCTTTTCTTTGTTGACACGAATAATTGATAAAGGACCCCAACGTGCCTTCAAAAACCATCTAAACGGCTGCCGGGAACTATAGTCACTTAGGGTCACGGGGTGCTCCTGGCTTTTAAAGCGCAATACAGGAAACGATCAGGACCAAACCGGTTTAAAGAAACAGGTAGTTTTATGTGGTTACCTGAAACCATAAATGGGAAACGCCGTCTAATTTTACAGGTTCTGGTATCGAGCGTTCAAGCCGACTTATGCAGAGCCCTTTCCGCCTCCCCCTGATCAGGGAGCACCTGGCATTCTGGTACTAACTAATGTTTCTGTGGGTTTTTTGCCTCTACCACCAGAGTGAGAGAGAAAGTGCATTGTTCAAAAGAAAAAAGAAAAGCTGTAAACCTCTTAAAACTCTGAATCGTGAGATTACGCCGGCACCACGCGGCTATGAACCGATTTCAAGGGCTGCATCAGAGACTCTGTTTTCTTTAAAGGTTCCCTGGCTAAACTATTAATTGCCAGGGTCTGATGAAAGATTTGCAGACTTTACAATCATTTATGATCCCTGCAATAAAAACTCGGAGATATGGGCAGACTGGTTCAAGGTGTAATGCAAAGATGTATTAGGTGCCCTTGGCAACTATCTGTGGGTGCTGTTTGTATTATCCGAACACGCCCTTCGCTGCAATGAACATTTCTGCAAACCGCGGGTTGGGTTGTTCATTTCCAGAGCTCCGAAGGTTCACACAAAAGAGCTATAGATTGCAGGCAGGGGAATCAAATGATTGGAAACTCATTCTAGTCCCCCGAAGAGTTCAAATGCAAGTGAGATAATTACCCTTCACGAAAAGTAAACTTCGAGGGAAAATATATGCCTTTCCTCCTCGTAAATTAAAAGCCCGCGAGAGAGCCGATTTGAGTATTCAGACCCGTAATGCTCTCCTGACCCCCATCAAGGCGGAGATTACATTATTGTCCGCCACAGCAGAAGGCGGAGAGGAACCCCTCGAATCCGAAGAAAGGCACCTCAAAGGGTATTGACGGTCCTCCAATGATATCCTATTTAGGATCCTCACAAGCGAGCACCCTAGGCATTTTAAGGATTATCCCCCTAAAGATCTTTGAAGATTATGCTAATAACTGCAGATTACAAGAGTTTACTGCGAGAGCGGAGAAACAAAACCAGCCTCGTGGCGGTTGCCCATGGTAATTTTCTGCCTCTCTTTTAAGATGATTTGCGGCCCTCTCCCCCCCGGCCGTTCCCCTCATTAGCAGCTGAGGAAGAAGAGGGGGGGAGCTCCTGCCGCCCCTCTCTATCTAACCAGGGCGGGGGGAGGCTGCGGCTGTGCGGAGGCGGCGGGGAGCGCCGGCAGCGCCGGGCAGGGCAGCGCCGCAGGTAGCGCGGGCGGCAGCGGCGGGGCGCGGGCGCCGTGCGAGACCCAGCCGTGCCACCTAGCGGCGCCGGGCCGCGCTGCCCGCCGCTGCCCGCCGCTGCCCGCCGCCCACCGCTGCCTGCGGCCCCCCGGCCCCAGCCGCCTCCGCCACCGGGAGGCTGCGGCGCAGCAGAATCGCTGGGTGCCCGCAGCTGGAGGAAAGGGGGGAGCTACCGCCCTAGCCGTAACGACTGCCTTTAAATGTGAAAGTGAGCAAAATCCTGCCGGCGTGTCAAAGTGTTACACGCGAGGTGCCCCACGTATTCCAGGGCAAAAGGAAACGATCGGCAGACGAGAGGTTTCACGCTGCCTGAATGCTTCCTTCACACCCCCCCCCCCCGTCTTGACCCTTTCACCCCAGAAATATTCATCATGTAGATAGATTGCTAAATAGAGTATAAGAGCCAAGGTCTCCATCCTGTTTGTTCCACCTGACCCATGTCAGTGATCCTATCAACTCCTTCCCCGGAAAAAGCACATCCTCTGATCATGCAAACAGAGGGTGGGGGGCACATCATCATGTAGGACATTGTCATTAACCTAACGGTAGTGAATGTGTGTAAGTACAAACCATGTTCACCGTGTTTGTTTTTCTGATTAAAAATTCTGCCAGGCAAAGGCAGGAATAAGGGCTCCAAAATACAGTTACTGATGTAATGAGAACAAATACCAAGAAAATGATGAAGACAGTAACTGCATATTTGGAGATTTTTATTTTTTTTATCTTGTTGCTTAATCCAGGCCATGTTCATGGTATGCTTTATGAAAATCGTGATTAATTTCTTTTCCTCCCCAAATACAGTCGAGAGATGCATGCATGAACAAAAGATGAAATGAAAAGTATTTCATAGCTATGGTAAGTACTCTAACATACCACATCTAAAAGCACTGGTCATAGCAGATCAGCTTTCTAAGGATTTGTTGCTTTTTCTGCACTTGTGAACTGTATCATTCTATCATTATTTGATGCCTTTATCATGATTTAGAATATACCTCATGCTTATCTATAAAAATAGTCAAAAGGGTTTATATGTATGGCAATTTCAGCATGGATACATATCTGCTAGTCTACATGCTCTGTCTAATATAGGCTGTTCAGAAATGGTCCTTACTGAAAAGGAGACTTCTCCCTCTATGTTTGAGTATGCAGTGGTCGCCTTAGACTGCCTCCCAGGAGATCCAGGTCTTGGGAGATATCTTGGAAACTGTAGGCTAGGTAAGCAAAGGATATTGTTGTTGAAAGAGATTTAAACACTGCCAGTGTGAGAACACAGCAAAACTGAAACAGGCTGGAACAGAGATTAACAGGATGAGCATGCATCTCATACACAATTTGTACACAAAGTAGTTCCACCTCATTGATTCAGTTAGGGATGATTGAATTCAAAATGTAGGCAGGGCAAAAGAAAATTATCTTTTACTGATAAGTGAGTATAACTCACACTGGGTATACTGATAAACAACATGTATACTGTACATGTTGACAGTATAGACATGGCATATGAAAATCGTCTTTTGTTGAGAGTTGGGAATAATTCAATCTCCATGACATCAATTGATGAAAACTTCTGCAATGTTTTCAGTTGGGCTCTGCAGGTAAAAAGCACCCTAGAAGTCTAATGAAACATTTGAATTCCATTTGTCTAGGTTAATAATGATGATTAAAACTAAGTGGTCAGCCTGGGCTATTTTTACACTCATATAGATGCAGAGAAGATGAGACAATTCAACTTTGCCTAAATCTTAAAGTTTACCCGCTATTTTTATAGCATCCCAGAATGCATTGTGCTTGGCACTGGATTTAAAGAACTACAGAATAGCTTTGGACCCCATTTGGGGTGTTAAATTGTTTAAAAGAATGTTTTAACTTATTCCATTTGTAGATCACCACCTTTTCTTTTCAGTGGAGGTACAGACTCATGGCAATACTCGTGTTTTTATTTACTTTTCTTAGTTACCTCTCACATTCTCCTTTATCCGCGCGTACCACAGTGATTCACAGATCACCAGCTGAGAAGCGCTGCTTTAGGAAAAGGAAAGCCAACTCCTCACGGATGGTTTCAGTTGAACTGGTTGCACTTTAACCGCTTCAACACGGTTGGCTCAGAAACACATGGTTCAGGTCCTTAGTGCAGAAGAAGGCCTGAGTGTTGGCCACAGCCGCTGAGGCTGAAAGAGGCTGAGCCAGGCGAGTGCTGAAGAGCCCTGCCAGTCCCACCCTTGCTCCAAGCACTTTTTCCTAGGCTGTCCACTCCCTAGATGAAAGCTGCCAGTTCTTGCAACTAACCATGTCAAAATGATCCAGCTTAACATAAAAGTTAAGTCAACTTGTTTGCTTTTAAATCAGATGATTCTAACAGTACTGGGCATGCATGCAGTTATGATAGGAGAACTGAAGGGGGGATATAATCTTCAAAATACGGATCAAAAGAGGACTGGCAGCTTGCAGCAGCAGGTGACTGTCTGTATTCTGGATTAACTACAGTGTTGGAGAATTTGGAGGTATAACTTTAATGATCCATGAGGGCAAGAACCTCTCTATATCTTCAGCTTCTGAAGTCACCAGACCCAGAAGGTGTAGGCCGTTTTACATGTACTGCAGCCTTGTATGTTCTCATACAATTACCAAAGTCATTTAGAACCCAGCTACAGCTGTGAGTCTTTTATATTCCTCATGCTCTGTATAGAGCACAGCAGCATTCAGAACATATAATCAAACACTATTATGTTCATATTTATGTTAAAAATATAAGCCAATTTTAATTTCTAAGGTAATAAAAATGGAGAAGAATGGCATTTTAAAAAGTTTTTCTTAACACTGCTATTTAACATAGCTATAGATCTAAAACTCCACATTTACATTTTCAGTAAGACCTGTGTGATGCAATGCAGTCTCTCTTAAGTCTAACCTAAAGTCTAATTACAGTATGGGTATTCTTATATTCTAGATGATGAATGTAAAGTTGTCATTTATTTAAATATTTTACATAAATCTAAAAGCCTAACAAAAAAAAGTAAAAGCAAACATCACTTAAGATTACTAAGAGACAATATATTTACCTATTAAATAATTTGTAAAATTCAGTCACTAACCCCAGGAAATATGTTGAGGTCACCATAAAAATAACTGCACTCCCTACATTATATCACACTATATAAATTAATACTTGCTAACTTTCAGTGTGTTTTCTCATACTGATTTTTACAAACACACTTTTTTTTTTTCCAAAGAGTGGGAAAGATCGATGCATATTTTTGCCAGCCTGAGAGTAGGATGTTTTAGTGAAGTACTCAGATTGGTTTGTTTCCTAGAATCTTTGTAGGTGTAGTTTGATAGCATGCTAGCATGAGTCCACCTTTCCCTGGGAAAAGGAAACAAAAAGACCATTTAAGTTGGGATGATGATTTGGTTAGAAGAAATGGAATACATCAAACTCATTACAAAATAGCTATTTTAAGAGTTATTGGTTTGCCTTTTCAATACAAAAGATGTAAACCAAAAGAGGCATGCTGGGAAAGAGTACGTTGAAAGGAAATTCCCTCCCCAGTCTGCAATACATTGGATCCTCTGAGAAAGATGTCCTTGAGGAACAGCTGCCTCTTTATTGCCTATGCTACCATCATCACAGAACACCTGATTTGTCTTTCAGGGATGATCTCTCTATATTTGTATACATTTGTATAGATGTACTACTTCCTCTGCTTTCTCAGTAGACTTACTGTGTGATATTTTGCCAAGTTTCTTAGGCTTTCTGTGTTCCAGTTCCTGTTTCGTGTATCTGGTATAAAGTGATGTTCCTCATGTTGGGACAAATAGAAGTTCTGGGGAGAAGGACAGACTCACACAATAAAGGAAAGAGGCCCCCGACACCCTAAAAATGAAGCTGCATGTTCCACAGGTCTAGCACAGAAATTCAGAACATGTATGTAAGTAAACCTAAGATAGACTTTTTCAGGTGCTTAATATGAACGATGTGCACTGGAACCTACTTTTCCAGGACCTGCGTTGCATCTGAACTATTGATGTGCACCGGATTCATCTTCTGTTATCGTGTTTGGGCCGCAGGGCTGGAGATTTGTACTATAAAGTGAATTTCAGACTTGCTTCTCTACTGAAGCATCGCTTCCTCATACCCTTCATCATACAGTGTTGTACGAAACAGGGAAGTGGATTCAGAAAAGTGAATCTTACATGAGCCCTATGACTGAAGAAAATTTCACATGAAGCTTCTTGAGAAATCTTGCTTTCAGAAAGTCTCTTATCCTGACTTGTGAATGAACAAAAGTGACCAAATTGAGTTACCAGACTGAATAGGCTGGCAAAAGAAACTCTTTCAAGGAAAGAACAGCTAATTACATGCTTTAGAGTTATTGTCAGAGTTCAAACAGGTAAATTTACACCAGTTCAGTTACATGCATATTTTGTCTTAATTTTTGACATTTGAATATATGTAGACTAAAATGCGTAGATGGAGTATATTTATGCCTTGTGGGCCTTAAATATGACAACTATGCTAGTCACAGAGGCAGAACATTTCTATATGCACATAGCTACTGGAAGTGTAAACTCTCTGAGTAGACAAATCCCCTTTCCCAGCTTTCATTCAAAACCCCTAATTATTGTTTTAATGGTTCACGGAAGGAAACTTAGAGAAGAAATTGTACCTTTTCTTAATTTCATTCCTTTACATGGAATAATTTTAACAATTTGAAGTCCAACTCTCTCCAGTAGTTTCTGTGGCTTATGTTTTGTGAGAGTGAGTAAAATGTAAACTCTGTTTTATTTCTCTGTAAATGTCAGGAGAGTATAAATCAATAATAGAGTGGTAACTGTGCAATTAACTCATGTCACCCCTGTACCTTCACATTAGCATCACTGAGAATGGTATTACCCTTTCAGTGACCTCAGTAAAAGCAATAACATCCTTTTCTGCTAAAGTTAATTTTTTTAAGTGAACTTAATGCTCCTGAAAGGTGATAGATTGACAATCCTGTAAAGTGAAGTTCCTTATTTGGTCATTGACTAGGTACTGTATAGGTAGTACGTAATTCCACAAATTATCTAGTGATCCAACCCTGTCTTAGAAGGATAAGAATGGAGTCTGGTACTTCCTCTTTCATCCATTTCATTGAGGCATCACAACTTAGATGTCGGTTGTCAGGGTAGTTTCTGTCTCAGTTGCTGTCAATTAGCAAGCAGAGTTGGAATTCCAATTCATTTTCAGCAAGCAACCACACATTACTGTAATCAGTATTGACAGAAGGTAGATGGCCACCATAGACCCGCAAGTGTAGGCCCCATATCCTGTTACCAATCCCCTGAGCTGTTTCATTTGCAAAATGGCATCAAATAGCAGTTCAAAAGGCATCAGGAAATCCTTGAAACAACTGAGGAAGTTAAATGCAATCTATTAAGCTTCTGTCAAGCTGGTAGTAAGATTTTGAAAGCTTTATGCTTACTGGGGAAAATGGAGAAAATTCAGCAAATGAACAAGTGGAAGATAGTTTCATTACTCTCACAAATATATTTTCATGTATGAATTTTACACCATAGTATAATACTAATCGAGTCTGTGTATATTTAACAGAAGTATGAAAGGTAATGGCACTCTGGGCTTTATGACCACAAAAATTTTCACTCAGTTGTGCCCTCTACCACAGGTCTCAACCAAAGACAGGAATGTCTCTGTGCCTCTCTCCTGTTTACAAGGAAAATCTGCAAATACTTTCCTATCTCAGAGTGGTATAGAGTACAGACAAATACAGAGAGATTATTATCCGTTCAGATACAGTGGCAGTCAGGGAGTCAAATACGAAGCTGCGTTAAGACCATGCCAGGATTCACACTTTAATGGTTGAAAGGTCTTTCTTTCCTTAAATGCAGCTGCAGTAAAACATTTGAAGAGCAATTAAAACACCCCTGTCTCTCACTGATCTCTTTATAGGTGTACTTCTGTATTTCTGTGTGAACATGGAGCTATTCTCATCAAGGCGCAGAGAAGAAGAATAGGAGAACCAGAGCTGCTTCTATGGTAGTGATCTGGTGTGTTGGAGGGTGAGAGCTTGCTTTCTTTTTGTACTTGGGTTCATATGCACACACTCCAGTGCAGTGAAGATGAATTCAAAGTTGTTTTCTTCTTCGCGTCCTGCCAGGGCACCATCCATCCCCTGTGCCCCACTTGCAGTGTGGACATGAGGATCCCCAGGAGTTTGCATTTGACATGCGCAGGGAATGTTGTCAGGAGCAGCAAGGCATTTTGGCACTTTGGTATAGGCATCTTCATTGCTTTGCCTTTTAAGTTTGGATGTATGGACACACGCATGACTGTCAGTACATGAGATGTGGCCGTACGGTCCTAGAACCGTAGCAGACTGCACAAAACAAACTCCCTTTTTGTCCTCCATTAGTCAGTGATGCAGTTGCAACCAGCAAAGGGCTTTTCCTCTCCTTTCTGCCCCAAGCAGAGTTTTGCCATGAACATTGACCTCTGCTTTTACAGGGAAGGTGAGGATTTTGTCTCTCATTTCAATCTTTTCTGGAAAAAAAAAAAAAAAAAAAAAAAAAAAAGGTACAACCAATGCAGTTTTTAGCAGGAGCAAGTTTGGACCCTTGGACTATACTAAGGGATCTGGGCAAGACAGGAATCAACAGTCTTACCTCTTTTCCTGTGGTTTTATGGGAAGGAAGCCTGAGAGGTTAGGCTGGAAATGAGCTACAGTGCTGTCTATGCTTCTTACACCATTCCTTATCTAGACACTGAAGTGACAAGAGCTAGAGGGTATATCGGACGTATTGCACATAGTCAGAAATGCTTGTAGTATTCCCACCATATTCAAGCCCTACTATTTTCTTTACAGTGAACTGTTCTCTTAGGACTGAATCTGTTCTTTTGAAATGTGACAGGAATAAATATTTGGATCATAGGGTGATGATATTTTTTAAAATATTGCAGAGTCTTAGACATATCTTTCACTAAATGTATTGGAGGATGTGTTTCCAACCCCTGAGATACAGTTTTTTAAAATATTTCCTCTTTGGCTTAGTGGAATATTCTCTTATCTGGGGTAAAAGGAGTTAACTAGATTGCAGAATGCTGTTCTACCAGGTTACACTGATATTTTTCCTGTGGAATGCCTGTCTGGGTTTCCTTAAAGACATTTGCATATGAGAAATCTCTTCTTACATTTAAATCCAACCACTCCTCAGTGTGCCATCTCATTAATTGTACACTGGAAAAAAGAAAAGGAGAACACTGTGACCTGTGTATGTGTAGTACTTAGTGAGAACCTAGGGAATTATTTAATGAATTAAATCACCTCAGATATTTCTTTCACATTTTTGAATAGCTCACCACATCCCATATGCCTGTAGAAATTGCTATAGGGCTCAGGTGGTCCCTCATTAGCTATAATGTCATTTAATTTCTTCCATCTTTATGCTGGAAGTATCTTCAAATAAAGCTTGATGGCATAATTCTCGGTGGCCATAATTAACAAACGAGGCAGAGGTAGGACAAGAACCCACATTTATGAGTGCAGAAGAGATCCATGTTGGTGGCAGACATCATGGTGTTTACCCAGTGGCAGCAAGCTAGTGAACTCAGCTGTCATTTGCAGTACCCCCTGCAGGAAAAAAAGGTAGTGCTAATTAAAACTCACTATGCACAAAAGGGCCATTCCTAATGAACATGTACTGATGAGATGTTTAGCTGTGTCTCTTGCATCTTCAGATGCATTAAAAATAGCTTTCATGAGAGAGTTCTTTTCCCAGGAAGGGTTGTCAATTTTCCTGAAGGATTTTAGTCAGTACTCTTGCTTCCTATGTGGAACCACACAGTTACAGGTAGAGTATGCTGAAGTAGAAAGTGTGTATTAAAAATATTGTCATTTTGCAAAACAGATTCAGCCTGAATTTCTGAGTGATGTTGTCAGGAAGTACTCTGGTGGCAGGAGAAGAGCTCCTCCCTTCTTTCCAGCTGGTCGTAGGGGTTAGAAGTGATGACCTCTGGATGTCTCTTCCAACCTAGCATACTCTATGAGTCTATGATCATTTCTGTTTTTGTGTGAAGGACGACTAATATGATAAAGCTATATGAGCACAAATGAGTTAACTTCATAAGAAATGTAATCCTGCCAAAGTCAATGGTAAAATTCCTCTTGCCTTCAAGGGAAACAAAAAGACTTTTGTTTGTGGCGGAATGTGAATTTTTTGCATTGAATACATTATAGAAAGTACAGGCAAACATTACCATACAATTGTAACAATTGTTTATCATAACTCCACCCTGACACATACTGACAACCATAAGCATGCTTTGACTTACAGATCTTTTGTAAATACTTGCTCTGGTTCAGCACCAGGTCATATTGCAGCCAAAGAATCCTATTACATCTGTCTTTATCTTTTTTTTTTGCTATGGGTTTGAATCTGTCCTCAGAGCAAGACCAGACCTGAGACTTGCAGCACGTTCTGGGACCCCACATGCCAGGGTGCGCCTGGTGTGTTTGCGTGGTGGAGAGCTGCCAGGGTGCTTGGCATAACCTTCTTGCAGAGCAGTCTGGATGTAGTCATGGGCTTCAGAGAGCCTGCGCACATGAGAAGGCAAGAAATTGTTATTTGGCTTTGATTAGTAATTTGGGGTATCAGCATACCAGCTGGTATTATTTACGTAATCAAATGGAGTTAAACACTTGACTGCAACCAAAATTCAATGTATTCACTCAATGCCTGAATAAGCCTTTGAAAATTCTAGTTGCATGCCCCAGTATCTCTGGTCCATACTGATGAGTGTTCTGCGAAAGTCTAGACACAAGGATACAGTTAACAGAAATAACTGAAGCTGCGAAATGAGCCTGTTTACTACAGTTTTCAGTGTTACATTCAGAATTTCAGGTTTCAGCTTTGCAGAAATAGCATGCATCCTGAAAGCGTTGCCACTGTTAAAGGAGATCTGCGAAGTCATTGTCAAATGGGGAATAATGTTTTGAAGTTGATCACTTGCATTTCTCACAGTCAACACTAGATGGCCATGTGGCCTTTTTCTTCTTGTTATGTTAAAACTTAATTACGAAAAGCCCCAGTGGTGCTGTTGATTACTATAAGTAATATCATATGAGGAAATTTCTCTAGAAAATTTAGTCCATGTTAGACTGATTGGAGCAGGTTCACAACTACATAATGGTATATAATACCTGATAACTACACACTGTGTTCTATGAGAGATGTAGTAAAAACTAATGTTTAAAAATATCTTTTTATAGAGAAAAGAAAATCTCTGATAACAGTTCCAAAGCAACCTTTCAAGGTACATTGTGGTGTTGTAACATAGCTTATTTTCATGAAGAAAGATTGCTTCATTTTATGGGTGAATGTTCACATATCTATATATTGCTAATCCCTAAATTAAGGGGCATTGCATAGCTATCAGTCTATAAGAAGATCTGAATGCTATGGATAGTATGTGCTCCCAAAGCATAGGCAAATTTGAGAACAAAAGTTACATTAAACAAAAGTGTTCAGCATCCTCACACATGTTGCTCTAGGATGAGGTTTGCTTTATCTTTTTTGTAACACATACCTTTTTTTTTCTGCAGCTGTAACTCCTTAAGATTTATTTGTAAAATTTGAATTATTAAAAAGGATTTGATCGAAATTATTATCCTCCTCACATTTCTGTAGAAGTGTTAAAGTATTCTTTCATTGAAAAGGCAATATTGTTCCAAAATTCTTAGTAACAAAAATAGAACACTAGTCCTTCTGTTTTGAACCTTTTAGCAGGGCCATTGACTTCCATAGGTTGAACACAGCTCTTACAGGTTCTTTTTTCATCCTCATGCTTTCATTATCACTGATAGAAATGATAGAAATTTTCCATCATCTGTTTTTGGTTCATTTTAGAGTAAGTGGGAACCTTTATGAAAATGATATATCCATTGCCCACAGAACTCCTAGCTCTTAAATGCAGAAATGATGAAAAAAGCCTTATATAAAAAATGGAAATACCCGATAAATTATAAAATAACAGTTATCTGTAGAATTATGTATCAACATTCTCTTTCTCTCTTACAATAGGCATTCAAAAAAACCAACAACATACTATTTATTCACAGAAATCCTACTGTAGACTCTGGGAAGGCCTGTTGAATTTCTTTGATGTTCCCTACATCACTGCACATTCCAGAGTTGTTTAATAATGTGAATTATTAAGTTCTCTGAAATTCTCTTCAAAAAGTTATCCCTGCTTATGCAGAAGATGTGTACACCTTCTATGACTTCTTTGGCTGCAAATTAGTTTAGATAGACTTTTATTGCCAAAGTAAGGTAAATCCTGGCATTACTATGTGGGATTAAAAATTCATTTCTTTCTTAGGATACTACTAGATACCTATACTAAATGCCATTAAGATGTGAGATCTTTATGTTCTGCCCAAAGATTTGAGATGCATATTTAAAGCAGTTTTCTGGATTTTAGGCAGATGGCTTGTTCTTCGTTTACGTTAGCCTCGAGTGGCAGATCTTTATTGACCATAAATTTCTGGCACTCTTACAGTGCAGCTGCTTCACGTTTAATATTTGGATGGCAGAATGCTCAATAGTATTGAAAGCCAAGGAATTGGATTTGAGTTTAATGCACTGCTTATTACTCTCAAAGAGCTATTTATTTCAGGGGAGATCAACTATGTATGAAGGCTGTTATATCAAACAGATGAGCAGTTCTCTGCTGTAGATAGGACAAATCCTTGTTTTAAAATCATCAGGGCACATACAATGCTACCCCAGGTAGTTCCCATTACCTTTTAATCGGTAGATCTGGGCTTTTGTATTTTGCTTGTTCTCAAAATGCGTTTGGCAGCTGTGAGTGGCTTTCAGTAAGATTCCAACACGATTCAGGAGGCAACCCTAACCTTGTCCAT
Organism: Balearica regulorum gibbericeps; assembly: GCF_011004875.1. Lineage (NCBI taxonomy): Eukaryota > Metazoa > Chordata > Aves > Gruiformes > Gruidae > Balearica > Balearica regulorum. Next base: position 34,413,824 of record NC_046185.1, read on the forward strand.
GTTCAGTGCTGACCCTACTTACAGAAGGAGGCTGGCCTAGATGGCTTCCTAAAGTCCCTTCTAACCTGAACTATCCTCTGATTCAGGAATTTAATTTGTGTTCCTGAAAAAAAAAAATTGAGCCTTTTTATGACTTCCTACCAGTTCTTATATTTTTTAGCTGTCTATAATTTTCTGCCTGTTCTGGGAGAAAGCAGAAGTTGTGGTGGTTTTAGTTTGCAAACTGTGAAGTTGGTCTTTAAGCCTACATTTATGCTTTGGAATAAAACAAGGCTAGAGCTTGGAGTTAAGCACTAGATCACACCTGTCCTTGCTATTTTTTTTTTAGTAAACTCATTAGCACACGTTAGCCCCTCCCAGCTAGGGCTTTGCCTGCCAGCTAACAGACAAATACCTGGATATTCTTGCACAGATGGCTATTCCCAATAGGCCATTCCCAAAAGGTAGAGTAGATGTAGCCTCCTGTCCCTGGGGAGGAAGAGGATTTTCCACGGAAATGTGAGCTGGTCAATGTGACTTGTCTTCAGGGCTGAGCTTCCCCGGTCTAATTTGTCTATTAGGGTAGATATATATTCTCATGCTTTGAGGTTCATAGTGAAATGAGATCACTGCTGACCTCGGAGCAGGCACCAGACTTGATTGCAAGTCCAAAGTCATTTACAGACATAAACTTGTAGGAGATTGTAGGTAGAGTATTACTGTTTGCGAAGTAGTAGGTCTAGTGAGTCTTGGGGGAGCCCTTCATTCAGAAATTTGATTAAGCATGCAGATTTTCTACTGCTGAGCACTTTGTTCACAGTGTAAGCACTGTGTGGAAGTTAAGAACATTTGATAACATAGAAATAAGCTTAACACATTTCTCCCTACAAATGTGGCCGATTGAACATAACAAATGCAACTGTTGCTTAAATTTCTTTCAGTAGCTGACTTCAGGACTACACTAGAACCTTACCAGAGCTATTGTTATTAAATCTGATCTCTGCTTGCTCTATTAGGACAGCTTTTTCCCAAACTGGTTTATTACTTGAGGAGGAAGACCTCTAACAAGCTGTGACAAGCACTATAAAGTCAAATATATTGACTGCTAGATGGTAGAATTGACTGCTTGCTTGCATACAAGATCATAACTTTTCCAACTTTATATTCTTCAAGTAGCTTGCCAGTGAGATGAGTATTTTTAAAGAAATTTTCCAGGTCCTTCCTTTTGGACCAAAGTTCTTAAGGACCTTTGGAAAGGCACCAGCATGTCCAGCCTTCTGTAAGGTAATATCGTCAAGTCCTTATTTTATCTCCTATACTGGAAAGGGTACTGAAAATATAAAGGATGTCTGACAGTTTGACATGTTTTAATAAGTTGTTTATAGACTTGACTTTGACAGGAATTATTTACTGGAACCTTCATGTTCCTGATATTTATAGGATTTGGATTTACTTGCAGCAGCTTGTGAGTTTCTTGATTTGCAGAATCAATAGGTGGAAGGTTATGCTGACTTTGCAGAGTTGGTGACCTTTGCAATGTCTTGCTACCATGTTATACAACAAATTAAGTTACAGGCAGGTTCCTGTTTGGCTCAGACTCCTCTTTTTGGTGACCCACAGGAAGGAAATGAAGCCTAACGCAAGTCTTCAGAAGAAACAGGAGTCAAAATATGATTTTGATGATATCCTTAAAATGTTTTCAGTCTGCATTTTCCACTTACCTGGTAATCAAAATGTGTAAAATGACAGCAATGCCAGCTTTTGGCACTGGCTTTGTAGTAAATTGTTGAATAGAGCCTCTTCTAAGAATAGTCGGACTGCATGTGGAACAGAAGACTATCTAGTCCCATGGATTAGAAGTTGGGCCGGGGGAGAGTAGAAAACCGTTGCACAGAGCAACACACAACATAAAGTAAAATTATAGCACACTTTCCAGGTGCTAACCTGAAGTGTTCCTTGGTTGGCCTCAAAATAACCAGGTATTGTTCTTCTGGAGAGGCTTGTAAACATGCTTTTGTTTCAGCATGGGTGATATGATCTGTGCCCAGTAAGATCATGGAGCAGATCCTCCTGGAAACTGTGCTCAGGCACATGGAAAATAAGGAGGTGATTGGTGACAGCCAACATGGCTTTACCAAGGGAAAATTGTGCCTGACAAACTTGGTGGCCTTCTGTGATGGTGTTACAGCATTGGTAGACAAGGGAAGGGCAACCAACGTCATCTACCTGGACTTGTGCAAGGCATTTGACGCTGTCCCGTATGACATCCTTGTCTCTAAATTGGAGATACATGGATTGGATGGATGGACCACTCAGTGCATAATGAATTGGCTGGATGGTCGCACTCAAAGAGTTGTGGTCAACGGCTCAACGTCCAAGTGGAGAACAGTGACAAGTGGCATTCCTGAGGGATCAGCATTGGGACCGGCACTGTTTAACATCTTTGTCAGCAACATGGACAGTGGGATTGAGTGCACCCTCAGCAAGTCTGCTGATGACACCTAGCTGTGTGGTGCGGTTGACATGCTGGAGGGAAAGGATGCCATCCAGAAGGACCTTGACAGGCTGGAGAGGTGGGATCGTGTGAACCTCATGAAGTTCAAAAAAGCCAACTGCAAGGTCCTGCACATGGGTTAGCGTAATCCCAAGCACAACTACAGGCCAGGTGGAGAATGGTTTGAGAGCACCCCTGAGGAGAAGGACTTGGGGATGTTGGTTGTTGAGAAGTTCAACATGACCTGGTAATGTGTGCTTGCAGCCCAGAAAGCCAACCATATCCTGGGCTGCATCAAAAGAAGCATGACCAGCAGGTAGAGTGAGGTGACCCTCCTTCTCTACTTCGCTCTCGTAAGACCCCACCTGGAGTACTGCGTCCAGCTCTGGGGGTCCCCAGTACAAGACAGACATGTAGCTGTTGGAGTGAGTCCAGAGGAGGGCCACAAAGATGATCAGAGGGCATCTGTCCTATGAAGATAGGCTGAGACAGTTGGGCTTGTTCAGCCTGGAGAAGAGAAGGCTCCAGGGACAACTTATAGCAGCCTTCCAGTACCTGAAGAGGGCCTACAAGAAATCTGGAGAGCAACTGTTTACAAGGGCATGTAGTGATAGGACAAGGGGTAATGGCTTTAAGATGATTGAGGGTAGATTTAGATTTTGGGAAGAAATTCTCTATGAGAGTGGTGAGACACTGGAACAGATTTCCCAGAGAAGTTGTGGATGCACCCTCCCTGGAAGTGTTTAAGGCCAGGCTGGATGGGGCTTTGAGCAACCTGGTCTAGTGGAGGGTGTCCCTGCCCATGGCAGGGGGTTGGAACTAGATGATCTTTGAGGTCCCTTCCAACCTAAACTATTCTATGATCCGTGTTCTGTGTAGAATGGCAGCTTTTCAAATCACCGACATTGTAGTAGGATGGTTTAATAAACTCACGATGTTTTAGCCATTGATTCCACATGGAAAGTCTTGCAGGTGCTTCCTGCGTGGAGGTCATAGGTTATAAGCACAATAGTATTTAATTCCATAAAATGGATTACTTGGGCAGATTTCCTGAGCTTGCAATTTACTTGTTTCACTACTTTGTAGTGCAGGTGGCACTTGGTGGTAGTAGAATGTATATGGTCATCCTGAAGTGACAGCCTTCTACCCTAGTTGAGTTTTCTGAAACACTAGGAAATCAATGTTTTTGTGATCACTGACACCTCACATTTACTTTTTTTTTTTTCTTCACATTTTTTAGTATCTTACCATATGGTCCATATTCCACTTCAGGATGCATTGTGACAGATTTATTATCCTATCCTAGCTGAGACACACTGAGAATGTTCCATTATTATTAATTATCTATGTTATAAACATGTAGCTCAAAATCACTGGTCACAGAAAACATCTTATGGATATTTATAATAAACATTATACCACTTTAGAAGTGATGATGCCAGGTGAAAATTCAAAGCTGATTGATAGGTTAAAAACTGAGGTATAATTAAACAAACATCATCTTCCTTATAAAAAAAAATAGAAAGATAAGCATTCCACACTGCTGTGTGAAGACAGGGAAACAAAATTGTTGCTTCAGAAATCCATACCAGGTTTTTTTACACTCTTCTAGTGCAAACTGATATAGTACAACATAACGACTTTTGCAATGCCTTTTGTGTTTGTATGTGGGATTTCACTTTTACTGTACAAAAATGATTTTAAATGGTAAATCATCCTGAGGAAATAAAGTTTTACTTAAATAGGAAAAATCATCTGCCTCAGTGTTGCCTGAACTGATGGTGACAGGTTTGAATGAACCAGTGTGGCAAACCCATATTCTAGTGATTATACAACCTGAGAGGATCCAGTCATACCTATCATATTAGTAAAGAGGTTGGGAAACTTTTTTTTTTGCTTAATGTGTGTCCAAACTCTTATATAAATTAATGTAATTATTGATATTGAAATGTTTGAGGTATGATTTGACTTGACTTTCCCAATTAAATATTCAATCTTTATCAAATCAACTTTCAAACTAGTTCTGAGATCTTACTGTACTGTCTGTTTTGCTTTATTGATTGCTAACTGTGTGCCTTAAAATCTCAGAAGTAAATAAGATTTTCCTGCTGCTCTGTCCAAGAGTCATCTCAGGATATGTGCCATGGTGCGCACTGCTGTCCCCGAGCAGTACCTTGTGGGCAGAGGGCAGACTACTACTTGTTTTTAATTGTACGTTAGCAGCTAGTTACTTCAAGCATTGAATGACAATCTGTTGTCATTTTTTCTACATCCAACGACTGTAAAATACCATAAACAATAAAAAAGAGTTTTTTCTTCTATGTACTGAGTCATATTTTATTATATCAGTATGGAAAATCTCTGCATGCAGATTTTATTTCCGTCTTCAATGATTAACATTAAAATTAGTTAACTTTAGTCTATCGCTGTTTGTAGTATTCAGCCTAAAAATATAGAATTTTACCTTGTTATTTTTTAGAGGTCATGATATTTGTCAGTTATAGACATTTAAAAGCTAGAAACTCCAGCTTTTCCCAAGGAAAAAACAGCAATGTTTTTAGCAATGTCTGTGGCAAACTAAGGTCCAACAGGCTGTAATCATATATCACTGTAAGCTCATGCCTAGCCATTTCTAGTAGGAAGTATATAGATACAAAATAAGGGAGAAAGCAGCACTGGGAAGGAATATTGGTATGGAATTCACCAGTTATTCAAACATTTGAAATAAATTTCCCATCTCCCTCCTATCAGACTAAAATAACCCTGGGGTTTGGAGCATGATTTTTAATCTAACTAATTTTCTTGATCCACTTCACAAAGCAGCCTCATGAACAATTCTATGGGCATAACTGATACGACACACTGAGATGTAGGGTAGGAAAAAGTAGTCAGAGACAAAGGGAATGGGAATCAGAGCTTTTAAAGTATCCATCTCCTGTAATAACATGTTCTGGAGTCCTTGAACATACTTTGTTCAAGGGCCTTATAAAAAAATGCATGGTATTATAGGTTAAGCTGCTTGTGGAGCAAATAATACTCTTTTAGAAAATAGCTTATACTAAAAAACATGAGCACCACTATCCCCAGTCATGGGTACATAGACCATGATGTTGTATCCTCTCTGTAACAGACAGAAAACACTGATGCAGACCTTCTTCCACTGGTTGCAAAGACTCGTGTATGTCAAAGCAGCTCTTTTACGTTCACATAGGAGGTGTCTGTCTCAGACAACGCTGAGCTGGCAGTTTCCTTGTGGGATCTCCTTAGACCATGCAAGCTGTTTTAAGTGACAATTTCCACTGTACTTATTGAGAAAAATTTGACACAAAATTCCTTTAAAGTTCCCAAGACATTTGATAGATAGCATAGGGAGTTTTGCTATTATAGAAGGTGCTATGACCAAGACTAAGAAACTCATGGAGTACTGACAGATGAACTGAAAAGACCCTGCATCGTACACCTGTCTTATCCACTCTATCCCACCATGATGTTTTCTAGGAAATAAGTGTTTCATAAGACTTCCTCCTTGAAAGACTTTCCCCTAGACTTTTCTGCTATGACCTTCAGCAGTAAAGGGAAACTGCATTCATTATTTATGCTGAATTTATATTTATAAATTATTATTTATGCTAAATTAAAGACTATTTCTACCAGAATAAACTCTACCTACACTTTTTGCTATGCCTTCAGATTCACACATTCTTCCTTTGGGATCTCCAGAGTTGCAGAATTTTCTCATTAATCATCCACAGGCTGAGACATCCATAACTGAGCCACAATGAAACTATCCTTCAGAGCAGTAAGAGTACTGGAGGAAAAGGACTGCAGTAGCATCACGCTGTATCTCTTGCCTTACTAGTTTTGCTGTTTCCTCCTCAATTATTCATTTTTCACATCCTTTACCTCTTGGAAACCATCTCCAATTGAAAACATCCTTGAGCCACCTACTCATTCTGAAGAATGCCCAGCAAGCAATATGCTATCTCTGAGTATTCAGACTGTGTGTTGGTTTTAAGTCTTGTGTGTTTCCTGCTGTTATTACATTAATTGTTATAGATTACGAGTGTGGATTCATGAGAGTGCCAAACATAGGATCCTAGAAACTTCAGGCTGGAAGGAACCTCAGGAGGTTTCTAGTTCAGTTTCTAGCTCAAAGCTGGATCAGTTGGGAGATTAGATCAGGGCTTTAACCATTTGGGTCTTGAAAACCCCTAGAGATGGAGACTGCACAACCTTCCTGGGCAACCTGCTTCATAGCTTGAATGTCCACACAAAGATTTTTTTTTTTTTTTCCTTATGCCCAGTCTGTGGCTTTCCTTTTTCAGCTTGTGCCCATTATCTGTCATGGTCCAGTCATGCACTGCTGCAGAGTCTCACTCTGTCTTGCTGTTGATCTCCTTTTACATGTTGGAAGGATGCTATTAGGTCCACCTGAAGAGAAGCATCTCTTCTGCTAGGACATGCTTCCCATCCCCTAACCATGCTATATGCTGTTGTTAAAGTAAATTAAATGGAAAAACATCTCTGTCATGGGGCAAATGAAACATTTACTGTTAGCCAGGACTGAAGAACTGAGTAAGAAGAACCTGACAGTGTGTCAGCTCACCAGAAGGGAAAAGGCTAAACACCTATGGATTTGAGGCAGATGGAGACTGAGAGTCCTGTTGTGGAGAAAGATGACACTTTTACAGAAAGACATGGCTGTTTTTAGCATTTCTGAAAATGTCATAATCCTCATAAGAACAGGTTTGAAGAAAGGGAGTGGGAAAGATGTTACAGGGGATGATCTCTGCATTCTTTATTGTGACATTTGCTTTGCTGCCTCTCATATCACTGTCACACTTTGCAGGAATCCATCCATGATGAGTAGCAGAATATGACTGCATTTCTTTTTTCTTGGGCCCTCATATGTTCTTAACTGCCTTTATAGGCCAGTGGGCACTGTTTGAGCCTTTGATATTGCCGTAGAGTATCCTGATTTTGTATTTATGACCTCATCTGACCTGTTTTTCCATGCATTGCCTCTTCAGTCTTTCTAAAATGGTCTCTCACTTACTGCTGTCTCTCAGCTCCTGGCAGTCAGTATTTTAAAGATATCTTGTGTCAGAAGGTGGGCATAAACCATAACACTTAATAGTTACCAATGGACCTATCCTTCATGAAAATGGTCTGATCCTCTTTCGAAGCCATTTATAATTTTGGCCTCCACAACATCCCGTGGTATTGAGTTCCATGGTCTAATTCTCTCCTTTATGCAAGCATTTCCTTTTGTTTGTAAAATAATTTCTTTGCATGCTGCTTCCTCTTTGCCTGTAGAAGTTTTAGTCATCATTCATTTTTTATGGACCTCTATCACAGCCTTCCTAAACTGTCTTTTTCCAGCTGAATAGTCCTAGTTTACATCACTTCTGTTCAGCTAGTCAATAGTACTGATTATCTTTTCTCTCTAGTTTTTCTAGCTCTGCTGAAACCTATTCACAGTGGACATACTATTCAAGATGTTAGTCCAATGCAGACCTAAACACTGGTATAAGAATATTCTTTGTTATATTTCTGTTTATAAGGGTTGATGGAGAGCTTGGTTACACATCTTTCCTGATAAGAGAGCCTTAAAACTCTCATCAGCTGAAGAATGCTTAGATATATTTTCCTTTCCAGTAGCATTTCAGGTTTGTTCCTTTGCAAACTGCCTTGATTAATTCTGTTATCTCGACTCAAATGGACATTTTTGTGCCTCTTCCAAAACTTGCTTTATATTTGATAAGCCAAACTGCTTAGGTATGATGGATGATTCCATGGGAATTGGTCAATCTATCCTATTATTTTAAAACCCTCCTTTAAATTTATTTCTATATTTCAGTTATTCTAGAAGATTGGCATGGCAGGCTTTTCATAGGATTTTGTCTTTTACGCTTTTGTCTTTCATGCTACTCAAAATTAATTTCAAGCAACCAAAGTGTTTTTTTCATACTGCAAAACAAATCAGATTTTTGGTAGTTTTATTGTATTTTATTCCAGAGCTAGAAATATCTCTTAGAAAGCTGGAAAAACTAAAGCTAAGATTAAAGTTCTTTAGCTTCAATATGAAGGCCCTCTAACTCTTAGCCATACTGCTTCCAGGCAAAAAAATCTTCCCTATCAGCCCAGTCTGCAGTGATCTGTGGTAGTTTTTAGATAGATGTGCCTCTCAGATGTTGAACCATTACAACTGAATGTCCCCTACAATGTCTGCAAAATGTTACACTCTCAGGCATGGGGATGCTTAAAGCAGAGCTTTTATTACCCTTGATACCTAAAACCAAACACGGTATGGACAACCACCATCGCATCTAACCCCACTCCAAGAGAGCAAACTCTCAAGCTGCAGAGGACTCTGGGGCAGGTAACAAGCCCCTCGACCTTCTCACAAAAACACTAATCCATAAAGACAGATAATTTTGACCTTGAACTCATTCAAAACTGCTGCAGATGCTCTGTGGCTGTTTTAATTAATGGGTTTGCTGGATCTTATCACGTAGAATGACAAATTGAATGTAATTTGTTGTGCCTAAAAACTGAAGGTAGTTTCACCTCATTTTCTTTTAGAGAAAATCTAGTTTAATCTACTATTTTTTCAAAAATGTCAGCTATTTCATTTGTTCATGTTTTATATTTGGGAGGTTCGGACACAATTTTCACAGTCAATCAACTAGATCTGAATTTGTTTTACCTAAAGACTTGCAGTCACTCAGCATAGTATCCAGTTGGGAGCAGCAAGAATTACTAAAAACATCCAGTAAAACAAAAGCTCCCATTCCTTCAAGGACAGAGCAGAAAAGACACCTAAGCTGACACTTGACCCACTTGCACTTAACCAACAAAATTAAATGCAAAACCACTCCAAATAAAAATGGCGTTAAAAATAGGATAAGAGTATATATAGGAAAAGGACATTAATGAAATGCGCTTTTAAACTTTCTAGCACTATGAGGGTAAACAAAGAAAAAACACCAGGAGCTAAGCTCCACATGTTTTAAAGAAGTCCTCTAGACATTAAGAAAGCATACTCGGCGATACAGTTTCTGGTTTGTTTTTTTCATAGTGTAACCGACCTATAGGGAATTCCCAGGGGGTGAAATAGATTCTGCTGCACTTGTTGTTTCTTTTATAATCAGGAAAAGAAGCATTATAAAATGCCATAACTCTGGCCTCAGACTGCTCAGAAGTTTGCTGCTCTAATTAAAAAGTGAATGTTCCCAATGTTTTGCCAAATAAAGCTCTTTTATAACAAATAACCTTTTGATGGGGAAACCACACTGTTTGGACACCAAAAAGTAATTTTAAGGCTTATCTTGAGTCTGTGCCATGGTAAATACTGGCTAGAGCTTCTTGCCTTTCCTCTCTTTACTGAGGAATCAAAACAGACGCATTTCAGCAACCAGCTTGTGCAAATATTCTACTGTAAATGTAACTACAGTTTGGAGTGACAAATTCTCTTCTAATAACATTTTTAGAAGGATTACACACACTCCTACATGAGGGCAATGGTTCTATAGGATAATGTTGTGGCACTTTTTCTATTATTAACATAAATTTGCACTGCTTTTGTTTAACTGCCACAGAAAAGCTCCTTCTGGTCTGACTTTTTTTTGGCCTCACTCTTGCATCTTTATTTCTTACTTGTTTTAAAAAAGTTTGAGGTTATTCAGGCTAGTTACATTTGAATGGAGAAGCTCAGAAAACTCAATAACTATAAGGCATTTTGAAGACATACAAAACGTAGATGTTGATAGTTACAGGCTCAGTCCCACTCTTACTAGCATTAATTCAACACTCTTTCAAATAAATGCAGTGTCAGTCCATAAACAGAACTGGCAGTACTAGAGGACCCACAGGCAATACACTAAATGTGAGAGAAACTGTAGCACCCTAACTTGCAAACCTTGGTAAGGTGCACCTAGACAGAGAGAGAGAGAGAGGGAGAGAGAGGTAGAAAGTGGGAGAGAAGGCTTTCCTCCATAGTCCTTTGGTTCTTTCCATCAGCTTTGAAGTACCTGTTAAGGTATGGCCAATCAAGTCTAATTCCATGTGATTTAAGATGTAATGGTGCAACATCTGGAATGTTTTTAGTTTGTACCCTCAAAATCCTTGGTTTATGTGGGTTTGGTCCTGAATACTGAACTCCCATTAGTAAATTAGCTGAACACAAAGTTATCTTCATAAGATGCTGAGGGTCTCCTTGTGGTCACTGGAAGCCAAGAACTGACATCACATTACAAAAGACACTCAGCAGCTTGCAGATTTTCCTCTTGAGTTAATAAAAGTGAAGTGCAGCTAAGCCACTAATACAACAACATATCATCAATACCAGCTAAGTAACCCCAGGTCTGGGGATTGTCACCAACCCAAGTTGTTCATCACCTTCTGAGGGACTTTTTTCATGTGTCAAGAAAGATGTCTGTGGTCCTTGCAAGCATGTAATTTTATTCTCAGAAACTAGAAAGCAGTAGGCAGCATCACAAGTGATGTTGATTTGTCAACTTGGTAGATACACAGTCAAAGGGAGGAGGTTGAGGTAGCAAATATTTTGATATCCACACATCTTTATATGCTCTTGTATTTCACAGGGTATATTAAACATTAAATTTTTGATGTCTTATTACCATGACACGACAAGAATTGCAAACAGCACAGAACTGCAGGTAATCCATTTTTATGACAAGTTTTCAGTGTGAATGAGGAATAGCAAGCATAAGCCATTCTCATTACTGTATTCTCGTTGTCCTCCACAGTTGTCACACCCAAGCAATCTGTTCAGTTATATATATTTATTTTTTTTTTTTATAATTATATTTCATATTAGTAGATGTTCTTGAGCAAACCAGTTATCTGTGCTGGCCACTTCCAAAAATAAATGTAAATTATCCTTGCTCAGACAGTTCAAGAAATGCATGTCAACAATGAATAATAGTTACGAGTATTTATGAAACATCTAAATATTTCAGAAAAATTAAAGCCATTCTGTAAATTCTAGTTGTTCAGATTCTATTTTGATGTGTATGCAAATGAGTATACAGTAAGGCTGTTATAATGCATGTTTTTTTAATGAATTGCAGAATATACATATGAGCCATAATTAGAGCTCTTGGGAACAGCATTACCTAAATCTAATTTGCTGACATGCCATCTTAAGGTCAAGTAAGTCTTTAAAGAGAAGAACTCTAGTAACCTGAGATCAGAGACTTCCAGATTTTTCTTTAGCTTTGTAGCACTGCATATTCATGCACATGTTCAGCAGAAAAGCTAACTCTTTTTGATAAGAATTCACAAGGCTCTAAGCCCTGCTGTTACCATTGGTTGAAACCATTAAGCAGTACATTATAAATTAATATGCAGTTCTTATACTATGACCCTGGTTTTATCTTTGCCTTTGTCCTTCACAGAAAAATAATTTGGAGGATTTCAGCAAGATAAAGAAATTCTATAAACTATTAGGTCTTCCTTGTGATTGCACTACTTTATTGCCATCTCTATATAAATTTTTTCATATAGCTCAACTAATTTATAAATAACTTCCTCATTTCCTTTAGCTACAATTGCTGTTTATTTGAGTTTGTGTGTTACTTTTATAACAATAGGATACTGGCAGCTATCACCTTACAGATGGCTGTTCTGTACAGTGGCAATGCTTTGGCAGAAATGAATTTTCCTCTGTATTATGAGATCTTTAACTTCAGAAAACAAAACAGTGAAATGTATTTTTTTTTTTATTTCCTGTATTTTTTTCTTAACAGGCCTCTTGGTAAAGTCTGGGAAATTCTTGTTCAGAAAACATTAAGGAATGTAGGTCAAAAGTCCTAAAAACATATGGAATTTTCCATAAACAATACCGCCGAGGTTTGTAGTTCAATTTAGGAGTTGAAAAGTGAGTTCTGAGGTATAGATTGCAATTATACAGATATACTGCATGTTAAAATACCAATCTCACAACTCATAATTATGTTGAAAATATGCTGAGGTGGCTAACATCTAAAAATATGACAATAATAAAAGTTTATGATTTGGGATTAGGAATGATTCCAGACTATGACAGTGAAGAAAAATAATGGATCCTTATGTCTTACTATGGACCCATTCACAGCAGAAGGTTTTTTTGATCCTAATGTTACACAGCACAATGCATTTATTCTGATTTATCTGGAATACACTGAGTAAATGTTTGCCATTCACAGCTCTTTTGAATATGGCATTTGTGGACAGCTTTGAACATCAGTTTCATGGTTTTCTTTTCAATAATTTTTATTTATTTTAGAAGTTCCAGGTGAGGCTAAATTCTCACTCTGCTTGACTCTCCACAGACAAATAGCAAGATAGACTCTGCTCATCAAGGAACTTGCAATTTGAGTAGCAGAGATAGAAGAAGGAGGCCAAAATAATCTAGCTTTATTTTACAGAAGGGGAAAGTGTGACAGATGTCCATGAAAGTGATAACTTTTGATTTAGTGCTCATAAGGTACATTCCAAACATAATGAAATATATTCCCATTTTTTAAACTCTAGACAAACACTTGAGTTTGCTGAATTATAAAAGCTATTTCAAATTAATAATGTGAGTTATTAGGTCATGTAATATTCTTAAAGCTAGCAATATGAGAAACTCGTATTTCCCTTACATTCGTAAAGACATAAAGAATAGGTTTGTTTCTTTAATTTGACTGGGTTTTTTTAAAAGGAAGACTTTCTTAGAAAAAGATTTCACTGTAAATAGAGATTTTTTTTATTTTTTTAAAGTTACAAAATAGTTGCTACTTTCTGGATTTATTATTTTGTGAACTCTGTGTTGATAAAATCTTTCCTTTTTGAAGTTATCTTGTAATTCCTGAAATTTCTCTTGCTTGAACAACCTTAATTTTTATTTTTACGTTATAAAGCATGAAAAAGTCTCTACTTAAGCAACCTTGAGAGAAATATGGTGATAGAAACTAGTTTTGTGATACACTTAGTTTATGTAGAACCATCCTTCTCCCTAAATATCTAAGAAAAAATGCATATTGTATGCAAAATTTTGAGCTACATTTTGAATTGTTAAATTCTAAGTAAACTCTCCCTTACATTTCCTATTTATCTTCATCTCCATATTTGTCTCTTCCTTTTATGCAAACAACTTTCCTGTAAATCATTTTCACTGCATTGGATGACCACCTTCTCCCCTCAGGAGGCAGTCTAGTGGCTCCCTGGCCGTGTACACAGTCACACTTTCATCCCTCCTTTCTGTTTCTCCTCTTTTTTTATAATTTGTGCTCTGTTGTCTACCCCTTAGCCCTCTAATTTTTTCCTCAGCTTGTGCTGCCTCCTACTAATCAGAGGCCATTTTTCCTTTCGGGAGTCATTCAACCTCCTACAACATCAGATCTCTTCTCAAAACTCCTGTTTGAGTCCTTTGTCTGCTTTTAACCTGCTTTGTTCTTATTGAATATAATTTTTTTAAAAATCAGTGCTTTGCAAATGATGCTCTTCCTAACGTAGATTTGTCCACGCATTTTGTTTCTGTAGTGTTTTCTTCCTGCTGTCTCCATTCATTTTCTGCTGTCATTTCTCATTATTTCATCTGTCTAATTCAAGGCCAGATCTAGCTCCACCTAGATTTTCACTGAAATTAATAATACTTGCAAAAATAAAATATTTCCATCTGAATGCTCTTTCTTTTTGTCTACATAAACCCTGCCCCCTCTTCAAAGTGTTCAGGCACAAAACAGTACAGCTTCGGGTTTAAAGATGTCTATGTAATTTGAAGACAGACAGACCAGGAGGTTGGCTGGTTCAATCTGTGCAGAACAGCCCAAATAATTTTACCCCTCACCCCCGTTTTGGGTTCTTGAGTTGGATGTCAGAAGTCTTTGGGTAATCGGTGGTTTGGTGAACCAGAAAAAACAGCCAATGTAACCTTCACAAAGGACACTCTCGGGAATTTCTGCGTAATTTCTTTTTCTGTTCAGCAAAAAAGGGATCTGCAGGGACTGCTGTGGAGGAGCTCAAGTGACCAGGGCCAGGAGCAGGGTGAAGCAGCACTCTACAGTTTTTCATGCTTGATTGTTTTCTTTATAAACACCGACCATGGACATTTGCTGTCCTTTCCAGTTATAACACTTTACAGGCTCCTTTTGCTCCATCTGCCCTTGAAGGATTCAGTCAGAAGATGGTTGGTCGTTAGTTTATCTGCAACAACAGGTAAAGCCCCAGGTAAGAGTTCGAGTAAGCCACTGTAATGTGGATGTTTTCTAGACAGATATTCAGCATATTAATATAAGAAATTGTAAGTAATCATAATTTCAGTTGATGTGTGATGTATGTAACTAAAAAAAAAAAGATCTGCTGCACATGTATGACTGCCCCAACTACTGATTTGGGTTTTGGGCCCAATCCAAAATCCATTGGATTAACTTAATATTCATAATCAAATCCTGACACTGGAATTTGTTGGGAGTGTTTATAAGTAGAGATATACAATTCTGGATATAAATAGAAAAAATTATCACAGCTTAGCAGTGTTTAATAAACGTTTTTGAATAATTTTCTTTCCTGACTTCTTCACATCTCAGTCTATAAGTTCAGAGCAAAACTCAAAGTATGCTTAGCACCATAATTATTTCATTATAGGGTCTGAGGACAACGTGCTTGAACAGTTAAAAGCCTCGTGAAAACCACACTGAAAAATGAATGGAAGATTTTTCATGGCCTTCAGTGAGCTTCACATAAGTTCCAGGATTAAGCTCATCCTTCACATATTTGTGAGTGAGCCCAGGCTCACCTATTTGAGTGTTTTATTTAATACTTCACAGCTTCTGGTATAAAATGTGTGCCTTCCTCGATGTGCAGAAATATTTCTCAGGCTATGTTTAAAAACTATAATATATATACACGTAAATACATATGTATGAAACGTAAAATATATACAAATAGCTAGCTGTATAAAAAATCCTTTCATGATGAAGGAACAGTTTGTCTGTGGATGGGAAGCGTTACCTGAAAACATATGTCTGGCCAATGCTTTCCTTAAAAATACTTCTGACAGACTTGGTTTTATTAAATCAGTCGTTGTGAACCTAGCTGAAACGCTGAGATGATAATGGTGGTTGGTAGCTCTAGGCTTTCTGCGATTATTGCTATCTTCTGAAGCAATAATATAAAATATTTAGAAAGGGATTTTTAACATGCTGTTTCACTGACCCAGCAATTTTTAAGAAGCAAAAGTAAAACTGTTATTTGTCTTGACAGTCCCTATGTCTTTATTCTTATTTTCCTGATACTGATTTACATGCAGGAGTGGTGTAGAAATAAATATACCAAGGGGAGCTGTCATTAGCTGCCTATAAACAGTACAAAAGCTGTTGCAACTGACAGGAAGGTTGACAAAATCCTTGGCCAAAGAAAGAGGCGTTTGCTATCATCCGTGTAACCTCTTCCAGCGAATGTTATCATACACGTGGAAAGTCTCCCAGCACATACCCCAAGGCGTGGATTCTCCTGCTGGCAGGGGAGGGTGGGCTTTGCTGTGTGGCAGATTTCTGGAGACCGTGGAGGGGCAGGGGAAATCAGGCAGAGTCTCACTCTCAAAAGGAAAGCAAGAATGCTTGACAAGCAACCTTTCCTCGGGTATTGTGGGTCTCCAGCATTGATATGTGCAATATTTTTCAGGGGAAACTTTAAAAAGTTTGGATTATGTTATATGTTAATACTGAATTAGGGAAAAAAATTAGGGAAATTAATATTTTTTAACATTTACGTACACATAGAGAGTTTGGGTTCTGGAGAGGAAAAAGATGTCTCAACACTGAAAAACCCCCACCATGTGCTGTAAAACACAACATAAAATTAGGCTTAAGTTTTCCAAATACTTACGGATGTACTTAACTTTATTACCTTGAGCAGTCCCAGGCAGTCAAAGGGTGCAAAGCCTGAGAATCAAGGAGGAAGAATTTTACTATTATTATAATGATATAATTACTGCTATTTTAACTTTAAGCTCTGAATTCCCTGTGTTTAGAGATCATTTGTGTCCTTTTTAATGGTCTAATTTACCTTCAACTGTGAGCAGCAATCCATGTGAGATTTTTCTGGAACACTTTGAAGTCCCAGATTTGAAAGTGCCTCTTTTGCCAGTTATCTGAGGTGAGAATCAGGTCAGCTGTATTGTTTAAACAGCTTCAGTCTGAAAAAGAACAGTTTAGTTAAACGGAAAAAAAAATGACATTTTTATTATTTAAAATGCGAATATTTCTGAGAAACCATCCTCATTCAAGAAAAAAGTACCTTGTGTCTCTGATACTTGCCACATAACCTTAGAAAGGACACCATTAGATCATGCCTGGCAAAACACAGCTTATTATTCTTCTTACAAATTATTTGCTAGGTGCCAGCATTGTGCTGCTTCGCAGAATCAGGAAGAGATGGAGACATAACTCCTGCCATGAGAGTTTTATAGTCAAATCAGATAAATCCATCCCAAAACGCATGGGAAGATCCATGGGAGAGATCCACAGAAGCATGTTGCTGTGTTTTCACAGTAGATAACAATGCATTTGTTGAAATTAATTAGCATTAGTTGGCATAATAAGTCAATTTAAAGATATTTTAATTAACATGAATAGCACATGGGGCTGATTCCAGGACAAACAGATACATAGAAGCTATGCAAAAGTAACCCAGAGGCTGAGACAGACTATAATGGTATGACACAGGACAAGTTGAAGGCCAAGGATAGAAGTTCAGGCTTGATGTAAAAGACAAAAAAGCTAAGGAAGAGAATCAGAGAGTGATAGAGATCTTGTGCAAATAACAGATCTGCATAGACTGAGATACAGCATTTTAAATTAAGTGCTAGCAAAATTTCTAATATGTTTTGATTGTCTCTTGAAAATACCAACTTATCTAAGGAAGCACGACAGCAGAACAGGATGTACTTGTGGATATATTAGTAGGTGAAATGTACTTTCAACAAAGTAGGTCTATATTTGCACAATGTATCTGGGGAAACATGCCAAGAATTCCAACTTCCAACCACAAACTTGCTTAAAAAATATTAAAAAAAATTAGAATAATTTTTTTTTATTTATTTATTTCTTCTTAGGGACTTCCATTACATAAAGTTTTGCTGGTCTGTGATGTCTTCTGCCCTCAAATACCTTGAAGAATTGTGGCTTAATCTATTTTAAATTCATTTCTTATTTTGGTACATGGGATATAAGCAGGTCTTCCAATTAAAAAATCTGTTTCGGTGACTTATACTAATGAGTAATTAGCTATTATCAGATATCTCAGGCTTAAATAATTAATGTAGCATTTGAAAGACTGTGGGTGAATGGTCAAATAAAGCCAATTAAATTAAGACAATGATCAATAACTCTCAGTTATAAACTATATGGCTTGCTTCTATAACAACTGTCATGTATTAAATTTCTGTGGTATAACTAAAGCATCTGTTTTAGAAAACAGAATATTCCCTGGCTATTAATAAAGCTGGGGCCACTTTAATTGTTTTTGAATGTCAGTATTGTGTTACCCAATGCCTGCTGTGTTACATTCAATTCATATTTAGGCACAAGATCACAAAAACAATTTCACTGAAACCCACAGGGAAACTGGATGTTCAGGTTGAACCTTTGTCCTTAAACTATAATGTTTTCATCTTTAAAATTCAATCTCCAGGAAAAAAAAAAAGATAGCCTAAAGTGAAATAACAAATCTCTCAGTGGTCGCTCGGGGCCACGTGGAGTAACACCACCACACATGTTCCTAAGGGTGATCTTAGGAGCATTTTGCCAAATCTAAAGTCCAAAGCAGCTCACCTTCAGTCTCTCAGTCTCTAAGAATGCATCTCAATTGGATGAAGATATAAATTTTAAATGTAATAGAGAGTGACATTGATTCTAAAATTCTACAGTTCCATCCATACACAAGATTTGTAACCCCCAATTTTAGAGGTTACTTTCTAGTTCTTCAACTGCAGGACTAAATTCTCAGACTAAGGAAATTGTCTCAGTTGTATTAGGATGAAACAGGCATGGTTTCTGGGCCAAGCAACAACAAAGGAGTTATACCAGGTTGCTGTATTTGTTGTATGAACATCACAGACTGGCTTTGCATATTTTGCATGCATGCACATATTTGAAATGTCCGTATTCCTTCAAAAAGTTTTGAAGTACAGGATGCTAGGATAGTTGTAGTATCTTCCTTTGATTAGTTGATTTTCATTTTTCTGATTGACAGTTTTTAAGATTTGAAGTGGCTAATTCTCCTTTGTTAGCCCTGAGGAACCATTTCACTGATAGTCTATTCCTCCTGTTTCTGGAGACAGGATACTTATATCATACATCTTTGTTGCCACAGACTAGGTTCCTTGACATGATCTGTGGCCCCTGATCATAGATGCTAGTTAAAAAGCTACATTTAGCTGTAGCTTGTACCAAGATATATAATAATGTTTATTAATTGCTGATAAAACCATCTATATCAGTCCATCAGTTCTAGATGGTATTTAACTATCCACATATGTGAAAATTCCTTAAGAAGAGTATTAAGTTTGTTGCCTGTTGTGGAGAAAATGTGAAGATATACAAAGATGTTGGTGAAAAGTGGAATTGTAACTTACAGAAGAAAACATCACATGAGTCAGTTGTATTTATGACTTGTATTTTGTCAGCTAAGGGCAAGGATTCCTCTGAACGTCTGTCAGAAGTATGGCTTCAAGAGTATAGTGTTTTATTTGATGATTTTTAAGCTTATGAAGAACTCACAAAAAACCCCACTGTCTTGTGTTTCTGTTGTCATAGCTACTTTAACCAGTAAAATTAAAACTTGGGCTGCCCAACTGATGTTCACAGATTGTGTTCTCTTCAGGATTGACCACTGCCCTACATCATTTACTTTGAAGGTTTTTTCCCATATGGTGAACATCTGAACTCTGTCTTTACATAGTTTAACCTTCTTTAAACCAGGAGAAACAGAGAGGTATTGTGGTGATGTGGCACAGTTATCAGTTGAAACGGTAATTGAACAAAAGTTCCTATAATTTCATTCCCTTTACATATTAATTTACTTGGAGACAATGATGCTGATGTTTTGGAGCATGTACTGGTGTGATGTACTGGCCTTTTAAATTTCTCACAATATTACAGGGCAACTTATAAATATTGGGTGATGAGTAACTTCAGGTACACTTTGTGAGTTTTATACTAAGAGTAAATATTTAACATCTATGATTTTATTATTAGAATATCATCTATTAAAGGTATATTATTGATCTTGGCTTAGTAGTGCATTCCCCCAACCTATTCTTTCCTTCTTATGGTTTAAACAGTTTTTTCAATATTCACACTTTATCTTAGCTCAAAACAAAAGATACAGAAAAATTGCATTAGTTGGAAAAAAATATGATTTTGCCACTATAGTTTTCATATTGCTAGAACCTGTAAAAGTAACACTGATTTTTAAGGTTTTGCACTTTGTATGAGGTCTGTCAACAGCTAGGATTAGTTATATGGCTACTGAGAGAAAACAAAGCAAACTTTAAGTTCCAATTTCATACCACTGCTATGGAAGGGGTAGAATTTAGCCATTTCTACTGGAATGGAAATTCATTTATAATGTTAATCCACATTGACCATAATACTTTCATTAAACTCCTTTCTTGCAAATGCAGATGTGAATGCTTCGCTTCAAATATATGAGTGGTCCCCCAGAAAGCCATAGGACTATTAAACTGTTTAAGTGCCTGTGTGTTTACGGGACTGGAGCTTAAATTTTCACACAAGAGCTCCTTCTATATGGTAAAAGGCACAATAGAATACACAGTAAAATGGAATGAAAGAACAAAGTTATTTCAAAGTTAATCACAAAGTCTTTAAGATGATATGCAAAATGATATGATATTGCATATTCAGGTGCATCAAGGGGACAATGCTATAAAACATTAATCCTCTTCACTCTACAGCCATCAGGCACAGACAGACATTTTCTTCTACAGTTTTTGTTAAAGTTACTCACAATCCTCATACTTCAAGAAGAGACTTAGACCAGAAAATCTATTAATATTTTTACCCATTAAAAACCAACCAAATAAACCCCACAAGCCTTCCTTCGACCAAGGACACAAAAACATACACAGTCTAGTGACACAATGACACAAGCTTCAGCTTCAGGTGAACATGAAGACCTTGTAGATGCCTGGGTTATATTATCCACAAGACATTTTTGATAATGTAATTGGGACCAGTGCTGTGCATTCCAAAAAGCAAAATAAATTATTCTTTGTTAGTTGTTTTCATGGCTACCAGGGATCAATCATTTCTAGTGGGGAAGGTTTTTTCTACCCAGACTAAGTAGGAATTGCATTAGAGGCTTTAAAATTATCCTCAATTTCCCTTCAATTTGGTGACAGAATTTTAACAAGTTGCTTCCAGAAACCCTTGAGAGCTTCCCTCGGCATCTCAGTCTGTTAAAACCTTAGATATACCCCTGCAAGTACTATGGAATTTAAAATACATTTATAAGCATTTTAAAATTGGCCTTGGTACGTCACCACTATTAAAATTTCTATTGGTTTTTTATTATATGTAATTCCCCTGCAGCACCATGGAGTTGCCTAATAAGAAATTTAGTCTTCTCTATTATAGGTTGTATGGGATAAAGTTGAGAACAGTAATGTAATGTAAAACTGTCTGTTCAGTTGGTTGCAACTTTCTCAAAAGTTTTTGGGGTTTTATAATTTCTTTTCGGTTTTGGTTTTGCTGAAATTTTCACCCTGGTTTGTATCATATTAAATTGATGCATTTTTTGTTAACCATCCTAGCTTTAATGTCATGGGTAACAGACTTCTATGAAAGTTGCAGCTGCTTGTTGTCCTTCAGAGAAGCATGGATTTTTCCAGCATGGTATGTAAATTCTTCTGTTTCAAGTTCACTGTATTTCATGACTTTCAGGTAAAACATGGCTTCTTTTCAAGCTCCAGACAGGCCATAAACTCCTGTCAGGGTTTAACCCCAGCTGGCAACTGAGCCCCATGCAGCGGCTCATTCACTTCCCCCATGGCTGGATGGGGGAGAAAATCAGAAGAGTAAAAGTGAGAAAACTCATGGGTTGAGATAAAGACAGTTTAATAGGTAAAGCAAAAGCCGCACACACAAGCAAAGCAAGACAAGGAATTCATTCACCACTTCCCATGGGCAGGCAGGTGTTCAGCCATCTCCAGGAAAGCAGGGCTCCATCACGCCTAACGGTTACTTGGGAAGACAAATGCCATCACTCTGAACGTCACCTGCTTCCTTCTTCCTCCAGCTTTTTATGCTGAACATGACATCACATGGTATAGAATATCCGTTTGGCCAGTTGGGGCCAGCTGTCCCAGCTGTGTCCTCTCCCAAGGTGTGTTCTCCTTGTGCACCCACAGCCTACTCACTGGTGGAGTGGGGTGAGAAGCAGAAAAGGCCTTGGCTCTGTGTAAGCACTGCTCAGCAGTAACAAAAACATCCCTGTGTTATCAACACTGTTTCCAGCACAAATCCAAAACGTAGCCCATAGTGGCTGCTATGAAGAAAATTAACTCTACTCCAGCCAGAACCAGCACAAGTCCCTGGTTTAGTCTCCTAAGCCAGAGAATTTCCATCATGTTTATGTGCATTTTCTATTTCAGAGGGAAACGAGGCAGATGATCTGTTTCAGAGGAAATTTGTTGTAGATAGCAGTATGTTTATAGTGTTCTGTAGAATTCTACAGAGATCCCATGTTCTTGAGCTGTGAGCTTTGCTATCTAAGTAGTTAAGTATGTCTCATTTTTGCTCAAACTAGTGTAAGAACAAATTTGCACTGAATAATTTTTAAAGTTAGGAACTAGCACCTAGAATCTCTAGTTCTTTCTTAGTGCAGAAGCAGCTTTTATGTTTCATTTATGAAGGCTGAATTATTGTAGCAATCCCTTCACATTTCTTTATAATACTAATAAATAAGTGTGAGCCTACTATGGAAGGAATATCATGCTGGCTCTAGTGAGATTAAATTTGGCTAGCAGGAAGAGAGAGTCCACAGCATAGATTGGTATATAATTAAAGCAGAAAAATACTCAGGGAAAAGACATTATAGGGACAAGAGTTATATACTGAGCAGAGGCCTTTGATGAATGTTTAAAGTCTTGTAAAAGAAAAGAAAACTCATTGTTATGCTGGAAAATAAAATGCAGGTTTATGACATTGGCATAATAATCTTCCTGTGGGTAAAAGAATTTCAGATTCTAGTAAACTGTGAAGTTGAGGCAAAAAAATTTATTTCCATAGCTCACAGGTTTTGGAGTCATTAAAAAATACAATATTTGTAAAGCAGATATAAAGGATTGGGTATATAAGTGGATCAAAAAGGAGCTAACAAAGCAATTATAGTTTGGCTGGAATATCTGAAGGATGAAGAGAGAGTTTTTACTGAAGCTTGAAAGAAAAAAAAAAAAAAAGGAAGTCAAGTGTAAAGGAAATCAGATATTATTTTTTCCTGATCTCTTGCCAAACACCCCATTGAAGAGGCAGACCTTTCTTCCAGTAAAGAAAGTTTTCTTGCCAAAAATGTGGAGGTGGCTACTTTGTTCCCAGCCAAGTTGAGGATGAATTATGAAAATAAAACTTATATCTACTGGGACCCTCAGTTGTCTGAAGATCTGTTGCAACATGTTGAAAGTGACTTAATTCAGGAAGATCTGGATTCTAGCTCAGGCTCAGAGGGAACTTGAGGACTTTATGGTTTCCTTTTTTTCTATCAAGTTTTATAGCCCACATTTGTAGTAAAATAATGTTGTTTGAAGTTTGTATGTTTCATGGGAGTGGTGCCTTGAAGAAGTTATTTTAGTTAAATGGCACCAGATGGAGTGTTTAGTTTGTGACAGGATTCTAGTGTTTAGTTTGAAATTATGTTCTTTATTTGATGGCTTTATGGTATCAACAGCTATTCTGTTGGCATATATTCTTGTTCTGCCCCTTGGAAAAATTGGATAAAATGCATCTTGAATTAATTTTGAAAAAATATAGAAATGCTATGCTTAGATATTAACATAGATGATTTTCTTCACTATGAGGATTCATTACTTTGTATCTGAGTATGAATTAACATTTTTATTCAATAGTATGTCTTGGTTCTTTTTTGAATATATGACAAACCCCAAAGTTACATAGGTAGGACAGAATAAATCCTCAAAAGCAACAATAATAATTAATAATTAGTGTGAGAGTCAAAAATATTTCTGTACTAATTCTGGGACTCAGTACTTAATTTTAATTTTTATTTTTTAATTTGCCATCTTCCTTTATGCTGGTGTCATCTATATTTTAGAAGCTCCACTTTGAGCAAAAATAAAAGCTCAAAGAAAACAGGAAGGAGATCATCTTCCAGAAGATCAGCTGGAAATTACCGTCCAAAGAACAGAAATGAAAAAGGGGTCACAAATTATTTAAGGAGAAAGAGGTCATCTCTATGGGCAGCCCTTCAGAAACAGAAAACATAGCAGTAAAAATGAGTGTGAGTGGTTTTGTCGTCCTTGAAGGAGACTGGGTTCCTCAGCCCACAGTCTTTTAGTAATGGCAAAGACTCTAAAGTGGGAAGATAAATATGTGGGATATTTTAATCTTCCCTAGAAAAAACTGACAGAATCCAAGGACTTTTAGTAGTAAGAAAGACTCTGAGATGGAGACAGAAATCAGGTCTCTCATTTTGTATATATTAGCAAATACACTTTCTAAATACTTGTACTATCTAGGATTAGGGTGGTTGTGCTAAAGAAAAGGGGGAAAAAAAGAGAAAGGAATAAAGTAAAGAACTATTTTAAACCTTCAGACGATCTCCAATGGTTAATATAAAAGCAAACCCATTCACAGGTGGGTGATACATGACCAGTGTGTGAGCAGATAAAAAGAATTTGCCAGAAAAGTTGATGGGAAAGTTTGTGACATCTCATCACTGACTTTAGGATCTAGGAGAGTTAGACGATAGAACAGCTCATCCTGAGAACAGGTCCATACAGTAAGAGGCCATCCCACAGAGAGCATTTAGCTTCATAGACACATTGGAAATCTTTTGATGAATCTATCTGTCCCTAGGTAGTGTGCCTAAATCACTTTTAAAACTGAGACCTAACCTAGAAGGCACTTAGACATTCCTCAAAGTTTTGCTCCAAGTCAGTCATGTCTTTTAAAAACAAAAGCAATATCTTGATCTGTAACCAGAAACACTCTGAGAGCAAGAGGAAATTCTGGAATACACATACTCCCCGAAAGCAGAACTCTTCAGCAAGAAAATCACAGACTCCTGCCAGAGCTCATCTCAGGTTTCCAAATAATTTGAGGTGTGGCACACTGCAAAAAGTAAGATTTATAGGAATTTTTTCATACATTTTAAATATATGACTGAATTGTAGGAACAGTTAACTCATGTCTTCTCTTTTGAGAATAGAGATGTTAAAGAGGCATTGTTATGTCTTTTTTTTTCTTTTTCTTCTTTCTTTTTTCTTTTTCTTTATTTCCTTTTTTTTTTTTTTTTAATAAAATGGTTTGAAATATATCCATTAACATTAACTGCTTATTTGTATTTTTCTCAACCAGGTATTAATTTTCATACCCCCTTCAGCTGAAAATAAAAAAAAAACTTTACAATGTCTTTGAAAACTGGAACAAATTAATGCTGTTAAGAACTAACAGGAAAAAGAAAAAGATTTAACTTTATGAAGGAATTGCTACTGCCATAGTCTCTTGGAAAAAAGTCAGATAAATAATCACAGTTATGACAATCATATAGACACCTAGACCTTTCTAATTTCCCCTACCTGAACTCTAATGGTTGTAGTGTTATGTAAAGGCCAAGACAAATCTGTAATTCTTGCACTGGTTTTCCCCATAAATCTGTAAAAAATAAACCACAAAAAATCAAACAACCAATGAACCAAAAAAAAATCCCAACTCAACAATCCCCACAGAAAAACCCAAGCTGATGAAAAACTCTGAAGTTTCAACAAAGAAAACCCTGGGTTTCAATAAACACATCTAGGTAGTCAAAGTTCTCATCTTGAAGATGTTTGACTCATTTGTTGCTCCTCTTCCCAGAGGTGTCTTGGCCTTTTATTTAATTTTTTTCCAGAGAGATGGATCTCGTTAAAGCATACACAGGTGTCTGTATTCACTGAAGTGTTATGACAAAAGATCTTCATGGGTATAATGATTATACAGTACAAGAAATACCCATGTTCGAATCAGTGATAACCCCAAATGTTCATTGCACTGATCATATTTAACAACATGACTTGTGCAACATTCCTTGCCTCCGCCATGCCCAGTTGTGGACCCCATTTGCATGCTGGCTCATGAATGCACAGACAACTTTTGCCTTCAATCACCGCCACACAGCACTTGTTTGAAAAAAATCTAGTGAGCCATAAATCATTAGTGGCCCACATTCCACATCTGGAAGACCATTTAGATCAATCATGTCATAATACTTCCAGTTATTCTAGAGGAAAAAGAGTTAACTTTTCCTAAAAGAGCTATCTGCATGTGCACATTATACCCGCATACATAGCTTTATTTTTAAATGTTACTGTGACTTTTGCCACTATTTATTCTGCTTTTTATTTCTTTAATTTTGGCAATTCAATCATACTGCATTTCCTAATCTTTTGGCTAGACCTGTATTCATGCATCCCGTAGTGTTTTCATCTTTTTGTATCCTTGGAGTGTTTGTGAAATATTCAAGCTTTTCATTTGAGAAATGCTTTTTCATTTTTTGGTGATTTAATTAATCCCTCAGAGAAGTTCTTTACTGCCAAGTCCATTACACACTTTTATTAGCACTTATGCAATGATAGTTCATACAAAGCCATATATATTTTTATATATATAAATACATATATATATATCATGTGCATATAGATGCAAACAGTGGAAGTGGAACAAATAACACTGCTTACTCTTTACTATTTCATCCTTAAATAGCTCAGCTGTTTTCCCTTTTTTCTTATAAGTAATCACCTTTCCCATCTGAAACAAATTAACTCCTGGGGAGGATATGTTCTGAGAGCTTTCATATGGTCCTTGTTACCAGGGAAACTACTTCTTTTGTCAGTATGTGTTCTGAAGCTCACAGACAGTGTAGATTGCTTTGTAACATCAGATGACAAGAGACAGCAAGGACCAACTAGTTTGCATGTGGTTTCTGAGGGGAAAAAAATAATTAGAGACTCTTATAGCACCAGCCGACATTACTGGACGGCTCTTCAAAACAGAGGTGTGCAAAATAGTGTGGTTTATCGATGTATTCAGCTTACTGTAGGTTGATGAAATAAATATTGTCCTGAGGGAGAGTAGGGGCGGATGCAATGCAGAGCATCC
Source organism: Balearica regulorum gibbericeps (assembly GCF_011004875.1). NCBI lineage: Eukaryota > Metazoa > Chordata > Aves > Gruiformes > Gruidae > Balearica > Balearica regulorum. Next base: position 34,440,683 of record NC_046185.1, read on the forward strand.
ATCGGTGCTGGGGAGTCCTCTGCCGGGGGACGGTGCGTGAGGCATGTGTTGGATGCCGCAGGGTCCAGGTTAAGAGTGCTGGAATAAGCCGCTAGAGGAAATCACTTCCCTTTGAGCAGGTTCTTCCTGGGTAGGTGCCTCTCATCTTGAAAGTGATTTGTAACATTTATTTAGTTTTTTTCATTACACTGTGTGTATTTTTCTGTGGTATTAAGCCTAAGGCTTCCACTTCCTAATGGACTATAGTACCTGAGAGCATGTCTTTCTAATGAAAAATGCAGGGTTTTTTAACGTATGGTCTGCCTTTTTATTTTCAGCAAACAATACCAACAGGTACAGTGGGGAAGTAAACCAGAGCTATGATTGTATCTAATAATAATTACTGCTGTTTCAGAAGTTTCTCTGGTTTATATTTTTAATCTGCAATGAGCTCAACACTCACATTGGATCGAGGGAGATATTTGAATTCAAAATGACTTGCAAACAGGATACAAAGTTGAGCCAATAATGAGAAACAATGTGCCATTAATGGTTTCTGAACATCTCAGCAAGGCTTCTGTTTTCAAAAGTCTGTTAATAACAAGGCTTAATGTATGTCGTGTGTCTTTATGAGTTTGCTTTTTTTGACCATGTTACTTTTGTCTAGAATTTTATCCAGAGGACCTGGTTTGTTTTAGAAGTGAAGAAAGACTAGATTGATTAATGGATCTAGAGCATTTTTTTTTTTTTTTTTTAAGAAAGAAAGAAAAAAGGAAAAAAAATATCATCTGGATAATCCATTTTCATTCTTTGGAAGACTAAAATAATAAAACCAGGAACACTGGCTGCAGAAGTGGAAATATCAGCTTAGTTTTAATCATAATCATTCCACCATCATTGCAATAGTCCTGACGAGTTGGAGTTCAGTCTTTCTTGAAAGCCATGTATGAATATAACTGATGTTTCAGTCAGCAGCACCTAACCATGTAAATTGGTTATGAGAACAGATCTCAAAAAATGTAACACATTGAGAATACACATCGAACAGTATTTGGAAAGAATCTGTATTATTAATCAGAGTAGAGCACCAGGTAGTGGCTATTCAAGATGAATACAGTCAGGAATGGTAAGCAATAGACAGCAGGCCAAGTGAAATAACTGGGATTACAGAAATGGAAGAACAAGTGATTAAAACCACTGCTTACTTACGTGGCACCAGGTGCACTAAATACGAACGTGAAGGTAGGGTTCCTTGCCCAGAAGCATGCAATCTAAATAGAGTTTTTATGCATATGATGGGAGTTAGTCCAAGAACACCAGTGCAACTGGATGACAAATTGATGAATGCATTTGGTATAATGGGGTGTAAATAATTTTCTTGTGATTGTTTATGATTTTCAACACATAACACTTTTCTATATCAGGTTTATGTTTCTCAAAGGTATATTCCATGGGTCTGATGCAGTGAAAATATGGATATGTGCTTTCATCTCATAACCATATACACAAAAAAGAATTTTAGATATACCCTCATTTGCATCTGATTTCAATGGTGCATAAACATATGCTTCACTGTTTTGTGAAATTGGAGATTATCCCACTTTCTGGTAAAATAACAGACATGTGGACTATAAAACACAGAACCTCTTCCCCTTGGGACACTGTGCAAAAATCCAAAGTAAAAGAGACGAGAGCTTGTGAGAAGCTCAGGTGAGCTCTTCCTTGGATTCTGCAAAAACTGTATTTTCAGGTCGAGTTTGTAGCTAGCGGGTCCTGCAGGAGCTGTGCAAAAGCAGAGCATTTAGACCCTGAGGGAAGAGAGAATGCTCTTCCCCATCTCTTTCAACAGTGGTCTCCCTTGTCAATTAAAAGGATGCCAGCTACCGTCAGCTAGGAAAGTCTGTCAAGCCCTTAGTGTAAGATGCCTGAAGGGAGGATGCAGATTAAAGCAGTGTAAGAAAAACAGATGTTAGAGCATGAACTAGAGATGTTCTGAAATTCAAAGAGGTTGTTCTGCCTTAATGTGCTTAATTACAGAATTCCTTGTTGCTGTCATTAAAATTGAACCCTGCTGTTAGCTCATTCATCTATGCTCCAATTTCCATTAAAAAATTTCAGTTCTCTTAGAGGTGGTAGGACCACCTAGATTTGCCGATCCCTGAGATGTTACATCAATAGGGGGAAAAAATATTCTCTTTACAGTTCTGAACTATTCAGTGGTAAATGTAAAAAGGAAGTCCAGTGCTTAAATTCCAGGACTAGGGATTAGATGATCTAGATTTTATTACATTAGATAGATTTGTGATGAAAACCTAGTTCCCTTGAAAACCTTGAAAGTTTTGCTATTAACTTCAAAAGACTCACGATTTCTCCCTTGCTGTTAAAGTTGGAGTTAGTAATTCAGGTCAGCCTTTTGAAAAGGCCTCAGAACTACAGATCTTAAGAGAATACAGAGCATCCCAAATATGAAGCATCCAGCACTGGTGAGCTTCTTTATGCAAATTCTGTACCTATTTTTTTCTTCCTTGATTTTCCCATGAAAATAGGAGAAATAATTCTGTGTTTTATAAAGTAATTTTACTTATTAGATCATTAACTAATGAAAATAAAACTGCATTAATAAAATAAAAGGCATTAAAAACTGCTTGTGATTAATCTTCTTGCTCTTCCTCTCTTCCTGAGTTAGGTCAAAACTGTAGTTTCAGTTTTCTACATAATCATCCAGCTTTCAAATTTGTTCATTCTGGGATGGAATGAAAAAGGGGAGCATTTTGGTGAAATACATTCTTTCTAAAACATTTCACAACTGCACTGAAGATTTCCTTTCAGTAAAATTGAAACTGTTTTTTAAGGAATGTTAAAAAAAAACCCCAACCTTTTAAATTTTTTTAGGAATCTTGTAAAAACAGAAGTTTTTCACATTTTCATAAAAACATTTTTATCCAACCAAGTAGCATATCCAGATGGAACAGTTCCAGCTACTTCAAGTCATAAGAAGAAGAAAAGAAAATCAAGGAAATTGTAATCCTAATATTCCAGATTTCCAGAAAACAAATAAAAATAGTCGGGATTTATTTTTGCCACATAAATATTTAAGGTAAATATAGAGATGAAAAAGATGAACTTGCACCTATAGGAAGCCCAGGAACAATCTGAGCTTCCTTTTCAGGTTTTGAATGATTTTATGTAAAGATGTATTGAAATGTGGTTGAGGGACAGGGGAGAGGAACACCTGTTCCTATGGAGTCACCCTATGGAAGGAGACTGGAGCTCCTGGAAGGCACTCGGGAGACTTCTACATGCCAGAAGTTATGAGTCATGTGTCTCAGACAGCGTGAACCTGAAGAGACTGGAGAAAAAAGTCTGCTGGAGCCACAGAACCACAAGTATTTGTGTCCATTTAATATAAATATCTGCATAGAAAGCCTCGCACCAAGCCCCAGCATTATATCATCGCATAAGAACTGCATTGTTGCAATGCTATTTGCTTTTTCATAGACCCAGATCAATAATTTTTATCTAGAATTTTATTTTATTTTTTAAAACTTTTTTTTTGTCCCTCATAGAACATTCACTCAAATACTCTGAAGAGTCTCTACACTTGATTCCTGAATGGTGCTTTATAGTTCTCCAGATATTCTCTGATTGAGTACAAAGGCTGCAAGGTGTCACTTTTAAAGCAATTCTGTGTTTTTTATTCAGGAACCTAAATAACTGACCTGCTCATAAAGAGATGGTTCTCATTTGAATATATAAAAAATGTGACCAAGTTTTCAAATGTTCTCTGTACCTAATATTGGGAGCAACAACTACTGGATATACTAAATATTTCTGGAAATCAGTTAGGAACCACAGTGGAAGCAAAACACTTCTGTGAGTTTGATTTGTACTGTGTGAGCTGACTACTTCTGAAAATCAGCCCATCAGATTCTTTTATCACTCTCTCAGTATATCAGCCTGTGACCATGTATTGTAAATGATCTATTTTGGTTAGCATTCCTACCACTAAATCCACATGCTAGGGTACTGCTGAATAGTGAGCACCGTAACGTTAGTAAAGGAATCAAAGCAGAATAATCTGAAGATTCAAATATTTATAGAAACGTTTCTATTTCTACAGGTTGTTGTCACAACCAATTACAAATACTGCTTCAGAAAGTGGTTTTCAGTTTTAGGAACCAGGTCGTGAAGGAAAATCCAAAATGTTTATTTATTCTTTAGTTGAAGTATAACTTAAAATCATTTTGGCATGGACTATCTGCAGAGATATGACATATTTGGATGGCAGTGCCCCTTGCACAATGGCCAGAGTTTTTTGCTGGCAGAAAAATACACAGAAGACAGCAGGAGGCTGACTGAGAGCTGGTTAATGGCAGCTTGAGACAGATATTCACAGGATTTAGCAGTAGTAGAGAGAAAATGGTAAGAAAATGAGGAATCTTCATACCATCAGAAATCTTTTTTTTTTTTTAATAGATCACACTGAGTATCATTGCTAGTCTATGTATTCACTCCAATACCTTCAGCCAAAGTTCTGAGTCATCGGTAAAAAAGGGACAAAAAGGAAAGCTGATATGAAAAAAACTCACAGACATCCCCCCCAAAAAAAAAAGAACCAACCCCCAAAACCCTAGAACTTCAGTAGCTGATCCCTGGTATATTTGGTTGAAATCAGAACAGGTCTGGGATGTACCGTATCTGCAGAAGAACAGCTTCCAGATCTGGCCTTCAGTCTGCTTGTCTGAACAAATTATGCCAGTTTTTCCCCACTCTGCACCAGGAGGGGTATTAGTAGAGCATCATGCTGGAACTACAGAATTATATTAGCTAGGAAAAAAAGTATTAGGGTGTTTGGAGTGATATTAGGGCCTTCAGGACTGCTATTTTGCGTGTAATCTAAAAGTGCCTTCAGTAGTAAAATATCCCAGGATATCAAGGTATCACTCCAGAAATGACCTTGATAAGAACAATGAAACAGCGCAGGGAGTTGCTGCATTCTGTACATCTCGGAAAAATCTGTGAGTCAGTCTGTCTTGGTAGATACAATGCTGAGTTTTTCAACTGATCTCAGTGAGTGTTAGGTCGGTATTGTACACGAACAAAGAATACATTTGCTTCTTTGGTGTTTTAGAAGATTTTGCAAAGGTTAGTCAAAAGAAGGCAGAAGAAGGTGAGTCACCTCATGCACTTCTAAAGAAACCAATAACAAAAGAGAAATCATCAAAAGAAAAACGTAGTTACTTTTAATTGTCACTTCTCTGCTTAAGTGACAGCTGTAACTTTTTCATTAACAATGCTAAATTTACCCTGGGGGAAAAAAAAAAAAAAAAGGAAGAGGAAAGCAGCATTTGTAAAAATAGGTGTTATTCAAATAGGAGGTCATTTAGTTATGAAAATGTATTCTACAAATCTGTAAATTCATTTATATAGTCAGATGCTATTAACATTGTTCAAACTGCTAAAATATAGGTGTAAACATTTTCAATGTTGACAAACCAAGAAAGGAATACTTTTTCCTGCCACAGCTTCTATGAATCTGCCCCAAGCACACTGTAGAATGGAAAACAGCTTAGGGAGGGCTCTTACTTCACATCAAAATCTTTCACTTTGTACCCCATTGTTATTTCTCATAAGATGTGGCCTCTGTTAGCTTAAAAACACATTTTCCCTGTTATTTCTTTTATATCCTTCCAACAGTTAGAGATAATTTTTTATCATCTTTACTGCTAGAAGTGATTTTTCTCCTAAAAGTGTATTTTCATTTCAAAAGAAAAAAACACCCCCAAACTTTATATGGCATTTCATATTTTTGAAACACTTCTGTAAGTACTGTACTTTCATCAATTTAAACCAGCAAGGTTGCAGTACATTTGATCAACCCTAAAAGACTGTCTTGTTACAGAGATCCATTTCTCAGTGAATAAATGTAAAATGCCTATCATTTCGCATAAGCTATTTGAACACTGAACTTAATATAGTGTAGTAAATATTTCAACATCTGAAGCTTTTATCTGTAAGGCACGATCCTAAGACATTAAAATCTGTGGATATTTTCCACTTAAAGTGAGAGCAAGGTATCTCCCCCACGTTTCCCATCTAATCCTATACTCTATCCAGTAGTCATTTCTTTTCCTTTTCCACAAGAAATCAACTGTTCTAGTCACTGACAGTTCCACCATTTGCATTTGTTAACCTGCAGAGCTTACAATGTAGATCGAACCCATTTTTCTCTTTTTTTTTTTTTTTAATGGTGAAAAAAATTTGTATCTGAAATTACAAACAGAGTTTCTCCAGAAATCAACAGATCTTTTAAAACCTGTAGGTACAAGCCAAAAGACCTACAGATCTTTTCCTCAGGACTTTTGAACTTTTCCTGCAGCCATCTCCAACCTTTTTCACCTCTACTCACAAAGCTTCCTCATAGTCTCTGCTCTGACTCCACATCTCCTCACATCCCTGCTTACCTCCGTTTTGCTGGCCAGCCTGTGTGGTGGCTTTTTGGAGCCAGCCCTGTTCCATTTCCCAGGCAGGCTCCAGCAGGGCAGAAATGTGCCGGCATCTCCATTGGGGAGAGGCAGAAGAAAGCATTAAAATCTTCTAATTTTCAGAAGACTTATTTAAAATTAATGGTTTTGGCAATTCTGTCCTGTAAAATTGGCTGAAATTACTGAATGTGTTCAGAAGCCCTCACAAGGGCATGACTTATATCCACCTAGATTTGATTCAGTGGTACAGTGTTCCTGTAAGTCCCTTTTCCTTCCTCAGCATATCTAATAGTACCAGAGGCTTCACAACCTCCACGTACACCACCGGGGAGGTCTGCTTAATAACGTCCTGTCTGAATAGGAGCTGCATGATGAGCATAGATAGTATTCTGAATAACACATAGGGAATGTTATTGTAATTGTAGAGTTCATTGCATAAAGATGTAGATCTACAAACAATGATGATATATAAACCACTTTCTCCAAACCTGATTTTCTAACTAGGTCATCTGTCCTTTGGTTGCTCTTATCAAGTAAAGCTGTCTGTGATCTCACCTGTTCCAGCATATATAATGCAGTACTTCCACGTGATTCGATGAATATGTAATAATCAATGAGAACAGAATCAGACCCTGTGTATTTTATGGGAAAGTATTTGAGATAGCATCATTAAATTACTTCTGTCAGATAACTAGATTAAAGCTCAGGTTTGACCCTTTTTAACTCAAAGGCAAAATACCCTTCAAAATCACTGGGTCCCTGGATTTCATCCATAATCCATACTTATCAATTTCACCAAATGCTATTCATCCAATAAGTCGTGTCAGAAAATGCCAAGTAAAGTAATTGAATCTCTAGACAAGACTTAATGGAAAGAAGAAAACAGGCTAGAGTAGTTAGAGTAATTTTTTCAATATTTGAAACTGATTAAAGGCTGACACTATTAAACTTTTCATATATTGAAATCCTGAATGTAAAGTACCTGTCACTAAAGCCTCCGGATTTAAACCCCTGGATACATTTCACTGTATAAAGTTCTGCAGCCTGATAAAATGGAAGAGTCGTAATTTATTTGCATCGACCACGGTGAAGTAGCCAAGAGGGATCTCAAACTAAAAGGGATATATGTGGGTTGGGTCAGCAGTTTTTCCTTAATTTCGTTAGACCTAACGTTGGACTATGGCACAGCAACCATGGGGAGATGCTGAGTTTTGTTGTAGGGTGATAAGCTCAGGCTATTTGCTCTGTGTGCATGAATATGTGCCCAGCTGAAAGAGAATATTTTCTGTTCTACTGATGGGCTTCCTTGTTGGCTCATAGTCTCTTCTGCATTGCTGCATGTCTCCAGATGAGCTTTCCCATTGTCTCTTCCAGCTGAATCTTCCTCAATATGGAAATGCATCGTCATGTTCTGCATGAAACCATACCACTGGGTGACTGGAAGTGGTGGACACATCCATTCCAAGAGTATTTCGTGCAGCTTTTGAATCAGATTTCTCAAAGACGTATAGCTGCTGGCTTCTTGGGGACATAACCAGCACCTGGCGGTCCACCCAAGGGTACCACTGCAGCCCGACGAGCACCACTAGGTGTCAGCGTGGTGCCACAGATAGCAATTACGTTAAGTGATGCAGTGACGTCTGCATAATTAGCAAAAATACTTTAAAATGTGTTCTCTGTTCTTTATAATGCCTTTGAAGCAGTTTGGGTTTGTTCTTTTTTTAAAAATTCCTGTCCTCTTTCCATTTCCTTCGTTTATTAATTTTCAGAATTTGGTAGTCAAGCAACCTGGCAACCATGGCATTTTCTGTATGCTAGCTATGATGTCAGAGCAAATGCAGTGCTAACACAGCTCAGACTTTCCTTTCACTCAAACTGTATTTTATTCCATAAAACTTTCAGCATCAAGCATGAAGCAGAAGAGTTAAGCAGATAGAGCAATCCTACTTGAACATATTTCCTGAAAAATATAGGCATAAGTTATTCCTTTTTGATTTGGTGTAATAATCTGTTATCTTTTGTCATGCATGTTACAATGATTTCATGCATGAGTGGAAAGGATGGATGATTTATTAGGAGGGCTCTATTCATTGTGCTGAGCAGGCTTGGGTTTGAAATTGATATGTACTTAAAGAAATACAATATCTCAGGTCACAGTTATGAAAATACATTCCTGGTTGCAGCTTCATTAAAGGTTTTCTTTTAAGAAAATATGGGCAAAAGAAATCTTAGCTGTTGCTCGTTTTTGCATTCTACACAAAAGATTATACTAATGAATGATTTAACCAGAATAATTTTCTACAGCTTCTGTTTCTGCCTTTGTATTGATTGCCATTATTCATCCATAATTATGGTACAGAGAGTTATAGAATGAGATTTGATTTTGAAACATTGCTTGTAACTGGCTACCCTTCAAAGTTTGAAAAACTGAGGCATCAGTTTAATTACATCAGTCTGTCACCAAGCATTTTTTGGAAATATTTTTAGTAGGACTTAAACCGCCATTAAAATATGATTATATTGTGAGGCCTACAGTTCTGCTCTAATTAACATCTTCTTGCAGTAATGATAAATCACCATTCAATATAGTGGTGAGGATATTTCTAAATTGTAAGCCCTGAGTAATTTGAATGTTGCTGCCAAGATACAGCCACCCATATTAATGGAAAGCTGATTAATGACACTTTCTCTGAATAGAGTGCTGAAAGTAGGAGCAAAACCTCTGTGAGTTAATGAGATGGCCTCTCTTCCTTCAAGAAAGTCCTGTGGTGCCAAAGTCAGAGGTTTTGTTTAGAGACTGGTCAAGTCATGGTGGTGCTTTACTTCTAAAGAGCAGGTCAATGGTAGATGCTAAGACTTAATCTACTAAAATTCTATTTCTTCTTCTACTTCTTTTTTATAACATACGCTTCACAATGAACAGAAAGCTGACATGGAAAGGCTGAATAGCTCTTATGACTCACCCAACCTATACACTTAGATTGTGAGTGGCTGGAAATCCACTGTCCTTGTATTTGCTGTTCTGAAATACAGCCACTGAACTGAGAAGAAACTGCGTTCACAGCTCTTGCATGCTTTCGTTGTTGTACATTTGACCATGGATGATTGTTGATAGTTTTTTAAAGGGGTTGGAAATCTTGGTTATTTCCACTAAATCAAACCCAAAGATATTTTCACTTAAAAAATGGAGTTTAAAAGTGAATGTCACCAGTCCAGCTGTTCCCAACATGTAAAGATATGGAATAAAAACATCGTTCACTGAAACAAAAAATCCCTTTGATATGCTCTGCACTGATCATTACCATTTAGGAAAGAGACCTTGTGGTTATAATAGATATTTCTAGGAAAACATCAGTTCAGTGCTCAGAAGCTGTGAAGAAGCAAATCGAGTGTTGAAAATTATTAGAGAAGAAATAGAGAATAAAACAGAGAACATTATTGAAACACTCTACAAATCCATGGGGAGCTCACATCTTGAATAACAGGTATAATTCCGGTCATCCCATTGCAAAAAGAATATAGTAGAACTGGAGCAGGTACAGAAAAAAAGGCAACAAGGATGATCCAAATTATGTAATGTTTTTCATAAAAAGGGTCAGCAAGCATACTTCACCTCTCCAACCTGAAAAGACATGAAGGAGAACTGATAAAGTTCTGTAAAATCATGAATAGCATTGAAAAGGTGAATGGAGGGGAATAGATCACTGTCTTACAGTACAAAAACTAGGAGCATAAAAAGAAACAATAAAAGACAGGTTCAAAATAAGTAAAAAGATAAGACTTCTTCAGATAACACATGCTTAAACTGTGGAACTCCTTGCCATAAGGTATTATATGGATGCTAAACATTGTGTTGGGTTGAATAAGTATTTGGACAGATTCATGAAATAAAAAAGCCACTGAGTGGTCTTAAATCTGTGGATGTCTGTGATTTCATATTGAGCTTCACTTGTGGGTAATGCTGCTGTCCGAGGCCCAGCATGTTCATTTCAGTGCAGTGCATTCAAATTCAGTTCATTGCAAACCAAGCCATGGAAGTTTTAATAACTGTGGCCAGGTCAGATTCTGCCAGGAGAAGGTCCAGTCTCATGGCTGGCCATAAATGAAAAAAGATGTTTTTGGCAGTTTTTGTCATGTGGTGTAATGAGAAATGCAGAAAGATGCTGAGGCTGCCTGCCATCTTAAGAAATGAGAAATGAGAGCAGCTGTCCCTCAAGCAAAAATTTTATTACAGTGTTGGTTACTTGTCCAAAATGTTTTCCTCTGCCTATCAATATTGCTTTTATTGTGCCCAAGTTTAGTTCAGCCAGCTGTTCCTAGTCATAGCACTAATCCCTCTTAGATTCCTGGACAGCTGGAGAGGGGTAGTTTATTGCAATTTGTTTTATTGGACAGCAATAACTAGAAAGTTAGTTAACCAAATGAGAAAGTGATGTGGACCTGAATGTCACAATGTATCCTTCACATTTCTGTCTATTGAGTATGACAGACTCCCCAAAGAAGTTGCACAGTTATGTTAAATGGCATGAGAGGAGAGAGAGAATTCGTAGCTTTCTACATATGACAATTTTACTGACACCTTGGCATTTCCAGTCCATCACTTTGGAACTCATATCTACCATTCCACTCTGTAAAACGGACAGGGAGCAGTGAGTTTCAGATTTTTAAGACTTTTGGCATCAGCATCTTCTCTTTCATATCCTATAGCGTAGCCTTATTTAACTATGAGTCCTTTAGGTTTTGCTGGTCCGTAAATACCTAGGGCATCTAATGTAATTAGAAAAGAATCGGATGTTGTAAAGTCCTTTTTACAACTTTCATGATAAACAACCTAACAATAATCTCTAGGAGGCTATTTTTCCTCTGTCTACCTTTCAGTAGCATCAGCTTCAGATAAGCAGAAGGACAACTACAAATCCTTAAATTGCTATAAACTTATTTCCTTGGGTTACGTTCACCTCCCTTGGTGCACCAAAAGTGCTGAACTCAAGTGAGTTTTTAATTTAGCAAGGTTAATAATTATCAGTTCAGTGTGACTCTCATAATACTGCTGGCTCTAAAGGTGTGTAAGTGACCTATTGATTTCCTTGGCGTTTTGTGGCTTGTTCTGATATGAGTACAGATTTTTGTGAAGTCATCTTGGTGCAATGACAAACAGTCAATACACTCTGCCAGAGCTCTGTTATTGAAACCTTTTACCTAGTTGTTAGATAGTATTGCCTGGAAAGGTACTGATTGAGCTGTGTTGCCGGTTTATACTGAAGGCTTTTCAAGGAGCTACTTGCTCAGCTGTGAATGCTTCAGTTTGCTATGCAGTCTTTATTTGCTTAGCCTTGTTCTTCCCCTTAAATTATGCATTAAATATAAATCTGCATCCAGATACATCACAAAGACAATGCTGTACTTATAGCAGAAGGCAACCCAGAGAGATGATGTAATGTTTTTGGACCGTCTCAGCTCCCTGGAGCGAGACAGGTTGGAAATTCCCCCCGCGTCAAAGATCTGTCCCCCTGTGAGTTGTAAACATAGGTTAGCTTAGCCTATGACTGGTGGCAAGCAGTGCTGCACATGCTGGCAGAACCCCATTCTATCCTTTAAAGAGCAATAAATAAATAGCTACCCAAATTCTCAAAGGCACCCTATGCACTCATCTCATACACTGCTGGTTTGCCCTTTTGCAGAGCTCAGTTTTGCTGCCCTGTCAGAAAACCGTTGTGTGAAGGGTGACCTCTTTTACTTGACACTTCCCTCGAATCTGGACAAAACCTTTTGCTGCTTAATCTTTACCAGTGACAGACGGGTCTCACCTCTGGTGCTGGCTCAGCTTTGTCTTACCTCACCTCCTTCGCTGCCCATTCCCCTCAACCTGCGTCTATCAGGAACTCTGTACCTCTTCTTTGAAACAGTGGTAGGGAATGCCATTTGAATCCAACACAGTACGTATCCCAAAATCTGCCATCACCAAACCTTTTGGTCCTTACTGCCCAAATACTCTAATCACACAGGAAGGCTGGGACCTGTCTGGAAGGTGAGTGTCAAAGACAAGGTGACACTAGGTCTCCCCTCTCCATCTGTGAGCATATGAAATCCTCTGCAATACCTCTGCCCTTCAGCCACTGATGTCACATGGGCAAGAGCTCTACTCTGGCCTCTTACAGAGGGGAGGGAAGAGAAGAGATAGGGAGAAGCATGGAAAAATATGGCTCACTCTCAACCTCTTCTTCTCTGAGACTATGCATGCAACCCCATCTCTGGGAATCGGAAAGCAGAGAGGTGTGGGGCAGTGCCGTGCCGGGCCAGACCTGTCCGTGCAGAGGGCTTCAGGGCACTGCGCAGCACCGGCGTTACCAGTCCTGCAGTAGAAATGCAGAAATTGGTGTTTTGCATCACAGCAATACAAAGATGTTTCTGTGTTTTGTATTGCTACTTCAAGGCAGGTGTCCTGCACAGGGTGAATGAGACTGCAGCTTTTATTCTATTTCCTTTCAGTGTTGAATAAGACAATAAACAATGGTTGAAAGGAAGGCTACAAAGACCACCTCATCCCTCTATCCAATCATGAAAACAGCCATATTTATATTAATCCCTATATTTTCTCATAAACTCTGCAAGCATGAAGTACCCTACTTCTTTCCCATGTCTGAAAGGAGTAAAACCGGTAGGTAGAAATTCAATCAAATGCTCTTTCAGAGAAGCAGATAAGAATTGATTCCTCCTTTAGGATACTTGTTAACTGAAAGCCTATTGCAGAAGAATAAAAACTTCCAAAAGAGATTCCACAGACCCATTCATGGGTATGAGTCTGAGGTTCTTACTGTTAAGGACAGTAAGGAAATTAAGGAAACAATAAGGAAAGGTAATGTAAATTGTCTGATAATGTGAAGTCAATTAAAGGGGATTAAAACTACACAGATGCATGCACTCAGGAGTAAACTGTCCTTACATCACTCCAGCTTCTAGTTACCGCACATCTGAATTCACCTTTATGATATTTAAAACACTTAAACACACATACACAGAAATAAAATCCTCAGCTGAATTGTCTTAATTTTCCTGAATGAGCCCACGTACAAATGATCTTACACTAAAATTGATTAGGATTTATTCAGAAAATGACATTGAGGTATAAATTATGCTCTGCACTTGCTCACAAGGCTTCTCGTCTTTGAAATTCCTACCTAGCCCAACAAACACCAGCTGAAATGAGGAGAGCCTGTCACTGAGGTGATAAGGCTGACAGACAACTTAATTATCTTGACCAAGGAGAATTTGCTTGTTTGGACAATCGGAAGGGAGGAAGCCAGCTTGCTTTTAGTATCCCAGCAATAATTATGTATATTATATTATATTATATTACTCAGTCAGGACACAGTACTTTCCAGTCTATGTCTCTAGGAAAATGGACATCAGGAATTGTGTTAGAAATAAATGTTATGAAATGAGTTCTCTGGAACAAGTAAACATTTCATATTGTGGTGATAAGCTGTATAGAACTGTCTGAATCATTGAAACAAAGCGGCCCATCTGTTTGCATGGAGAGCAAATGATGACCAGGTGCGTCTCAGCTGGAAAATCAGAGCATGAGCATAGCCTACTGGACTCTAGTAAAATTGCATTAGCAGTAATTGCTTTTGAAAGGAGCTTTGCTGTTTAAGCTTTACATGAAATGCAAAAAATTTTCCCTCCTTGAATCTTTTGCACGTTGTCCTAATGGAAAATCAAAAAGAAACGATTGATCCCCTAATTAATGAGTTACTAAAGCTACTGCTAATAGTCCACACGGCATCCTGAATTAAATCAAAATGAATTTGCTTATTTTATTGCTTATTTCAAGAAACTCCATGAGTTATGTGTCTCCCCATTGGCCTGGTGAAGTTAAAGGCTTGCTCAGTTTTGCATATGAATAAGATAGAGCAATATAGTCATCCACGTATAGATGTTCCGGACAGGATAGAAGGAAGCCAGACAAATATATACTTAACTAGTTCATTAAGGAAATTAAAATTACTAAAGAAATTCCAGTTCTACTATATGGCTTTAGCTAAAACTAAATTCGTTGTCTGAATATGAGCATGAGCTATGAAATATGGCAATAATAGCTCAGAAGTCAGGATTTTTTCAATTTTTTTTTTTGCATTTGCTTTTGTAGCACTTTTTTTGTTCAGTATGATTTCTAGTCCTTCTAGCTCTGGTAGCTCTTAGTTCTTTCCTAGAGCAAAACTTGCATTGCTCATGAAGAAAGCTCATATGTTAGCAGGGAACGGATGCGCCACTGCGTCACAGGCTTCTGAAAAGTGAAGTCTGCCTCATCTCGGCACCAGGGCATTGTAAACCTCTCTAATACCACACAGTAACTCCTTGCTTCTCTTTAAACAGAGTTCACAAATACCATTTAGTCTTTATTGTTTGGCCTTGCATGTCTGCGAAACTGTCACATCTCACCTACCATTGAATGAAAATAGCAGCTTCTCTGGAAACAGACAGGGCAGCGCCTGCACAAAGAGGCAACGCGGGGTGGACAACTAGGTTCATCACACCTTAGCAGACAGGTGAACAAAGGAAGGAGACTGGTCACCTCCTAAAAGGGCTAGGTGTTTAGCCAACTCTTCTGGTTTTGGGGTGCTTCTGTGAGCAGAGTCTATGAAATGTCACACATTATCAGTTAATAATAATTTTGCCTACCAAAGCAACAGCTAATTTATTTTCTTTGCAGAATACTTGCTTTAACCTTAAATCGTATAAACATATACAGCCTATAGGTGTTAAGGGACAGAATTGCATGCTAACCAGAGGACCTTCAAAGTTGTTATCAAATCTCTCAGAGTAGATGGGAGGCTGATAACACGCTTGTTGTCTTTGGCTTGTTTCAGTTTCCTTACTTTCAATCTCATTGCTGATCTCCAGCAGCTTCTCTGCTTGCAATTCTTATTTGACCTTTTTGTTGCAAAGTTATTGTGGAGGCTTTAAATAGTTCTTTATGAGATCTCAGTGGGTATTTCAATCTGAAATTCAGGAATGGTTCTTGTTATAATCCTAAGAATCAGCATATACAAGCTGACCTGCAGCTTAGTGTTCATTTCAGTCCCAAATGTCTATTGTCTCTCACAGTAGGTATAGAAGAGCACAGTATAAGGAAGAAAACTGTTTATTAAAACTGCTGTGAAACAAGAATTAGGGGGTTAGCGTGAAACTTCGAATTCTTAAACTGAAATGTCCTTGCCATCATTTTAAACTTTTTGGCTACTGTTAATGTTACAATGATAAGAATTTATTTCTTTTGCCCAGTAGAAGTAATATCATGTAATTTAGTCCCAAATTGCTTCTAAATCAGTGGAGTTGTAACTGCGGATTATGAATAGGTTCTAATTTTTCTCCTAGAAAATGATCTGCATATTGAAAATGCATTTGTGCTATCGGAGCTTAGATGAACTAATCATACCCCCAAATTGTAGAACAAAACTCTTTCAATTTTATTGCTGAGCAAAAAAGAGACAGACTGTGCAACTAGCACTTGCAACAAATTAAAAATCTGAAGATTGGAAATAATTCTGATATTTTTCCTGATGTTGATTAGCAATTTCTTTTTCCAGATGAGCTCAAGCAAGTATATTAGAATTTAGTCCACAGATTTCCATGGATCTTTTCTTTAAAAAACATTATTAATCATTATGAGGAAGGGAAAATAAATAAGAATAATAAGGAATACTTTGAAAAAAACAAATGGGAATATATGGACCAGACTATTTTTTCTATTTTTTGCAGTGATGACCATTAAAGTGAGAATTATGGGAATATTTCTCTTTTAACAGAAAGATTCTGAAACCTCATATTCCAGCACAGCAAGATAGATAAGCTCTGTTATACAAATAATTATTGCTGTTGCCACTCTCCACACGGTCCCACTTTTATTTTTATTTTTAAATTGACACCTTTCCTTCTACTATTCATTCTGTTTCATCACCAGCTCATGTTTTTGCTCCCCATTTATCAGAAAGAAAGAAAAGAATTATTCTCATAACCAAGAGTTAAGCTAGAGGGATTTGTATTTCTATTTTGCTCAATGTCACTTACTTAGACAAAAGCTCACAGAAATAAAAAATAGTTCGTATTGAAACATGTAGTAGTCTGTTCACAGTTTGTGATACAGTAAATATGCTTTCTTTAAGAGTCTTCAGTTCCAGCAGCAGCAATGTGAATATTTCTTTGACTTAAAATGCTTCACCTCTAACATCCTAAAATTTTCTTGTTTGTTAAAAAAAAAAAAAAAAAAATCCATCTTTTAATCACATTTCTAAGGCAATGATTTGCAATGACACAGTGGCCGTGAATCAGGTGCATTGCCCATCAGCTGTGAAATCCTGGATGATTTCAGTCAGAATCTTGTAATAAGCTGAATTAGCTACAGCCCATTTTGCTAGTTAATACATGCTACTGCACTTTAAATAGCAAAGAACTATGTTATGGCAGCCACACCCTTTATCTCCACTTTTTAGCTGGCCCAGGAATTGTCATATAACTACCATTTCCTTCTGTGTTCAAAGAAATTGCAACTCCCATCTCCAGGTTAAGACACCCTGATCTGTATCTTGGTGTTAAGGAGCATGAAATTGAAATGTACAGTGCTCTCTGTCCTTTTACCCAAATGAGATCAAGAGCATTGCTCTTGTGACTTTCTTATTTCTATCCCCAAACTTGAACATTTGTAATGCTTTACACATTATCTGGTATGGCAGGCCTCATATAGTCCTTAAAATCACTGTACTTCGCACCTCATTTCAATAGTGATGAGCAAGGGACTCAGAAAAAGTCTTTGTCAACCATAAATTAACATGAGCTGCCCAGGTTTTGGTACAGAAATATATGACTAGTAGCTCTGTTCAAACTGAATGGCACAAATCCCTGGGGATGTGCTTATCAAAACAGGACCATGTGTTCTGCATTATTAACTAAGGGCTGTTTACTCAGATAAGTCAATATGTGGAAGAAATTCTAAAAGAACATTTTGTTCCACAAAAAGAGTTGAGCTGAAAATATATTCAAGCTTTAGCTTTCATATTGGTCAACCTTTTGTTTTCATCTTTCATACCAGCAGGGTGGTGGAAATCCCATTTCCCAGATAGCACAAGCTGGCTGAGAGAAATCATTTTCTTCATTTCATTTAATTTCTTGTGCAGAATGGACTAAGGATATAGCCTGGAGGCACCCCAGGGTTCGATGTACTAAGATGCCAAAGCACTAAATTGAACAGGAAATTCAGAATAAAAACAAATAGCAACAAAATCTATGTGAAATGCTCAGACAGTAATTCTAGTACCTCAGAGTACTCAGCATTATCATTCTCCTGACCAATAATAACATACATAGAAACTATATATCAGCAGCAGGGACGTGGAGGCAGTTTCTATAGTCAACCAGAGGACAGTTAAAGATGATTCTGACACTCATTTCTTTATATAAGGTGCTATCTCTACATATTCCTCTACATGACACATATTTCCCTCTCTTGGAGGATTTCTATAATGAGAATAAATTGTCGGGGCAGAGAGTGAGTGCCACCTTTAGCTGAGGGCCCTTATTCTTTGCGTCTTTGTGCTTGTCCAAAGGGAACATAAAACACAAACACATAAGACTAAAAATGTTTTGCTCACTTTTTACTTATACAATTCGTAACCCATTTTTCAAATGTGAGAAGGAAGATACAAAGTCTATGGCAATCAAGAAGCCAGGCATGAACTTACTTCCCTTGCAAGTTTGCACCTAATACACTTGTATCAGAGTGCAGTTGTAGATATAGCAATAAGATTAGGGTCAAGAGATAAAATTTCAACAACTGGAAATTAAACCTAATACTTTCATATTGTTTGTTTATTTGTTTGTTGGCAATATAAGGTTTCTAGGAGGTGAGATGGGTTTTAAGGCCAATTCAATGAAAAGAAAACAGATTAGTTAGTTTACATGAAGTCAGGTGGGCACCTGGGAATTGTGTGGGTCACTTCTTGAAGTTGTGCAAGGAATTGGAGACAAATATGTCAAGACTGAAAGCCACTGCAATGGTGATGTTTAGAGGCTGTTCAGTAGCATCTGCTCACACGGCAGTGCACAGAACTGGTTAGCACTGATACGGAAAACTACAATTTTGTTAGCTAGTATAGCAAATTCATGCCTGGGTTCTGGATTTTCCATGCTTGGGAGCCTTAGCTTCATGGTGATTGCTGAAAGAAACTTAGAATCAGTTTAATTTATTTATAGACTTTGATATATTTATTTATAGATTTTATTAGAATCAACTTTTTTTTACAACAGTTTTTTAAAAGAATTTAGATTTTTACATTCATAAATTGTGGAAGTGACGAAAGCAAAACCTATTTTTGCTTGTTTTCATCAGTATTTTTCAAGTAAACAAACCATTTTCCTGTTCATCTAGCCTTAGGGAAAGTACATTTTAAGTGCCTGAGAAGCCTCACTGGCTTACATGCTTTGTTAAATCAAACCCTTGACTTGAAGTGCGGTTGCAGTCTCATGGCTATCCTACATATTGTCATTCAATGACACAGTATAATCTCAATGAAGATATTATTCACAGTTTCTTAATAAAAAATATACACAGACATCTGTAAAGTATTTGAAACTGATTGGTATGACAGGCAGTATAGATGTTACTATAACATGTGCATAGATGATACTAACAGCTTAGTAAAGATGTGGCCTTGTAGTAAATCATGACATGAGCTGCCTCTTGGAACTGTACCAATGCACATGTGCCCTGTGTCCTTCCTATGCTGCAACACTGAAAAGGGTCTGTGTGCGGAAACAAGCTCTGCTGCGTATGCAAGAGATTGCTTTAGCAGTTTTCTGTCAGGGCTCCCACTTATCCCTTCGGTATTAAACACATAAATACTATAGTGAAAATACAGTGAGAACATGGAGGAAATCAGCCTTACTTCTGAATTTCCTTCCATAATACCCTTAAATTCTTTCACTTAGTTTTCTCTGAAGCCTGCTATTGTTACTTTGTAAATTTTTGGGGGAGATTTTTAGGTCCACTCTGGATTTTTGTTTTGTGAATGATGTCTTATCTTATTTCAGAGAAAGCGTAGAAGACCAGCTTCACTAAAATGGTTGTTTTATTGCTGCCTCGAAGAACAAACCTAGAAGTAAAACAAAATCATGAGGTTCTCACCACCTTTTCTGCTTATTTTCTCTCCAGTCCATCTGTGCTGTTGCATCACTAAACACTGATCAATTTTTTCTTCCGTGTGGATTATATATTTCAACTGACATTGGAAATGAGTATTTCTCTTTGTTCCTCTCAAGTTCTGTTCCTTGATGTTTAATTATCCAGTGAGTTACACCTTACTGCCCTCATTGCCACTGTAGCAAATGTATTAATCAGCTAGAAGACCCCCACGTACTTTCACTGGAACACAGAAGCTGTTTCAAGGGGGTTTCAATGGCACCCTCTACACTGCAGATCACTTGGCTGTGCTTATACAGCACCATACCTGCTCCCTTTCAGGGCAATTTTCAAAAGTTTTTTTCCTGTCAACCTCATGCAGGCCACAGTTATAAGAAGGTGAACTCAACAGAGATTCTACACCTTACTTGCACTGCAGATGAACTCTATAGGTTGCCTTAGGGATCTTTTTTCCTTTAGCATCCTGGTGCGGGCCCTGGTGTGCATGAATAAGATTCCTTGCCATGGAGACCACAGCATCTCTACACAAAGCACATACAAAATGAAAACAAAGCACTGATTATATAGCAGACGAATTTTAAAAACTCTATATGCACTGATGCTGAGATTAACACATCTAATAAAAACACTGGAATGAATTTTTAGAAATTTTCACTGAATTTTTCAGTGTGAAGGAGTCATGTAGAAATGGCTGACTGAGGAAGACTTGTGTTGCTCTCCCTCTGCTGATTTGTTAAGCTCATCTCAGCCAGGGACAAAACCATATTTATTCGGGAGTGGGTTTATTGAAAGCACTCACTTCTCCTACCCACATGAACCACTTAGGGAGAAGAATGAAATCCTGGGCAGCAGTAAGTGTTTGATGCTTTGAAAACTAAGTTAAGCTAGAGAAAGACACAGCTTTTAAATTTTCTTGTGCTAGCATCTTTCTTTTTCTTTTATTCCTTCTTTCTCTTTTCCTTTTTTTTCATAGAATACTGCTGTTCACAATGAGCAAACTTCCTCCCACCACACACAGCCTGCATAAAGCACACTGCATCCACACTGCTTTATTTTGCAGCTTAAGTCAGTGCCATGTAATTTCAAGTAAATTATTTCCAAGAGTCTTCAAAATTTTTAAAATTCAAACCTCACTAGAGCCCGCTGAAGTTTTGAAAGAAGTGAAACATCATTGCCAGGTGATCACCCTACTCACAACACTGTTGTTACGGGACAAGGGAGCGCAGGAGTGTGTGTTCATCCAGAGGTCACCTCAGAGAGCAGCCATGAAAAGTATTCACTGTTCAAGGGAAAAAACACATTTCTGTGTGGAATTCTAAGAGCAACCAAAGCTAATAATAATAGTGCAGAAAACCTTTCCCTTTGTGTCTTTGGAATTCTGGGTGAAGATGGAAATTTGAGGTTGCCCTAGAAATTCCACTGAGGAGGACATGTGCCATCTGGTACATGTAAATCAGCATAATTTCTTTTGCTATGGTAAGCTCTTTTTGCTATGACCTGGCCTTATATCTTTATGCACCAAAAGAAGCTACTGACCTGGTAAAACTCCATTCTATGGTGCTGGGAGGAAACGAATAGATACTGTCTTCTAAGGCATAGGCTGTGTAGGTGGGATAACGCAAAGACGAGAAGAGCGAAAGAAGAGCCTCTAGCATGCAAAAGTATCACATTGTGTCTCCTGGGAGAATGAACAGCAGTGGCAAAGAAGAGACCCTGCGGCAAGTGGTTTCCAAATAACTAATTTACTAATAAGCTATGAGTTTACCAGCAGTCTCAGCGGAACTGGACTAAACCCGTTGTAGTGTAGGTTTGCTGCTTACTCAGGGAAGTGTATCTGCGGAGCACAATACCCTACATCCAAGATGTTGCAAATGAAAAATCTTTTCCACTCCTGAATTGTGTCATTTCCTTTGTAGGTAGATTTATCCCCATGCTTTTTCTCAACCACAAACATATTGAGTATCTTTTAAAATTACTATGCCAGTTTTCCCATGAGAAAAATCAGTGTTAAAATATCAGACTTGACCAAAGCATAGTGGTTCCATTTTGTGACAGCCTGCTGTGGAATTTGAATGTATTTTGTTCTACACTGGCATGCAAACAAAAGCTTTTGGATATATTTTCTATCACTGGAATGGTATTGAATTATCACTTTTCAAACTGACACATAAATTCCTACTTCATTACTGGGACAGGAGGTGATGGTTGGGACACTGTCCAAAAGTTCCACTTCAAATTCCCCTTATGCCTGGTTTCCCAACACTTAGGAGAATTTATCACTTCATTTCTCCCCTCCCAGTATGATCTCTCGCAAAAGCATGACTTTTACTGAAATATTTTTAGCTTTAACATAATAGTATATTTCATCAAATTAAAATTTCACTGAACATGTTTCAAACAGCTCTAGGAAATATAGACACACTCATCACCACTCTTGAGGTGCTTTGACCTGTTTAAACCTTTTGGATAGTGTTGAAAAACAACAGGTTTTTGGCTAAAAGTCAGAAATATACTTCCCATTTTGTATGCATAAATCTTTGCTCTGGAATAGGATGCAATGCAATTGTACAGTGATTAAGCAGTGACTTTGTTATCATGATATCATGATTTTTTTAAACAATAAGATAAATGGTGCCAAAAAGGATGAAGTGAACCTTAAATTACTTTAAAATATTCCATTGGCTTATGCAAAGGTAAAACCATAGTGATGCTCTTCAGTCTGAATTGTTCAACTCTGTTTTTATATCTCATATATCTAAGTGTTATATGGACGACCAACCAATAATTACATTAAATGATTAATGACAGATTCTGGACATCTATTAATTAGAGTTCTAGAGGTTAGGAGTGGGCAGTGAGGAGCATTATGGTCCTTTCTATTCTTTCAATAGAACCTTGCCCCAAAGACAGGGGCTGGCATTCAGAGCTATACAACATCAGCATCGGAAACTCTTTTTATGCTTCAATCACACCTACAAGCTTGGGCGACCTGAAGGAAACTGCACTCTAAATGTCACGCCAAGGAGGGAGGATGTAAAAGTTGGCTTGGTGTGGGACTAAAGATGCTTCCTAGCTGAAATCTTCCACTCGACTCAGGAATCCATCTTATGACTCACATGGTACATCTCGTCTATGTTGTCAGTAGGTCCAGTCGCACCAACCAGGCATGTTATTTCTGGTTACATAGTAGTTTATAAGTCCTATGTACCTGTAAATTGGGAAGTAATCAAATTAGGGTTTACATTGTCAAAATCATGAAATGAAGCCCCCCAATTTCTAGTCAAGTGAATGGTGATGGTGGTGAAATTCCATAGATCTGGAAAACAAAATCTGTGTCACTCACATAGGGTTATGTAGCAAAATAACCAGCAAATTCCAATTATTTCCTAATGCTTTATTCAAGATACTGTTTTCCATGACATATTACCTCTACATACAAAGTAGAAGTCAAATTTCAAAGTTTGTGTTAATGTTTCTTGATTTTTGTACTGTTTCTTCGTTTCTGTGGGCCCGGGTCTTCAAACTTGTGCCCTAACCAAACTATTAACCTCTTACCAACCTCCCATGAACCAGTTATACTGTTTTCTGAGATCACAGCTTGAAGCAGTATCAAAAAGATTAGAGAAAAAACAGCTCTCCTGAGTGAACCCAAATGCTTTGTAACAGGTATTCTGGCCAGTAGATGACAGATGGAAAGCCATGAAGAAATAAAGGGATGAGGAGCAGAAATATAACAGTTCCTCAACTGGAGTCATGGCTGTGGATAAGAGCCCTTGTTCCATTTCAGTGGAATTGGTTTAACTCAGCTAACTGTTGCCAAACAGCATCTGGTTGTCATTGCACTGAAATGGGCCAGCAGTGCCGCTGAGACTTCCTTCATGGCAGTAAGATCCAGCTGAAAAATTAAGGAATAGCCCAGTGTCAGACAATACTTCTATGCTAATTGCAATTACCAGCCTCGTCTGATGAGGAGGATATGTTGAAGCATGTAGCAATCTAAGAACTTAGTAGCCTGAGGCTGTTTCTTAAACTGTGTGGACATAGAAGTAGAAGGCCTCTAGTCTTTAGACACACAGACACAAGCATCAGAGGCCTTCCAAGATAAGGCCATGGGCTTGGGTCTGGGTCAAATGTACAATGTAGTAATGACCCACAGGCTTCCCAAGAGTGCAAATGGAGCGAGGAAAGTATCCTACTTTACCTTATTCAGTAGTGGAATGCAACACATTGCACCAGACTCATGAGACCAGAAAACATATTGGAAAGATTATTTTTCTCCATTAGAAGCATGAACAATTACTAGTGAACCATTTTTACAGTCTTCTCAGATTGTTGACATCACTTACTGCTAATTAAGTTAGGATGAAAAATGAGTTTGCAACAGCCTTAGAATAAAATAGCATACGAATGTGTTTGTTAAGTCCTCAATAATCACATAGAAATAGAAATAGTGAGGTTACATGGATCAAGCTCAAAGTATGTCAGTTCCTGGCCAAACCAGCATATGCTCCATGTTTACTTGACAGATTAGCACACACGCTTATATCAAAAAAGATATCAAATCCAAGTGAGCCATACTGAATCTAATTTGTGTTAACTGAGCAATAAAGTTGTCAGGGAAACTACCCAAAACCTGACCAAATACCACTACTAATCCAAGTCACCAGTTTCTTTCAGGTGAAGTTGAAAGAATACAAATGGAAAATATAAGATGCCTTTCTGTTTAATTTCTTGCAGGCAGTGGAAGCTGAGAAAAATATATCTCGAAGCCTGTAAATGAGTATTAAATTTATTATTCATAGGTAGTGGCTATGAATCTTTGCTGAGATGAAATCCCAGGTGATTTTCAATAGCTTGGGTTTTTCTAGTTGTTGAAGGCAAAAAGTTTCAGTGCTGCTGTGCACAGGAATACAAACACATGATACAAACTCTATACCAAGTGCTGTGTCCTAGGGCGTGCTATGCCCTAAGAGATACTAATGCAGTCTTCATAGAAACACTTTTAAAAATCACATTTCAGGAACTTTCAAATAAAAATAATTGAGTTAATATTACAGTGTTATAAAGAGAATAACAGAATAGCAATTAGAATGTATTATAGTTAGATAAATTTTGCATAAACATGAGGCAAAAATATTATTGTTTCTGTTAATTATCGTATGTTAACAGTATAGTTCAGAAAAGGTTGGTCAGCAACTGCATGGAACCACAAATTAAATATTAAAAATAACAATAGAATCAAGAAAAATCCTACTGGATTTGGAAAATTTTTCTATAGTTTTAATGAAATTCTGTTCTATGGCATGATAACATCCACGTCTTGCCATATCAGACCTTCTATAAACTTGCTGTAGCCATCATGCTCTGTGAAAATTGAACACTATACTGCATTTTGGAACACAGAGAGAAATGTGCCACAACCTACAAAATCAAGGTCAAAAGAGCTCAGCTTTTAGAGAGGAAGGGCTTTAGTTTATTTGTTTTTTCACAGAAGTCACTTCTCAGAAAATCAAGTAAGTGTTGCAGAATCAAATTTGTGCTACAGTGACCAATACTATCTCATAGCCCAGCACTGATAAGTCTGTGGTGATTATCAGGATTAACGATACTAAAAG
The DNA here is from genome assembly GCF_011004875.1 of Balearica regulorum gibbericeps. NCBI lineage: Eukaryota > Metazoa > Chordata > Aves > Gruiformes > Gruidae > Balearica > Balearica regulorum. Next base: position 34,465,957 of record NC_046185.1, read on the forward strand.
GCTGCATTCAAGAGTATCAGTGGCAACATGGCTTCTGTTTGAGGCTATTTGCTCTAGACAGTACAGTTCAATGCTTTAAATGATCACTACATAATGGTCAGTTCATGTGACTTGGGTGTGAAAATGTGTGGTGGGTCCCTTCTGTGCCATTTCAGAGATTACATGAGTTGTTTCCACCACAAGCCTCAGGATCTCGTCTCTTTAACGTAAGGTGTAACAGTTCACTCACAGCTCTACAGACCCCTGGTTTAGTCCATGGTATGTCAATCAAGATGGTGGTTGTCAGTTTTCCTATTACTGTCTTTTATGTAAGGTTGTTAGATCAGTTCAAGGCTGGTCTCAATATGTTGGGGTATCTTCAGCTTTCAGTTTTCAGTAATAAAATATTTCTCATATTTAAACTATTTCATTAGTTCGCTTTTGTCTTATTTTATAGCTTTTAAAATATTTAATCCTCTTCAAATTGCAGTCTTATCTGAAGTTTAAGTTTCTTCTTATCTCCCAACTTGAACAATGCTGGATAGCTCTGAACAGAGGCATGCTACTATGCTGTATGTCTTTGCTAAAACTTAGGTACAGAACCCATTTTTCCTGTCCTGTCATTATGTAATTATTAGGGTTTTTTTAAGGAAAGAAAGATATTAAGTTGCTCAAAAATAAATGCAGCAGAAATATTCCCAGGAAAATGATTTATTTGTTTTTCTGCAATAGAGTATTCTTTTGAAAGCTATGATAGGTCAGAAAAATGCAATGCTTACCTCTCTAGAGCTTTGAGTCAGTCATTTTTTCCATGCTTATATCACTAACGTATTTTCATCTCACATCTGCCCCTGGCAGCAGATTACTTCCTGCTCTGGAGACCACTGAGTGACACCTTCCAGGTTCTTATTATGTGATCAGGTGTCAGCTTGCTCATAACAGCCAGAAAGACAGTGCTGGCATTGTGATATGTACAATAACGCTTACCTATGAAGACTGTCTTGGGTGAAGTAGTGCATGTTCCTACACTTCTAACAAAGCCAGTCTCTACCAATGAGCATAACAAGTAACAATGAGAATAACAAGAACTGGAGTTATTTTCCGGAGCTTTACATATCATTTTAAATTCTTCTTCTTGCATATAGTTAACTGCTATTTCCACAGGACAGTCCCACTGCTGCTGAATCCCATCCAAAGTAATATACCAGTCTTACTTAAACAACGGGAATTGGTTTCTATTTCCTTTCCCTTCCCTCAGGAGGTGACTCTCCATCATTTTATACCGGAAGTCCTTTCAAATGTCAATAGCACATTCACTGATTTGACTGAAAAACTAGAATTGCCATGCTACTTGGTTATTCTCTCTTTCTGTATCATGTTTTCTTATAGGACCATGCATACATAAGATTTGAAGTTAATCAATTTTCCAAGTTGACTTGAAGTAGGACTTCAGAGTGGAGTGATTGCAGATGACACTACATCAGTGGAAGACCACTCTAGCCTGTATCTTCAGTATAGTATTAGATTACAAATACAGCAGGATACAGTGAGAATTTTTATTTTAAGGAAAAGAAGAATGGTAAAGTAAATTTGAATGTGTTTTCTGATATCTGGGTGTTGGTTTTCTGTTGATGATATGCAGGTTTTATTTTTAGGTAGAAACAGGCTATCTTACCAATATTCAGAAATGGAATGGGAGACTTTGCCTACTCTTACCCTCACTCAGCAATTTGTTCAGGATAGCTTACTCTCACTCCCTCATTTACTTACTAATCGCTTATTTCATCAAGTCTATTATTAGATCGTCTTCTCAGTCTGTGGATAGAAATTTACTTCACAGAGTCATAGTCATTGCAAATGTTAGCACTACTCTTCTGTAGGAATTTAATGATCTTGAAGCTCTACTGGCAGATGGCATCGGGTTGGTCACTAATCCACTTCTGGAAAAGCCTGCTGCAAAAGGTCACTTGAGTTCACCTGGCCACTTCTGCCAGAAGTGTATTCAGAGAGGAGTTCCTGCCTGCTGACAGAAATGTGAGGGCAGTAACCTCCATGTGGTGGGCAGTAACAGGGAGCCAGAAGTCTTGAAGTCTTCAGCTGGCACAGCTAGTGAATGTAAAACTTCTGCATGCAGCTGGCTATGTGCGACCCTGAGTGACTTCAGTGGAGTGACTTGGCTCTCATTGGTACATCTCCAATTTGACTAAGACCTGTAGTCCTTTTACTTGTAAAGTAGTTAAATTACTTGTGACTACTGTAACAGTAGCATTGAATAACAGTGATAATTAGTCATATTAGATTAGTCATAAATAATTATTCATATCATATTGGGATGATATCAATAGGCAAATCTAAAATACTCCAGTTTGTTTTGGATCAAACTTTTATAAGAATAATCTTTATTCTGAGATTTCTGGTGTTTCCAGTTTCCACTTGACCTATTTTTCTTAGCTTAATCTCTGAACAAAAATTATTGAGATTAAGGCCTTTAGCAGAGTCTAAATCACACCTTTTTACTCTTTGACTGCTGCTGCCTTTTGATGATAATGCCTATAACCAATGGGAAGAAATCTTTTCCATAATATATCTAGCAATTACTAACAAGATAATTATTCAGCATGTGACCTATTTTGAACCACTTCTTAAGATGGAATTGCAGATGGCTGATATCTGTAATACAAATATACAGAGTGTTTTCAAAGAAATGTTGGGGTTTTTGTGTTGGTTTTGCGTGGCAAGGTTTTGGTAGCGGGGGGGCTACAGGGGTGGCTTCTGTGAGAAGCTGCTAGAAGCTTCCCCTGTGTCTGACAGAGCCAATGCCAGCCGGCTCCAAGACGGACCCGCCGCTGGCCAAGGCCAAGCCAATCAGCGCCTCTGTGATAACATATTTAAGAAAGAGAAAAAACAGTTAGAGAGCGCTTTTGCAGCCAGAGAGAGGAGTGAGAAGATGTAAGAACATCTGCAGACACCAAGGTCAGTGCAGAAGGAGGGGGAGGAGGTGCTCCAGGCGCCGGAGCAAGATTCCCCTGCAGCCCGTGGTGAGGACCATGGTGAAGCAGGCTGTCCCCCTGCAGCCCATGGAGGGAGGATGAGGGGGTGTAGCGATTCCACCTGCAGCCCGTGGAGGACCCCACGCCGGAGCAGGTGGAGACACCTGAAGGAGGCTGTGGCCCCGTGGGAAGCCCGCGCTGGAGCAAGCTCCTGGCAGGACCTGTGGATCCGTGGAGAGAGGAGCCCACGCCAGAGCAGGTTTGCTGACAGGACTTGTGACCCCGTGGGGGACCCACACTGGAGCAGTTTGCTCCCGAAGGTCTGCACCCCGTGGAGGAGACTCACGCTGGAGAAGGCCGTGAAGGACTGTCTCCCGTGAGAGGGACCCCACGCTGGAGCGGGGGAACAATGAGTCCTCCCCCTGAGGATGAAGAAGTGGCAGAAACACCGTATGAGGAACTGACCGTAACCCCCACTCCCCGTCCCCCTGTGCTGCTGGGGGGGGCGGAGGTTGAAGCCGGGAGTGAAGTTGAGCCCGGGAAGATGGGAGGGGTGGGGGGAGGTGTTTTTAAGATTTGGCTTTATTTCTCATTCCTCTACTCTGTTTTGCTTAGTAATAAATAAGATGAATTCCCTCTCTAAGTTCGGTCTGTTTTGCTCATGATGATAATTAGAGAATGATCTCTCCCTGTCCTTATCTCGACCCGTAAGTTTTTTTTTTTTTCATTGTACTTTTCTCCCCTGTCTAATGAAAGAGGGGAGTGATAGAGCGGCTCTGGTGGGCACCTGGCCCTCAGCCAGGGTCAACCCACCACAGTTTTACACTGCATAAGGTTCATAGAAAAATGAGTATTTTCTTCTCCAAGTCCGTTGTGCAGAAATCAAAGATTTTTCTTTTCCCAAACCAGGTCCTAAAGAATTAAATAGATTAAGTTACTAGGCTTTCATTTAACTTATTACTATAAAACATCAGCATTATAAAATGCCACCTGTCCTCTATCTTTGTTTCAGAGTGTTCAATAAAAACAGCATTATTCTTCTTTTCTGTAAACTTTGCTGAACACATTCATAAAGATGAACATTTACTTTCTTTTTTTATGTGACTTCTCCAACTTGACTGCTAGGCAGTCTTTTTTTTTTTTTTTCAGGACAGTGATTTAAATGAACTGTAAGAAGAGGACCCACGATCTTGAGCTGAATAGTTAAGAATGTTGCTGTTAAGAAAGCTAAGAAACCAAACAGAAGCGATAGGCTTGGTGGGGGAATAACAGGGATGCAGTTATATGGCCTGTATTAGTCAGACTTATGTGTATGTAGTAGTTTTTTCTGACCTAAAATCAGAAGTACTTCAGTGAGAAGTTTGGTGGTAGCATTGAGCATTGAACACACTCCATATGTTCTTAGAATGAAAAGGGTGAAGATCTATCATCAAAACAAAGTTTTGCAATTGGTTGCACTCTCTAACTTTGCACCAGCAAACAGTCCAATGGAAGGTGGTCAGCTTTCTGGACAACTTGGCTAAAGATCAGTTTAAAGCCACTATTTGCTTCTGACAGATGGAAAACAGAAAAAAAAGTAATTTACCCGATCAAAGATTTTTGTGTCTCTCTTTGTATCAATCCAAAACCAGGGCTGCAATTCAACAGAGTACTGAAGCACTCCCACATCGGTACCTGACACCAATTTAGGTAAGAATATGATTAATTGCCTATGGAAGAAAGCCTCAGTGTTCAGATCTAGCAGTACATGGTTCACATTTGATGTTTGACATAAGAACAAAGCAAACTAAAAAGCCTGAAAATAAACTTTGAGTATTTTCACACACACTGTTTCTAGCAGACATTCTTTCTCCTTCCCTCTGTGCCCCCAACCCAGTCCAGAACAATTACTGTATCCTGTGGCCTGCTTACACATGCACCAGTTCATTGTGTCTAATGTAGAGGACATGGTGTAGACAAATTATCTGAACTAATCAAAACAGGAGGCTAAAGACAGTGGCATAGAGGTGGAGGTAAGAATTCCCTTCAAGAAGAGCCTTGCAGCCTCTAACCATTAACATTCTTTCTTTCTGTACTCCCACACCCTTGGCTTCCTCTGCAGCCAGCAGGGTTTCAGTGACCCGGAAGGCCATGGATATTTTCTGCTGGAGTGGGCCCAAAATTTTGAAATATATTTATGCAAGGGTATCAATCATGTTATTCAATAGAGGTCAAATACCTTGCAACTTCCCCCCCGCCTTTTTTTTTTTTTTGGCATTTCCATCTAATTGAAAGAATATGTTTGCTAAATTTGCTAAATCACTCATTCCAACATACAGTACTATGTTACAGTATTAAGGCCATCTGTACTTCTATATATTCCATACAAAGGAATGTCAAGTTCACAGAGTTAAACTCTAATGTAAATGCCAGAGTTTAGATCCTATGAATAATGCAGCGTGTCTAGGCAACATGTTTGTCTCAAATTATCTGGTCACAAAGTATCTTTCAAACAATACTGTATTGTGTTGTACAATATAGTACATATTGTTCTACATCTTTGTATGAAAATGTACTGTTTTAAAAATTTTATTCCTTCCCTCCTTTCCAAATTGCACTTACTTAATAGTTCATAAAACACTAATTACTGTAACCTATCTATTGGCAAAGGTCAATATTTTCAAAACTGGATTACTAAAATGACCCTGTTATGTAGGCAGTGCCTTATTTGCAAAGCTCTAAACTTCTACAGCTGCCACAGGAATATTTCTGTCTTAGTGCAATAGGCAATGAACTTCAAGATATGTTTAAGTGTTAGACATCAGTCTTGCAATGACATGCCATATGAGGCCTCATGCTAAATGACATTACACCCAATGCCCGTAAACTTTTTCCACATTTGAAATCCATGACTATGTTACCTGAAGTTTTCTTCAAAAAACAGTCAGAACTACTTTAACCTAATGACTGTATCTGTAACTCTACTTTGGGGAAGAAATTTTGTGACAGGTCTTATATTGTCATTACCACTCAAGTTTGAAGCAGGAAAATTTATGGATTGCCTTTAAAGAAATTAAAGTAGTGCCTTCCCATGTGGAGAATTTCAAATGCAAAAGTAGCTATGGAGTCTTTTTAAAGAATCAGAGACACAAAATGACAATCTACCTTTTATGCCAATCATCTCCCCCATTTAATTCAGATGGATTGACGTCTGTTTTGTACAACTTCTTAGTGAATTTCTATTCCAACCTGTTAGGGGATATACGTGTACCCCACAGACATTGCTTTATGGCAGGTTCCCAAATCACACTGGGACAAGAGACAGTTTTTAAACAAAGGTCATCTAAATTTAGGGAGGAAACAAAAAAAGGGGTCTGAGCAGTGGCATAATCAGATAATATGACTCAAGAGGAAGTGCCACACTCGTTGATGGTATCAGCTTTCTAACTTCCTCTTACTGAGTAAATACACATCTCACCATGAGAAAGAAAAACACAGAGCGCAGCTCGTTAGGTTTCTACCCTAGTCCCCTGGATGTGAAGGCAGTCATAATGTTACTGTTTAGACATATAGAGTTAAAATAAATGAAGGCTTCTGTGTACAGCTTAGACACTGACAAAATCTGCAAGTTCACAAACATATTTGAAGCAGATTAATTCTACTGTTTGTTCTGTGAAAATTGTGATATTTGTTCTGCCTCTGGCTATTGCACACTTGTAATTTTTTTTTTTTGTTTGTTTCAATAGAGCTTCAGATGCCTGGATCAAGACAAACACAGAAAAAAAATATGGCCTTTGGCCCAAGACTTTATGGTCTAAATATGAAAAAGTGAGCTATTAAGAACAAAGAAGATGGAAAGTACAATGAAACAATGGGATAGATATTAGTCAGCCTTGTAGACAATATTCTCAGTGCTTGAGCTGCCAAGCTTTTCTAGGTACTGGGACAAAACAGGAGGGATCTGAAGCAATGCAGTTACATTTTTGTACCATAAATCTCATTTAATGCTGGTTTCATCACCAAGGAAAGACTTTTTGGAAGCCTATCCAAAAATGAATACAATAGTAATTTCCTATTAATGCTTACATATGCATCATTTAAAGTGCCTGATGTTTTACTTCTCTGACTGGAAGAACTCTGTGCTACATATTTCAGATTGAACTGTTCTGTTTAATGATACATTTCAAGAGACAATAAGACACAAGGAGGATTGTTTCTGTGTAAGGTTTTGTAAGGTTTTCCAGTAGTTGTCAGCAGCTCTTTAAAGTTCAGCCCAGGTTAAAAGTCGTATAGCTCCTTTCAGTGTTCAAAGGAAGGCGAATCCCTATGCCAGGGCAGAAATTACTCACTCAGATGTACAACTGACTTATCTCCACCCAAATATTTCAGTGCCTGGAGGCTTACCACAGATGTTCTTCTTTTTTTTTTTTTTGTTGTTGTTGTTGTTGTTGTTGAACATTGTGCAGTCAATGCACTCATTCAGCTACAGGCAGAAATTATCAGTCAGGGAAAAAAAGGATAAAAAGAAAAATCAAACTGTAGTAAAGGACAAATCCTAACTCCACTCATGAGCATAGCTTGCTGGAACCCCAGTATGTTTTATTATGTAAGGTGGATCTTAATTGCACACTGGAATCCCATTAGTAACTGGACTGTTGGTGGGTTACTATGTGATTCAGTTCTGCTCTTGCACACTTTTTTTTCTGACTTGCAGGATATTTATATAGAAATTAAACAAGTAAATGATGCTCAGAAATAATGTAAGTATTTAGTTCAGTCACTCCAGACATAAGATCAGGTGGATGTTAGGGTACCTAATCTCACAGTTATATGAAATTACATTTTTGATTAATGCTTTTCTTTTCCTCAAATATTAGCTTTATTTAATTAAGATATTTTCTAAAATGGCATGACTTTTGGCTTTTTATCTTGTAAATAGAGACTTCTCTCCTGATTTATTTTGGAGGGGTTTTTATAAGGTGTGAGAAGAAATTTTTCTTATTTCACTTAACTTCAAAATATCTCCTTTTTGTTAAATACAGTGGTAAAAGGTAAGAAATAGCAGTGGTATGTCATGTGAGTAGTCCCCTGTCTCTCCTTTTGTTCTCAAATACATCTCCTTTAAATGGGCCACTGCTTCTAGAATACCAGTGTAAGGCTTTCTGATATATACTTCTTAAATCTTGTGTGAGGTTTAAATAAGGGCTTTTTAATGTAGAAGTTAAGTATTAGCTCTGCACAACACTGGATTTCATTGCCTAGGGTTTAGCATGTTATACTCTTTCTTCAAATTTTTAAAAGATGTACGTCTCAAAAAACTGGGGGTTTTTTGTTACAGTTTAAGTTGCTCTATTTATATTTATTTAATGTCCAGCACATTTTCTATAAGAAAACAGAAGTAACAACTCAAAATTAAAAATATTTAAAAGAAAAATTACTATTTTCTAGAGAGTGTGCTAGTTTTAAATACTGCTTAAGGAATAGATTCACTTATATCAGAAGTAGGCAGTGGGATGACACCCACATATATAGCCAGACAGGAAGCATGTATTGTTTTTTTCCAATTTCAAACGTGCTCCGCTGACTGCTGAGAAGAGAGCGGGCTTTAAAAGTATTGTGGGAGTCCATTCTTTTTATCACCATGATCCTTGTGGTTCAGGTGAAGCAGTGTCATGAGTCTCCTGGAATCAAAAAGTTCTCCTTCTGGTAATAGCTGCCAGAGCTACCAGGATCAACAGGAGAGCAGTAGCAAACTTGTCAGCTTCTCAGAAGAAAAATCAAGATACTCACATATGCAAAAATTTTAAAATGTGTTTAAGAATTAGAATTAAACAAAGGAAAATGAAGCCATCCTAGTTGCAAAGGATTATGTGAGATTGGATACATTTTTCCATCTTTCTTTTTTCACAAGGATGAAATCACATTTTGGATACATGTTAGGTTGACACAACATACAGTGCGAGCTTGTGTTTTTTTCATAGCTGGTGTTTGTATTGGCTAGTGTTTTCCTCTCTCTACATTACAATTCTTGACATCATGTTATAATTGTGGGTAGAATTGCCAAATGTTGTAGCAGCTAGCATAACGTTGTGTGTTATTGTGATACAGTGAGGGTTTGGCTGGGAATTACACCTCCTATATTCCCTTCTAATTCTTTTGGTGCAAATTCCAGGGGCAAATTGGACAACAGTGGAGACCTAAGCAGCCAAGAAAAAAAAAAATGAATTTAAGGACTGCTTTTTCATCCATGGAAATCAATTAAACTTTTGCAAGATATGGTACGTCATTAATTTGATTTAGCACTAAACACTCAGTGCTGTAATATTCCTTGCTTACATGCCTGTATCCTTCAGTTTATTGCTAGCTGTATGTAATGCACACCTCTTGACAGTAAAGAATCTGCCTTCATTAGAAACATATTTAATCTTTTCCAAAGTTCTGGGAGAGGACCTACAGTGCACTTTTTAATTGTTTTCATAGACATGATACTATTTCAGGAAGTGGCATCTCCTTAAATTTCATAAGTTTAGACAGGATATAGAATTGAGTGCTTCTACCAAAATCTCAATGATCAACAGAAAAAAAAAAAAAAAAAAACCACAACAAAAAAACCAAACACTGAAAAGAAAAAAACCTTGTCTTTAGTTATAGCCTCCATCTTAACCTGGGAAGCCTGCTGTTTTACAGTTCTAGCCTTGCATTTTTTAGAAGTGTGAAAATCCCTCTATGAGTAGTTTTTTTCAGGCCCTTGCCCTCCTCCCAGAACAGGCAGCTGGTGCTGCTCCTCTTCCTGCCTAAGAAGGCTGTCACACCTCCATGATCTCATACTAGCTTCTCGTTATTTCCTCCTCTGTGCCTCATGGCTGGGCTAATGTCGAGAACAACAGCCAAGAGCCTCTTACTATTCGGTTGAAACATCCATTCTCTCAGCTTGTAGATTTCCTCTCACTTCCAAAATATTCTCCCAAACAAACTATTGTTCCAAACTCCATATGCTCCCTTAATTTTGAGCATATGCGTAATGTCACTAGGTTCAGTTCCATTTCTCATGGCAGTTGTGAAGGATGGTTTAAAGGGAAAACAGCACTGTGGACTCTTTCTATCCTCTCTACCCAGTTCCAGCCATTCTGAGATCCCAAGGATCAAATTTTTCAGCATTCAACATTTTCCAGCAAATAAGGAGAAAATGAATGTGTTTTTGTAATTTTATGTGTTTGTGCATTCAGCTTCAGCACAGATACCAGTTTCTCATGCTACTGTGCTATTTTTTGTACCAATTAAACTATAAAGCAAAAAAATTTTAGTTACTTGCTGGAGTTCAAAAACGTATGGGGACAAGCTGAAACTGTTTGCAGTGAAGGAAAAATAGTAATTTATGCCACAGTAACTTTTTTCCAGTAATAACTTAAGGTAGGTGCAGTAACTTGTATTCTGTTTTCCTTTACTTCGTGTTAATTTTCTATTTAAAAAAAAACCTATTTGGAAACAAGTTAAATAAACATGTTGATCAGCCAGGAGGGTTTCAGTGTTCCTGCTGACACTGGCACAGAGAAGAAAAATGATGGAAAAACTAAATAAGGCTTAACTCTTACCAAAGCAGCACAAAGTAATAAAAGTTTTCTCCAGTGCAGTGTTTAACATACACACAAGTGGGAAGGATGGTATAGTCATCAATACGTGGTGTGGAGAACAGTAATTTCAGGTATCAGATACTGATTTTACATAGAATGAGGTCAGTTAAGAGTTAATGGCAATAAAAATTGTATTCTCTAATCTTTTGCTTTTTGTCCTTAGGTCTGAAAGTGCTTTAAGATCAGCATGCTAAAATATGAAGTGGGAACATGATTTGCTCTGTGTCCTGTACCAGAAAACAAGTTAATACAATCCCAGTCCCGTGTTTTACCCACTAGAGCACACTTAAAAGAGAAAGCTAAAACCATGGCAGTTTCATTCATGACATAGTAAATGGCTTCTGTCCACTGTACAGCAGAATGAATCATATCAGCCATGTCCACTGCTGAGCTTGCCTGACTGAAAAGGGCTATAGGCTGTGTACGTTCATTTCAACTTGGTCTTCATAGCTTTCTGCCTTCTGATCTGGTTTCATGTCTTTTCATTGCAACGCAATTAGGTCTTGAGCTTGGCATAATCGTTAGTGAAAATCTTCCCTCATTCAAGTACTGTATATTAAGCTGTCAGGTTTCCACGAAGATACTTAGTATCATGGTTAGTCTGTAAACTGTTTGGAACAGTGATTACTCCTACTTCAGAGTGCCAGAAGTTCGTAATAAGATATTGTATCTTTGAAAATTGCCTCTCTGACTTTTTGAATTGCAGGAAACCCACACACACCTCACAAAAAGCTTTTCCCCCTTGTAAGTCAGAAGTATGCTACATGAGAGTGTCATGTCATTCAGAAACATATTCACATATTAAAGCATTTCCATTATCTCTTTTTATGACCAGAGTTCCTGCACTTTGCTCCACACCCTAACAGCTGCTTTCTAGAACGGCTCTCCGTCACTGAAGGGTTCTCAGGTTGCCTGCCCTTACATAAATATATTAGTCATATAAAATTTTCCCCCCCATGCTCTTTCCCTTACCATCATCATATTATAAGGATGGACTGTCTTCTTTTGCTGGAAATGATGTTGAAAATACCTGTTCTCAAAAGTTATTATGCAGCAGATACACATGAACTGAAAAGCCTATTAACAACCTTGTTCTTGATGAATTGTTTTAGAGTTTCAAGAAACTCATTCTTCCATACATGATATGTTTATTTTTCAGCATGCTTCCCTAGGGAATTCACTGCCTATAATTTTATATGCATGTGTGTATCTTGTTAGCTGATATGTATTTTAAATCTGTAGCAAATGAGATTAAATTTGTCAGAATGCTAGAGGTTTCAGAAATATTAAGGGTTTGAGTCAGTTGTCTGTGCACAGATGCCTAGTAACACCTAGTAAAGGGTATCTGAGAAATCTATATGTCTTTGGCAGATATGCCACAAGACCTAAAAAAGTCTCTTAGACTTTGTTTTTTGCTGAGTCAGATGGTGTCCATTTGACATATAAAATAGCACTTGATGATACATGTGTATGGGCAGCTTATTCAAGTCCTGCATCTCCACTGATTACCAGCAAAGCTTAGACATGTAGACATTTTTCTGTAAGCATCTAAGGTTTCTTAATCTTTAAGTGAATCCCACAAAAGTTTCTATGTTTCACAAAAAATATGTTGATGGGTAGAGGGCAGGTTAAAGTTTGAGCTCTACCTAAATTAAAAAGTGAACGCTCTTCTGCATGGATTACCCTCTGTCCTGTAAGGTTATATCTTATAACCTTAATTGCAAAATAGACTCTATAGTGCTTAAGCAGGGACCAGTTAATGATACAGCCTTAATATGGCACAGTTAACAAACCAATCAATAACAAATTCTTTAAAACTCTGTCTTCCTTAGCCTGTTCATAGCACTAGTAGTTAACTCGACGTTCCCAAATGAGAAAGTCCAAAATGCACTCATGAATGTATCTATGTCACTTCAGCAACAGAATCCAACTTATTATTTGTGTCTCAGTATTTTCTTCATTTCTAGTCTTAAATGTTTGAGGGGAAAGATGGACTTGGTGACCTCCCAAAGTCTTTTCCAGATTAATTTTTCTGTAATTCTTCACTTTGGCTACTATGATCATCATAGGACCCCATTTTATTCAACTCTGTCTGAACTGAGCATATTTCAAGAAATTATTTTGTTTTCCTTTGCTGTCCTATTCTTCCTTCCTTTTCTCTCTTCAGAACTACTTTCAGACCACTGGAGTAATTACAGACTATCATCTAGTCTCCCTTCACAAAGATGCCTTATCCTCAGTTTATGTCACAGCTTGAAAAATCTGCATCTTGGCTATGAGTCTGTTTGTCCATCAGAAATTATTTCCCTTCCTTATGACTTAAAAATGGGGGGCAGACTAAGAATATGCATAATGAAAATTCAACGTAGGTTATCTGTTTTAAGTCCTTCAAGACAGTTTTTAACGTGCACTCAGGTAGTGCATTTTCTAACAAATTTAAGGTTTGTAAAATCCATTTACATTTCTTGCCTTAAGTCCAAAACTTTATCCAGGTTAAGCTTTGGGTCTCAAGGTGTTCTGCTTAACTGACCAGGTTGACCAGGGAGCAATGTTACAGTTTGCACTTTGATATTGTGATCCAAGTGAGCAAAATCACATATAAGTGCTAGTTGAGATAATCTAGCAAAACAACTGGACTGTATTTCACCAGCTTCCTGTTTCAATTTCCTGAAGATAAATGGTTCATTTTTTGTAAAGAAAAGTTGTCAGTTGGAACAAAAAGGGATATTCAAGATCTCTATCTCTGCCAGGTGTTTTGTTGGGCAATGAATCATAAGTATAATTTAATCCTTACCCACATAGCATTACTGAGAAGCAGCTTGGGTTTTGTGTTTTGGGTTTTTTTTAAGTTTCAGCTTCAAATAACAGCCAACAAATTTATGAATCTTCTTAACTATTTCCACATCTAAGCTCCTGAATTTGTAATTCCTTCATTGAGGAACTATAGGTAAGGCAAATGGAATTCTTTTTATGTGTGCACTGCTTGTTCTTTAAATGCTTATTAGTAGTTATTTGTTACTCAAAGGTAGGGCTGTTTTTACCCATTTTTTTTCTAAATTCCTTTTTACAGCAGATTTTACAGAACATTCCCATTTAACTGTTTCAAATAATTTGTTCCTACTATTTCCCATATCACAGGTGGTGACCTCACATTTTCTGTTGCCTATTATACTTTCAGAAATGCTCATTGAGCATTCAGGTTTGGAAGTGAAGGCACAAATTTTTCTTTGATAAATATTTGGTAAAACTCCACAGCTGTCAAAGGGCAGGGCAGGGAAAATCTTCCTCTCGTGTCCATAGGTCCATCTTTTATGACTTGCTGTTCACGGTGTCTTTCAAGTTGTGCTGCTTCCCAGGTGTACCCTTCTACTTTTTCACTTCTTACCTTTTGGTATTCCTTTATGCAAAATGGTTTATAATTGGTAAACCCAGTTTTATTAAGTTAATTAAATAAAAATATTCTGTACAGAAAAATTATCTTTGCCCACAACATCTACCAGAACTGCATACATTTAAAACAATGAATGGTGTACCTGAAAGCTCAGCCAAGGCAATACAAAGTGTACTGAAGTGCATGTTTCAAAAAAAAAAAAAAAGAAAAAAAAAAGCTTGCTTGCTTTCAAGTTTTTCTGTGGAATATGGATTTGTAAAATCTTTTTTAGCCCATGTGTTAAGGCTGCAGGCAGATGAATAGGTCGCTGACTAGACCTTGGCCTAAGGCAAAGCCAGCTGAGCAGGATCTGAGACACTACTGGACGTGACACGAGAAAACTGCTGTGTGTAACAAACAACAGCGTGAGGAACTAAAAATGTTACTTATAAATGCCATGAAGAATAGCCAGATTGTATACGTTGTTAAGCTATATTATGTGAGAAACAGGCAAATTTTACAGAGAGTTGAAAGGGAATATCAGGGACTTTTCAGGGATATGGAGAAAGTATCAGAAATACCAAACAGTTGTTGCAAAAGTAGGACTAATGGGGAAAAAGTAGTTGGGGTGAGTATTTATTTAGAAAAGGATGAGGGTGTTAAAAAGGAAGACTAGGAGGGCGTAAAAAGGGAACATAAGGGGTCACAAATCAAATCATACGGCTGTTTGGAGGTCTCTGTTTGGCAGCCCTGCAGTTCAGAGCAGAGCAATAAACCCGCTGTTTCCACTGTGCTTGTGCCTGACTTGCTTTTGCAGTCAGAAGGGAACCGGTGCTATTGCCACACCGGCAAAGGAGCCAGAGCAGCTCTCCTCCTAACGCTCCCAGGGAGCAACTGGAAACTGCTACCTGACATCTTCACCCTTCCCCAGCCTCCTTCATCGCCATGAACTTCCTCCTAACGCTTACACTTCCTGCAAATCTCATAAGTCATAACTTTTGAATTGTTACACTTTTCAGTAAATTCTTTGTAACATATACCTTAATACCACAGATTGCTTCTGCCTCTTCCTTGCTTCACTTTGAAACAAGAGGGAGTGCTGAGCCAGTGACTATGACTGAGTAAGGAAAATCTGGAGCATCTTCATTAAGTTCTATTGCTGTTCCACCTGGGAAGTTCCAAGGTCTATGCTGAATCCTTAACTTTTTAAAACTTTTTAACATTTTGAAATGAAACTGGGAGTCTCTCAATTGGGGGGAGTGATCTTTCCATTTTACACTGTTTGAAAACAAAACTATTTTTAATACAAAATTTCATTATGCAGCAAATAATAGCCACAAATGAGGTCAGAATAAGAGATATACCTGAAACATTTATTTGCTTAGGAAATAACTCTTTTTGCCTGTTTGTTTTGCTTGAGGACATTATTGGATGCAAACTACCCACAGCTGTGGATAGTTGTGCTCACAAAGTGAAGTAATTTGATAATGTCCAGAGTACAGCCATTTAACTGTTCGAGGAGCCATTTCCTACAAACCTATTTAAAGCTTAAAATTTTTAATGTGGGAAATGTCTGAAAGAACTACAAGTGCTGAAACTAAATTTAAACCTGCTAGAAAACAGCATGAGATTTTTTCTCCATTCTATATTTCTTCTTGTAGACTAATGATTTAGACGAAGGCCATGAGGGCTAATGAACACATGGTGGGACTTTATATAGGATATCAAAGCTCGTGCGACCCACATACATCTAGCTGTAGCACTGTAGCTCAGATCAGAAAAAAAGTATTTGATACTATATCTGGTTCAATTGCTATAAGCTTAAAATTCGGAAGTGGTCAATGAAAGACACACTTCAGCTGTCTGAAAGAAGTTGCCTTTCAGAACTGCACCTGGAAATGTCAGACTATCCATGGGAAATTCACATTCCACTAGTCAGTGCAAATATGGAGTATCACTTGGTTCTTCACACCATTAGGTTATGATAGCTCTTCCCACAGTAGGCAGTAGTAGGCATAGTCAAAGATTGAAATAGTTGTGAATAATAAAACTGAAATAACTGTGGATTTGCCAACTTTGAGCAGTCAGCGGGGTAGCTTGTCATACGGTATTAGCTATAATGTTTTTCTCTCCTATAAGAAAGGTTGATGCCTGTCACATTTGCAGTGTTTTCTATACCAACAGGTCTGTACCTGCAGGATCTTGGAGCAAGTTTTGACAGTTGCATTGGCCAAAGATATGACATATTGAGGGGTCATTCCCTGGTGCTCGCAGGGGCCTGGTTGAAGTCCTTGCTTGTAGGAGCAGCAGGTTACTGTTTCTCTGGGCTGTCCTTGGCTCATCCAAAGTGAGGTATATATCTCTACCCAACGTCTCCCCAAAGCAATTGCTTTGGCTAACTGAACACGTGAGTTGACTTTGCCTGAATGAGGGTCTAAGAAACCTGATGAGGAACAAACTCAATTTCTTTCATGTTCACCTCCATGTTTCCCACAAAGAAGCATTGTTCCTTCTCAAAAATGTAGGCTTTCTTTCAAGGGACAAGTAGATTCCTCTCTCTACCAAACATGTATTGCCATATAACCACCCATACAGCATTTATTCTGAATATTCAGTCCCAAAGCTGTGACTCAAGGATGGCTTCTTTGAGAAGACTGCAGGACTGAATCCTTGAACGTTGCCATTTTTCTCCTTTCTTTTTTTTTTTTCTTATTACAGAGAATAGATTGGTTATGAATTTAGATATTATTGTGTTGCATTTGCATGATCTCAAATATAAGCTCCCTGCTGCCAAAATATTAGCCTTCATTTTAAAACCATTTTATGTCCCCAGTAATTGCCAAAATACATCTCTGTTTTGCTGGGATCTGAATATTTCTCCAACCCATGTTGTTCTGAAAGCTATTAAAAAATCACTATCTGGATCAGTTAATATTCACATTGTGCACAAGAAGAACTAAAAATATTCTGCAAGTATTGGTAGGATAGTGTGGAATTGGGTTCATATCTGGTTTTGAATGGAGGAATACAATGTGGCTGAGATAAAGAAGCTCCATCAAGGTACATGAGCTTTTATGAGGAGCCACTGCATCTGCATGCTGTACAACTGCACATTCACAAAGCCAATGGTGGAGCTGTTACCATGAAAACATTGTAACTGGCCTCTCAGTTGACTTGTAGTTACTCAACTGTGATCATCTATGTGCAAAAGAGCTCTTAGCATATTTGTGAGTTGTAGTTTATGGTCTTGCCTTGTGTGTTGCATTACATATGGCTGCAAAAATGCTTTCAGTGTTTGTGCCCTAAGACTGGATTCAGAAATACAGCAGACTCCCACCTCCACTGCAGGAGCTCTGAGTGATGCTGGGCCGGTTGTGTTAGCTAGAGTGGGAATAGCATTTTCTTACCTCTCTGAGACCTTGGCATAGTAAGAAGAATGATTAGTTATTTTGAGAAATGGCAAGGACAGATGACTATAGCTGAAGAACACACTGCTAAAGCAGTAGATTTCAAATTTTCTAATTGTCACCTCTGTTGGGAAGATCACAAGCTTACTGGCTCCTCCAGGACCTCAGCCCAACTTGGGAACTACCTTCAATTCATACTGAGGATTCAGTCGCACTTCTTAGGTTTTGAACGTTTACTGTATAGCAATACTTGCACCTTGAACAGCTCAGTGTTGAATCCTGAGTTTGGTGTGCTATTTGACAGGAATTTAGTTACAAAAAATAATTAATTCTGTATTCATGTAGTAGAATTGCTACAATTCTAAATGCTACCTTGCCTTGGAGAATTTAATTATCATTCTCACAGCAACTTTAACTCTTCTGTCTTTTATGTCAATCCTTGTACATAGTTCAACTTTTATTCCTCACTTTAAGGTGCATGTACAATGTTAAAATGGCTGTGAAAATGAATAGTTATTTTTTGTCATTTTTTGTCTTAAAAACCTGAGCTATAGCATTGTTTGCCTTCAGCAGAGTGTTCTGAATTTTGTTTTCTTAGCAAGAAGGCAAAGAAAAAAGGTGTTTGATAGTGATGTGAACGTCTGCCCAGAGTGCAGGTGTGTTGTTTGGTTATTACCATTTTAAGATAACACATTCATTCTGGCATGAAGAATAGTCCTTGATTAATTTTGCTGAGGTATAATGTAGGATGTTCTCCCAAGTATAAGCATTTTGTAGAATGCTTGTGATATATATTAACATTCCCATTCTGTCATGTAAATAAGCACTTATTTCTAACGTAGGTACTGTACGCTAGAAAAGTGTGCTTTGCCCCAGGAACCTTCATGTTCCTAACTGCAGCATTAGTGAGGGAATGGTAACACCATTGGTAATAGCAGCAAGCGCAGCTGAAGGGAGCTCCTGAAACTGGCTGCTTTGCATGGATGAGGCAAGGACTAGATTTATGAATCAAGATAAAAGAACCTTTTCCTCTCCATTAACATCACTTCGTTCAGCAATACAACTTCTTTCCAAATCTATCAGATCAGGCCTGCACTTTCTATGCCCTCAGGTCCCTGTTGACAGCAAGAGGAAGAGCATCTGCTTGCTCAGGAGAAACTTCCAGAACCAAAGGGTGAATAATTATTCTCTTCCTTGCTCTCCCTCATACTCATTCTCTTCCTCCTACACAAACTTACATATGATTTCCTGTAATTTATCTTTACTAATTCCTGTTTTCACTCTTCTACTGCCTCCTACATTCCTTTTACATACACATATACAAATACTTACACTTATGTATATTTATTTGAACATATATAAGACCTGCAATGGATTGGCCCCTCTCCATATAGCTGACAGGACACTTTCACGAAGCCCCACTTCCTACTGATATATTTTCTTTCAGTGGTAATTGGGCTCAAGAGAAAAGAGAAAGCCTAGAATTCAACATATTACAATATAAGTGATACAAATGTGAAATCCTAAGGTGATGGTTGAATGGAAGAGTGTATACCAAAATTAAATTTCAATTTATCATAAAGAAACCTCTACGGAGCAAAATACTTAGAAAAAGTAATATGCAGCCAAAAAAATAAGGGGAAAGGAAGAAAGAAAGAAAAGAACTCAGTTTTTAACAAGTTATTTAAAACTCTTCAAGGGAAAATCTTAATCTTTTTCTCTTGAATAAATAATACAATATGGCAAGGACACCTGAAAGCTGAAATAGAACTGTAGCCAAGCAGAAAATATATCCTTTACCATGAAAGATATCCACCCACCGACGGTAGTAGTAACAACCAATAAAATAAAGCTGGGTCTTATAAAACACATGATTTCAGTCACAGTTAATTATAAAAATTGAAACAGAAGAATTGCTTGCAGCATGGTGAGGAGAATTTTCATTCCTTCTCAACATATTTGCCATAAAGGGTTCCCACAGACTAATTAAATGCAGTATTTTTGTGGTTATTTTCCACACAGGAGGAGTTAATTTTTCTGTAGGCTTGGAAAGAAGCTCTGCTCAGGCCTTTTGGTTCAGCAATAAAAAAGAATAAACCACTGCACTAGTTACTCCTTCTCTTCCACAGTAATCTGTCATTTTGCATATAATTTTATATTTTCACCTGGCAACAGGAAGGATATGGTAAAGAGAGACTAAAGACATACCTGGAGAAGTTGAGAGTGGTATGAACATAAGTGGCAAGAACCATCGGCTTGAGTTTATGAGCAGCGTGCACCATAACACCCTTTCCTTCTTTGACTTCCCAACTGCAATGACCCTTGCCTGATCTTTCTCTTGTCTGAATGAAGCAACTGTAGCTCATATTTAGAGAGCAGGGCATGTCAGGTAAGAACCCAAGTGTTGCTCCTGTGCAACACTGGAACAAAGCTGGGGCATACACCTGAAAAAGCCGTGCTTACATGTACATACAGTCATTTTCACCCATTTACACATAGTATTAATGTAGTTTAACCAAGAACCACCGTGTGGTGGAAACTCCTGTGAAAATCCTGTGATACTGAGGACTGTACTTTTAAGCAATCTAGCCTCTCACGCATAAGAAATCTGGGAGGCAATGACGGAGGAATTTATTTTTGTTAAGCAAAACTGAAGGAATGATGTCACAGAATAAAGAACGCTTATTTCAGTCACTGTGATTGATGAACCAGCAAAAATAAATACCTCATCAAAATACAAACAAATATCTGGAACAGAAGAATCAAACAGATCAACGAACAGATAGAGCTCAATATCTCTGAAAATATGAAAGGCAAGAAGAATATTAAAATGGAATTTTCTCTGAATCTTCAAAGAATGGGTCATAAGGAAAAGAAAAATGATGGAAAGGACATAGCATGCCCTTACATACTTAATTGAATTAAAAGCTTTCCTTAGCTTGGAAACTGCATAACAAAATGTAAATAATGTCTACATCCCATGTAAAATTGGAATAGAGACTTGGTTTTGATGGCACATGTACAAATGGAAAGTGAAACTATAGCAATATTTGTGATTCTTTTCAACCTGGAAAACAAGTCTTGAGGAGTGGTGTCTCTGTAAGAGAAATAGAGAACAGGCACCTGCAGCTTGATATATAATTGGATATTCAGATCTCCTCAAATATCCATGCTTCTAGAAACTCCACTTTTTGTAAACAGGCAGGATCTATTAAAAGCTTTTAGTTTGCATTCCAAGCACAGAGATTCTTGGGGGATCCAGAATTAATCCCTACTAAGACCACACCAGGCAATGGAAGGCTCTCTAGTTGAGGATGAAGTTTACAGGTGGTGAACATGGCAAATGGGATTAAAACATTCCAAATACCTCAAGAGAAGATAGCTGAGGAAAAAAAAAATCAAATTTGGCAGTGCACTTAATGCATATCATGCAGACAATTAGGGCAATGCCTGTCATGTTAGAAGGGAGAAAAAAATACAGTGGATTGCCTGACATCACATGACTTTTCAAGTGCAAAGCCACTTGTGAAAAACAGAGAGAAACTGGACCACCCAAAAATGTGTAGCAATGAACACAGACTAGGAAGAGAATGAGCTACAAACCAAAAAGCCACTGGGATATTTATTAACACTTAATTATACACTAGGTGTTCAATTCAGTTGCCCTAACACGCGTGCTTAGCACACCTAGTGTATCTGTCACATTGACACAGACCTAGCAGACATAATGCCGGACCTGTGTGAGACTCGTATCTTTCTAAAGCAGCAGGCAGAAACCAAGAATTTATCCTACTGCCTAATAAAAGGCATTAAACATCTGAGTTTAGCAGTGGCCAAAATAACATTAACATTACAAAAAAATACCCAAAGGTGGTGTCCAATCTACAACTTTGTTAGATGTAAATAGAAACAAATACGAAAGGGTACATTTTGCAGTAGAGCTGATGATTAGCAGCATGCACTGAGGATTAAGAGAGTGTCAAATGCTTTTTCCAGGAGATCAACTTGCTTTAAAGAATACTGGGTCAAAATATGCGGGAAAGGGTCTAGAAGCCCTTTGAAGGACTTAAAGGGCAAAATACCACATCTTGTAGAGCAGGAAGAGCTTGCTACCCCCTAATTATGCTTCTAGGAAAGCTTTTCATGCCCTAAAAGCAAGGTCCCAGAAGGAACTGAGTAGCCCTGTTACATAAGAAGCAAGAAATAAAAATAGTCACTGAAGGTAGATACTCTTATGTGATCACCCCAGAGAAAAAAAAAGATGGATTTCTCTTTTTTTTTGCAAGTCTGAAAGAATGTAGTTCATATACAGGATAGGAATATTTTTACTAGACACAAGATGAGACATTTTAAAATATACGGATGATGCTAAGTATCTTCATGTGCTAAACTGTGTCAGCACAGAAGGTTCTTTAAAAAATAAAGTAAAAATCCAATATAATCCTGACAAATTAAGTACTTCCCTGGAGAACAGCCTTGGGGCTATGATAAGCACTTACGTCATTTCATCTGAATCTTTGACAAACTACAAAATACTAATGTTTACAAAGCTGACTTGCAGAGAAACAGTAGAAAAGTTCACCAGAGGCACTGGGCAAACCTCAAAAAAGAATATATTATCAGACTAATGCAAAAGGAACAAAAATGCTAATTCCACGTGAAGAAAGAAGAGATGTTACTGGCATAAAGTGCCTGTGTTACCCTTTGCCAGTACCGCATGAAAGCCAGAGAAGGGCAACCTTCCCAGCTGCTGCACTGGGGAGTGCAAATGCAGTACTCTGGCACCACAGACTGCTTCTCGGGGACCACCGGAAACCATGGGCTCAGTAGGACACACTCACCTAATTTGGGTCTCATTCTAAGAGTGTTGCGATTTAAGAATATTCAGTGGATGTTGGATGTAAATTTCAATACAGTGTCTGTGACACTGAATTTCCTAGTATTGAATGAGTGAATGACCAAATCAAGCTCGGCATGGTCTTTTTACAACAGTAAGGTCAAACTGGAAGCTACAGCCTTGTGTTTCACAGCACTAAGTAAAACTCAGTGTCAGACTATTTAAACAGAGGCTTTGGCTGTAGTCCCTTGGTATATTTTTTTCATTCCTGTGTTTACGGGAGGCCAACATTAGCTCAAACCAACCACAGATCTTTTGTTTCTACAGCTAAAGAAATTAATAAAATCCTTCACTTAGCTTTCCTCTCAGTTCAGGCCAGAACTTACTTGGTTTGTCTAAGGAACCAAGGTTAGGAGCCTTAAAATATTGAAGAAAAAATAAATATATTAAGTTGAAACCATAATCGTTGTGTAGACATTGAAAAATCTGAGAAAGGTAATGAATGTTTTATAATTGTCACATTTAAAAAGAGACAAAAGGATTTATCAACATTTTTGATAGGTGTGAACCAAACTAGCTGCTAAGAGAAAGCTTCGTTGAAATTACACCTACCTGTGGAAAGTAGCAGTAATTTTATTTGCATTATTTGAAATAGAAACAAACATATCAGCATTAAAAATGTTAACATATACTAACTGGGACTATTGTTCTCCTGGGAAACAAAAACTACAAGAGGAGGCTGCATGTGATTGTCAGACACATTACAGCTGGCATAATAGTACCTCTGCTGGCTGCAATGACAACAAAAAATGGTGTGCAAATCAGCAGACAACATCTGCTTCATCTTCCAGAAAAGAAGGGTACCAGGAACATGCAGGTTTCTATTTTTCCTGAGAGAAGCCCAGTTAAATAGCATAGCAAGTCAGGGAGCTTAACTCCAGGAGAGAAGACTGGGGAAGAAAACAGACCTTGTCACTGTAACTAATGGTGAGATTTCAACAGTGATGCCCAAGTCCAAATGACATTACAAGCCTCTGAAAGGATTAGTGACAGATTATTAGCAAAATATAAATAATAGGTCATCCACATATCAGTGTTAGTAAATAGGGCAGAATCCAGCAGCCTGGAGAGGCAAGGCTGGTACAGCTCTGTGCCCCCAGGTCCAACCAGTAACAGGGCTGAGCACATATTCCCAGTAGGCACACGCACACAGAGCACACGTATATGCCACATACATGCATATGTATACAGCAAGCTACATGGAGAACAGGGACAGAAACACTGAGTATTCACATAGACACAAAGAGCACCAAGGGCCTCATCCTCTTCCGCTCTCTGGCTGAGCAGTATGGAGGTCTGCTAATATGTATATACATGTATGTACATAAATACATACGTACAAGTGGATCCCTCCATCAACTGGGCTCAGACACAATCTGGTCTGCAGTTGCCACTACTCATCTTTTCCTGATTCATCTTGATGGGTTTCACATCTGGACACTGGGGCTGAGGATCTTCTGGGTCAGACCTCTTCCTCTGAGGCTTTAATTAGCGTTCCCTGCCTGCTACAGTGTCCCTGTAGCTCATTTGGGTTTGTGGAGATGGGCCTGTGATGGAATGATGGCTTATGTGATGGGCCTGGGATTATCCAGGGCACAGGATTATTTGAGGTCCCCAGCTGCTATTGCCTCTCTGTGCTCCTTTGTGGGTGTACACATGAGTTTTTATCACATAATTCAACAGTCAAGAATTATGTTTATTAAATATTAGGTCATTCGGGAAAAGGAGGAAAAAAAAAAAAAGAAGGTGTCAGTTTGGGAATTGCATGATAGTGAATGTAGCTTTTCAGGAACAGGAAGCCTAGAAGAGAGGAACTGAAAAAGCATGTGTTATGCAGTGCCAGGTCTGTCAGTAAATAAAGGCTACCTCTTTGAAACAATGGATTTCTGGAGCCAAACCCAAAAATGTAGTTAAGCACAGCACTCCTGGGTATGTGCAACAGCACCGTAGGCCCAAGGAAGTCAGGCCAGCCAGTAGTTACAATCTACTGACTCTCTGCTGCTTAAGCAGTAGGTCTGGATTTTTGCAGACTGATCTTTTGAAGGTGTGCAAATACTTATAGATTTTTTTTTTTTATTAGGTTTTACCTTGAAGAATTCCAGACCACCACAAAGATTAATTACGTGCTCTGTCTTAATCAGAGTAGACTACAATGTTCAGTGTCTTGCAGACTTTATCATCCCTCTATTTGATTCCTGGTTCTGCCTTTAATATCCAGAGTTACTACATTGTAAATTTTTACTTTCAGGACTTGTTATTAGTGCTCTGTATGAATGAAATCCTATTTATATCTTAATATATGTATCCTACTATAAATTTGCCCTTGGGAATTAAAAAATATAGTTGTTAAAATGTGGCTCGTTATTAATTTAATCATTGGAAAAAAGAAACAAAATAGTATTGCTTTTGAGAAAGATGCTTAATTTACGCCTGACTGTTTTCAAGTCTTATTAGGATCAAAGCTATCAAAATATATAACAAGCTAGGAATTTATCATACTTATTTTAAATACTGATATTTCTGCTTCTTCTTTGCTAATCCATTGCTCAAGAAAATCAGCATATCTCATATAAAATCTAGGTTTTCATGGTATTTAAATGTAAGAATTTTCCTGCCTCTTCCAGAGCTAGCAAGATCGAGTGATAGGAACACAGAAATTTGAGCCAGATATTACTAAAATATTTGTAGTAGAATCAAAAATGCCTGAAATTTGCTTTTATACCAGTCCAAGTGTTTGCTTAAAATTTACTTAAAATCAGGACTGCTATATGAAGCTGACCCTGATTCTCTGAGTATCAGCAAAAGTTTCAGTTTTCTCAGTAGTAAACCAATAGTCATAATATACATTGTTAAACTTTTATTTGGTGATTATGTATTCAAAATGAACAATAGATTATTTATTCAAAACAACAAGAGTAGTTATGTGGAGTACTTCCTTTTCAAGTGGATGATGCACAGTAAGTTAAGAAATGCCACAGGTCCATGTAGTTCTGTAGTTTGTCTCTGACAGCATCTTGAGACAGATGTTTAAGAGGAAGACCCAAGGAAAACCTTCAGCACAAATCTACAGTATGACTTGCTTATAGTAGGAATTTTTATTATGCTCCACTAGGTCTTGTCTTATGTACTTTAACATATGGATTTATATTTTATTTGATCAGACAAGAATTATCTGGAAGGACTGAAAAAGAGAAATTAACTAATGCCGCAAAGCACAGTCTTTGTTATTCATATACAGCTGCATATAGGCTTGACAGATGACATAGTTCATCAAAAAAAGGGATAGGTGGATTCTGCAATTTAAAAGTTTAGGGGGAAAATTGTGGCCCTTTACAGTCAGCATTTTATTTGAATAATTTCCCACTGCAATAAAAAATGGTCACAATGTATGTAATATGATAAGACAGATGTATGCCTTCACTAAGTAACATGTGGAATTGCAAACAAGAAATATGCAACCAACTCATCTGTGTTCCAAAACTGTCTTCTCAGAATGATATTTAGTCCCTTCCTAACATTCCTTATTTTTAAAGACATCCAGCAGAAACCTAAGTTTCTCTGAAAGGAAGACCCTGTACTGAAGACATTCAATATCAACTAGGCAGCAAAGAATGATCCTGTGAAGCAAATTGCAGTGGCACTTCTGTGGATATCATTGCTAAAAGTGTTATTCCATGAAGTGAAATTGCTGCTTAAGCTGCTTGAACAAATCAGCCAAATCAAACCAAACAAAACAAAACCCCCAGTTAGTTTCAGAGAGTAAAGAGAGTTTATTTCAAGATCATTTGCTGTGAAAAGTCATATATCTTTAAAAAGATATAGAAGTTCCTCTTCTGTTATTTATAGCTCAATTTCCTCCAAACATACTTCTCAGATGAACAACGCAAAGAGAACAAAAGCCAACAAGATCATTCATAGTCTTAAATTATAAAATGCCAGTTCTGAATCACTCAGTATTCCTGGCTAAAGTGTCTTTAATTTGAGAAGACAGATGCTGTGTGGAGGAACATATGGCTGACTTTACTCAAGACTGTAGAATTCTTTCCTTAATTGTTTTGTGTCAGAATGTAAACAACCTTTACGTATGTGGATTTTTTTGCTGTATATATGATAAGAAAATGACATTAAATTTTTTTCCCCAAAGCTGAATGTTAAATAAGAAAATGAAATTTAAAAAGATAAGAGGCTGGACTTTAATCTGCCCAAATTTCACTTTTGTTGTTGTGTGCAACAAAAGTATATTATTTTAATCTTATTTTTTTTTTTTTTTTTTTTTTTTTTTGTTTTAAGAACTAGATAACTCATGGGTTGGACTTTTTTTACCCACTGTGTCAAACATTTTTAATTCTGGATTAATGACTAACAGTTGTTACAATCTGTTAAACTAAGTTTATGAAATTAATCAGCTTGTTTCATACCAATGCTGTATTCACATCACTGCAGATGGCACAAATTTGCAGTTTCAATATTCAGCTCAAACAGCTATTTTGACTGAATCACCTCTTTAGTTCCCCTATAAATTTCTACTTCTTCTTTCTTGATCTTTTCCTTAATGTGCATAGACCTATATTCTTTTGTCTACGGAAGTCAAATTTCTAGCAGCTTAACAGCGCAAAACTGCCAATGCCTTTCTACAGAGCCAATGCATCAGTCAAGATGAATTCTTCTTTTCAGTCTAAAGAACCAGATCTCATAAAAAACTTAAGAAGCAAATTAGAGATGAATGAAATAGTCCTTTGAGCTGCTTCCCAGTTGATATCTAATCTATATTAAGGGATTAGGTTTTTTCTAAAAGTTCCCATTTACAGATGTGCTTCTGAACATGGCCAAAACTATTCTCTCTTGACAGGACTGAGCAGCTCAGCGAAATACCCTGCTGAGATAAAGTAATTAAAGGTTCGATTCAGTGATTCACAGATAACTTTCTAGTGCCATGTGAGATGTTGCAGGATGCCATGGCTTCCCATGCTATCCCCATAGATACCCTGCAAATGCTGTACCATATCTGCCAGACTTGTGAAGATGTCTTGGAAAACTTAGGGCTTCTCAGGTGTCAGCAGGCATCTAGTGCAGATGACGGAGTCAAGCTCTGGGGAGCCAGTTCATGCTTAAGGCACCTGTAATTGTTATCTATATATCTACAAGGGCTATAGGGACGTGACTGAATCAAGCTCTAGATGTCTAAACTTCCATTATCCTCTGATGTCTACCTGGTTGTAGTAGATATCCACTGATGATAACATAGATATCTGATGTTTACTGAGATGCCCCAGGTTAGCAAGGGCACAAACTCAGGCCTGTCAAATATGACACAGGATGTGTCAGACACTTTTGTCTATCCAGTCTGCCAGCAGGGAACAAGATGGGGTTCCCAAGATGGAAGTAAAAGTATCTTTAAATGTGAACTGGTTTTAACTGCTAAGCAGCTAAACAGGTAAGAAAATACCCACCATGCTAAAAAGGAAATCGAAGAATCTTCAGTGCAATTTCCAAATAAGAAGTGTTAGCAAAGGAACATTTTAAAGCTCAGATTATTTAGATTCCCTTGCAGTTTCTCTAAAAGAAATAGTTATCAACTGTGTTTTGAAATCCTCCTATACTTTTATCTCTCATTTCAGAAGCCATTTAAAAAAATGCAGTGGAGTTTTAGAATTGTTATTGGAGCACAGTCCCCAGCCTGGTGCTTGGAAGCCAGGCGGTATGACGATATTCTGATTCAGTGGCTGAAGTAAAGTTTAGTTATCCATGTAACAAAGTAGCAGCATATGCAAAACTACATAGCACTAATAAATAAATAAATAAATAGTGCTATATCTATCTGATCACCTGTATCATCACAGCTTTCCCTTATTAGTCACTTC
This sequence comes from Balearica regulorum gibbericeps, assembly GCF_011004875.1. Classification (NCBI taxonomy): domain Eukaryota; kingdom Metazoa; phylum Chordata; class Aves; order Gruiformes; family Gruidae; genus Balearica; species Balearica regulorum. The sequence continues at coordinate 34,494,071 of NC_046185.1, forward strand.
ATTCCTAAGCATCTTGGGACATATATCAGTGGAAACTGATAAGCTAGGAAGTCCAAAGTCTTCTAAGGACTAGATGAATCTGATGAATGTTCTGTGTATGTGAGTCTGCATCTTGCCCTTTTTAGCACAGAGCGCTGAGTTTGCAATTGTGAATCAGGAAATAAAAACACCTGGTTACAATTTACCACCATTTTCTTTGGCTGGGCTAAACAGCTAGTCTTGTGATCTTTTATTGCTCTTCAATTCCCTCATTAACTCTTTCAAACATACTTTTTATTGCATTTTTTAAATCCATGACAATATAAGATGTCTGATACTATCATTGATTTATAAGAGCAGTCTTTGTTGTAAAGGACCAGACACCTCAGCTTTCCCATGACACTATTTCAACTTGTAATAATATTCCCAGTAAATTAGGCCCAAGCTGTGCATTGTTCAGCATTGCATCTTAGGGCTACCAAGAGGTCATATACAATGAGGCGGTATACTTATTGTTTCTCTTGCATACATTGCTGGGCTTGCAAATTCTTGATTGAAGAGGAAAATCTCCCCACCTATTACTGTCCTGCTTAGTTGACCAGAAAGTCTAGTCCTTGCAGTACCACTTACCAGCACACTATTTCAAACTTAACCTTCCAAACCTAACACTTGTGGTATTCTTATAAAAATGAATTGATATTCACTTCATTTAATTCCTGCAGTGAGACATTATAGCTCTGATTCAGAGTTACACTGTGAGAGCTTTGCACTTTGTGGGAAGTTCATGCGCACAGAGCTTGGGGCATCCATTCGGCTGCCACGGGAAGCTCTGATATTGCTAAAATTTTACATTAGGACATAGGAAGGCTCCTTGCTCCTCTTTATTATATAGAATATGAAAATAGTCTAACGTACTTTTTTCTCACTTAGATACCAATTGCTTATATAGAAAGTCTTTAAGTTTACATGCTTAATGTGATAATGCCATTTCCTAGAGCAGTAAGATGCAACAGTGCTTAAGTTTGTGGTTATCCTTAAAGGATTTGACAATACACCACCCATCCCCTGGATTTTAGATAGGATTTTATTGTGCAAAAGAAGCTACAGGAGGCTCTGTAAATCCTGTCAGTTAGATCTGAAGTAGGCAGCAGTGACCTAAGCCACTCGTGTTCAGCTGAGCTGATCCAAAGAATCTGAGTTTGTGCTATAGACTACCCAATTGCTTCCACGAGCAAGAAGGCAAGAAGGAATTCTCCTAGAAAGGCTAGACTGGCAAAATATTTGCTTTATTTTCTTCTCAGCACAGGGCAGGGAACTAACTTCACAAACTGTCACAACAAGCACAGCCAAGGAGGAAACTTGTACTTGTGCTGGGTTCAGAAGGACAAGGACCAGGAACCTCCTACAAGGTTGGTGCTATGTGCGATGGCAGAAAAGGATGGATTAGCAGAAACCAGGTATGCTCCCATGTTAGCAACATAGCGTCTAACTGGGTCAGGGGATATTGATACCATGTGCTCACAAACTGTGGAGGGGAAATTGTTTTATTTCTGCTGTATGTTTATATACCTGTAGTTAGAAACGAAGTTGCAGTCCACCTTTCAAGCACACTTCTGTGTACACGATTTCTTTACTGATGTGCCTGAATTGATGGTACGCCAGTGCCGTATTTTCTGTTCTCTCATGTATTTCCTGAATAAATTAAGTACCATTCTTTTCAACATTTTCATTCTTTTCATTGACTATCTTTAGATCACTTCTGTTTTTCTTCCATCTTTTTGAGATACTAGTATCAGAAGTGAACACAGTATTTATATGAAACCTTTGACGTGGCTTCACCTGTTGTCCTGTACCTTAGACTATTATGAACTTCACTCCAGGATTATGTATAAAGACACAGAGGGAGTAAACTAATTAAAACAACAGGTTGTCACTGTGACTTATTCTGCTGACTTGAAAGCATTCTAGATTACAGAAGGCATGCTGACATGTCTCTTCACTCAGGCTCATCTGTTTTAACAGTTAACATTTGTAAGTTGCAATAAACAAATGAAATATTCTCTTTTTATTACCTTGTTGTCAAAGTGCAAACCTTTTCACTTCTCCCCACATATTTCTACATGTTTATAATTTTTCTCATGGGTGAGGAAAGAATGTGCTTTCCAGTAAAGAAACTGGCAACAGTTTATCAACATATCCTTACAATTAAATATTCAGTAAGAAGGGAAAGCGCATTAAGGCCACCCTACATTTATTCACTCTCTGGGGGACTTTTGAATTCCATGTTAGCTTGGTATATGTCTCCGTGGAAGTTTTCACTCCCACTTTTGAGTCAATCTTATAATTACTTCAGTATCATTTCAAGGACTGTGAGCTCCTCATTAAAGAGATGGAGAGTTCTCCTACCAATAATGATCCTCTGAGTGAGTTATCTGCAACATCATTAATGGAAAAAAATGGCTTTATTTTACAGAAATAATTGGAAACATTGGCCACATGTGATAAAGTTGCATTCCATAATTATTTTGCCACATATGATGTATGTCCTTTGTTTCCTATTATGCTTGTGGAGGTATACTTTCCTATATTTTATGGAGGTTGTTTCAGAGAGTCCCTAATTTATATTTAACAAATGTTTTTTTCAGAGCCTAATTTGTTTTTGTCAATAGGATGCCTACTTAATATTGCTTAACTCAGTGTAATGCTGACTTGATTTTCGCAAGTGGAATTTATTCTGGATTTATAACAAAGGTTACAATTCACAGCTATAGCTCCCTTGACAGAACTCCAGCAAAAGCATCTCTGCTTGAAGAATTCAGGCCTGTCCAGCTTGTGCACTACTTTCTCTCTATTGCTTTGCCTGAGACATTGTGATCCCAAATTGCTAAGTATCGTTTCCTCCTCCATTCACTAAGAAATTTAATTCCTTTGTTTTAAAATGCAGTCACTTGCATAGGCCAAGTCTTAGCTTACTGGCATAAACGTCCATCAGAAAATTCCATCTATGTAAAAAGGAAAAGGGTTGTTTTTTTCTGTGTGTACCTGGAATCAGGAATGGAACAGCATGTGTTCTTTTTTATCTTGTTTGATTTCAGTTGTTTGGCTGTTGAATGTAGGTATAATCATATTTTACTAAAATTAGCAAAGGAGATGAACAATTAGAGAGTAATTCTGCTGGGTTTGGCTGGGACAGAGTTAATTTCCTTCATAGTAGCTAGTATGGGGCTGTGTTTGGATTTGTGGTGGAAACAATATTGATAACACAGGGATGTTTTCGTTACTGCTGAGCAGTGCTTACACAGAGCCAAGGCCTTTTCTGCTTCTCACACCACCACAGCAATGAGGAGGCTGGGGGTGCACAAGGAGTTGGGAGGGGACACAGCTGGGACAGCTGACCTCAACTGAGCACAGGGATATTCCATGCTCAGCATACAAGGGGCTGGGGGAAGAAGAAGGAAGAGGGGGATGTTCAGAGTGATGACACTTGTCTTCCTAAGTAACTGTTAGGCGTGATGGAGCCCTGCTTTCCTGGAGATGGCTGAACACCTGATTGCTGCTGGGAAGTGGTGAGTTAATTCCTTGTTTTGCTTTGCTGGCACATGTGGCTTTTGCTTTACCTATTAAACTGTCTTTGTCTCAACCCATGAGTTTTCTCACTTTCACTCTTCCAATTCTCTCCTTCATCCGGCCATGGGGGAAGTGAGTGAGCAGCTGCGTGGTGCTTACCTGCTGGCTGGGGCAAAACCACGCCAGTGATGCTTACCAATATTCAAGAAGTTTAACGAGAAGCACAAGCTAATATCTTCTTCTGAACTTCCTTAAGAAAGGTCCTGCTAGAAAATAATCCTATGATCCCACAAACAGAAAGGCAACATAGCTGAAGGAACTGGTGATCAACAGGGCAATCGGCTTGGCACTTAGGATTTTGTGTGGCTAGATCTCCGTCTTGTCTCTATCTTTAAGTAAATGTCTGCCTTGACAGATGAGTTATTGTTTTTCTGGAAGCCCAAGAGGGTTGTTACAAAACTCTAAATTTTCGCTGTCTGTAAGGTTAACTATTCACCCTAAACTACTGCTTACAAGATGCTGCCTCCAACAGCAGCCATATACAGGACCCACATAAAATATGAACATAGATAGCCAAGTCCTCTTGCTCCTTTTCAGCTGGTAGAGAAAGATGTTCACTAGTGCGGCCCCACAGACAACACTATCTATGTTCACAAGCACATGTACATTTGCAGATCCCCTGAGTACTGGCACAGACCAGCCTGTCTGCCTGGTACCCATTCCTGGATCCCAGGCCCCCTTACTTGCTTCATGGATCCCCCCACCCACTAGCTGGTACAGCTTGATGCTCACTAGCAAACATGCAGCACTCACACACTTGTTCCACAGGCACGTAAAAGTCACAGGTCTCCCCAAACACCAGTATGGATTCTTCACCCACCTGATACCCCTGCTCAGACCCAGGGCTGCCCGTGGTCTAGCTGGTTCAGCTTGAGGTTTGTTAATGAATGACCCACACACAACTCATGCACACCTGGACAGACACTCACCCCCCAGAAGCTGGCATCAGGCTGTGACCTGGGGTCCTGCTGCAGCCATCAGTGCTGAGTCCCTCACTGACCTCACTCACACCGATGTCTCCCAATAAATGTTTTTTTGTGAAACACACTTTTTGAGCCCCAGTGGCTGGAGCTTTAAGACCCCCACTCACTTCAGTTGCTGATGCTGAGACCCCTGCTCTTACTCCAGCGGCTGACACCACAGGCCAGGGGTGCCTACAGCCCCAGTCTGACTCCAGTTTTTGGCCCCAAATTTCACATATACAGGTCTCACCAGTAGCTGGTACTTAGTCTCACAGCACACATATGCACAGGATAGAAAGTGAGATTACACAGAAAGGTAGTTAATAAATGATTTAATAAGAAGATAGGACAGACCGTGGTGATGAGACACAGGGATCAGTCAGACAAGAGTACTGACTGACCCCATTTTACATGCAGCCCACCCCTTTTATACCTGTAGTGGTTTAACCCCAGCCTAAGCACCACCCAGATGCTCACTCACTCCTTTCCCCCACAAGGGGATGGGGAGGAGAATGCAAAAGAAACTTGTGGATTGAGATAAAGACAGTTTAAGGTAACAAAGGAAGAGAATAATAACAACAACAACAACAATAATAAAAAGCCAAGTGATGCACAAATGCAATTGCTCACCACATGCAGAAGGGAAAAAAAACAACCCGATGCCCAGTCTGTTTCCAAGCAGCAATTCTGCCTCCCATCTAGCCTCCCCAGTTATACAGGGAGCATAACATCACATGGTATGGAATATCCCTTTGGCCAGTCTGGGTCAGCTGTCCTGGCTGTGCTCTCCCAGCTTCCTGTGTACCTGGCAGGGTGTGAGAAGCTGAAAAGTCCTTGACTTAGTGTAGACACTACAACTACCTAGCAACAACTGAAAACATCAATGTGTTATCAACATTATTCTTACACTAAATCCAAAGCACAGCACTATACAATCTACTAGAAAGAAAATTAACTCTGTCTCAGCCAAACCCAGGACAATACCCCTTTCTGACCATTCCCAGCTTTGTTTCTCTCCATCCCTTTCCTCTGCACATTCCCACACCAGTTTGCATAGTTCCACCGACCCCCCTCCAACATCCTGGACCCTCAGATTTACATCCTTATCAGAAGCAAAGTCCTGGTTTGCTTGCAGTTTCTTGATAGCCCATCAATTAGTGTGACTGATGAGGTTTGTTTCTTGTCTCTGTCATCTTTGTCAGGTTTGTGCCTCTGTTTTCTGTATGGTTTCCCCCTTTTCCTTATCACCTGATTTGATAAGGTCTTTGATCAGATAATCTTAATGAAAATAACATTCCCACATTCCACACACTCATCAGTTCTGTTCTCATTACTGCCTCCCTCATTTGTTGGTCAGGTTTGAGGTCCAATATATTCTTGTTTATGGCTTCCTCTTTTTCTTATTATCCTCTCTTGCACTGAAAAGGTCCTTTACCAGACACCCTTAAGAAAGCAGATATTCTCTTTCCGCATACCAGTACAAATCCCTTTAGTCTGGAGTGGTGGGAAATGTGGGCCTTACTCTCCATTATTGCCACAGAATGTCTGAGGTGGGAAGGGATCTCTGAAGATCTGGTTCAACCACCCTGCTCAAGCAGGGCCACCTACAGCTGGTTGCCCAGGACCATGTGCAGATGGCTTTTGAATATCTCCAAGAAGGTAGACTCCAAAACTTCTCTGGGCAACCTGTGTCAGTCCTTGGTCACCCTCACAGTAAAAAAGCATTTCCTGGTGGTCAGACAGAGCCTCCCATGTTTCAGTTTGTTCCCATTGCGTCTTGTCCTGTCACTGGGCACCAGTGGGAAAAGCTTGGCTCTGTCTTCACCTGACTCAATCTTCTTTACACTCTTCTTTCAGCTAGTTACAAACTTGATGAGCTCCCCCTGAGCCTTCTCTTCTCCAGGCTGAACAGTCCCAACTCTCTCAACCTTTCCTCATAGGAGAGAGGAATCTTTGTGGCCCTTCACTGGACTGTCTCTGGTATGTCCATGTCTCACTTGTACTGTGGAGCAGGAACCTGGACACAGCACTCCAGGCATGACCTCATCAGTTCTGAGTAGAGGGGAAGGATCACCTCCCTTGACCTGCTAGCAACACTTGTCCTAATGCAGCCCAGGAAAACATGCACCACCTTTGCCTCAAGGGCACATTTCTGGCTCATGTCCAACTTTGTCCACCAGGACCTCCAAGCTGTTTTCTTCAAACCTTCTTTCCAGCTGGGCAGCCCCCAGTATGTACTCTCCACAGTTGTTTGCATTAGAGCACAATGGATATAATTAGTGTAATTGTTGAGAATATGTTTGGATGAAAGGGTTTTGAGGAAAATAATACAGAGAATTCCGGAAAATTAAATTATTGTGTATGCATAACTAAGGTAGTTTATTTTTAAACCTAGTGAGAACACTGATCATAATGATAGTACTGTTAGCATTGGAAGCCAGATGTGTGAGAACTCATTTTTGGATCATAAAGAACCCTTTTTATCTTAGCAGCATGGAGAAATTAAGTGGAAATATCCTTTCCATGTAAAAAACCCTATCAAAAAAAAAGAAGAGTGCTATTTTTTTCAGAATGTGTGGACATTTTGTTTTATGGTAGACAGTCCACCAAATCTGTTGATGCAAGAATGGATTTCAGAATTATTCTTTGGAGTATGAAGATTATGTTTGCAATTTGTTTCATGTAGGATTGTGATTTTTTCTTAGTTCTAGGAAAACTAACTTGATTCATCGATGAATGGATTTGCTAGCAATCACTTTCATGATCTGAATACAAGAAGTATCCAGAGAAAGGTAGAAGGCTGATCAAACCCAGCTAGTTAAACTCCCATGAAAGGTACACAGTGGAGGTTATGAGTCTGACAGTGGTTAAGAGCATATGTTGCAATGAGAGTTAAACATTTTTAAGGTTAAAATATATTTCTACTTAGTTAAAAGGGTGATTGTGTTTACCACCTACTAGGTAATCACTTTGCATAGGAATCAAGAACTGCAACAGCTGTAAGTAAAAGAGGGGCACATATAACACATATTCTCAGGATCCAGGGAACTACAAGCCTGTCAGTCTGACCTCGGTGCCAGGGTAGGTTATGGAGCAGATCATCTTGAGTGCAATCACATGGCACATACAGGGCAACCAGGTGATCAGGCCCAGTCAGCATGGGTTTATGAAAGGCAGGTCCTGCTTGACTAACCTGATCTCCTATGACAAGGCAACCCAGGTAGTGGATGAGGGAAAGGTTATGGATGTTGTCTACCTGGACTTTAGTTAAGCCTTTGTCACCATTTTCCATAGCATTATCTTGGAAAAACTGGCTGCTTATGGCCTGGATGGGTGTAACTCTGTTCAGTTTTTGGCCCCTCATTACAAGAAAGATATTGAAGTGCTGGAGTGTGTCCAAAGAAGGGCAACAAAGCTGGTGAAGGGTCCTGAGAACAGGTCTTATGAGGAGCAGCTGAGGGAACTGAGGTTGTTTAGCCTGGAGAAAAGGAGGCTGAGGGGAGACCTTCTTGCTTTCTACAACTACCTGGAAAGGAGGTTGTAGCCAGGTGGGTGTTGGTCTCTTCTCCCAAGTAACAAGTGATAGGACAAGAGCAAATGGCCTCAAGTTGCACCAGGGAAGGTGTAGACTGGATATTAGGAAAAATTATTAGGGTTACCAGGCATTGGAACAGGCTGCCCAGGGCAGTGATTGAGTCACCATCCCTGGAGGTATTTCAAAGACATGTAGATGTGGTGCTTAGGGACATGGTTTAGTGGTGGACTTGGCAGTGCTAAGTTAATGGTTGGACTTGACAATCTTAAAGGTCTTTTCCAACCTAAATGATTCTGTGATTATGTATACCCCTTACTGTTTCAAACTAGGTTAAGTGAGAGATATGCTTCTGTAGCTCTTCCTTTCCCTTGTTCCCTCCTTCTCCATGTTCTAGTTTCCAGGAGAGTGTCATCCAGATGACCGTGTTGGATGTGAGCCTGAGTGGGCTTCAGCCCTGCTCCAAGCTGTGTTGCATTGGTAATAGGACCATGCAATGCACCGAGTTTTACCCCAGCAAGTAAATTTGGATGCATCAGTAAGCTTATTAAGACAATATTTATAGTGTTAGCGAGACCCAGGAATATTAGATTTTATTCTAGTTCTGAATTGTGTTTCTCAAGATATGTATGTACATTAGGTGTCCACAGAAAAGTGTTGGCAGCTGGGGAGGGCACAGGGGTCGTCTCCATGAGAAACGGCCAGGGCTGCCCTGTGCCAGACACAGCTGGTTCCAGCCAATTCCAGCTGGCTTCAGCGGATTCATTGCAGGACACAGCTGAGCCCATCAGCCAAGCTGGTGGCACCTCTAGGAAAACATGTTTAAGAAAGGGCAAAATACCACATAGCAGTGCGAAAAGTGAGGAGAAACAAGGGTGAGAAACAATCCCACAAACATCAAGGTCAGAGAAGGAGGAGGGGCAGAAGGTGGCCCAGGCACCTGTAACTTGTGGAGAGGACCATGCTGGAGCAGATATCCACAGTGCAGCCCATGGAGGACCCCACACTGGAGGAGCTGGATATTCCCTGAAGGAACTGTGTCCTGTGGAGGATCTACATTGGAGAAGACTTATCCTGAAGGAGTGCAGCCCATGGAGAGGACCCATGTTGGAACAGGATGACGAGGAAGTAGTGGCAGAGAGGAACTGTTATGGACAGACCATAACGCCCCATTCACCATCCTCACTGCACTAGGGCAGGGAGGAAGCAGAGGAGACATGAATGAAAGAGTGAAGTTAAGCTTGGGAAGAAGGGGTGGGGGGAAGGTGTTTGTCACTATCCAAATGTATTTTAATTCACAATAAGCTAAAATATTTTCCCCAAGTCAACTCTGTTTTCCCATGACAGTAGCTGATTAGTCATCTCCCTATCATTTTCTTGACCCACAAGCTTTTTCATTCTATTTTCTCTCTGTCCAGTTGAAGAAGGGACATGAGAGAGCAGCTGGGTGGGCATCTGGCAGTCAACCAATCACACTATGCTTCCACTGATACTTTTACAAGAGTATTTCTTTAGTACTGCCTTTACAAGAGTACCTTTACAAGAATATTTCTTTAGTACTGCAAGCAAAACCAAAAATCCATCCTTTCCTCATTTTCTTCCCAGTTCTTACCCCATAATGGTCCTTCTCTCCCAAATCTGGCTTCCTTAACCAGCCAGCCATTCTATTTCTACCATCTACTTGTACCTAGTTTTCTTCCAGAAATAATATTTCTACCTTGTCTAATTCTTTTCTCTCCTTCAATGTCACATCAATCGTTCTTCCTTTTTTCTTCAGGACATCTGAATCCCAATCCTTACCTTCTCCTCTAGACTCTGCAACAAATCTCTGTCCATGCTTTCTTCCTCATTTCTATATTACAATTGACTATTTCAAACATCTCCCACTTCTGCTGCACATAGTCTCTTCCACAGACTTCTCATTTAGCTACTCCCAGTCTCATCTGGTCTCAATTTTTCTCAGCTGATTTCTCATCTCTCTGTCTACTTGTCATGGTTTAATCTGGCAGGCACCTAAAACAACCACACAGCTGTTTGCTCACTCCCCCTGCCAAGTAGGTAAAACTCATAGGTTGAGATAAAGACAGTTTAATAGGACAGAAAAAGAAGATAATAATAACAATAACAACATTAGAAGAATACACAAAACAAGTAATGAACAGCACAAATGCTCACCACCCGAAGCCTATGCTCAGCTAGTTCCTGAGCCACACCACCTCCTAGCCAATCCCCAGTTACATACTGAGCATGATGCCACATGGTATGGAATCTCTCTTTGGCCAGTTTGGGTCAGCTGTCCTGGCTCTGTCCCCTCCCAGCTTCTTGGGTGCCCCTGCTTTCTCATCAGCAGGGCAGTATGAGAAACTGAAAAGTCCTTGACTGCTTGTCAACAACTAAAATCTTAGTGCGTTATCAACATTATTCTCATCCTGAATCCAAAATACAGCACTATATCAGCTGCTAGGAAGAAAATTAATTCTATCCCTGCTGAAACCAGGACACTACTCCACCATTCTCAGTTTTCTGAAGTTGCCTCCACACTTGTATCGACTGAGTGCACTGCAGTCATGGCCGTAACTCTCATGCCTTTTGGGTTTCAATTACGCAGAGTCTTCTTCCTCCACGTGATGACTTCATGTGACAAGTGCTGTCTCAGAGAAGTTACTCAAAACCGCTCTTGGCAGAACTTTGCAGAACTGCCATTTTAGGGAGAGCCTTGTTTAATCCTTTGAGAGTAGAATCTATTAGGAATTTAGCTACTAAAATTAACTATAAATTGAGGCTGCATGGACTGCAATTTTGCAAATCCTTATAACATGATACCATGTGGGTAGATTTTCAAGTTGATGGCAAATAGATGTAAACATTCCCTTCATTGCCAAATTTATTCAGGGTAAAGCACAAAACCATCATTAGCAATTCCAGCCCAAATGTTTAAAGTTTGGCAAAACTGTAAACAACAGAAAACAGAGTCTTGCAATGCAATCACTAGGGAAACCAAATAGTAGGTGGATTTACCAGCCCCACTTGTATGAGAACACTTACAAGCCAGCTGATACAAATCAGAGAAGCAGCAAAGAGTGACTGACAGTACCTCTGATACATAGCAGGTGTAGATAAAGCTTGTTAAAAAAAAAATTATAAATCTATGTTTAGATCCTATGTGAAAAAACCCATCCTTTATTGTTGCATTTTTAGTGTATTAGTGAGCTTATTAAAGTAAAATTCATAGCAACAATCCTAGATTATAATGAAATTACCACTTGGAAATGGCATCATAGTCTTTGTCATCATTATAGTGCTCATCTCCTGCAATGCCATTAAATTTTGATATAGTGGAACATTATATTCTAAATCCTACAAATGGAAAGAGTCTTTTAAAAGACTAATTTAGTCATTGTCCAGAACATTCTTCTGAAATCTCTATAGTGTCTATTTTTAGGAAAAAATAAAACTATAAGCTCTTAAATGCAAAAGTTGAATTAAAAATATTTAGTTTCTAAATCTAAGCAAGAGAGTGTGCAAGACTTTTATCTCTGAAAGCATGATTTCTTTTATACTTTGCATATAAAACCCAACATCTACAATGATATAGAGAAATAACACCCAACCCAAACCCCTTCAAATTATTTCTTGTTCACAGAACAATCAGTCAGATTTCTGTGCAAAAATGCCCACAGGGTTAAATCTTTGGGCCTAGTTCTTCAGACATTCACTCCCAAGAAGGGCATTTGCTTATGCTCTTTGCTGTTCCAAAAAAGATTTCTTTGGGCTCAACAGAGATAAGATGACGAGGTGCATGTAAAGTATAGAAATAATAATAAAAAATGGTTGAGGCAGAGTCCTTGTAAGCAGAACATCCATACTAATGCATTATTTATTATTCACATTTCAAAGACATCTGTCAAAATAGTAGCTAAATGCCATAAAACTACTGAGGAAAAAAAGCATTTAGATTAGAGGTCAAAATGAGAACTTGATATTTAATATCACATAATATTATAGACCTATGTACTTAAGAATTTTCTTCCTGAAATTCAGTTTATATTTGCCTTTCTTCTGTTCTATCCTGTTAAACACAGTTTGGTTTTCTGTAAAATTCCTATCTCTTTTCATTGGCCATATCTTTCAAATATTTGTGATATTCTGAAAATCCCACATTTTAAGCCTTTCATTAGCATAATTTTCTTTTATTTGTATTTATGGTAGCTACTGAGAACTCTATTCTCTTGTAATAAGCCTTCTACAAAGTGCAAGAAAAATGTGATGGTCCCAGTTCAGAATTACTTGCATTTCTAGAGGACATTTTACCTTGATTTGTGCATAGAGAGATAGATAAAATACAGTTATCCTTCCTCATCTCACATAAAGTAGACATATTTGCATGGCAAAAAGATTTTTACAACTTTGGACTGGTTTTGAAAACTTTAAGTGGAAAACATTTTTCTCACAAGTTAAGTATATTTGTTCTGCAAATAGGAACAAACCAGTGCCTATGAGCTTCTTTCTTTAAGTGCTGCCAAGGCTATCACACTGCCCGTATTTCCTGGCATTGCCTGTCTCCTGGAATGGATGAAAAGAATACCAGAAAAAGTCCCATCCCAGCTCAAGCAAAATTCAGTGGGACAACTTATGAAAGGGGAAGGTGACACTTATTCACAAGATCTTCAGTATGATTTTACTCACTTGCAGTCTTTTTTTTTTTCATATAATTCATGCCTTCACATACCCACAAATGCAGACTCATCAACACCTTCTTCTCAATGGGTGACAACAAACCAGTTTTGGACTTAATAGGGCAATCCTCAGAATATTGTTTATTTCAGCCTCTAAAAATCTTAGGTAATCTTGCTGCCTCTCTTTTTGCCTGTTTGGAATATATGTTTCCTGTGTATGTTGACAGTCTCTTTTTCTGCTGAGCTACCAGGAAAAGAAATGTTGTATGTGATACGTTGCAGACTTGTTGCCATGCTCCTGGTGTATGAATTCAGGTCTTCCACTGACAAGTCATCTGTGTCTTATCAGCATGCAGGCCTTGTGGTCTTCATGCAAGCAACACATTCCTCAATTTTACTGCTGGGAAGTGTCCTGGAAGCAATGGCCTGGGGATGGTGTTTTTCATGATAAATGCACACCATTTCTTGTAAGCCTTTTCTGCTGTTCTAGTGCTTAAACACAGGCATTTTGGTTCATATTTCATTTGTACCAACCTTAGTATTTCCCTTAAAAACCTCCACAAGAGAAGAACAGAGTCTGTCTCCCACAGTGAAAAGATCCATTAAGGGAAAAGATATAAATCTGATGTTCTATGTAGCATTGTCTGACATACTGCTGTGGATGTCTCATATAGCTTGACATCCCTCAGTGCCCTTCTTCTTCATAGCATCATCAATAAGAATGGACTTGCCAATATGCAGCACATTTTTCTTTTTTTGTATGTTATGCTAATTGTCATCATATTCTGGTCTCTGCATACATCTGCTGGGAACTGTCAAAGTCATCTGACTATTCCTATGAATTGTTTAAATTGTCAGATTGGCATTGGACTGTCAGCTATTTCCTTCCTCTTGCTATTGCTCTTCACATGAATTATCAAAACAGAATTAAAGGTTCATGAGTGAACATCAACATTAACTTTTCTTCAATAATATCTTTGGAATAATATTCAAAATGAACAACTAGTTCCAATGACAACCCCTTTTCTCTCTTTCTTAATTCCAATCATATATCAGCTTTCTGTGACCTTTTATGTAAATAATGTTATTAAACATGAAAAGGATTAGATGTGTTAATGTAAGCTACACGAAAAATTTAAAACTTTCCTTCCAAGAGTATCTTCAGTAACAACCTAACCAGAAGAATAATCCTTATCTAGTTGAAAAAAAAAATATTCCATGATATATCTCTTACCTGAACATAAATCAATTTTAACTCCTTTTGCTGTTGCTTTTGCTGTTGTCAAGACCTTGCATGGTAAATCTCTACAGATATTTGAGAGAAATTTCTTCTAATATTTTGTGAGCACCTTTGCATGTACTCTACCATTTGAAATGAGGTTGGAGTGTTCTAAACTTTTTCCTACAGGGTTCTTTTTTGTGTGATTGTCTGTACCTCAGTAGGAAAAGTGATGCAATCCAAGTGAAAACTACCTGAAATGTATTTATTTTCCAAACATTTTGAAGTAAAAATTGAAATTTTATCATAAAAGAATTAAATTTCATTAAAAGTACTTCTATGAAAAATTATTGTGGCAGAAAAATTCAAGGCAGTATAAGGAAGTGTCTATGGATTCATTTGTACTTACTGAGATTTTGTTCCATTCTTTTCTCAGAATAGTTTCTACTGATAACTGATACACTGTACTGTAATGCAAAGAGGCATTGATTCCCTGTGAGCTCCATCTATTGTAAAGGAAAAAAATCTTCCTCATCTCCAGTCTGCTGCCTGGACTGTTTTCCCGGTTCATCATTGCTCCTCTGAGCTGTAAACCAAGTTTGTAAAGATGGATGCGGAGTGCTTAAATTTCTTCCGCAGTTGCCACAAAATAATTTAACTCAAATATTAAAATACAAAGGTAAGATAAAACTTGGGAGGAATACAGAGAAATTGTCCAAGCAGCCAGGGATCAAGTCAGGAAAGCTAAAGCTCTGATGGAATTAAATCTGGCCAGGGACATCAGGGGCAACAAGAAAAGCTTCTATAGGAACACCCGCAATAAAAGGAAGACTAGGGAAAGTGTGGGCCCCCTCTGGAATGAAACAGGCAACCTGGTTACCCAGGATATGGAGAAGGCTGAATAAATTTTTTGGCTCAGTCTTCACCCACAAGGGCTCGAGCCACACTGCCAAGGACGCAGAAGGCAAAGGCAGGGACTGGGAGAATGAAAAACCACCCACTGTAGGAGAAGATCAGGTTTGAGAATATCTAAGGAACCTGAAGGTGCACAAGTCCATGGGACCTGATGAGTTGCATCCGCGGGTCTTGAGGGAACCGGCAGATGAAGTGGCTAAGCCGCTCTCCATCATGTTTGAGAAGTTGTGACAGTCTGGTGAAGTTCCCACTGACTGGAAAAGGAGAAACATAACCCCCATATTTAAAAAGGGAAAAAAGGAAGACCTGGGGAACTACAGGCCAGTCAGCTTCACTTCTGTGCCTGGCAAGATCATGGAACAGATCCTCCTGGAGACTATGCTCAGGCACATGGAAAATAAGGAGGTGATTGATGACAGCCAACATGGCTTCACTAAGTGAAACTCGTACCTGACAAATTTGGTGGCATTCTATGGTGGGGTTACAGTGTCGGTGAATAAACGAATAGTAACTGACATCATCTACCTGGACTTGCGCAAAGCATTTGACACTGTCTCGCACGACACCTTGTGTCTAAATTGGAGAGACATGGATTGGATGGGTGGATGGCTTGGTGGATAAGAAATTGGCTGGATGGTCGCACTCAAAGAGTTGTGGTCAACGATTCAATGTCCAAGTGCAGATCAGTGACGAGTGGCGTTCCTCAGGGGTCAGCATTGGGACCAGCACTGTTTAACATCTTTGTTGGGAACATGGACAGTGGGATCGAGTGCACCCTCAGCAAGTTTGCTGACGACGCCAAGCTGTGTGGTGTGGTCAACACCCTGGAGGGAAGGGATGCCATCCAGAGGGACCTAGACAGGCTTGAGAGGTGGGCCCGTGCAAACTGCATGAAGTTTAACAAGGCCAAGTGCAAGGTCCTACACATGGGTCAGGGCAATCCCAAGCATAACTTCAGGCTGGGTGGAGAATGGTTTGAGAGCAGCCCTGAGGAGAAGGACTTGGGGGTGTTGGTTGAAGAAAAGCTCAACATTAGCCAGCAATGCCTGCTAGCAGCCTAGAAATCAACCGTGTCCTGGGCTGCATCAAAAACAGCGTGAACAGCAGGTGGAGGGGGATGGGATGATTCTGCCCCTCTACTCCACTCTCGTGAGACCCCACCTGGAGTACTGTGTCCAGCTCTGGGGCCCCACTACAACAGAGACATGGAGCTGTTGGAGCGAGTCCAGAGGAGGGCCACGAAGATGATCAGAGCGCTGGAGCACCTCTCCTATGAGGACAGGCTGAGAGAGTTGGGATTGTTCAGCCTGGAGAAGAGAAGGCTCCAGGGAGATCTAATTGCAGCCTTCCAGTACCTGAAGGGGCCTAAAGGAAAGATGGAGAGGGACTGTTTATGAGGGCATGTAGTGACAGGACAAGGGGTAATGGGCTTAAAGAGAAAGAGGGTAGATTTAGATTAGATGTTAGGAAGAAATTCTTTACTGTGAGAGTGGTGAGTTACTGGAACAGGCTGCCCAGAGAAGCTGTGGATGCCCCGTCCCTGGAAGTGTTCAAGGCCAGGTTGGATGAGGCTTTGGGCAACGTGGTCTAGTGGAGGGTGTCCCTGGCCATGGCAGGGGGATTGGAACTAGATGATCTTTGACGTCCCTTCCAACTCAAACCATTCTGTGATTCTATGATTCTATAAAAATGCAATGCATTATTGGAAAACAGCCTGGGCACCTCAGTGAAGACAATCTGTTTTTAAACATGATGATTTATGCTCATAGATATTACACAGAATGGCAAAGGTCAAAATGTAGACTCTGGTAAGAATTCTTTGGAGTATTCATTAGCTCTAGAACATGAAGAAATCATAACTATCTCATCTGACCTCCCACCAAACGCAAACTACATTTTCAGTAGCTCCTGCATCTAACCCTTGATTTTTTAGAGACATCAGTTTTTCACATTCTTCACTAAATTATCCTAATGTCTGAGACTTTTTGTGTAAATGTGTGACGTGTGGAAATGGTTCAAAGCTCTATTCTATTCTATTCTGTTCTGTTCTGTTCTTTTCTGTTCTGCTCTGCTCTATTCTAAAATACTTGCTACTAACTCTTACCTTAAGTTATCTAGTTTGTCACCAACCATCAGTTTATTTGCTAGATTAAAATGCTACTGTCAGAATCTCGATTATTCCAGACATGATTGAGTTCCTTCTCCATTTATTCTTGGGTCTTTAGTGTTCTGCTATAAGCCAAATATTCAAGACCTTGTTTTATCTTTTTTTTTTTTTTTTTTCACTCTATTGAATCTGTCAATTTTTCTGAATTGTTCCCTAAGGTCTGGATGTCAGAGCAAAATGATTCCATACAACATAACTGAGATCATTTAAATAGGGCACAATGGCTTCTATTTTCTGTTACTCAGTACTTCCTTGCTTACATACTCATAATCTCATTCTTACAAGTTTACAACTGGGAGCTCACATTCAAACAAATATTCATCATTTACCAAATATAATTTCACTACTTTTCAAACTATAGCCAAAATACATTATATCCCTAGATGATTTTACAAGGGACATGCTTTGCCCCTACATGTTTAATCACATTTTCATGAATATGAAAAGTTTAAACTTATTTTATAACTTTACAATTTTAATCTTATTTTCATGAATATGAATGTTGTCAGTACCAGTTTAGTCTATAAAAAGCAACTTTAAAAAATTATTTATTTATCTGAAATTTGTTATTTACTGAGGCAGGAGTTAAGAAAGTTTAGTCCTGCTCCTGTACCCCTTATGAATCTCCAACTCCACTCATTTGCTGCAAAAAAAGCAGAATCATATCCAAAACCATTGAGTTTTCTCCATCTGTCTGCCCCGACATGCAAAGTATTATGAAGCGGAAGACAATATGCAACCGGGATCAAACCCAGGTGCCCAGGCGTGCATCCTGTTTCAGGACAGTACCATGGACACCAATGCCTATGCACTGATAGTACGATTACGTACCAAGTGTGTTTCTAACATATGAAGAAACAGCATGAGGGAATGCCTTTGCCTCAACCTTTATGCAACATACATAGCAATTATATAAGTGATGTATGTAATACATCACACACATATTCTGATAACACCATACAGAGCTACATCCCTCCCTGCAATTGTCTTTTACCTTATTTACTACTACAACAGCTTTTGGTTTCTCTTCAAATTTTACACGCATATATCTGTATTGATATAACTTATCTAATTAAATTGTGTATATTTCTCCAAGTCACTGGTAAGAGCATGTGATATGGCAACAAACCAGGATTGGATCTGTGTGGAAGTCCACAGGCAACAGACCTCATAGAATGATGATTTATTATTGACTTTTTTTTTTTTTCAAATTGATTAACTAACCAGATTTTTACCTATTTGATTTTTGTTTCATTGATTTTTTATAGTAGATTTTATATTAAATGTCTCCTACAAGTGCAAATATGTCACCAGCTACATTTATCAAGCACATTCATCATCTTATGCATCTTGTGTCTTTAGCAATGTATTTTTCCCTAAGAGAATTCAATTCAGTGTTCCATTGTAATGGTTACACCTCAGTATAAACTTCAGGAATATATTTGAGTTCCAGCGGTAAAGAACTGGTTTCTCTGTTGTCTGAATCAGGATTTTATGACTACACGAAGCTTGATCATTTTGACTTGCTGAATTTCAAGTTCATTCATCTGCATGGATATATCTCTGTCAACACAACCCGATAGAGGTCACATTTTAATTCATTTGACAGGTTGGTGAGTGAGGCTTTTCAAAGTTTTTTACACAATGACACTCAAAGAGGAGACATAAGATCTTCTGTAGTCAATCAATCTTCTTATAGAATTTAATTGGGTTAGGAGATGTTGAAAGGACTAGGAATAGATAGAGACAATATCTGTAGAGGCTATAGAGTGCATCTCTACACTGAAGAACTGCACTGAGATATCCAAGGTAACATTACACTGCAGTTGTGTGCTGAAAGCAGTATTGTCATGGTAGCACAGATTTTCACTTGAACTAATTTCCAAATAAAAGGAGTATCTTTACACTCTCCCGCACCGTGTAATCATACTCTCAATATTTTTAACTTCTTTCTCACTGTTTGAAGAGGAGAATTCTTGTAGTGAGTTGTCGATAAAAGTTATAGAGTTCACTTTATTTTTTTACAGGAAAGGAAAATAGGCTCAGCTTACCTTAAATAATCACTTTGGAACATCATTTTACTAGCTCATTTATTTCACATTTTCAACAACACATTCATTTTGAAATTATAATGTATTGTTTTACAAAATAAGTTGCTTAGAGGATAAGATAAATGAAGGGATGTATAAAAAAGGTGCAGAATTGGGTTCTACATATAATAGGGCATTATTTCCTTATTACTTTTTTAATTTAGCTAATAAAACATCTTTTTTCAATGACTAAATATGAAGACTAAGTATGTATTTCCAGAAAGCATAATTTACTATCACATCTTATGCACTTTTGTGTAAATGCTTTACTTTCCAAAATACTAAAGTATAGTATACAGCTTTATGATTTTGGAAAGAGATTTTTGGCTCTTTCTCTGATGAAAATCAGCTCGGCTTGAATTTCTTGAAATTGAACAGCTGTTGGCACCTTTTAGAACTCCATAATAGAATTTACATATACTACATTGTCGTGGTTTTACCCCAGCCGGCAGCTGAGCACCACGCAGCCGCTCGTTCACTCCCCCCATCGGGATGGGAAAGAGAATCAGAAGAGTTAAAGTGAGAAAACTCGTGGGTTGAGATAAAGACAGTTTAATAGGTAAAGCAAAAGCCGCACGCACAAGCAAAGCAAAGCAAGGAATTCATTCACCACTTCCCATGGGCAGGCAGATGTTCAGCCATCTCCAGGAAAGCAGGGCTCTATCACGCGTAACGGTTACTTGGGAAGACAAACGCCATTGCTCCGAACGCTGCCGCCCCCCCCTCCTCTTCCTCCAAGCTCCTTATAAACTGAGCATGACGTCATATAGTATGGAATACCCCTTTGGTTGGTTTGGGTCACCTGTCCTGTCTGTGTCTCCTCCCAACTTCTTGTCCACCCCCAGCCATCCCGCTGGCAGGGCAGTGCAAGAAGCAGAAAAGGCCTTGGCCCCGTGTAAACACTGCTCAACAATGAGTCCATAGAACAAAAACATCTCTATATTATCAATGCTGTCTCCACCACAAATCCAAAACGTATCCCCACACTAGCTACTATGAAGAAAAATCAATCCTCTCAGCTGAAACCAGGACACTTATGCACTTTTGTGTAAATGCTTTACTTTCCAAAATACTAAAGTATAGTATACAGCTTTATGATTTTGGAAAGAGATTTTTGGCTCTTTCTCTGATGAAAATCAGCTCGGCTTGAATTTCTTGAAATTGAACAGCTGTTGGCACCTTTTAGAACTCCATAATAGAATTTACATATACTACATGAAAACTAAATTAGTTTGACCAAGTTTGACTTCACAGTTGTGCCAGTACAAATGATTTGAAGAGTATCTTTTAAGAACATGAATACATAGAAAAAATTGTTCATGATATTTATCTGCTCGCTCCTGGAAGACTCCTTGAAAACAGCCAAAATTAACAGCACAGGTTGGAATGAGAAAGGTTTTCAGTATGAAAATGAAGTTTTGTTTGATAAAGCAAAATGATGTTTCCTACCTACTTTAACATTTGAAAACTTTCTCCAATTGTATTCATATAGTCACGCAAAACATGAAAGACATGGGAAGCTCAGCACCAGAAATTGTACATGCTTGTCACATTGCAATGTCTTTACTAGCAAAAGTCTCTGTGTATAAAGTCAGTTCACTCTATCTTAAATTTTCAGAGCTTTCAAAATCTTTCACTGAGCATTAGTTGTCTAGTTTTTCTGAAAACTGGTGGCTTAACCAAGGTGTTTAACCACAGTTCCAGAAGCTTGACTACAGAGATAACATTAGGAGATTGTAGTGAAGGTGTTCGAATTGTAGCTACTCTAAAAACTATTACAGAATTGTAAAAAACTACTTTAAAATGTCACAATACTTCAAGCATATTACTACAATACCTATTGAAAGATTAGAAAATAAAATTTCTACTTTTAGGAAGAAAACCAAACTAGATCCTGTTAGAAACATAACACTGTATTTGTTTATTGAAACTTTTCTAAAAATGTTTTTGTTGCGCACAGTTATCTTAATGTCAGCTATATCCTGAAGACTCAGGTTTGGCCACGTCTAAGTTTCTTTTCTGAAGCAGGAGTAACTTAACAGTTACAATTTAGGAAGGAAAATCAAAACCAACACAAAACAAAACAAAACAAAAAACCTTGTGTTTTTTAAAGTCTGTCTCTGAGGTTTCACCTTGGGGCAAGTCTGGTGTTAATGTGTTTTTCATCCTCCTAGCTGTGCCCTAGCTGGGGCCCATTTACATGAACTGAAATCAATTTTTGAAAGCCAAAATCGGGCAAAACATTCTTTTCATTTTATGCTATTTTAACATGTGCCTTGCAGAAATGATGAAGTCAGGAAAAAAATAGCCCCAAATCCACCAGTGAGGCCCCTTAAACTACATTTGTTTGCATACTTTGGCTTTATGAGAGTAAGTTTTAAAATAAGATTTACAGAACAAAGCAATCCGAGCTGCAGTTAAGCAAGATACAAAGGGCTGCAGCTGCTGTTTTCTTGTGCAATGTATTTAATTCTCACATAGTAGGTGTTGTTGATGGATATGTCATAGATCAGCATTTCTTGGATATTTGAGTGTTCAGAGAAGTTTAGAAGTATTGAAACTGGAACACTCCTGTGTTTCTCATGCCAAATCTGGTGTTATATTTAGAGGTGTGCATCATGTGCAAGGAAAAATTGCAAAGATTCTGGAATTAATGATCTTGCCTGTTAACCTCATGCAATGCTGTAACAATCTGAAATAAATGTAGGACACTTCTTAGAATAAATATTGATCATTTACTTCACATCAGATTTCTGCTTGTGAGGGCTGACCACAAGCCAAACAACATAAAAGCAGTGGATTTTGACACTCAGAAGCAGGAAGTATGACTGACGTTATGACTGACAGGTCAAGCTGCAAGAATTAAAAAAGGTTAACTTGAAGAAGCACAAAAAAATTATTTCTAGGTACTGACATATTTTCAACATAAATTTTACACGTACACTGGTTTATGCTTTGTTGCTGAATACAGGTTAAAAAGTATATGTTGTACTGTTAACTTTGGACAGTGATTAGTTCTGTGCATTTAGACAATACCTTTCATTTGCCTGCTGGAATGTAGGGCATCCACAGATTTCAAATTTTATGGAGGTAAAGTTACTTCCTCAGTGCCTTGTGGAATCAAGTTCTAAATGTAGCTCAGGTAGAGATACTTCAAAATAACTTTAGAGTTTTTCGGGTTGCAGAGAACTGGAAAGAAGACACTAAGACTCAGCACTAAGGTAACTACCAAACATGTTCTTGCACACAGACAGAGTCTATATTACACAAGCCACACATTGCAAAAATTCTGTCCCAGCAAACAGTGGGATCTCATTACGGTTGGATGGGTTGCTTGGCAGGAAAAATCTCTTTCCTGAATCTTCCAAAATCTTAGTGCTGCTTAGCACCTTCTTATGAAACGGTGCCCTCAATGCTCAGCTGAATGTTCCAATATATTTGTGGGCAGATAATCTGTGGCTACTTTTCCAATTCAAAATGTTCTACTTTCTGAAAGGAATGCCAAAATACACAGAAAATTACATTTCTCAAATAAAACATGTATATCTTATACACAACCAAAATCAGAAATAAGGTTCTAACCTATCTTGAGAGAAAAAAAATCATGTCCTTTAACATGTAAAATTCAGCACCAGAATAGTTAGAATTTGTTTCAAGAAGACTTTAGATCCCCCTAATGTTTAATGGCAAATTGTAGTGCTGAGGAGACTCTGGTGGTCTCTTAAAAACTTATTAAGTAAGGGAACTCGATATATACAGCAGCACAGCACAGTTCTTCAATAATTAGCTACGGTGTTGCAAGATGAGAAACATGGTCAACATTGTGTGTCATGTTATGCCTTATATATGCCTACATAGAGCCCAACAGTTCTAACTACTACTGTCATTTTATAGATATGTAAATTGAAAGAACTTCAATAAGTAAATTGTTTGTACAGGTCCGACACCAGAATTCAAGAATTCCTGTAACTTAGTCATGTGATAGGTCATATATTCCCTCCCAAAGTGCTTTGTTAGCCAGTCACCATTAATATCTGAGACTTAGCTTGTATAAATAATTTTCTAGCTATGAACATTTGTAGAAGGGGGAAGGGACAAGAGGGCTTTTTTTTTTAAGTATTTATCACTCCTTTGTTCAGTCCAAATTATGATTTAACCACCTGTAGTTAGGTTTGCAAGAAGAGCTAGTGTTGATAAAGGGAATGCATAATGATTTCCTGATTTTAAGTGTAGGATTTGAGAGACTGGGAAGTAGCTGGGACAATGAATATTTTCCTAGGTTATGTGTCTTGGCCCTCTTGGGCTTCCTCGTTGATCTTTTTTTCATATTTGGAAACAACATTGGCCACTCTGAAAACATGAAACACCATAAAACTGATGTCCCACTTCCATAGCAATGTGCTTCTTATGGACAAAATCAATCAAGAGCAGAGATCCCACTTTGTAAACAATGTTACAACCTCATAAACTACATATTATACAGTTTTCCCCTAAAAAAATTAATTTTGCTTCTCTGCAGT
Source organism: Balearica regulorum gibbericeps (assembly GCF_011004875.1). Taxonomy (NCBI): domain Eukaryota; kingdom Metazoa; phylum Chordata; class Aves; order Gruiformes; family Gruidae; genus Balearica; species Balearica regulorum. Next base: position 34,517,758 of record NC_046185.1, read on the forward strand.
CTGTACATCACAGCACAAAGGCAATGGCTCATACACACCTGTACAAGTATCTATATACTATATAGATATACATATACACACACACACACACACACACGTATGTTTTGATATTCAGTATCCCTTTATAAGACAATAAATCTAAGAATTCACATGATAAAGCACCGTATAAGAGAGAATCTAAGTTTCTGCTGTTGCTAAAGAAAATCTTCAAGTTCTTTGGGTTTAAAGTGACCTTTGAGTTTAAATGAAATGGGATTTGTTGCCTCTTGAGAAATTATCATTATCCTAAAATCATTTTTCAGATCAACACAGTATAGCATAGATGATAATTTCAGCCTTTTCTTTCTCCTCCTGCACCTTCTTTCTTCCACCTCTTCATTACTACAAATCCAGAACACAGGAATAAAACATGTGATTAATACATTTCCAGAGAGAGAGAGGACAGAGTAGGATAAAAACAGCCACCGGCTTTTCCACAATCAATGGCCCACCTTCCTTGGTGACAGGAAGAAGTATATATTCAGAGGATATGACTGCACCATGCATTACAGCTGTGTGGGTTTCTCACTATTCCTGAGATCTGAAGTGAAAAACCCTGCAGCAGCTTGCCTGCAACCTTAATCACCTCCTCTCCCCTCCTAACGCAGATTTCTTGCATCTATGAGTTTTCCCATAAGATGATTTATTGTGCATAAAATTCCACTTTACGCCTAATGTAAATTATATTGCCAACTATCCAAATGCCAACTATCCTCCAAAACTCAGTCTTTTGGAGGCAGTAAGCTGTCTGGTCTGAATGCCTAAGTACTTTCTTAAGCATAGTGGGTTTTACTAAAGCTTCCTCAGGCAACTACTGTATATTTCTATGATTTTAATTATTTAATTAATACTGCCTGTTGTGAATAAATTCTGTATCTAGTCATCCATTTTTCAGAAGGTCTACAGGCTTCCAGTCTTAATCTTTTATCCCTTCTGGATGATTTAGTGAATTGTGCTAAACATTACAGCTAGCAGCAATAGTTGGAATATCATTAATACACAGCAATAGACAACTGCTGTTAGAATAAAGTTCCTTCTGGATATATGTACACCACAGCTCAGCTTGAGGTACATCTATAGAAGCAAATAAATAAAAAGTACCAGAAGGTATGCAAATGAAACAAACTGATTAAGAACTCAGCACTGAACCAATACGATTACAAATCTACACATCTAACACAATATTGAAAGAAAACTAATAGCATATCCTTAATTACAAAAGCCAGTACAGAAATAGTGAATGAGCCATCCAATACTGCTGGCAATTAGTGCTGGGAAGGCTCTACTATTGATGCTGGCAGCCCCGCTGCTATAAGAAGTACAGCAGGAATAGGCTTAGTGAGGCTCTCAACAAAAATTTATTATTCTTCTTCAGAATAAATAACTGCTTATCACATTAAACTCTTTTTATGGGAAAGATGGAATAAAAGGAAGCTGTACAACACCTATAGTGTCTGTAGCCTGCAACATACAAATATTCAGGACTCTTTCAAACTCAAACTCAAACTCAAACTCAAACTCAAACTCAAACTCAAACTCAAACTATGGTGGCCCACTCCTCAGCTGGTGAAGGCTCATTCTCATGGCATTTGACACCAGTTTATCTGTCATTTCTGGGAACTGAGAAGGTGTGTGAAAAAAATACTACAAGTGTTTTTCAGTCATGCGCTCTGATGTGTGTTATGGCCCACTGTCTGGCTGAAAGTCTGCAAACTGTGCTCAATAGTCATTTGTCGATGGCTAGAATATCTAGTGGATAGATCACACCACATGCTGTCAAGTGCTATTCAATTTCTTGTAATAAATCTTCCCCCAGGTCCATAGCTCTTTTTTTCTATTCATACCTAAGTACTTTTAAAAAGCCACCTTGTACTTACTTTATGCTTTAGCTTCCATTTTTCTGTTTATATCAGAAACAGTGTGGCCAGCAGGACTAGGGAAGTGGTTGTCCCCCTGTACTCAGCCCTGGTGAGGCCACACCTCACTGAACCTGTGTTCAGTTTTGGGCCCCTCAGTACAAGAAGGACATTGAGGTGCTGGAGCATGTCCAGAGAAGAGCAGTGAAGCTGGTGAAGGGTCTAGAGCACAAGTCTTATGAGGAAGAGCTGAGGGAACTGGGGTTGTTTAGCCTGGAGAAGAGGAGGCTGAGGGGAGACCTTGTCGGTGTCTACAACTACCTGAAAGGAGGTTGCAAGCAGGTGGGTGTTGGTCTCTTCTCCCAAGTAACAAGCAATAGAACAAGAAGAAATGGCCTCAAGTTGCACTAGGGGATGGTTACATTGGATATTAGGAAAAATTTCCTCATGGAAGGGGTTATCAGGCATTGGAGCAGGCTGCCCAGGGCAGTGGTAGAGTCACCATCCCTGGAGGTATTGAAAAAACGTGTAGATGTGGTGCTTAGGGACATGGTTTAGTGGTGGACTTGGCAGTGCTAAGTTAATGTTTGGATTTGATCATCTTAAAGGTCTTTTCCAGCCAAAATGATTCGATGATTCTGTATGTTCTGCTCCTTTTTCCATGTCTAGGAGATCAATGTTCTGTCACATCTCACAATCTATCCTCTTATTTCTGTGTTTGTACAGGACTTAGCACAGTGGTCTGTCTATGCAATCTTTTAGGGGTGAATATGGAGTGCTCTGGAGGCACATGGGACCTTATGTGCCTGATAGGGCTTTAGTTTTAACAAACTATTGACTATGCTTAGACAGGTTATCTGCAGGTTGTCTAGAAGACAACTATATAGATAAGATGTAGCAAATACAGAAAAAATGTAATGCTTGTGACTGATATAAAGCTTGCTCAGTCCAGTGGTTTCATAGATGCTGCTACAATTCAAGCTGCAGACAGTAATAGAAACTATGAAAGAGGCTTTTACTATTGTAACAATATTTCAGCAAACTACGTAATTAATTTTGATGGCTTCCTTAGGTCAACACTGGCATACCAGATTTTTTTGCTGTAAAATGGAAATTTCCTGGATTGTTTTGTTTGTTTGTTTGTTTTTTTATGAAAGGATTAAATATTATTCACCAGTCAGTGTGATGACAACTATTTCACTTGCTTTAGTTGTCCTGGAAATACACATTTAAGTGAATAGTTAAGAAGATGAGTTAGTCATAGGTAAAAATACTCTGTGAGGATTATTTATGGTGCTATTTCCATGTTCCTGGCTTCAGTTTCCTATTGGAAATGGTGAAGCTTGCTATGTTCCAGTCACAATGTTTATACTATCTACACAAATAACAGGATACACTTCATATAACACTACTAAATTTAACCTCAGAAGCAATATTGGCTAATAGCATTTTAGAAGGAGAAAAGTAATAAATACCATGGTAGTAACCATTCTGGCAATTTAAAATAATGTGCTAGAAAATAATGCCTCTTGTGCTACCTTCAAAATGATAAATGAATATACCATATTAAAGTTTGAACTATAAAAATGCATTCAGGGGTAAATATTTTACTGTATCAACCATTGAAGAATCTTTTCTTAACAGAAGTACCAAAACAGCTCATGTGCCTGATCAGGAGCACTTGGACATGACAAGTTCTTCCTTCAAAGAGCAGGTTGAGCACCCTGTCCCATCTCCAAGGAGGTCTGAGAGAGTTTCTGTTACTATTTTTCAGAGATCTTCTCTGATAATGCCTCTAGGTATCGTATAGTTTTAGTCTAGATGCCCATTGAAGTCTCTGAATAACAAGGGACATTGAAGATAAGGGTGCAGATTCTAGGAAGTTTCTACTTTTTTTTTTTCTTTTAATAACAAGTTTATTCACAGCTCCCATACTGGTAGATGACATTCTATGGCTCATTGCATAATGATCTTTGATAGCTAAGAAACATTTTGAATGATAGATTAAGCGTTCTGCTTAATAACCTATTTGATAATATGTCTCCCTGCAATAATCAGCAAAAGTGTCTACATTTCTGCTCCAGAGCAGAGATGGTAATAATTCAACGACAGGTATAGTTTGGTCTAACTGGAACTAACAACTATTAGGAGCAGAGAACCTATTTATCTTTATTGCTTCAACTTGAGCCATACAAACTTGATATACGATTCTGTCATGGGAAGCTCAGTGTCACCTACCAGTACCACCAAATATTTCAGCTAAGGAAATGGTCTTGTGCTGCATTCTCATTCATAGTGTATTTCTTTTGGTTATGGATCACTAATCCAACAAGGTCTGACAACAGGACAAAGTTTCTTGAAATGATCCAGGAATTCACTCATGCTGACATTTCTCTCAAAAGTGGAAGTTTTTTATGTGATTGTCCACATATTATCTTTGAATTTACTGTACCTGAATAGGTCTATGTTACTTTCTGGAATGTTGTCTGCTTCTTTCCTACTGCAGGCAAAGGCATCACATAATCATGATTATGCATCTCCTCTTTGCACCTATTTAAACCCAAGCTCATCTTTCTGAATGTCAGTGCTTAGAACTGTCCCCAGAATTCTAGATGTCCATCTCTTATACTTTGCATACTGACATTCATATTCTCCCACTCCACTAAAAATAGTCTGGAAATATCTTAATACCACATCTGACATTTTCAGATGCATTTTTCTGATGCTTCAAAGTAATTTTTACAGTTTTGATACTAATCCTCAATTTATTAGATTCCTTTATAATACTTTATGTGAAGTCCAGAGAGCTTAGACTGTCTGCATTGTCCTGCTACAGAAAGTGAAGTTTTATCAGAGCCATACAGTTAGCTTGGTATGACATACTTTCGGTAAATTTGTGTTACACCTATTCCCATTTCACATTTACTGCCCTTTCCCTAATTAGATTAATTAAAAATCCCTGCTATTAGATTTTTTTTTTATGTGTAAGTTTCTTCTTTCTGTATTACAGAAAAAAGATTATCTGGTCCCCCACACTTCAGTGTGTTTCAGTGAGGTATTTTTGTTTTGATGCCACTGAGGATGAAGTAATTAGATGCGATTTAATTAGAGCAGTTAGGCCTTGGCAGTTGATGTGCTTTGTCCATAATGTGAGAAGGTAGTTGGACAATCAATTTTTTTTTTAACCAAGGTCACTTTACAACATACTTGCAACAGGAAACAAAGAGGGTTGATTGATAGTAAGAGAAATTCTAGTAAAGTTCCAGACATCAGATTTTGCAGAGATAAGAGACACTTAGAAGAATATCAAGAAAGGCCTCTCCATGGTAAATGAAAGAAAACTGGGCAAGGAGAGAGGTATTCCAACAAACTTTTAATGGAAACAAAATCCGTTTGGATTTATGATATTAAAATCTCGAGTCAGAAACTCACTGTGCACATACATCAGTTGGGAACATTGAATAACAAGTAACTCAAAGTATTTTTTCCCGTTATGCTGCGTAGCTGGGTCAGATACAATACAGCCACTTTGAATTGCCTCTAAAATAAGATGTAACTGAAACAGGTGATATGTTTATTTCTTGAGATTGGACAGTTGTCTCTCAAGTTGATGGATAGGTTCATTCAGAACAACAAATGAACAACTACTCACTGGCAACAGTAAGAGCCACTTCCCAAATACTGTCTGCATACAACCATGGAATGGGACTGAACAAACCTCTCTGCAAGGTTTTCACTTGCCCACTGTAATTACAAGGATCTGGGACTTGTTACAGGTTTGAATTCATGAGAGGGAAAGAACAGAAACGTAACTGACATAATATAAGATGACTTCAGGGCCTCTGGCCTCTGAAAGTATCCCCGGTGTGACTGAGAAAAAGCTAGGACTTGAGGACTAGCTCTGGGCTTCAGAGGAGAGTGCTCACTAGAAAGAGCCCTGTGGTACTAGAAGGAGACACTAGGAATTAAAACACAAAAACAGGAATTCAGGGAAGCAGAACTGTGAATCTCATCTTGGTAAATAAGAAGTCCTGAACCAGAGGCATCAGTGACTCAGTTGGCAGTACCTTGCTCTAAAAGCACAGCCTTTGAGACACTTGATATTGCCCAATTATTCAGAATGGAAAATCAGAATGGAAAATTTGATAGTATTTTATGTCCTAACCTCAGTTTATTTTTATATGTTCAGTTCTCCTGTCTGCACTTTTCTATGAGTGTGTTCTATGTTTCCCTCTTATCAAAGATAGTAGTATCAGTTGATACTTCTCAACCTGAAGTTTCCTCCAATGTACCTACTGGTGTAATCCATTTGATTTCAGAGCCCTGAGAGGACACTGTAAATTATTCACTTCTCCATTTGCATGTATTCTTACCTATCAGAGGAAAAGTAAATTGATTTTGCATGTTGTTTACCCAGAAAGCACAGCTGGCAGAGGTAGAGGGACATTGAAAGAGGTAGAGACAAACCTATTGTTTTGGTTTTAGGATGCCAGAATCTGAAGCAACTCTCCGTGTAAATCAGAGTAATTCCGAGTTTGTTGTAATTTACATCAAACCTTTGTAGTTAAGAACGTATCTTGATCCACCCTGATTTTCATGGGGATTTGCTTCAGTCTGTAGCACTATTACCCCCTATTTAAAATATTATGTTGGCTATTAAAAAGATAACAGCATGGAAAATATATCATAGAAAAAAAGAATTTTCTTCTTTAGCAGAAAAGTATGGGAAGGATCAGAGATGGGACCTGGCTTTTAATTCAGCTGTTCCCTGGTGCTACAGGCAAATTAATTGCATTCACAGAATTACCTGCAGTCTTGATCGGTCTACCTCTTGAGTTATCAGTGTTTGCCATGTTTTATCATGGCCTCATGCCTTAAAGAGGGCTCCATCATGTCTAAAGAGTAGATTTAATTATCACCGAAATTATAATCATATAACAAACATAGTAATTTCTAATCTTCAGTTTTGATCTGAAAAATGTTTGACTCTCTGCATTACCTTTACCTGTCTGGTCCAATTCCCATTCCATCATTTCTTTCTGTTAACATTCTCTCTCGCAATTTTCTTGTAACAAAACAAGACAGTGTATTCTTGACTAGCCCAGATATCAGTGGTATTTCATTGCTTTTGTTCAATCTTAGGAAAAAAAGCTACACTTATGGTTATTGTCCTTTAACCAATTCTACATCCCAGTGAGGTAACTTCTGCTTTGGCAGTGCTTTTTAAAACGTATGTCAGGTGCTTTCTGAATATTTAAAAATTACCTGTTTTGTCAATGATATTTTCCTTGCTTATTGCAAAAATAGATTTTCAATTTTACAATAATACATTCACTTTACCTTAACTACTAAATATTTTGACTTTAATAATTCCTCTAAGGCATTTGTCTACTTGATCTTATGAAATGTTTTAAAGATTTTTCTCCTCAACTAAGCAGTCTGTATTTTTTTCTCTATCCTCAGGCTCTTTCTCAACTAATGACACAATATGACCCAGACTGCAGTCCTTCAGGGTCTCTCCAGAGACAAAAGACTTTCAAAATCAGCCTGAAAATTTCTGTAATTTAAATTCTCTCTTCATGTATAATTCGTCATTGTTGATTTTGAATCCTCAAACATTAAGCTGGTTAAAATATGTTTCACTTTAGATGTTTATGGTGCATTAATGCATGACTTTTGACTCACCATTTAGAACTGAAATAATTTTTTTCTTTTTTCTTTGTTATTATGCCACCTTTTTGTATATCTGTTTGCAAGGTAATATTAAATCCCCTCCAAATTCATTATAAAACCAGTATGAAACTGCAAAATAAATTCAGTCTAAATACAGTCTATGCTATATGCTCTATAGTGTGGGGGTTTTTTTAATTATAACTGACTTTTCATTATAATCTGATTCCTGAGAAAGACATGCTGATGTTACAAAAAGCTTAAAATTTGCAAAGGCAAACAAATCACAATCTATTATTGAATGATTCCCCTATTAATTTCCTGGCAACTTCTCACTAATTCAGAGTCAAAATCGAAGAGCATGCTGTACCCATTTTATGACTCGTGTCTTTTTCACAAGCAGTCTTGTACATCATCCCTTTAAAAACTTATGTGAAGACACAATTTGAAACAACACAGCTGTGATTTTGGGGCTCTGCATTGTATGTAGCACAGAGGTGGACCTTCTCCATTCTTTTGAATTTTTTTACCTGAGTGTACAAGAATCTGAAACCAAATTGATGCCTGTGCAGGAAAATGAAGAGAGCAGAGCAAATCCCCAGGGACCAAAGGCACAGTATTCATTAGCCTGTGCTCAGTCTGTCCAGCACTCACTACTCAGTCTGTCTTCACTACTGTGTAGTATTACATTGTGTGGGATAGATAAAGCAATTCATATGGAACTGCACTGGGTGGAAAAAGATCCTAAATATGTCTTTTATAAGCTGCCTCAAAATCAAACTGAATTTCCTATAAGGTAAGTCAATCTGTTCATGAAAAAATGTTTTTTGAGGTTTAGTGTTTTCAGCTCTTTGATCATACTACCAATAGGATAATTAAAAATCCCAGAGTTTTAGCAGATTTAGCAGAGTACTGCACATCACATCATTTTTGATGCCAATCATTTGATGTAATTCATTAAAAGATAGCACGTTTTTGAAAGATAGAAGAGAACTTTTGTGTTTGACAAGAATTGCATGGCCACAGCAGAGCAGTGCTGACTACCCACAACTTCCTAAACTCTGGTTCTATTAACCTAGTAGCCATAGCAGGAAAATATGGCATTATCACTTTAGGCATTTTCTGACAATTAAGTTTTCTTAGGAAAAAAAATCTTTATTAAAATAAATTACTTAAGTTAGAGGAGAAGTGGTGTCTACTATTAGGTTCCTCCTCCGAATTGCCTTGCCAAAGGAATGAGGAACGTTCTTCCCTAATAGGTCCCATCCTCATAATTTAGGTATCTTTATCTAGACACAGCCTGTCTGTGCTTCTATATTCCTCAGCATGGAGTTTTCTAAGGATATAGTAAGGTAATGAAGATCTGAATTCTCAATGAACTTCGGAAAAGTTATGTTGGATGATGGAGGGAAATCTGGCTACATGCTTAAATAAAACACAATATGCAGAGCAAATCTCAGAGTTCCTTAGAATGGTCTTGATTTCTTCAGACAGCAGGGGATGCCAGTATTCCTAACACTTAAAGAAAAATTTTGTAGAAGTCTTGCCTGCCTCTTTGTTTTCAATACGATTGAGTTAGGTATCAGTTTTCCCATACCCTTCAAAGACATTATTTATTGCCAAGTCTTGCATCCTGTTAGCCAAATGAACTTAGTCCAAAATAACACCCCTGAATTACCAACTCTGTAGTTTAAAAAGTCACATTCAGCTAATGGTGTGCTCTGATACATACTCAGAGTAGAGTGTTAAATCTAATGAGGGAATAGCCCCTTGTATCTGCAGAGGATTTTTGACTACAGTGGACCATTAACAAATTTTGTGCACTGGTATTGTTGGTGGGCAACAGTCACTCCTAGATACTTGGGATTCTGCAGGTATTTTGTTCTGCAACTTCTAAAGGAAGAAGGAACATAAAAACACACATTCCTTTCTTCTGCCTCAGCTGCACATATATTCCACAGGCAGCCCAGTAAACTGGAATGCAGCACTCCCACAGAGACTGAAACAACTACAAAACCAGCTGAAACAAAAACAGAATAAAATTTTGCTCCCAGTAGGTGACATTTAAAATGTCACTGGAAAATGAGACGGAAGAAGGGAGTCTGCCTGTACAGTAGCTGGGAGGGTAGTTGTTTGGTTTTTTGATTTCCTTCAAATGACTATGGCTGACCTGGAAAAGGATGAAAAAAGAAATTTTGCTCAGACCTTATCCTTAGAAAAAATGCATCCAATTCTTGCCTGGTTAAAATTCTGGGTAACTGCTTATCTCTATTAGACTAAAACCAGAGGAAATGAATCAGTGAAAGCTTGATTAATCAGATAGTGTAGTGTGTGGTATCCTTGGGAAAAATTGGTATCCTTGAGAAAATGGGTATCCTTGACAAAAATTTAATGTCATGACATTTCTAGAGAGAACTTACATGGCAAAATGGCTTGTTTACACCTAGAATACAAAGGACAATACTGCAGTGTTTTGCTTCCTTCTATTTATTTTCTGCTATAAATGGTAAATAGTCGAAACAAAATACATGGGACAAATTGTTTCATGCACCTTTATTTTGGCAAATAAGTTTAAATCACAAGATATGAAAAGAAACACAGAAATCTGTCAGAAAATATGGCTTTCTATTTGGAACAAAAATATCTTGAGTACAATCAATCAAAGTACTATGCATGGGTAATTTGCAAAATAGATTTTGTCCAGTCTGAATTTCTCTTTATATAAAATTTTATCTTCTGTACCTAGAACAGGAAATATCAGAATATATTCTCACATAAAGATTTCAGATGCAACACTTATAGCAGTGCCCAATATGCAGTTTAAGATTCAGCTGTGGTTATCTCCAGCTTCTCGCTGTTTCACTATGAAATAGCCTATGAGAACTAAACTGTCAACATAAAACCTGCCAGAAGTACCGTGCATGGAGCACAACCTTCTAAAATATGATGGTTTCCATTGTCAATATATTTTGGTTTTGCTTCACATGAACCAAATTTAAAGCTTTTTTACTTCAAGCTTTTAGTCGGAATGAGTTCAAACTCACTCCTACCCTAAGTGTTGTATGCAGCCCACATATTAGTCACATTTGCTCAGTATTAGACCCATGCCCCTTTGTAAGCTTTGGTGAACCTCCTGTGAAGCTAGGGAGAAGAAAAGTAAGTTGCCAGTACCTTATAAGTTAATTTTGAGCTAATTCTCAACAAGAATAACTTGGAGTTAGAGAAGGTCTTGGAACTTCTGCAGCCCACCAAATCTGCATGACAATGAGTCTCAAACTATGGTCACAGGCCTCAGTAGCCTTCACTTTATCTGAGGCAGCCCACAGGAATGTCTTAGCACTGTGTTTGTGATGGTTTCAGTTATGGTTCATAACTATGACCATTCTTCCACACCTTCACCAAGATCACAGCAGGAACTTTCCTGTCACACTGGGATGGGAGAAAGACAAGATTTTCCCATCAGAACTTAGCTACAATCCTGTGTCACCACATGTTCCACAGCAGATGTAGAGGGCTGACTGTGGACTGTACTTCAAGAAATTTGAGAATCCCTGGTCTAGATTTAAATCTTGGATTATTTAAATTTTGGGGTGATTCACAAGATATGCTCTTTCTACCCTCTGATATGCATTTTACCATCCTCATCTTTGGGTCTCTAGTGTGCACCTAAAATCCCTTTATAAACTTTACTGGGTTTGATTTCTGAAAACTGGGGAAAATTTCTCCACTACATCATTATTTCAGTAGCTATTTCATTTGGATTTAGTATCTCTATCTCAGTCTATGTTTTATATACTTGAAATATTTCGTATGTCAGAGTTATTCCAGATTTTCTGCCTTCCTGTGGCAACTATTTAGTCTTTGTATGAAAAATAAAAGCTTGCCTGATGTAAATGCAACAACAATCTTAGCACTTCCCTACTTAGATAGGATTTTTTTTATTATTTTATTTAGGGTAGTTTTACTGCCAAACTAGTTCTTATTTAGTGAAGACATTAAGGTGACACCAAAGACTAGTGATTCCAGTGGAAAAATTATTTACAGAAAGTGTATGCAAAGTCAGTTCTATCTGTAGCCATGCATCTCCCTTTTATGTTTTCTTGTGGGTGTCTCGGTTCCGAGGAGCTGTGGGTATACAACAAGCAAGAAATGGGTTTCTTTTGACATGCTGTTTCTTCACAAAGGTCACAACAGAGAGCTTAATGTTTATATTGAGTTCAAACCCTTGGACTCCTGAACCAAAGTATTTACTGAAAAATTGACTCAGTTTTGTTTGCAGAGCCTTTTATTCCTGTTGCCTGTATTGTGAAATTGGACCGTGTCCAGGTGTGTTTTGAGTGTCTCTAAGGAAGGAGACTCCACAATCTCTCTGATCAACCTGTGCCACTGTTCAACCACTCTCACAGTAAAAAGTTTTTTTCTACACTTACGTGGAACTTCCTGTGTTCCAGTTTGTGCCCATTGCCTCTTGTCCTGTCACTGGGCACCACTGAAAAGAGCCTGGCTCCACCTTCTTCACACCCTTATGCACACAGATGAGATCCCCTCTGAGCCTTCTTTTCTCCGTGCTAAACAGTCCCAACTCCCTCAGCCTCTCCTCATATGAAAGAAGCTCCTGTCCCTTGATCATCTTTGTGGCCTGGCTCTGGACCCTCTCCTGTATGTCCATCTCTCTCTTGTACTGGGGAGCCCACAACTGGACACAGTACTCCAGATATGGCCTCACCAGTGCTGAGAAGAGGAGAAGGATCACCTCTCTGCACCTGCTTTCAATGCTCTTCCTAATGCTGCTCAGGATGCTATAGGCAAAATAACTTTGTTCTTCTAATGGTCACTACTCAAATGTATAATCCAAAAACATCCACAACTATATAATTGGAAAATATCCATTACTTGATTTGCAGTTACAATTTATCAAGTAATTGTTATTTATAAGCTTTTTTAATCAGGACTACAGATGATAGCTATGGATACTGGAAAGGGATATTCTCTTCCCAAGGGTTGCCTAGCTAGCTACTGTCCTGTTCCTGTGCTATCTGTATATAATTCAACGTGCCTGCGACTGGTTTGGAGTCACTCCAGTTTCTTCCAATCTTAAAACAGCAGTGATGTATCACAAACAATAAGGCTTATCACAAACAATAAGAAGGCAGGTCTTTGCAGATTTGTCTCCCCTGTTGCTGTGATGTAAAAATCGGAACTTGGATATTTCAGTGCTTGTAAGACATACCGGTGTGGTTTCCAGATGTATCAAAGGGCCAAATCTGCAGGCTAGTCTTACCACCAATATAATGTTTGTTACTCAGGAACGATTACCTTAATGCAAACACATGTGCACACAAATTGCTGGTGTCTGTTTTATTGTATGCTACAGTTTGGCCTGGGTGTGGCCAGAATTAGTCTCTGGATAAGAGATCAAGTTATGCTAGTGCAGCACAGCCTGTAACCCTTTAGCATCTGAATTTTTCAGACAATTTCAGTAGTTTTGCCACCAGAATTAGACTTGAGGAAAGCTGACTGCTGACCTTGATGGGATGGCTGTGATGTTTGCTTTTACGGTCACTACTGCGATAACAGTTCCACCAATTTGCCAGAAGTAGAATCCAGTTTGTGACTTAGTTTGTGTAATCCAGCAGTTTGTATGAAGATCCTGCAAATCATGGAAGCCTTAAGATACTGTCTTTGAAGATATTTTGTCTTGCTTTGTCTCCATGGAGGCACAGATTCTCATGCTAACAACTAAATAGCAAACTACAGAAATTCCATGCTGTGTTATCTGGTAAACAGTGGAGACAAAAAAGAGTAAAATAAAGTTAATTCAAAGCCAATTACTTTGAGAAAAAACAGACCCTGTCTGTTTTCAAGTCATAGTCAGTGATCGCTCTGTAACTAATGTCCCAGCCAGTTTTGCAGGAGTTGGTTTGTTTTCATTTTGGAGTCGGTTATGTAAACAGTAATTCTTCATAATAGTATTTACTTGCTAGTGAGAAATACAGCCAGGTTAAACAGTACATGTCTATCTTTTAAAAAAAAAATTCTCTTTGTTTTATAATTTAGTTTTGCTGGGCAAAGCTAATTTAAAAACACAAATCAGATGCCAGGGAAGAAAACACCTCAAAGGTGCTGTACTTGGAAAATGTATATTACTTTACTATTAGCTCACATAAAATTAGAAACCTGTATTTTTCAGCCTGGCTTCTCTGAAAAACAATTGCTGCTGACAGGCAAAAAATTAAGCTAAAATAGAGATATGGGAAAGATAGTAAATATCATTAGCTTTTGCAATAGTGTTTTTACAAAACCCAAAATGTTTGAATTAAACAAGTTAAGTATTCAAAATCCGTGATGGAATATCATAGATTTCACTCAGGTTCTTATTTTAAATGTCAAGTTGTGAGTCTGAAAAATGAAACTGGAACATGGTTTTGGACATTGTGTCTAACTATTGCTTCCAAAAAGGAAAGAGAAAACAGAGTGTTTTGAATATCAGTTTAAATAGGAAAACAAGTTATAAACATTCCTTTCCTGATTACCATTCTTAACTTTGTACCACAGCTAAAGTATTACTTGAATGGGTTAAAAAAATAAAAATCGGTATTTGTGGTTGCAGATTGCAGTTTTGTTCCTTACGATAATTTCCAGGTTAACTTTCTTCAAAGGCCATTTGCATTCCAAAGTCAATATTTTTACTTGTACGTTCTTTAACAGTTTGCAGAAATGTCTAGACTTATATTTCAAATACCCTTCAAATACCCTTCTTATGTTCCAGCTACATGAATAAGCACATTTTTTTACTTAAACCTAACATTTTCTAGCAGGTTGGGCATGTAGGAAAGTTAAATCTTCTACAGTAAATATCTCATTCATAAGTTCATAAAATTGTAATAACACTAATAAAGCATCACAATAATGTCTTATTAATTATACGGCAAGTTATTACAAACAGGCAGAAAAGAAAACCATGGCAGGTCTGACTGTTTCACACAGCAGCAGGGTATTCATGCCAGCAGGCTATCTGCATTTGGGGTATGTGTCTAAATCAGGGAGCCTGGACTCTAGCCATAAGCCCTGGAAAATACCGTGTTCCTTCAGAGGCTCTCTCAGCTCCTAAGAAAGTTCCTGCACTACTTTGTGAACTACATAAGGGGCCTACATTTACCTATCATCTGATACGTAACGTATGGATTAATGCTTTGATAGCGATGATGGCAGACAGCACAACCTTCATCGTCTGCATGCTCAAAGTACTGCTGGGTGCTTAGGTCAGACGGACACCTCTGCAGTGCCGTCACAGCTCAATGCCACACATGGACACAGCTCAAGGAGTCCCTGCGTGGGAACTCCAGAATGAACACAAGGTATTTTCAGAATAAGATGCAAATACTTACCCCAGAATTGGGGCAAAGTGTGCCACTGAGAAAATAAAGTACTCCTGACATGGTGCGCCCTTCAGGGCTCATTATTATTCTGTACCCCAAGACAGTGACTGACAGAAGCGAGGGTAGAAGAGGTGCTAGATTGTATCTTTGGATTGAAGAAGTAAAGGATGGACCTTGATTTTCTGACTTCATCCTTGTTAAAGAGGAGTTTCAGCAATGGATTTTAAAGGCAGAGCCAGCAATGATGGGAGGAAGGCACACACCCATGATTAGAATGATTACTTTATGTAAAGACACATCTATGCATCTTTTGGAAAAATTAAGTCACACTGGTTAAAACAAATTGTCTGATAAAGAAATAAGTAGTGCTGACTTTGTAAGGAACACTTTCACCTCAATTTGTTGTGTTAAGCTGAAAGAATACTTTGACACTTGCCCAGTTAATATTCAGAAAAAAAACCCTATGTGATGTTATCATGGGCATAAGGCAACATAAAATGACCCTGACAAAAACCCCGAGGTCTGCCATTCTCACTCACTGCTTGTCTTCTTCCCAGGCCTTTTACTTTGTACTCTTCTGTCTCCTTCTCCTGTTCCCACTTTTATTCTCTCTCTTACTCAAATAGAAGTATGTGCCACTGGTCAGATTGTGCACTGAGCTGGTCTCCAAATCCCTATCACCATCTCCATCTTCCATAAGATCTGGCCTTCAACAAGGAACAGTTCTAATGATTTTCCCTTCCTATCCATCTCATTCTTATTCCTCACACCACACTCTATAAATTGTTTTCCTGAGTCTGGTCTTCATTTATCTTTTTCCTATCTTAGACTATAAACACTTCAGGGCAAGGAATGTATCTTATAACGCATTTGTAAAATGATGTGTACATTTACAGCTCTCTATAAATGACTTTTTAATAACAGAAGCAAAATCCTTCAATCCCTAAACAGGCAGAAATCTTTCTTCCCCACATAAGTTTTACTTGGGTGAAGTCAGACAAAGGCAACTGTCACTAATGTTGTAGTAGTAGTAGTAATAATAATGGTTTAGTGTATTGATAGTTTATTAAAACACAAATTCTAAAATCAGTCCTGCAAAGTTAAAAAATTCACAGCACTGTCTGTTTTATGTGAAATGTAGTAATAGAAGGAAATTATTCTCAAACACTGCTCTAGTAGGTCAAAGTATTCCTCATCTGGAATTTAAAACTCTCAAATAATCCTCAGGTCTCAAGGGAGTCATTCTGTAAGGGAAATACCAGTTTTCACCAAGATTGTCTTTCAATTAAAGTTTTCCTTACATACCAGTATGGTAAGGGACACATAGTCCAGTAAAAAACCCCTACTTTTAGATCAAAGTATCTTTCCAGCATGACTATATGCACGCACACGCAGTGGTATCTGTATAGTTGTTATTTTTTTTCCCCAAAGTTTATTCATAGAAATTCTAGACTTGCCATTTATTTTCTGAGGTTTCTGTGGTTATTGTTGTCAGAGGTACCAGTACCGCAATGAAGTGAAGGAACACGTATCTCATATTTTCTATGTGTGGTATAAAAAAATCCAGACTTCTGCAGATTTTTCAAGCATTGGTTACTTTATAATTTCCTTCCTTCTTTCCCATTTCCAGCTTTTGTCTAGATTGTATGCATGCCAGACATAATTTTCAACAAAGAAATATTGAAATAGGAAATACTCCACAGTATGTTCTTGATGTTGAGTCTGCAAATTCTGTAGTGCAAGTCTTACACTTCAAAGATACGCTCAAATGGCAGGAGTCATTATGGAGAACAGACATACCACAGATTGGAAGTAGAACCTACACCATTTACTTATTGCATTAGGACCATGACTACCATACATGCAAAAATGTCATCCTCGAGTAACTACAAGATGCAAGAAACCAACCCAAATGAGAACAATGTTGTCTGATGTTTTGGACATTCTTTGATGACTATAACCTCTTAGAGAAGGATGGGATCCACCTGTCTAGAAGAGGCAAGGCAGCAGGCTGGCCAACTTGGTGAAGCGGGCTTTAAACTGAAGGGCTCAGAGGGTGGGATCCAAAGTGGCAAAGCTCATGCCATCACATCCAACTGGGGAATAAGCCAGGCTAACCAGAGCAGCAACAAATGTTCCTTAGCAGCTTCCCAAGATGAGAACCAGAAAGCCAACAACCTCAAGGGTGTGTATGGCTATGACGGCTCCTCTTGCACCCCTCCAGGGAAACCTCCGTGCTCCATTAGCTCTCTGAAATGCCTGTACACCAACACACGCAGCATGGGGAATAAACAGTAAGAACTAGAGGTCTGTGTGTGGTCACAGGGTCATGATCTCATTGCAATTGCGGAGACTTGATGGGATAGCTCGCATGACTGGAATGCTGTCATGGGTGGCTGCATAGTTTTAGGAAAGACAGTCCAAGAAGGCGAGGTGGTGGAGTTGCTCTTTATGTGAAAGAGCAACTGGAATGTATCAAGCTCTGCCTCGGGGTGGATGACGAATGTGTCGAGACCTTATGGGTAAGAATTAAGGGGCAGGCTAATATGGGTGACACTGTTGTGGCTGTTTACTACAGGCCACCTGATCAGGAAGAGGAAGTCGATGAGGCCTTCTACAGACAGCTGGAAGCAGCCTCACAATCACAGGCCCTGGTCCTCATGGGGGACTTCAACCACCCTGGTATATGCTGGAAAGGCAACACGGCCAGGCGCGCACAGTCCAGGAGGTTCCTTCAGAGCATTGATGATAACTTTTTGAGACAAGTGGTGGAGCAGCCCATGAGGAGAGGTGTGCTGCCAGAGCTTGTACTAACAAACAAAGAAGGATTGACTGAGGATATGAAGGTTGGGGGCAGCCTTGTCTGCAATGACTGTGAAATGGTGAAATTCAGGATTCTGTGTGGAGGGAGCAGTGCAATAAGTAGGATTACAACCCTGGACTTCAGAAGAGCTAACTTTGGTCTTTTCAAAGACCTACTTGGAAGAATCCCATGGGTTAGGGCTCTAGAGGGTAAAGAGGCCCAAGAGAGCTGGTCAATATTCAAGCACAGTTTCCTCCAAGCTCAAGATCAGTGCATCCCAAAGAATAGGAAATCAAGCAAAGGAGGAAGGAGACCTGCATGGATGAGCAAGGAGCTCCTGGAAAAACTCAAAAGGAAGAAAGTTTACCAAATGTGGAAAAATGGACTGGCCACTTGGGAGGAACATAAGAATGTAGTCAGAGTGTGTAGGGATGCAACAAGGAAGGCTAAGACCCACTTTGAATTAAATCTGGAAAGGGATGTCAAGGACAAGAAGGGCTTTTTCAAATACATTAGCAGCAAAAGGAAAACTAGGGAAAATGCGGGCCTGCTGCTGAATGAGGTGGATGCCTTGGTGATGGAAGATACAGAGAAGACGGAATTACTGAATGCCTTCTTTGCTTCAGTCTTTACTGCTAAGACTGGCCCTCAGGAAACCCAGACCCTGGAGGAAGGAGAGGAAGTCTTGCGAAAGGAAGACCTTCCCTTAGTTGAGGAGGATTGGGTTATAGAACATCTAGGCAAACTCAACATCCACAAATCCATGGGCCCTGATGGGATGCATCCACAAGTGTTCAGGGAGATGGCAGATGTTATTGCTAGGGGTCATCAATAAACATGTGGAGGAGAAGACGGTTATAGGGAGTGGTCAACATGGATTCACCAGGGGGAAATCATGCTTGACCAATCCGATAGCCCTCTATGATGGCATGACTGGCTGGGTGGATGAAGGGAGAACAGTAGATGTCTACCTTGACTTCAGTAAGGCTTTTGACACTGTCTGTCATAACATCCTCATTAGCAAGCTTAGGAACTGTGGGTTGGATGAGTGGACAGTGAGGTGGGATGAGAACTGGCTGAATGGCAGAGCTCACGGGGTTGTGATAAGTGTTGCAGAGTCTAGTAGGAGGCCTGTAGGTAGTGGTGTGCCCCAGGGGTCAGTGCTTGGTCTGGTCTAATTCAACATATTCATCAATGACCTGGACAAGGGGACAAAGTGTACCCTCAGCAAATTTGCTGGTGATACACACCTGGGAGGAGTGGCCGACACACCAGAAAGCTGTGCTGCCATTCAGCAAGACCTGGACAGGCTAGAAAGTTGGGCAGAAAGGAACCATAGGAAATTCAATAAGGACAAGTGTAGGGTCTTGCACCTAGGGAAGAACAACCCCAGGCACCAGTACAGGTCAGGGGTTGACTTGCTGGGAAGCAGCGCTGCAGAGAAGGACCTGGGAGTCGTGGTGGACAACAAGCTCTCTGTGAGCCAAGAAGGCCAATGGTATCCTAGGGTGCACTAAGAAGAGTGTGGCCAGCAGGTTGAGGAAGGTTATCCTGCCCCTCTACTCTGCCCTGGTGAGGCCGCATCTGGAGTACCGTGTCCAGTTCTGGGCTCCACAGTTCAACAAAGACAGGGAACAACTGGAGAGAGTCCAGCAGAGGGCCAGAAAGATGATGAGGGAACTGGAACATCTCTCTTATGAGGAAAGGTTGAGAGAGCTGGGACTGTTTAGCTTGGAGAAGAGAAGACTGAGAGGGGATCTCAACAACGCTTATAAATATCTAAAGGGTGAGTGTCTAGAGGATGGGACCAGACTCAGTGCTACCCAGTGACAGGACAAGGGGCAACGGGCACAAACTGGAACACAGAAAGTTCCGTCTGAATATGAGGAAAAGCTTCTTTACTTTGAGGGTGACTGAGCACTGGAAGAGGCTGCCCAGAGAGGTTATCCTTCTCTGGAGTCTTCTTCTCTGGAGATATTCAAAACTTGCTTGGATGCAATCCTGTGCAACCTGCCCTAGGTGATCCTGCTTTAGCAGAGGGGTTGGACTAGATGATCTCCAGAGGTTCCTTCTGACCCCTACCATTCTGTGAATCTGTGAATCTGTGAAACTGGAACAAGAAGGAACATGGAAGAAGTTTCAGTAGCTCATTGCCAGAGGGACTTGACAAATCCTGGCCATCAGAAAATATTAGTGCCTGAACCAAATGAAAGATTAAAGGTCTGATTCCTTCTGAAATCAAATAGTTCACTGTCCTAGAAAATTTTTCATTGTTCCTCGCTATAAGACTTAGTCTGACTTCCATGGGGAACCCTGTGAGTTAGATCAGGCTATATGCAAGGAACATCTTTCTTTTGGGATGTGAAAGGAGAAGGAGGAGTGCACACAATCTGTGAAACCAGAGAAAGGTGTGAAGAGAAACACTCCTATGTCTCTGCTGCTTATAAAAGGTCATGCTTACATCAGTATGGATTTACTGATGATCACTCTTTTTTCATTCGTTCATTTTATATTTTCTTATAGAATTTTAAGATAGTGTCCTATTGACACTCATTTTAAGACACAATTACTCTGAAGAGTGTAACAACCTTATTTTCATAGCTTGCTCTATGTCTTCAATGACTTAGATTCTTCAGTGGCCTTCCTGGTATCAGCGCATAATGGGTTGTGCAATCTGAGCTCTTGGCAATTTCTGGAGGCTGACAGGCTGCTTGTGGGACGTGTGTACAAGTGGGGACCTGACCAACACTCAGAATTGCTTCTTGTGTAATAACGCAATAAATTAAAAATAGGAAATTGCTTCTGTTTTTTAAGATGCCAAGTCTACAATATAAAATTATCAAAGACTGCAAAGGAAGCATATGTTCATGTTTCGTATCAGAAGTCCATATGAAAATGCAATGGCAAAGGGCTGAGTTGTTTCCAGTTTGCTTTGAATAGCTGGCCTAGGATTACAGTTTGGAAACTGTATTGGCTTGAAATTAGGTTTTGATGATTGATGAGAGCTTTATAGTGCTGGCGTGACAAATAATATCTGACCTTGATGGGATCCTCCACACTTCTAATTGTTTGATCTTTGAAATTATTTTGACCAAAAGAATGCTTAGAAAGAATTTCAATTTTTATTTGGTAGGATTCAATTATATAGCCCTTACCTGGAAAACAGAAATCCCCTGCTTTTATCTTTACAGCATAAAAATACAGTATAAGGCATATTAAACCACTATGCACTTTTCCCTTCCTTATCATTCCTTAAAGAATGAGAAGACTGAACAATTCCTAGTCCCTCTGTTTCTGACCCTGGACTATGGATCAATACATGGAATTTTGGACATCGGGCAAACTTGTTTGCCAGTCCTGATTGAAGTTTTATTTATTTTATTTTATTTTATTTTATTTTATTTTATTTTATTTTATTTATTTGCTTTTTCCTGAAGAGATTTCACAGTATTCTTGGAAATGTTTTTATTTTCTGTTCTTTGAGGTGATAATACGTTAAAATAACTATAAAGCACAACTTCAGCAGCATTATTGGGGAGATGACAACAGAGGAAAGGAAGAACATAAAGGCATTTGCAATGATTGTAAGAGGTCAGATGCATACACGGAGCTCAGCATCTTGTCTCTGATATAGACCAGTAGCAGAAGCCCAGGGGAGAGTATGAGCAGGGAAAGGGCATACTGGTCCCCAAGCACAACTACAGGCTGGTTGGAGAATGGATTGAAAGCAGCCCTGAGGAGAAGGACTTGGGGGTATTGGTGGATCAGAAGCTCAACATGACCCAGCAATGTGCACTTGCAGCCCAGAAAGCCAACCATATCCTGGGCTGCATCAAAATAAGTGTGACCAGCAGGTCGAGGGAGGTGATTCTCCCCCTCTACTCCACCCTCATGAAACCCCACTTGGAGTACTGCGTCCAGCTCTGGGGCCCCCAACATAAGAAGGACATGGAGCTGTTGGAATGAGTCCAGAGGAGGGCCACAAAGACGATTGGAGGGCTGGAACACCTCTCCTATGACAACAGGCTGAGAGAGTTGGGGTTGTTCAGCCTGGAGAAGAGAAGGCTCCAGGGAGACCTTGTAGCAGCCTTCCAGTACCTGAAGGGGCCTACAGAAAAGCTGGAGAGGGACTGTTTATGAGGGAGTGTAGCGATAGGACAAGGGGTAATGGGTTCAAACTGAAAGGGGGTAGATTTAGACGATTCTATGAAAATGGTCTGAGCTAACAGGAAAAGCATTTATATGGAACATGGAATTATAAGAGGAAAACTGTACAAATGGTGGGTTTTTTAGAGCTAAAGATAAATTCATGCCTGAGAATAGTACCGATTAGGTCAAGTATAAGAAAGCTTTCTTTTTAATGCTCTCTGCCCAGTCCAGCATGGGTGGCCCCATAGCCCACAAAACAAGGTTTGTACTGAGATTGTATCCCATGTCCGTACTTAAACTGTAATATACAACGCACTTGTTCCTATCATTTTTTTTTCTTCACAAATGACACAGATATATGTTTGTGTAGAAATACATCTGTGTTTCAACTTTCCAGTTCTGAGCCATTGTTGAAAAAACTCAACTGCATTTGGCATATTTCATTTGGTTTGCAATGAGGCACAGTGTGATGAAAGTGTTGACTTCCCTAACCTGTAATGAAATGCCCAAAATCTTTCTGGAAGAAAAGTAGAAGAGTAGAACATAAATTGCTTCTTTCATCATGGGGAAGTCTCTTCCAGTCAAAAGTGACTTCAGCTGGAAATTAATGTAAATCAGAGAAACAAATACAAATTAATTGGGTTCATAAACTTGCCCTTATATTCTATATAATAGATTAAAAACAATTTTTTTTTTTTTAATTCCCATTCTTTGCTTATCAGAGAGGAAATAGGAGCAATATGGAGTGTTGGACATCAAAAATTTGTATTTACTGTGTATTTTAATGGTGAGCAGAACTGGAGATAGAAGAGAAATCTACAGTGATAGTAATTTATAAGTCGTAGACTTTAGAAAAGCTGGTAAACTGCTGCCCTTTTCTAGTAATAGCCCTGATTCATGAGAATCAAAAAGGGGCAATGTAAACATTTCCTTTATTATTCATTAGGAACCAGATCCAAAACTCACTGAAGTAATTTCAGTAATACATCTTTTTCTTCTGGTGATACCTTGCATAATCTAAGAAGATTTACTTTTTCATGGCTGTGTCACATCAGTGGCTGTAAACATATGGAAAAGTTAAGTATGAACCCCACTTCTTGAGAAATCAGGGGAAGAAACGAGAAACAGAGATGACTTCAGCTAGCGGCGTCTGTCCATGATAGCACACACTTATGTCAGGGACAATTAATGTATTAACTGTCTTCCTGAGTTTTTCCAAGTCATATTGTTTGCTTTGAATGATAAACATCCCGTTTCTAGCAGATTTTTCTACATTTTCATTGATTTCATTGATTTATATCCCCACAATCCTCTGATTGGGGTAATTGAATTGGGTAGTACATAACAAACCCACATTTTTGAAGGCCAGAAGCCTTTGTGAGATATTTATAAGCAGAACTCACTTTTCTGAAGTGTTCTCAGTAGAATAATGCATTTAATCTAGAACAGGAAATTACTTCTTTTCATTGCTGAGTCTATTGCACAAAAGTGTCTTAGACTACAAAGAACAGACATGCAGTATGTTATGAAATCATTAAAAATGTAGTAGCAAAATACGGATTTAGGTTTTATTTGCTCTGAATAGCTAGTATAGGACTAGGATTGAGAAACAATGCCAGACTGGATGTAGGTTTTGATAATTTATAAGAACTACTCAGTTTTGGCAGGTGTGAGTGAGATCTGAGCTTCACAGACTCTACAGAAGTTTGATAGCTGTTTGACATTATATGACAAGAGAAGAGTAGAGGTTTCTCTGTTAAAACCAAGTTAAATAATATATCCTAGAATTACATTTCCCTTCTACACCACTCTGATCTCTCATAGCCATATCAGCTGATGCATCTGGGCCTATCTTCTCTTATTTTGTTTCTAATGGAGAAGTTCCCATTTTATAGCATAAATTCTTGTTAGCATGCTTAAATGCATGACCTTGGATTTTTATTCTTGAATAAATTGCTTTTGAATTTTCTTTTTTTATTATGTCAGTCCTTAAGACATTTAGCAACATTAAGGAATTTAAAAAAAAAAAAATTCTATGAATGATAGAATGAATGAAACTTGGCTACTAGAATTTCTCTGCTGTATGGATTCTCCGATGTCTTATTAGGATTTCATCAAGGGTTTTAATTGTGTCTGTCGTCTTCTATCTAGCTGCCTTTTTCCACA
Organism: Balearica regulorum gibbericeps; assembly: GCF_011004875.1. NCBI lineage: Eukaryota > Metazoa > Chordata > Aves > Gruiformes > Gruidae > Balearica > Balearica regulorum. Next base: position 34,541,820 of record NC_046185.1, read on the forward strand.
ATGCTTATAGTAAGTCTTGAGCTTCTAAACCCCTAACCCTCTCTCAAATAGGATTCAATCTGGTCACTTAATTCTGAACAGACACATACAAAAATGCATCAGGCAGACTATGAGTTTTATTTTATTAGGAAAATTGACTGAAATTGGATAAGCAGGCAGCAATAGGAGCTCTTTTGAACTATAAGAACTGGAGAGAGTTTGAATCTATTAAGTAATCCATTAAATAAGTTTATCACTGCATTAATATCTAGTCCTTCTTCAAAGCCAGTTTAAAATGTCTGTATCTATAGATCTTCCATTGCTTCCCATGATATACTGATCCCTGACATAGTATATCTCACTGATAGGAATTTATTCCATCTTAATTTCATCAAATTATTCATAGTTATATTCCCCTGTGACACCATAAATAATTTTTCTTCATCCTTGGGGTGAAATCTCAGACCCTCAGAAATTATAAGAGTTTTGCTGTTGTGAGGCCAGAATTTCACCCTTGGTTTTGCACGCTTGAGATACTTTAGAATGTTATAATAAGTTATCACTTATGTAGGCCATAAATATATATCTGTTTTAATCAATCACTGGAGAGAGCTTACAAGAGATATGAAGATTGAAATATGAAGTCAGAGCACCTCATTGGAAAGGCAAAAGCATTCATCCAATAAACTGTCATACATGATTAAACAGGTTAGAAAAGAAAGACCACCTGGCAAGTAGAGGCTAAAGAAAATGCTGAATGTTGATTGAAAAATATACATATCACAGAAGAATGATCTCTTAGAGCATGAAATCCTTCCCTTTGTTGAAATGTCTTTGTCCTTCTATATGAAGCTTTTGGAATGGGGGGGGGGGGGGAAGTAATTGTTGGGGGGGAAAGGCATTAAGTAGCAGAACAGAAGGACAAATGATTTCCAGGGAAGGGAAGGGATGGGAAGGGATGTAATTTTCCTGAAATTCTTTCCATATCTTTCTCCAAGTTCCAGGACTCATGATTATTCTTCCACCATATTTTCCTTCTTTCTTGTCCCTACCACAACGTTCAGAAGCAATAATTATTGCTACAACATTGAAAAATACAGTGGTAAAATGAGGCGGAAAATAGAATTTGGAAAACAAAGAAGCAGCTCTATGTTATAATTTCTTGTATATGTTTTTCTAATTTTTATTTTTCAGATTTCTCCTTTGACATTTCTGGTATTGTTGACCTTTAGCACAGAGTTAGGATCATTTGACTAGCCTTTTGCTGTTGCACAGGTAGGTAAGATCTAGGTAGAGGAATATAATATTGAAAAATCAAAGCCATGGTGAATATGCAGTGCCACGACATTCACCCTTTCAAAGAGCTTTATGGATGAGAACATATTTAAGACTGCCAAGTTTACATAGAGTAAACTCTTCTGCACTGAGGTCCCTGTCATTATGGACTGAGTGACTCGTAAGCCTTTTTCATACTTTACATTGTTTCCTTTCTCATTTCTTGCGCTTTCAGGCTACAGGCACAACTATCAGTGATACACAGCACAGATGAATAGTGTATTTCCATCTGACAATGGAAGGCTTTCCTTTAGGATAATGATGGCATGATATCAAAGAAAGAAGAGTGTTTTAGCAGAATGATAGGGTGGTGACGTGGTTTAGCTCACTCACTGCTCGCTCACTCCTCCCCTGGCGGGATGTGGAGGAGAACGGAAAAACAACGGCAAAGCCTCGAGGGTTGGGATAAGGGCAGTTTACTGGGACAGCAAGGGACAGGGAAACAATCAACAACAGTGCTGATAACAGATAGTAACAATGGGTGATAACAGAGAACGATTTACCGATCGGACGGAGACCAGACACTCGTCCCGGAGCCACGCCAACACGCCGAACCCGCCCCTGCCCGACTAGCCCCCTTTTATGGTGAGCATGATGTCACATGGTATGGAATAGCCCCCGGCCAGCTGGGGTCACCTGTCCTGGCTCCTTGTGAAATTAACTCTATCCTTGCCAGAACCAAGACAGGTGGCTTTAACTTTAAAAGAGATGGAATTAAACTTCAGTCTAAAAGACCCATGGCACTATTTTCAGCTTGTATTTTGCAACAGAAGCCTAAACAGAATATTTATATAGCATGAAGTTCTGATGTTTTGACTCTTATGTAAGCATTTTGAAATAATTATAAAAGACTCATGTAAACCAGATATATCTAATCTCTTTGCTTGGAATGTTTCCCAGTTGCTGGATCAGAATAACTCAGAAATTATCTATCATTGAAAACATTTGACAGAAAAAGACTAAATATGCCATCATCCAATATTAAATGCTGTAACCAACCAAAGTTACACCAACCTTGGCAAGTTAGCCTGCCAATCTATAGTTACTGCCAACACTAATAAGAAAAAATTAACTGTGCAACTATCCAAATAGATACAGTTGAAACTGCTACATAGTTTTCATACTATACTTTCCATTAGTCTCCTACTCCTTTCCCTATGTACAGAAATTACTTTTTCAAAACTTGCAGGCATTAAAATAAATGACTGAATTGTTCAGGTATTCATTGGCTTAACAAAGGTCTCTAATGTGGAGTTTAGGTGAAACAAGATGCCTAAATCCAAACTGTAATCAGAAAAACTCTTTTCAGCACTACGTGAACATGTAGAAATATTTTTTTTTCCTTTATTTCTTTTTTTTTAACTACAAAATTTCCCATGTGCCTATATTTATGAACAACTAGAAGAACCCATTCTGAACAGAGCAGTGCAGTTATGCACTTTGCTTAGAGGGCTAAGTCTAGTGGGGGTCCAAAACTGAGACTTTCCTCAGCATGACTACCCTCTCTGTGTGTTCTCTGGATACAATTAAATACAGGAATAAGGCTCGATTCCTTGCCTAGTGAAATGCTTCCTCCCACTTTCTTTAAAACACAAGTTGAAGAAATACTATCCATGTTGTTGGCTCCTCCACATAGGGTCTACCTCAGGGTCTGTGTGAAATAATAATATTCAGTTCTTGTGAGGAAAATCCAGTCACATGACTAACATCCAGTGAAGCACTCCTGTCACTGCCCATCTGTAGGTTGTTCAAGGCTGGGCTGATGCTCCAGTCTTCTTGTAAAAATTATACTGCTACAGGTAGGGATTTAAGCAAGAGAGGAGTGAATTGCATGGTGAGTAGGATATTCATTTGAGAAGCAAGACTCTGGAGTCCCACTTCTTCTTCCAAGTAATGGTCCTGAATTTTAAGAAATTACCAGAATTTCAGGATAGGCAACCTTTTGTAAGGATTACATTTATGGATGCAGTTAAACTACTCAGGATTTTGAGTTAGCCAAACTTTTACATGTATCCAAAAAAAAAAAAAAAAAATCTAATTTAAAGTTTCATTGGTATTTCAATTTCTCTGCACTCCAGAATTCTGCATAAGTTTTTGTCATCCCCATATTACATATCCAACCCAATGTTCCTATTGCAAATTTCATTATCTCTCTAGCCATGAAAATTTAATCTCAGATACGCCAATAGGAAACACAGCAGAGAAGTTAGCAGAGCTTTAGCATTAATCTTCAAGGTATTAAAATTTTCCTCAAGTAGAAAAGAAAATATTTTATCTCCTGAAGTCACACTGAATATTGGTAAGCATTAGAAAGAATTTTTTCAGTTTTTTTTTCACTTTATCTCCAGCAACAGCCATTAGGCATTCTGTAAAGAATCGAATCTGAAGTCACTAGATGTATTTCCAAAGACTTAGCAGAAGCTCTCTCAATGGCATTCTACCTAAGAATTTCTTATTACAAATGATGGAAATGCAGTTCAAAATAAAGGAGTTTTCCATAATGAGATGAGTTTTTCATAACTGAGATATTTTCTAAAAGTTTTTTTTAAAGTTAAAATATAGATAAATAAATACATCACCAAGCTTCATTGCCTTTTCCTATGATTTTTTCATAAAAGAAGTAGAAGTAGATGAATAAAAAATGAAGAAGAATGAATCAGATTAAAATAAAAATACACCAAAGAACTGGCATTTTTTCTCATCAGACCATTTTTCTACAATCATTCAAAATGAACTAACAAAAAAAGGCAATCAAAACAGACTTAATATTCCCTGCTGTAAGGAATTAAGTTAACACTAGGAATTAAGATGCAAATTACCTATCAGAGATGTAGGACAACATCATTTTGGTGGAAGAAAAAAGAGAGAGGGAATTCAGCTGCCAAATGCAGAATATTTCTACATATAATTTTTTTTTTGGTGAGTCATTTGGAAAAATGCAAAAAGAAGAAGAAAGTCTGCAAGAACTCAGACCCATTTTTTATGTTGTCTTCCAAAAATGCTTGATGTACCATTCATATTCTTAGGCATGGCCATTCCCAAGCATAGCTGCAAGCTGGCTTGGTAAACACAGGTTGTCACCATGCTATGCCATTGTTAGTTACTCTATCAAAATGGTCTGGAAGTGACAGATATGAGTTATCTTTTTCAAAGTGAACTGCATATTAGAATAAACTTTCTGAAATAATAATTTCTTTCTGAAATCAAAAGTTAGAAAATCAATCTTCCAACATTTTTACCATGTAGACTTAATTTTGAAAGTTAGGTATACAAGTTTTAATTAATTTTTTGGGGGAAAATGTTTTACTGTTATTTTATCAGTATCCATCAGAGATTTTGCCAGAACTTTTTCTCAGCTTAATTTTTAGGTTGCATCCAAACATACTGCATTTTTCTTCCCTCTAGTTCTCATAAAGGACAGTATCAATAATGACATTACTGAACAGAATGAACCCAAAAATGTTTATAGCTCCAAACTGCTGCGGAGAATCCTTACTTATATGTAAAGCACGTTGAATTTGTTTTGAACAAAATCTGTAGACAGGACTTTTTAATGCAACGAAAGAAATTTTAAATTGTGTCCTTTCTACCAGACTTTGTTTATTCTATTGAAACACATACTATTGTTCCCATCTGTGTCATATCAATGAAAGGTAAGGATTTTTTTTTTTTGTCTGCAGGATCTTGCTGTCCTCCTTAGTCACCATATTAACGAACAAAATATGAACAATACAAATGATAATACACAGCAATGTGCATTTAGCTTGGTAAACTTAGGTCAACAAATGCCTGTTGTAGTACTCTCTGATTGATAGGTAAAAAAGCCTGAAGACTTTTGTTTAAAAGTTGACAAAGTCATTCAGCATCTTGATGCTAGTGTACCATATCACGTAGGGGAAAATTGCACTTAATTAAATGTTCATGAGATTCAGAGCACTCATCTTCATCACTACTCTCTCCCTGGAAATAAAAGTATTATTTCTGATAGAGCTTGTCTAAATCAATCATGTGGTTTTATATTTCTCAGTGTTTTACCAAGTATGCCTGACAATTGCCTGAATTTCCTCCCACATTCAGTAGATTTCTCAGTGGACAGTGGGATCAGACATTCAGATCTGTGACTGTTAATGCCAAGGTACAACGCAATAGGCTTTCTTATGCAAGGATGAAACTGAGTATAAATACAGAGGACAAAGTTTCTCAGCCAAGAGGTGACTCGAGTCAGAGGCACATGGAAAACATGCCACCTTTCGATACACTTGAGTGTAGGAGGGGGCTGCAGGAAGTGGCATAAGTGATTGTGGGCAGAGTTGTGTTCTTTGAATCAGTAAAGAAGCTGTGGCTTTTTACGGTATTGGATAGATATGACCTGCACTGGTGTTTCTGCAGCTAAGAGTGCTTTTTGTCATAGCCAAGGGAAAATGGTTATTAAGGATCAATACAGAAGTGTCTTATCTTTCAGACTCACGCGTTAATCACTAAGAAGACTAAGAAGGAGTTGCTTGTACTTCCCCAACACTGGATTTGTTGCCATGGCCGTATTTGACTATCCTTGTCAGGGGCGCTGCTCCAGTATCAGGAACCTCTTCCTAAACCATACCTTGCCTCTGTAACATGCAGGGCTGCAAAGTGCTTGCATGACAGCAACAATCTAGCAGCCCCTCCTTATTCTTACATGCTACTTATCCTGTCACGCACCCAGCAGGAATTTCTGCCGCTGCACTTTATAGCCGTGAAAGATGGCAACAGCATTTGGCCTGATTTGATTTGTAAAAGTCCTCCCATTGACCCTAAGATCTTCTGCTGTTTAGGATGTGGTGCAAGGTATGGGCACCGCCTGGAGTTCACAGTTGTTTGTGTAGAAAAGATACTATAGTCATGATAGAACTGAGGAAGAACCACAACAAAACATGGGAATTATGCACATCTGTATTAGAGATGTGATCTTATTTTCCATGCATGATCTATATTTACATATCAGGACCTGCTATTTGTAGCTGACAATTGAGACAAGTTTTATAGTGAAAGTTTATACTCCGTTTCCTACCACAGCTCCCTCAAGCTATTGTTCTGATTTCTGTATTTATTTTTCATAATCTGAGGCAAGAGTCAGACCTGTTATGAGAACATACCTCTCTTAAACCTATAAGGAAGGAAATGCTTTATGTAAATATTAATTCTTACTAGCTCAAAGGGAGAGTTAGGAGGCAGGAACCAGCCCTACATAAAATAAGCTATAGAGACCTGGCTGTGTAAAGTTAAAAGAACCGGTCCCAGAAAACGAAAGGCAAGAAATGCCTAAATGATGCACAGTGAAAGAAGGAAGCCAACAGGAATGGGGCTCACAGGAAAGGACTCCGAGGTAGGAGCCTGAAGTACGTTGTCCTTGGTGTTACCACAGCACCTCGCCCTGTATTCATAGCCCTGTAGATTTAGCACCGCCCCAGAGAATACAGTATTTTTCCATATGACTCATTTGTTTTAAGACTTCATAGTCCCCCCATTAGTGTGGGATGCAATGAGTGGAATTATTGTATAGGTTTACTGTGCCCAGTTAAACAGTTCTTGGTTTTCAACTTACTGGCTGTTCTTCAGGAAGGTGTAAAGAGGTACCTCTGTATTAGATTCTGCAAAGCCCTCTGGCTGATATTATATAAATGCAAAATATTATATTATTTTAAAGCATGCTAACACTGGAACCCAGAGGGATGAATATATTTTTGGTTTTTATTTTCAGTGGAGAAGAAACTGAAGCTGAAAATAAAATATGGTTCCTGGATAGTCAGTCTACTGTATACAGAGGATGGAGAAACTAAATGAAACCCATTCACGTAGGTTAAAGTTGGCCACAGGAGGAGCTGACATTGGAACATTACTAGAGAGACCATGTTGTTGAGAATTTATTGACAGCTTCATGAACAGCAGAAATAAACAGAGCACTGGGTTTTAATTTTAGGGTATATTTGTACCCTACTAAACTAAAGACCCCAATGACGTCTGTGTCAAGTAACTGCACCACCTCTGGTTTTTTTAACGAATGCTGATAAAAGATAATTCAGCACTGGAGAGGTGCACTGAGCAGCATGTGTGTTGTCTTTATCTGAGTTATCAATAAGCACTACTTTCAATGACTGGTATAATCTTATTTTTACCTAATTTCATTGCATTTAAAATAATTCAGCTTTGAAAGTGAGAGGTACTCTCCTATGATGACAGTCCAGAGAAATATTGGCTGCATTCCCCAGCTTCCTCAGCACTGTGGAAGGGATCCACAGTGAAGGGATTGCACAGCTCTGATGAGAACTTGGTGCGTGGTTAAAGCATTTTGTACCCATAAAAAAGCAGAATGAGTGTTGAGGGCACATAACCTGTGAAAGATGGATACCTGTAATCAAGCAATGGCTTTCCCCCCCCCCCCCCCCCCGAAAGTGCTGACCTTCCTTGAATACTACAAGGAGTCAGGACAAGGACTTGAGAAGCAAAGGCCTGGCAGCATTCAAGAGTCAGATATAAGAGAATCTCCTTTGCAAGTGTTTGAACACTCCAAATACGTTGGAATCTTTAATTTGAAAAGTATTATTTAAGTAGTGTCTCTCATGTAGTTTCTCTCATGTTATTTAATTCCAAACTTGCTGCTTTTGGGTGCTAGGCAGCTAAGTAAGTCTAAGTGATCTGCCTGGATCCAGATACGTATAACAGTAGTCTGTCTCATGACAATTCTTTATGGATTTGTTTTGTTCTACAGACTAAGTCACAAGACATGAATGTTTCATGGGGTGGTCTTCACCCTGCCCTGGACATATGACCTGAAACACAGATCATTCCAGTAGTGTTTTGATGCCTGGTAAATATATACATTAATAGCTATGGTTCCATGGGGGCAGTAACTGATGACCCCTCCCACTCATTCACCATCTCTGTCTTTCTCCATCACAAAACATAGTCCCAGAGGGCAGATCTCCATGCCTCAAAGAAAATACATGTCTGCCTACACCCACAAAGACTGTCTTTGTCTTGACTCATACAATACAACTGTGCCAGTTGTGATACATTTCTTTGCTTGAGAAGAGTTGAATCTTACTTTTAAGTAAAACTTCTGGGTAGTAGATTCAGGCTACTTGGTTTAATTGTTTTTTGTAAGTCAAAAGACTGCTGAGAACACTTCTAAGCAGTTTATAAGTGTAAATAAGCAGTGCATAGTTAGCAGAGTCAGTACTAATTATGTTCACAAACTGGTGGTCATGACATGAGCAAAATTTCTCTTCCATGATGAATTCTTAGTGTTATAAACTTAGAGGTAAAATAAACAATTGCTGGCCAGAGAAGTGACCTAAAGCCAATGTGGCCTATTTTTTAATGTGGGAATCACATGAACTTCTGAGAGAAGCTGAGGCTCACTTTTCTGTTGTAATCTTGGTGGGAGAGCATTTACACAGACAGAAATGTAAGGAACTCAATATATGCAAAAGCACAAAGTTTTATTACTGTATGCAATGTCTTTTCTGCAACAGACTGTCTGAAAATACTAACTTGCTATTCCATGGTTGCCACCTTCTCCAAGCACAAGAGAATATCTTGTATCTATTGTACCAAATCTTCTAGCAGGAAAAGAGTATTTTAGTCTCAAATTGCCAAAATTAAAGTTGTCCACATGACAAATCTCCTCTCCAGAATTCATTCAGAGATTTGCCATTAAGAGTATGGTCAGACTAAATAAAGACAATAAACTTTGTTAGATAGAATAGAGTATAAATGTACTGAAAATTATTTTAAAGAAGAGATAAGACAAAATATTGCTTTAGAGAGAGGGTCTTCTAACAAGGCCCAGGCAGGATAGTGTTTGTGTTTAGAAATATTCAGACATCCTTAAACATCCATTTTCCCAAATGAATTATTTACTGTCTCACATACTGAACATATTTTTCTGTTCAGCTAGTGTTCATTAGTTAAGTGTAATTTCCTTGACTTATTCATTATTCAACTATACTTCACACTTATTCAATGAGAATTTCCCTACCAGGGATTGATCATTCACTCAGTATTTCAGTCTTAGATAATCCAAATTAAAGCTGTGTTGGTTAATTGTAATTATTCTCGTATGTCACATGCTATTTTTCCTGAATGAATGAATTTAGTGATTATAATCTGAACAAAGGATTAAAGAGGTCAGTAGAGTTTGAGGTTCCCAGGAACAGGCATTCATTTAATGAGCAGTAAAAGATAAAAACTGCATCCTGAGGATGATGACAGCACTATCTTAAAGGTCCATGTGGGAGGAGACAGGTCCATTTCATTCTGGCACCTTGATGGAAAAAAAATCACTTACACACCAGGTTGCTTTATAATGTCTATGGGCCTCAAAACAGATGGGCTAAAGAACATTGTTTTTGCTGAAAAGGTCAAATTTCTCACTGAAGCAAAGCGAATAACTGTATAAGGCTGTTTTGAAATATTATATCACAGTGCCAAAGTTATAAAACAATTTAGTTTCCTAATTTCATATCTTTTGATTGTTTAACTTAGAAGCTTACCTTCTGAATTGCATGTGATAACTTTTATATGACTTGATTACAGTTATATAGTAAAAAATTTTACTTGCAGCTGTATCTGGCGTTTGGGTTTTGGTTTGCTTTTGTTTGGGTTTTTTTCAGATAGATTATCTCTTTTTTTCTGAAAGCTAAACAGTATATTCAGAACCTTGGGAGAGCAACCAAAACATCATGTGGTAGCTGCTACTGTTTTCTGTACCTCTAATAACCATTTTAGTAATCTATAAGCTGCAGGGCTGAAAAAAAGTGCGCAAAAGTGTCCACATGCTCAACCCCATCCTTTTCTAGGCACTTTTAGAACATTAGTCATATTGGCAGGTGATCTTTTTTTCAATGTTTAGCATAGAAAATAAAATCTTTCAATTTCTTCTTTCTTTCATTGCTAATAAAAAAATGTAGACTTCTCAACCTTTCCCTTTGCACGTTTTTTTTTTTAAGCTTATGGCTGAAGTTGCCTTTACCCCAGTAACAATTTTATCCTCAACACACTCTTAACTTTCCCTGCATATATAATTTTAATTAACAAAGGATCAGAAAAATTCTTTAATTAACCTGTATTTCTGTTTTCTCCAAAATCAACTGCTCAACTTTCCTGGGAGTGAGAATTAACTTGGAAAAAGAGATACTGCCAGGGTATGCTGCATTGGTTATTTCTTTCTTTCACTGTGTGTCAGCACAGAAAGAAGCATTATTGGAACAGATAACTTAGTTGTTATTCTTTTACAGTTCTTCCAGGATACTCTTACTCAACATATGGCCTGTGAACAACTTCTGGTTCTCAATGTGTCAGAAGGTTGTCTGGGAAATGATAAAGACATCATTTTTTCCCAAGGAAAATTCATTCATCCACAGGGTTCACAGCATTTTGCAGTTTCCAAAATCTCTGTGAATTATCTATTTGAGAGCTAGTAAGATTTTGTAATTCTATTTCCAGAAAACTTTGATGAAATATTTTCACTAATTAAAGAAAGAACAGAAATCATCTTTTCTGTTCCATGTTGTTGTCTATTTTTCCAACAGCTGTAATGATTACACCCAGCAAAGGCTGGATGAACAGTGAAAATGAGATGTTTAAATTATTGGCCTGGGGTCTAGATGTGTGGTTTTTCTCCCATTTATATGTTTTTCCTTGGAACTTCAGTTTTATTCTACTTTTCAGATTCCAAGATTTAACACCATTTCCATGTTTTTCTGTCTTTTGAGTTACATTTTCTTTTTGTCTGCTCAAAGAAGGTAAAATTATTCTATAGGTTAAAAAATAAAACAACAAATAAAATTTCTAAAGAACAGTGCTCAATCCCAGACACATAATAAAAGTTTAATGTTGACCTTACATATTTTTGTGCACAACAGAGAATATTTCCAGACAGTGCTGTCCTTCCTCCTCTTTCTTCCTAAGGAAAGGCATGATGTTCTTTCACCACAAAACTTCTTTTAAACCCTTCTGTTAAAGGTCTTGAGTGGCACAATCTCTGAGCTTCTAAAATAAGCAGTTTCCAAGCTATAATCTAGGATCCCTGGGGAAATCCCTTGGATCACAAGTGGTCCACAAAAGGTAACTGAGAAAACTATGCCTACTGAAAGCTTACACACACTGTGCCCAGACCTGCTCCCTCAGTGGAAAAAAAAATCAAGGGTGTGCTTGTTGTAAACATTAAAATCCACATCTAAGAGACCTAAATTGTTTGTAAACAAACTCTTAATACAGGAAACACTTATGTTTATTGTTTATTTTACAATGTATTCATGTAACTATCATTATTTAAAGAACATGATTAGCAAAACAAACACACATATTAGAACAAACTAAACAGACTGTGAAGGAATAAAACATTAAACTTTTGTTTAAAAGTGGAATGAGCCTCACAGGTCAATGCTTACAACGTTTGTCTAAGGAGGTAATGAATTCTAAGACCGTCTTTGGAGAATATCTTGTCTAACTAAGTGCAAAGCTTAAGGTCATTTGACTAATGTCTGGCTACGTGTAAATGAAAGTTTGGATCTGGAAGGGAGAATCCATATCCAGGAATTAATCTGTATATAGTTTCATAAATTAAAGCCACATGACAAAAACTCTAAATTACAAAAAAAAAAAATAATTAAAGAATCCCATTTCATAGCCAGTACTATTAAGCAGTCCACTGCCTATCCTCTGTATTTCAGTAGTTTTGATGCCTCCAGAAGTTCATCTGAGTGCCTCCAGAAACTCAGTGTTCAATACTGGCTAAATCTTAATCACACATGACTTAACTTTTGTCATCCTTTGGCATGGATCTGTTACCACAGAGGCAATCAATTTGTCTGAATCAAGGCAGTCTGAACAATGGAGTAAATGGAAAACTCTTCACAGCAAGAAACATTCAATTTCATTCCTGAGCAAAGACAACTCAGATTGTCTATTCTGCCTGCCAAGCAAGACAATTCCATTGTTCAGGACTTAACAGGCATTGTGGCAAAGGACATGAAAACTCTTTTTGTTTCCAGCAATGTTATGGCACAGCACTCTAAATCATAGATCTCGATAACTATTTTACATTAGGACTTGTCAAATTTGAAACATAATATTTACCACCATGATCTGGGCACATCTCTTCACTCCTTTTGTCACAAACCATGTATCTGTATTCTGGTATTTCTGTGCAAAACAGCAAAGAGAACAGATAGTAAGATATTAACAGCCTTAAATAATAAAAAAACCAATAATAATTTATAATCACTTGGGGAACTTAGGGCCTGCTCAATATTCTTCCTCCAACAGATATGAAATCTCTGTTTTTCAGCTTCTTTCCCTTCCTAATTTTGTCCTTTCACCTACTTCCAAAAGTAGCCATAGTTAAATAAGCCACTATTTGCTCCATTGTTAACCACATTTAAGTAACAATTTTATTTACAAGTAATAAAGGAAATACATATCGATAAGCAAGGATTGTATTTTTTTTCAATAACTATGAGCTTATTTATAAAATACATGGCAGTCATCCATTTATCATCAATAACTCTATCACTTAAATTTTACTATCCTGGCTTCTCTTCAACAGTGAACTTTTTTTCAATTTCAAAGTCAATAGACGAAGTAAAATGACTTTGGAGTATTAAAGACAAATCAGTGTGAAAACCCCTTTGTTTTATACTGTTTATATCCTGCAAGAAGATTTACTTGCTGAAAACACACAGCATTTTTTTTTCTTTTTCTTTTTAGAAAGCAATGGGCTAAAGTTTCTGTAGAAATCTAAGTGTACCAGTTGTTAAACTCCATTCCACAGTTTTTGCTCCAAGATTGCCTTATTTTTGAAGGAAGATTTTCCTAAGGACAGGCTGCTACTAAGCTGAAATGATTACACAGGTGTCTGAAATATATTTTGATGGCTTTAATTTTTTGAAAGATACTAGCGTGATTCCAATACAGGAGCTTTATGGTACAATATTCACGAGAGTTATTAAAAGCATAACGTACTGAAAGACCTAAATTTCACCAAAGCAATGTTTTTGTGGGGAGTAAATCTTTTACTTTTGAAAAATAAATATTTCTTTAATCACATATTAGAGACATTTTAACCACGGATTTCTGAAGAGCACATCTGTTCCTATGTCCACAGTGACGCATCATGTGGTGACATATCCCATCTATTTATGTATGTCAAGTAGGCTACGTTACATCAGTAGGACACCATGTTTAAGAGAATAAGGAATTCTTATACATATAATACAGAGAAATATATACAGAACTGGGAATATGCATGTTTGTATGTGTGTGCCAAAAAGAAACGAATGCCTTCATATTAAAAAGAAGGATCTTGGATTCACTTCTGATTTCAGTGGCAGTTTTGGCCAGTTAAGCTCAGGATGTGGACTCAGGAAGGAAAATATGTGTGTATGTGGTATGAATCCAGGGGGCTTACTCTATTTTTTAATGGAAGTACAGTAAGTAAAATATCGAAATATGGAAGGGTATTGATGTCTTCCTGTCTACATTTAATACTACCATCCCATTATATATCTGATTCTGATATCCAAGTCCTTCTAGTTTTTTTCCAAGGGAACAGCAGTTTCTGAGAAGTTTTTAAATGTGATCTGCTGTTACTTGTTTCCTATTTGAGATACTGGAATTTGAAATACTGTCTGGTATTTCTGATTTCTTGGAATGTTTCCAAATTTTTTCTGGCTTGAAACCAAATAACTCGGCCTAAAAATATCACATTCTTTTGAGTTCAGTCAGTCTTGACTGTTAGTATCATCAGGTTTTTAACAATGATGTGCTCATTTGTTCATTGAAAGTTAGATAGATAGCTAAATATTCAAAAGTCAGACTAAAATCACAGAAGCAGACAGAAATGTTAACAATACAGAAAAGAGAAATTAAAGAAGTCAGCTATGCAGCTAATCCTGTAAAATTAACTATGCACTGCTCAAAATGAAAAATCAATTATACAAATGTAAAGTAATCAAGAAATTTCTCAACCTATAAATGAGTGATCAGGAAAAGAGAAAAAGGCTTACAACTTCTTAGAAATTCAGTGCTTTGTACATTGCTTAAATGACAACTTGAAATAATGCTGTGAATGTTTTCAGATAGTCATGGCAGAGGTAGACCAAAAGTGAAGTAATAAGAGGCTTTGTTACATGTCACTACAGGCTTCAATCTCCCTTCCAAACTCAAATAAATTTCCCATACTTAGAACTGAAAAATGTTTAAAGCTCTATTATAAAGGGACTAAATATGGAAGAAGACAGCCTAGGTATATAAAAATGTAATACAACAAATTTTTGGCAGTCTTGAGATTAATCTCAGGGACATCTACTTACTATTCTACTTGCTATGTTTATGCATGTTTACCTACAAAATGACCTTACTGTAAACACACCTAGCCCTTGCAGAGATCATGAGCAAACTTTGCAAATATGTATATAGTAATTTAAGAACATAAAATTTGCCCTGTTTAAGACCCTAAAAATTAAAAAAAAAAATATTTTGAGTTTATATGCAAGCTTACCAGCATAAACAAAATTGGCTAGCTTTAGCAAATTCCCTCTCTTTTCCATAAACTTCACTCCCTGCAACATGGTGCCTTATGACCCTCATTTACTTCATTGCAAAATGACTATGAAATGCTACTTTTCTGATAGTAACATTCATGTACTTTATGCAAAGCAGATACAAGATTACTTGGATTACTTTAGGAATGCATTTCCAGATTTGCAAACTTTTTGTTCCTAAAGTACAAATTCATTCGTTAAAGTAAAATACAACGTCTACTATAGCACTTTCTTGAGAGATACCAACGTGTTAAGTTCAAATTCAAACTAAATCTTTTATTTTATAACTTGCTCATAAGACTGCAAGTAGTGCTATATTTAGAGCTTCTCAATTTTGTCACAAGCAGTTTGGCAGATCTCAAAAGAAAATCTACTCTCTCATTTCCTAGCTTCTCAAGCTGTCTTTTGAATACTCTATTATTTTCAAAATTTTAAACAGGTGTAAAGCTGGCCTTTGTGATTAGGCAGCCAGCAAGACAGAATCCATTTCCAGCCATAATCAGAAGGATCTGTAGTATACCACAAAAGCCTGAAAGTTAAATATTCACTTCAGAATTTTAAGACTTGGCATCTATTCCACAACTGGGTCCCAGTTATTTCTGCTTTTACCAAATAATCCTCAGCTTTGTTTAAATATTCTTCAGCATTTGCTTCTTTCCTCCACCAGCTATGTTAAATTAAACCAGCTGACCTAGCAGTGGCCTGTGTGAATATATCATCAATGAACTATGAAAAATCTGTTTTCTAAAGAAAATACCAACCCATATCAAAATTTGCTACATGTATTCAAAAGGTATATCAGAATTATTTTCTTCCGTGAAACAATGACATGGAGGAAAGATCAAAGGCACTTTAGAGGTGACAGTCCACTACTGTTCATCAAATTGAGAAAATAAAATAAGCAAGACCCATTTATACAGCAGAGTTATCCAAAGCACAGGCCTTTGTGGCAATAAGGAATACAGCTAACCTCATATCTACTGGACAGACACTGTCCCATTTGGGGACATTCTGAATAATATCTAGAATAGCAAGTAAGGAAAGCAATTATTGGATAGAAAGAAGAATTATTCCAGGAACTGAAACTCAACTAAAGTCCTACAAACTGAAAATTGGGTCTAACAGCTAAGAATGAGTATTACATGAGTACAATATGAGTATGAGTGTAAACAGCTGATTGGAAGATTATTGCTGGTTTACTCTGAACCTAGAGGGATACATTCCACACTATCACTATAATTCCACAGCTGCCTGTCCTGGGTGCGGTCTATTTTTTCATTAGGGACATCGATGATGAAATAGGGAGCATATTGGTTCAATTTACAAAAATGCCATGCAGAGACAACCCACAAATATTTAGCAAGGCAGGATTAGAATTTTAAAATGTCTCAACAGAACCATCTTGAAAAAAACAGCATTCAGTTCAGTGAGAAAATCAAATGCTATCTCTATGTTAGAATAATCAACTGAATAAACATACAATGAGAAACAAGTAGGTAGACAGTGATGAGGAAGGGGTTTAAAGGATTACACACTGAATGTGAGACATCACTACTATATCCATTGTGGGGGAAAAAAATCTAAATGCTATAAAGAATAAAAGAATAAAGAATTAAATCTACATGACTAAATTTAAGAAGTAGTCATCAGAGATAAGAGACTCAAAGTGGAGTCCTGTTTGGAGCACCAGCAGAAAAGGTCTAGAAGAATGATCAATTGCCTAGAAAATATAGTAATCAGCAAAGATATAGCTACAGAGCAAAAGGTATAGGAGATAGATGAGAAATATCTTCATACAAAAATGTGATCACCACAGCAAGGAAAGAAATTAATTGTTTTCTATGTTTATTGGAAATAAAATATAATAGATTTAAAACTAACAGGGGCAATTGGACAACACAAAAAAACCCCTCAAAGAGATGGAAAGCTGAGCACAGGCAAAGACAGTTCAGGCATATTGCAATATCTCCATCATAAGATGAGGTTTACTTATGATTTAGATATAATCTATCCTGATTTAGGGGGGGAATATGGACTAGACAAGGACTCATGCTATGCTTAGGGGTTTGTGTCCATTTTCAAAATACTTGTCCCAGAATTGCTGAAATCTTGTGAATAATATTATATTATGAATATCCTATTCATAATGGTAGAAATAAGACACTACAAGCAATAAGACACTACTACTGTGGGCCAAAATCTAGCAAAAATATCCTTCAAGTTTTTTTCAGGTAAAAAAATCCAGCATCTGAATTTTAGTCTAACCAAGACTGCTAATGCATTTGTTGTGCAAGTGAAAGATGGTTAGGGTATCAGTGGCAACTCCCTACAATAAGCACAATATAGTTTTGAAAAAAAAAAATAAAATAAATAATCCAAGTGTACTGTGTAGAATTCATGTTCTTCAAGCCTTTGATGGTTGCATCTGAGCCTGACTATGCAACAGGAAGCATCTGAATTCTATCTTCTACCTAGATCAGCTATGTTTCAAACAGAAAGGGGTTGCATTGCAAGTCTTCAATGGTCTTTCAAGACTTTTCAAGGTCTCACTCAAATAATTAATTTTCTATTTGAGCAAGTCCAGAGGAGGGCCACGAAGAAGATCAGAGGGCTGGAGCACCTCCCCTATGAAGACAGTCTGAGAGAGTTGGGGTTGTTCAGCCTGGAGAAGAGAAGACTCTGGGGAAACCTTATTGTGGCCTTTGAATACTTGAAGGGCGCTTATAAGAAAGATGGGGACAGACTTTTTAGTAGGGCCTGTTGCAATAGGACAATGGGTAATGGTTTTATAATAAAAGAGAATAGATTTAGACTAGACACAAGGAACAAATTTCTTACAATCAGGGTGATGAAACACTGGAACACATTGCCCAAAGAGGTGGTAGATGCCCCATCCCTGGAAACATTCAAGGTCAGGTTGGACAGGGCTCTGAGAAATCTGATGTAGTTGAAGATGTCCCTTCCAACCCAAATTATTCTATGATTCTGTGATTTTATGGTTCTATGAAACAGGATAATATAGATCAAAACTAGAAAAAAGAAAGTCATACTACAGACTGGAAACATATCCTGTAAACAAGAATGAACGGATACATCATATGTAGAGATTCATAAATACTTTTATCAAAATATGTCAGTATTTACAAGATTTCAAAGACAGAAGAAATACATCCTTGATACTTCTTTCTTTTTATAACATTGCCTTTTCCATTTTTCTTCACTAACATTCAGACTAGCTGTAAGCATATTTTCACTTTTTCTTCAAAATTTTATGTCATCAAATTGTAAATCCATAGCTAACATATTTTTAGCCCCATCTATAATTTCATAAATCTTCTCATGCACACAATGGTTGAGAAAGCTATGAAGAGAAGCATGCACGGAAAATGTCCTGTATCTGTGTTCTCAATTACTATTTATTTGATTTGTGCTAAACCTTACTAGTGTTTATTTTAATATAAATTACTATTAAAAGTTCTAACTTTAAGGGTTTTTTTTTCATTCAGATTTGATATTTTAAAATTTTCAGAATCAGAGTCCCACTTACATTTATATGGAAGTTACATTGAAAATAGTCTATGGTCATACAATTAAAGTGCTTTATTTAACCATGGTAGCTAAACAGTAAAACCCAGATTTAGTTAGTAAATGTATCAAAAGGTCCAGGGGATGCTGAGTGCTGCTGGAGCAAGCCAAGAAGTGTTGGTTGGACACTTGGTAAATATTTAAACCACAGAAACTGGATGGGTTAAACGATTTTTCCTTCAGGGGTGTTTTTACTGCTAAACTGAAAGATGAAAATAAAAAACAGCAATAACAGGCAGGAATCCTATTCAGTGCCATTCAAATAATCCCCCTAAGGAAGAAATAATAAAGAGTGATCATCTTTTATACGTTATTACTACATTGTCCTAAGCAAGTAAGTATTGCTTGGATAAACAGAACTTCCCTATTATTCCCCCAAAATCACTACATTTACCAGCGTTTTCAAAGTAAACAAATTACTCCTAATTTTTGCCACAAATTATTCTCTCCGCTATGGGTCTCATGTCTTTTCATTTCTTTGATTATGAATTGCTTACACAAGAAATAAAGAATCAAGAAATCAAGGTTATGAAATAAATTTAATCAATAATATTTCAAAAATAAAATAGTAGATAAAGAAGCAAAATAAAAAGCCTCTGACTATCTTTTTACCTTTTTTGGTTGCTTTCATTAATTGCACACAGTAAGAAAATATTTGGAGGATCTGTAATTTTTACCATTACTACTTAAAATATATTTTGTACTTTTTTTCTGACATCATCATAACAACGTGGCCCTTACTGAGCTAGAAACTGACAATGCACTTAAGGAAAGATAGTTCCTAAACGGAGACTGCTCCACCTAAGTGAGAATTAATCACAGGCTCATTTGAGTGATATATAGAGCCCAAAATGCATTAGAATCTCAGAAAAACTGTCAGTTTACTTTTCTTTTCACTCTGCATTTCTTCACAAACTAGCAACTGCTGGTGCCATGCTTTTGGTCAAAGCCAGTGAGCAAGCATATGTGGGAATAGAGATTCAAGGAATAAAGTGCAGGTTACTGTAAAACATTATCTTAAATATCCTCAATTTTCTCTAATGAGGCATTTAAATCTTGCTTCATTTTAGGTGCCTTTTCACATGCTGAATAACTGGAGGTTTAAGTTTCTTCTCTGAATCTTGCTGAATTTTTAATTATTGTAAAATGCTCAAAACAATTAAGCAGAAGATTTTCCAGAGCAAATAATTATTTATCATCATCAGTTGATGAACCCATTAGAAAGTATTTTGAGATAAGTTTGCAGTATATAATAACTTGGGGAAAGTTTCCATTATGTGCACTATCATGAGAAAGTAATCAGACAGAAATCACAAATTTCAATGTTACGGTTCCCAAAGCAGTTGTAAGTAATCCAAGATAAGTTATAAATGCTTCAGGACCTCTAATTTTAAATGTCATCTTCTTGTTTATACGTAGCACTTTATATCTCTATAAACTGTACCTTCTTTATGTCTCACATATATGCATAATATGTTAACTTAATGTTGCTGTGGGAATCATAATTTGGTTGATAAGTTTCTGACTTGTGCTGTTTAAGTTCTCAACACATCTTATGACTAATGTTGCATTAACATATTATTTGCACAAAATTCTCTTGCTCTTAAAAACTGTGGTGAGTAATTGCACATAAAACAGAAAAGCATCCTGTGTCTCTTTTGAGGGTGTGCGATATTAAAATGTTAAAAAAAGAGATAAATCTGGCAAGGTAAAAAAAGAAAGAGCTTGCTTGATTGCAAATTGATATAAATGCGTGGAGTCATTTGTTTCAATGTGCAATGTGAGATTCAAATGTGATAATATGCATCCATCTGACATTCTGTGGAATGCTTTCTGAAATGGCTGCACGCTGAAATAAACATGATGAATTTCAGCCCAAAGAATAACCTTTCCAGAAAGTTATAAGGGCTTGAAAATTGCTGTTTGGAAAGAATATATCTCCTGAACCATAACGATAGACTAGTTCATCTAAAGTTTCTGAGGTTTTTTTCAGATCAGTCAAGGGCTACAAAGAAAAAACATGTTTAAAGTGCTATTTAAACAATAGATTATTTAAGTTTTTTACAGTATGAGGAAATGAATGACAGAAGCAAACAAAAACTCTAAAATTCTAAAACAGTTTTTGGGAAGTTATTTGAAATATCTTGGTCATTTGAGCAATTAAGTTGCAAACTTCTTGCAAAAATATTTCAGGATTGATAGAAAATGTTATTTTCCAGCAGCCAAGGTCTTTTCTTCACTGCTTTGATCTTGCCAGAGCTGTCAGTCCGGAGTAAAAAAGTCCTAAATTGGGTCCTAAAAGATAATTACAAGATTGTCTTCAAGTTTATGTCAAATGTATGTAGTTTTCTTTACAGGTCTGATCTTGGCTTTAGATCTCTGTCAATGTATATCTCATACTTCAAACCTATTTTATCATGAGGAAGCTCCACACTGAAATATTTGTGATTTGAAACAGTTTGTTACAGTCTTTCCCACTGTTTTTGCACACCACCTGAATCTCTTTGCAGAGTCACATTTTACTTCTTAACTGGGTACGAACACAGGAATTCTGAACTCACACGCTCTTTACTTAAGAGAGTGTAAGCAGGCCCATAGCCGCCTCACATCATCGTCGTCATCCCAGAGACTTTCCAGAAAATTAATTCCCCTTGCATAATCCTGTGTAACTCCATCATAGCACTTTACATGCCACAGACGCCAGGTATGGTGTTTTTTCTCTCACAGTCTTTTGAAATAGTACTTTACAAAGAAAGTACTCCTGTTTGCATCACTGTTAAGTGCTAGATGAGCCGTCTGGATTTTTCAGTAAGAAGTTCCAAACTTCTCTATTGATAGATCAAATGCAAGGATAGTTTCACATGGGGGAAAAAGAGAAAGAAAAAAATGAAAAGACCGACTAAACCGCACTAAGATCATCTTCAGCTTCCTATCAAACCTAGTAGATCATATTCCGGCCATGAACACATTAACTGAGTGAACGAAGCTATTCTAAAGGCTTTATATTTACATTTTTTGTTTCAGAAGATCTCGCCTGAAGCAGAATGTCTTTATTGAAAGTCTGCAGGAGACAAACTCATTAATGTTCTTTGTGGCACCCTGTCAGCAAAGTACCTTTGAACCTAAAGGTTGTGTTAAAGTCCAGTGTCTTACAAGTAAAGTACATCCTTAAATGGATTACAAAATGAAATGTATTTATGCTCTTGCTTAAAGGCAAGTATGTGCATAAACACTGCTGAACTGATAATTTTATGATTGCTCATTGTCTAGAATAATTGCTCTTTCAGAGTGTAAGATTCTTATGTAACTCCCATTTGCTTTGTGGGAGTCTTTTATTAGCTTCAAGGAAAATGGGAAAGAATTTGGTATTTGTATGCAGAGTTAGATGCCACCACTTCCCTCATCACCTGATCCTCAGTGTATGCTGGAGCAGTGTTCTTAATGAGGAGAGGAGGTAGGGTGGAGGGGGAGAAGGGGCTAAAGCCCATTAGCTTCCCTGTTAAATCCATGCCTGGGATTTTATGAAAGGACTCAAAGAAATTGTAATGCAATAGTATCCGGTCCTCACAGCTATTTGCTCAACAGCCAGTGACAAGTTCAGATGATGTAATGCTTCTAGCATGTACATTGTTACTTAAGTGAAATGCTAATTAATACCATGCTGAAAGAGCTTTGGTTGGGTGTCGAGCTACTCGGAGTTGGTCTCTGCAGCTTGGGGAATGTTTCTGCTTTAGTTTCCTGTGTTCTTACTGTGTGCACAAAGTTGTTTCTAAGCAAGTCTTTTTTTTTTTTTTCTTTTGGGGGTTGGGGTGTTGGTTGTTTTTCTTTTCCCCCCTCAGTTGCCTCAGGGCTCTTAATTGCTACATGCACAGCACATGACAACTGCTGTTCCTAAGTTATTCTAGCAAAATGAAATTTCTTGTGTGTCCTGGCAAATTATCATTAAGTGACACATTATCATTTAGTGACACCAGAAAATCATCCTGGTGTTACTTTTCTGGGACAGGACCTGAACTGTTAAAATATTTTTAGCATGGAATGGAAAAGCTATTTGAGAATGATCCTCTCCAAATATCCGTTAGAAAGCATGATATACACATCATATGCTCTAGGAATGCATGTGATATTTTACATGCAGTTGTTTTTCAGTATTTGGTGTGTAAAGCAGTTCTAGTGTTTAACTTGTATGCTAGGAATAAAATACATGTCCAGTGTCTGCAATGAGCTTGCTAGATAAATTGGAAAAGGTCTTCAAACTCAGTGATGTTTAGAAGTCTAATACCTACACATGGTGCCTATTTCCAACTGAAGCAGCAGAAGTTAAACACTTACCTAGGAACGACTCATACAATACTTTCAAGAAACTAGTCCTTAGCAGCCCTTTGCAATAGTAATACTTAATGTCTGATGTTTCCTGATATGTAATGAATGTAAGTAATACTTAGAGGAAAGGAACCGGAAATAGAATATATCGTGTGTATTAATAGAATCTCTTATTTCCTTCCAAAGACAATGCTTATTCTCTGAAGTGATATCAACCAAACTGTGACACTCAGCCTCAGATCATTTGTGTGTTTCTCTCATGTAGTTTCCCTTTTTATTTACAAACCAGACGCAAGTATATTTATATCTGCCTGCTTTACCTACAAGATTTATAAACTTCAGCAAGCTTTTTTTTTTTAAATTAAATAAAGACAAAACAATCAAGAATGACCACTGAATTACACACACACTTCTCATCGCTGAAGTCACTGACCAGGGTTAATATGAAATAAACTGTTATTAAAATGTATTCACAGTTAGAGCTGTCTCTGGCTGTGACTATCTGCTCTCATAGGTATATAAACACATCAGCATGCCTGCATCAGGATCACACTTCCGTGCCTGGCACTACATCAAAGGTTACAAAAAAAGCTTCCAGCAAACAGATAAACTTTTTTCACAGATCAGCTCCAGAGAGCAATACACCTAAGCCCATCGTCAAATTAATAATTAGATGTGATCTATTTGTAGCACTGGAATTTCATTCAGGATATCTACTTTTTTTGGAGAGTTCAGAAGAACTGGCTAAAACTGTATCTGTTGCAGCTAACGTCCTATTGTCTTGCTGTGGTGGGTTGACCCTGGCTGAGGGCCAGGTGCCCACCAGAGCCGCTCTATCACTCCCCTCCTTCACTAGACAGGGGAGAAAAGGTGTAACGAAAAGCTTCTGGGTCAAGATAAGGACAGGGAGAGATCACTCACTAATTATCATCACGAGCAAAACAGACTGAACTGAGAGAGGAAATTCATCTAATTTATTAACAAGGCAAAACAGAGTAGAGGAATGAGAAATAAAACCAAATCTTAAAACACCTCCCCCCACCCCTCCCATCTTCCCGGGCTCAACTTCACTCCCGGCTTCAACCTCCGCCCCCCTCAGCGGCACAGGGGGACGGGGAGTGGGGGTTACGGTCAGTTCATCACACGGTGTTTCTGCCACTCCTTCCTCCTCAGGGGGAGGACTCCTCTCATCGTTCCCCTGCTCCAGCATGGAGTCCCTCTCATGGGAGACAGTCCTTCACGAACTTCTCCACCGTGAGTCCTTCATGACCTGCTCCAGCGTGGGTCTCTCCCACGGGGTGCAGACCTTCAGGACCAGACTGCTCCAGCGTGGGTCCCCCACGGGGTCACAAGTCCTGACAGCAAACCTGCTCTGGTGTGGGCTCCTCTCTCCACAGGTCCACAGGTCCTGCCAAGAGCTTGCTCCAGCGTGGGCTTCCCACGGGCCACAGCCTCCTTCAGGTGTCTCCACCTGCTCCAGCGTGGGGTCCTCCACGGGCTGCAGGTGGAATCTCTACACCCCCTCATCCTCCCTCCATGGGCTGCAGGGGGACAGCCTGCTTCACCATGGTCTTCACCACGGGCTGCAGGGGGATCTCTGCTCCGGTGCCTGGAGCACCTCCTGCCCCTCCTTCTGCACTGACCTTGGTGTCTGCAGATGTTCTTACATCTTCTCACTCCTCTCTCTGGCTGCAAAAGCTCTCTCTAGCTTGTTTTTCTCTTTCTTAAATATGTTATCACAGAGGCGCTGATTGGCTTGGCCTTGGCCAGCGGCGGGTCCGTCTTGGAGCCGGCTGGCATTGGCTCTATCAGACACAGGGGAAGCTTCTAGCAGCTTCTCACAGGAGCCACCCCTGTAGCCCCCCCGCTACCAAAACCTTGCCACGCAAACCCAACACACTTGCAAAACTACCTAGACCCAGGACACATTTCAATTAATTACTAGGAATATCAATATTTCATTATAGCTACTTAAATGTGATTGGCAAATATCCCATTCGGTTTATCGGGAGAGAGATAACAGTCCCTAAAAGAGATTATTGTAGGTTTGCTGAAAGCCAGCTTCTCTGAAAAAGCTATGAAATATTCCCAAATGCCACTGGATTTTCTGCTTGAAGTAGAGCACAACGTCCTGAACACCATGCCTATAAAATGATAACAGAAAAGCTGTTTCATATGGTTAATCTGTATGGTTAATCTGTGAAGGTTGTGAAGGTTAATTTAAGGCAATATGACAAAAGTCAACCACTAAATGACTGATACAGTACCCATGTTATGTTTATATTACTTTTAGTTAAAATTTTGAGTATATGACAACTCATGAGGAATAGAGTGTGAAGTGTGGAGCAGGATTGATAGAAGTCCTTGGTCAAAATGCTTGAATGTCTTAATTGTTTACAAACAGTAAGACTAAAGTGATTTCAGGGAAAAAGTACACTAGTGTCCCTAGCCACATTTCTTGTTTAGAAAAATTATAATATCTGGTGTTGTTCTTAGTTAATATTAATCCTAGACTGTCTTCAGAGAGCCCTGGATGCATTAGCAATAGTTCCAATCTTCAGAGAAAGAGCTAAGTGGCAGAGCATCAGAAATAAAGTGCACATGTCATTGCATCATGTCTTAACTAGGTTGATGTCAGGATGATCTGTTAAATGCAAATTCAACAGGGACTATGTAGAATTATATCTTGGTTCAAGCTCCAGGTAAGTTTTTTGTGTTATACATAGTAATGACTCAATCAGTGAAAGAAAGCATAAGGAAGGCTTAGATGAAATTTGCTTATTTTCAAGCTTTCAAAACTAGAATATGCCAAACTGCGATATCAACATACTATTTCTCTGATACCTAAAAAAAAAAAAAAAATTAAAAAAAATCTTCAAGTATATAAAGCTAGAAATTTACCTTATTTTCTTTGTTTAGGCCAATTCAGAAAGCCTAAACCACCTAAAAGCTCCAGGCAGGTTTTCCTGTGGAAGCTGAGAAGAGTACAGAATAGTATAGAATTTTCCTTAAGGGCATTAATGGTTTTTGATACATATGTCTAAATTTTTATTCCAAAATCCTCTGGTAGGTGACTGGTCCTTTCCCTGGACAGCCATATAGATACGCTGAGACATCACAAGGATCCTGTCCTTACAAACATGTT
The DNA here is from genome assembly GCF_011004875.1 of Balearica regulorum gibbericeps. NCBI lineage: Eukaryota > Metazoa > Chordata > Aves > Gruiformes > Gruidae > Balearica > Balearica regulorum. The sequence goes on from NC_046185.1 coordinate 34,567,770, forward strand.
TTTCCTCCGTGTCAATTCAATGCTTTTCATTTAATAACCTGAAACAGCTAGAAGAAGATCACATGATAGGATTAGATCATCCCCAATGAACACCTAAATCTGACTTCAAAGAGACAAGACACAAAAGCAACATTTTTATTTGTAAACTAAACATGAACATAAGGTGAATTCTCCAGCACCGAGGGCAAGTTGCTAACAGCCTGACTATACATAGTTTCATAGGTTTTCTAAATCTATATGTCTAACCTATCACACAGTTCCTAACTTTGGCTTAGTTAGTTCCTAACTTTGGGTTTTTTTGATTAATATTTACTTGAAAATTATTTGAAACCTGAGTCCAACATCTTGTATAATATTTTGATCCCAGGTTAGTAATACAAGGAAGCAACACTGATCTAGATGTGCCCCGATCCTTCTAATGAGACAAATTAAACAACATATTGAGAGGGTGCAAATTATCACAACTTTATTGACTTTTGCGATTTCTTTAAATTGTACATGTGCTGTGTTTGGCCCTGCTTTCCTAAATTGAAGGTGCTAAACACTTTAAGTAAAAACTCAAAACCTTTGGTGGCATAATGCATCATGCCCACCTAAACCTTATGGAGTACACTGTTTTAATCCTGCATTTTTGTGTACTGTTAAACACTTTCACATATATGGTTGGGTAAAGTGATCAAGATATTAAGCAGTTAAATCCTTCAGCAGACTTCTGGTCTAAAAATGCAAGTTTTTACTATTGATGATTATTCCCTGAATGGGAATAGAATGACTAATGGAAGACATCTAATTGTGTAGAGATAACAGCACGCAGCTTGCATAAGACCTTGTGTACAGTTGGCAGAACACAATAAGATTATTGTTCATAATAGAGACTGATTATTAAATGGTGTCATAAATTAGAGGAGATCCTGAATGGAAAAACACAGACAATAGGATAAACTGAAGCCACCATATCAACTCAGTTTAGAAAGGGATTTGCCAGATGACTGAAGACGACAAACAGCAGCTTCAAATGGCACAACCATTTATTCTCCCTGCATATATAGATGCAAAAAGCAAAGGCAGTTTGCTGTTGTTTTAAGTTGGCTAATCCCCAAACCTGATCAGCTGAGAGTAAAACCCTTCTGAAAATAGTAAAAGTTCTAATTATTTTAAATATCATCCGAACTAACTGTCCTTCTATCAGTGAAGATCTTATTGAATAGAAGGGTCAAAGGACAGTTTTTAAATGCTCCGTTGTATGACAGTGCTGCTTGATTTACTGATGAAGCCCTTTTCCAATTTACTGGCTTTTGCTTCTCCTGTTGCTTATGAAAAGGCTTCCATTAGGATGTGTAAAAATAAATAAGAAAGAACTAACAGAGACTCCTATTTTGGTTTTGAAATTCAGGAAATAATACTGAGTACTCTAGTCCTGAAATGTACTGAATTCTCGTACAGGGTGCTTCCTAGCATGGCCTAGTAGCTGACACCTCTGTTAATGTGAGAATAAATGCACAAGGTTAAAGCTTATACCTTAATGTTCCTGAGCAATTCCAGGTGGAATTATACACTATGTCTTTGACAGTGGCATGCCAGCTTTGGGAAGTTTTTGTCCCTATCCTATCTGCCTCTTGAATCCGTTTAATTCCAGTTCCTTCCACCAGAATTAAAAGCAACTCCCCTTTACATTAGAAAACCCTGTTTGTGGGACTAGGGCATAAATAGAATCTCTCTAATGAGCTAGATTTTTAAAAAGACAGTATTCTGGGGGAAGGGAGCTGGAAGGCAGACTGAGGAAAATGTAGTATATCACTATTCTCTGCAAGCATAGTGGAGAACAAACTCCAAATACTATGTCTAGATGTAAAATCCAGAAAGAAATCTTATCAGTAACATACTGGGTAGACCGTAGAACACTGTCTTAGAGGACATGCCAAACCCCTTCTCATGAAAAATGGGAGATATTTCCATAACGTAAAACAGGCAGGAACATATTTGTATAGAGTAAGCCAAGATTTGCCAACACATTCTTCTGAAGAGGGGAAACATTCGGCAGATCACCCATCCAGGAAAATTTCTGCCTGAACTATTCTGCTGCTGGATCAAGCAAGGAAGTGGGAGGAATTTGCGTCTCTCTCAATCATGTACCTTTGCCACACCTTCTGTGGGGGATTAAATAAGCAAATCCATATGAAAATAATCAGCTACATTGCTTTAACTCTATAGCGACAGTAGCATCTAAGATACTAAAAAAAGTGAAAGCAGGTAATTTATGCTTGAAAACAAACAATTTCTAAAAGAATAAATTAAAAAAACAATCTTTAAAAAATTGTTAACAAGATGCTCCAGCATTATTAGCTAAAAATAAAGAATTAAAAATAATTTCATGTATTTTCAGATAGATTAAATACAGAAAAATGGTGGGTTGAAAGGAAACTTTTCACTACCATGCCATTTTTCTGGTCCTTGCTAGGTGGGCTATATGACAATCAAATGTGACTAGCGAGAGGTATCAAGCCTCATACAAGCATATAAAACTAGCCAGGCTTTGGAGAATAGCATAATAGACTGGGACTCGGGAAAGGTGGTTCTAGTCCTAATTGCACTACTTTCCTTGTATGTCACACTTTAATATGGACACTTTGCTAATAATCTAATTTGCAGAACATTTTGAGGTCTCAATCTCAAAGTTATCACACAAAAGAAGATAGGTAGCATTACTGATATTCTCAGGTATGATTATTAAAATACTTTAGTGAGGCATACTTGCTACATATTTTTAAAAGTATTACACACAAAATAACATGGGACATTTTGAGGAAATTCAGATTTAGGAACATCAGGATATTTTTCATGTGTGAAGTCACTGATCTGTTCCTTCGTTTTGTTTCCTGTTGCATCTTTCCACCCTAAGCACAAACATATAGCTTAATCAACTCCTAAAGCCAAGTCCCATTTAATAAAAAAAAATAGCAAATTATTTGATTTTTTAAAAAAATTTTGGAGTTATTGATTCTGTGCGGTATGTTTCTTATATATATACATGATGAGCAGTACATGGACATTGTGTTCTGCCAGCTGAAGAAGAAGAAAAGAAAGAGTAAGAGGAAAAAAGCCTAAATGAATAGTTCTTCTAAAGGAGGCTGTTAAAGGTAAGGGCTAAGTATACTAAAAAACATATACAAGAGGCTGAGACTGATCTCTGGTTCAGTCTCAGCTGTGTGACCAAATTGTATTGTGTCTGGAGGTAGTCCTGACAGCAGACGATATTCTGCCACAATTAATTTTGAATTAAGTGTATTTTAATTTATGCAAGGTATTTTAAAATAACCGGTGTTAGGTTATGTGATTAAAGGCCCACCTCCGCACACAGAGAGGATCCCAGAGGCGCAGTGTCAGGTGGGGGAAACTCGATAAGTGTGTCAGAGATGCAAGACCCTGCCCGCGCTCCCCACGGCTGTCCCAGGGTCCCCTCGGCCCCATGGGACGGGGGACACCCAGCACCAGCCTTCAACCAAAAGGGTCTCCAGGGAGTTATGAGAGACCTGGGCATCGCAGGACATTTTGGGATTGCACAAGGCTTATTATGGAATGGTTACAGGAGGAACCAAAGTTGGGGAAAGCAAGAGATCAAAGTAGTTTGAGCCCATGTGTCTGGGGTGCCAGTGACCGGAGAGAGGGGAGTGTGTGTGCGTTGTGGGGTACGTGTGTCACTGTGTGATCACCAACGAGACACACTGGTCTAGCTGGCAAGTAGGAAAGGAGGCTTGGGAGCCAGGTTGAAGCACTACTGGAGGGACCGAGAGGTCCGAGGCAGCTCTGGGAAGACTGTAGGCCTGGGGTTGACCAAGCGACCTGTGTGCGCAACCGTGCGCACGCATGTGTGCGTGTGGATGAGGCAGCTGAAGACCAGGGGATCTAAGGTTGGCTACAGGGTAGACTGGGTGTCTAAGGCCAGTTAACTGGAGGAATCAACAGCGTCCATGAGGCTGTGTGTGTGTATATGTGCAAGGAGGTCTGAGTACCAGTAACTGGAGCAGGGCTGCAGCCTGGGGGACTTGTATCCCCAAGTGCCAGCTACTGGGGAGACTGGTATCGAGAGACAGCTACTAGGTTTCTATGTACTTTCTTCACAAATAAATTTGTAGTAACAGATACACTATGAACAATAAATAAATCTGTTACTTGAATATTAAAACCAAGGAAGTCAGCCAGCAGATTTGCCCACTCCATCTATGAACTCTGGAGACCCACATACTTCTGTCCTCTCTCAAGGAATTTTTCTCCTGAACTTGCCAATAACAGTCAGGGTCACTGGAGATATCTGTCTTCCTATTCTAGAGGAAAGTAGTTGGATATCTAATTAATCATTAATTTGGATTGTCTTCTGTGGGTGGAAAATTAGAGGACCTGTTTCAGGACTTATTCTTTGATACTCATCTATGTTATTGTGAGTTATTTTAAACTTATTTTAATGTGTTAAAAATAACTACTTAGGTAAAATCCAAATCTCATACTTGCTTGTACTTGAGCAAATAAATCTTTTGGATCTATTTGAGCATTTCTCCACTCTTTTGTGTTCTGGCTCATCACAACTTTAATACAGATGTCCCAAAGCATTCGTCTGTCACAGATTTGCTCAATGCACAAGGAAAGAGAGGATTTGCTCAGCATAATGATTGCCTTGCCCTGGCAGCCAGACAACAAGATCTGAGTTTGGAAACAAATGTGTGGGAAAAAGAATAGAGGAAAATGTCTGTACTCTGTCAGAGGAAATTGGTGATGGACAATTTTAAAGGAGACTTCAATCAGTAGATAAACTTGTTAAACCTTTTTGCTTACATCTCTAAATTGCAATTCAAATGTAATTCTACACTTTACCTACACGGATCTGAGCTAGCTTCCTTGTTCAGATACTGAGACAAAAGAAGCCTCAGACCCTGGGTATGTTGACTGAAAAAGTCTTCCAACAAAGTCACTAATTATATGCATAGTATATGTATATAAGATAGACTTTCAAAGGGAGCATCTCACATTACTCTTGTAAAGTTTCATACTGATATGTTGGTACAGGTGTTCTAAGAAAGTCCACGTGTAGTTGGTACTGCTTTGCCTGTTCAGTTGGTTACATGGATATACAGCATTCTTCAAGGCATCTAAATTTTGCCAAAGTTTTTTACATGTTCTTGTTCTGAGTATGCAAAGAAATAAAATGGCACAGCCCAATACATCTTTTTGGACAATGGAAATTGCATACTTTGTAATTGTAATTTAGCATTGTAATGCTGCATCAAATGAATACTAATCTCAAGCCAACCATGCCAAAATGAATAAATTGCCATTTGACTAACTGATTGCAAAAGTCTTGACAGACAGAACTGTTTCTCTTACCGGGGTTACTGAGCATGTTTTCAAACATAATATGAAATGTATGGCTTGATATAAGTGTTGGGGGTTTGAAATTATTTTATGCCCAATAATCAAAAAATATTTTGAGGAAATTAAAAGAGAAACCAGAACTTGTAAAAAAAAGTTCAGGATGAATTGCAGTTATCTGAATTATTTCTCCATTACGTGTACGTGGAGACAGTTCTAATAGGCAAATAACAACACTCACATCATATATCAGATTTTTAAATTTAAATTTTAAATAAATTTTTTTAATTGCAGTACATACTATAGATTTTTTTCTTACATGGTAAAAATTGTGAACAGTTTGTAATATGAATGTTCCTCACATAAAATTAGTTAAGAATTAAATTATCCATCTGTACAGAGAATTTTTATAAGGGTGCAGATATACAAAATGAATTGGTTGCTTAGAATGATGTCAACATTCATCACTGTGCCAAATTAGTCTAAGACCAAAGAAACACTTAAGCTCCACCTAAGAACTGATGATACAAAGTAAGTGGCTTTGGACACTCACACTCTTATGCATAATGGCAAATTTCATGCACAAATCTAAAGATAAATTGAATTTGCAACATATTCATTTAAAATATACAATAAATCTTCCTAAAAGAATACAAAAAAGAAAACAACTGCTCTGGTTTAAGAATGGAACTTATCAGTCTTTACCAGCAGTACAAAATAAGAGGCAAAGGCACTCTCCCAAGGAACAGATGGTGTAAAAATGTCAGAAACAGGCAGATCAAATAATGACAGAAGCTGAAGACTTCCTTTGTCTGTCTCCCATCCACAAATAAGAAATAATGTTTAGAAATAAAAACCTGGTTTAGCTTTTTTTCTTGTTTTGTTTATATAAAAGCATATAAACAGGCATACAAGAAATCACTAGGTAAGGATTTATGCTGAGATGTATGCAGAGTAATGCAAGTAAGTCTCACAAAGGGCACTTAAATAAATAGGGTTTTAAAAATATATTTCTTGTAACTTTTCTTTCCTACCCTAGAATCTGTTTGGTCATAGTCAAAGAAATACATAAAAAGATGGGGAAGATTGCTTTTGTAAAATGATCAGTGTTGAGCATTGAATCATAATATTTGTTATATCTTTTAACCTCAGCCACAGCATGTGAAGGGGCAAAGTAGATTCATGAAGGGACTTTTGTATAAGTCCTTTCATTCCTCTTATGGAATGAATAAGATTTCAATGATGTTTCAGTATATATTTCATTATTATAAAAAGGGCAAGAGGCAAAGGCAAAGTTTTACGGTTTGATTGTCCTCTCCAATCAAAATGTTCAATAACTGCAATGAAGTGAATTCTGCTAACGCTGCTCACCTTTGTTCAAGGGACAATAAAAGGACTACAGATTATTGTATTGCTTATTAAGCCCAGTAGTGCAAGCAATACAGTCTTTACGCTTGGTGTCTAAACAGGGGTGAATTTCACCTGGAGGCAACTTTGGCCTGTTGTACTAGCAATTATATTATTACAAAATATGAGTTTCACAGATGAACTAAATCCCATCTAGAATCTTCACCCAGAAAAAACAGCACTGCTGTGCCTTGTTCAGAATTTTTCTATTCCAGAGCTGGCATCCAGGTGTGTACTTGAAAAACATCTTTGATTTTACATCTACAATAAGCATAACACAATTTAAAAGCATAGATGCCACAGAGCTTAATTTAGAAACTGCTGCTTTTATTAAATTTAGCTACTTTTCCCCTGCAGCTTTATATCAATATTGACTTCAAAGTGCTAGTTGCTTTCATTAAATTGAATTACTTTCTCCTGTAATTTGAAAAGTAATGAGGCAGCTACTAAATGAAGCTGTTGACAAATCAAGAGCAGAGGCTATTAAAAATTGCATGGCAAAGTGTGAGTCATAAACAATGATGGTTAGTGTTCAAGGGTGGTTTCTGAAAAAAATTGCACAAAACCCACAAAATAAACAATTCTCCTTGGTCATCTTCTGTGTGCATCTAAGAAATGTGAAGTCTACTTGATTAATTCTATTATTTCTGTTCTTTTTCAAAAAAGTTCTATAATGATGCTCTGCCATTGCATCCAAGTATCTTCCAGTTGTGCATTGTGATACAATCAGAATCTCCTATAATTAACATCTGTTTTGTGTCATTTGTTCTTTCAGTCTCCCAAGAGAAGTGGAGTTTCTTGTTACAGCAGCATTTTTGTTTTGGTGTGCTTTGTAAGTGCCTTTCCAGGAGAGAGTTGTCTTGGATTTATACACAAACACATACATATGAGGTTCTGTAAACCTGATTATAAATACTGCAACCAGTATAGGAAGCAGAGGATGAGTACAATGTACATTCCATATTCTTCATTGCTCCCCATATAGCAGCATTCACAATAGCTGGAGTTTTCCAAATCCTAAAGCCCTTATACCTGAAGTTGATTTTCCTGAATTTCTGTAATCCTTTTCCAAAGATGCAGAAATGGGAAATTGAGGCTTGGTCCTTTTTTATCAGGTTAGAAAGAATTGCCCACTCAAATACAAATACTTTGAGCATACTTTCCTTTGATCTTGAGCTTTAATTCTATCTTGCTTGAGGTCAGCATCAGTTGCTAATTTCAGGTTGCAGGAATTGACTTTATCTTCGCAAGTGGTCATTTGGTTGTAGTATAGCAATCCAATACGATGGAACTTTTTAACAGTAGCGCATGATCAATTGAACCTTGGCCATATAATTTTATTGAAAAGACTTCCAGGGAGGAAATGGATGCACATATGAAGTGATGAATGACAGAAGATAAATTCCCCATTGGTACTTTTCAGGTATATCTCCCTTTCTACATGGTGCAGGACAGCAGGTTTGATTTGCTGTGATCTGTTATGGTTTCAGGACCAAATGGCTACATCACATTTTTACCAGCAATGACATTAATGTCATTTGCCAGTTCTAGTTCACACCATACGTCAATAATAAAGAAAATGCTGAAAAACTTTATGTACACATTGCAAGCAGGTCATTCTAGGTAGCACCTAGGTGCATGGCTTCAACCTTGATTCCATCAGAGGGTGCATCTTCAGAACATTAGTAATGCACTTCAGTGTGTACAGAAAGACTCCAAGTGTAGGCCTAAGGCAAATTCACACCAAAGATAGCCCTGTGTCACTCTGTCACTAATGTAGATATGCCCTTTATGTACATTCCTTTTATAAAAAGTCAAACTATTATAACGCTTTGTCTAAATAATTAATTCTAGAGAGCCAGCATTCTTCTATAATCAAGTGTGAAAAAGAGGTCTAAAAGATTAAAATAAATATTTCTCCTTTTGCAGGGATCGAAAAGATATCTATTGCTGTAGTTAAATTCTACTGTGTCCTGGGCAGGAATTCTGGTTTTGTGAAATTTTAGTGTAATGCTTACTAGCTGGATGGCCAGAACATAGTAGGCACCAGTGGAGGATGAGCATCACAAGAAGCATGGTTTTTGCTTTACCTATTAAACTGTCTTTATCTCAGCCCACAAGTTTCCTCACTTTTACCCTTCCGATTCTCTCCCCCATCCCACTAGGGGGGAGCGAGCAAGCAGCTGTGTAGTGCTGCCTACTAGGGTTAAGCCACAACAAATACAGAACAAAAATAAATGACAAAAAATCAAAGAAAAATAAATTTTTATTTAGATTTACATATTCTTTATTCATGTTCTCATCAAAATTAAAATTCACAAAGAACCCCCAGTGCTCAACAGCTGTGCATGTTGAGTTAATCATTCAGTTGCCCAAGTATGGATTCATATAGTTCATTTTAGACATTTCCTTTAGAAAATGTAAGTCTGTATCTTTCCTTGAGAGTTTAAATTGGTGTTAGTGTCTTGATCAAAAGCAAGGATCAGCTTCTCAGTTGGTGCATTTCCATAAACTAGTGCTAACTCACCACTAAAAATTCTTGGGGCAACCTCTCCCCACAACTGCCCCCACCCCAAGTATTCACATCACTATTTAAAGGGCCAATTTAGTAATATGACTGCTACCTTGGATGATTCAAAAACATTTGAACTAAATTCAGTAACTGCTGTATTATTAACTAACTCTCAAAGACCTTGCCCATTAAATAAGAAGCGTGTTCATGACTTCTAAATATACTTGCATTAAGTCTTACTAACAAGTGTTACATGCTTGGCATTTATCTCAAGAGTTCTTAGAAACAGGCACTAAACACAGTAATCAGTAAGTATGCTGCTTATTTGCTAGACTGCAAGGAGATTTACTGATGAAAAATGATTCTTAATTCTGCGTTTCATGGGTGACAGCCAACCCTACTATAACAAAATAAATGTGTGTGACAATATTATTGACTCTTCTTTCCAGAAGATCATGTTAAATGCTTAGTGTACAGCCCCATGTCTGCAGAGGGCTATGGATCTGACAGGAATTTCAATGATTTTTTGGTAGCTGGCTTGTTAGGAAGTGCAGAGCAATAGCGCTGAACACAACTGGATGCCTGCTTAATGGACACTCTCCAACCTTAGATTTATATCAGGTATGTTACAGATAAAGTACCAAAGAGGGGAAAAGAAAAACTATTAGTTAAGCATCTAATTTGTCTCCCATTTACTTTGCTGTCATTTGATAGCTCCTTCTATGGAAGTTTCATCAGGATTAGACTGGTTTGTTTTATTTTGTTTTAAAGACCAGAACATAAAGGATAAAATCATTTTTTGAGTAACTTTACTAAGAAAAACTTTACATTGAGGGAGGAATCAATGACCACTTAAAAAAATAAAACCTCTTCTGCTAGCTGAACATGACAGTGACAGTAATTGGTTCTCCTGAAGAACAACCCAGTGTAATACTTAACATTTTTACATTCAAATAAGTAATTGCATGTGTCATGGCATAATGCATTCTGCAAAACAGGACTACCAGATTTTTGTCATGATGTGTATCCTCCCTGTTTTTGCTGTCATCAGCCACATGAGGCTACAGCATTGACAGAATGAAGAACAGAGAAAGGAAGGAAGGAATTGTAGCTTTATATATGGAACTATTTTCTTAGTCTTATGTGAAGTATATGTAAATTTTAATAACATACTTGGTTCAGTTTCAAAACAAAATGACTTTTCAAGGGACTTTGTTGTAAAATTATGTTCTGTAGAAGCCATAGCAGACAGAACGGGAAAAGTCAATATCCAAAGGCACTGCACTCATTTTTTCTGACTAACCTTCATTAAAAATTTTCTTGCGGCAGAAAAAAAGTTAATTCAGCTTTAAAACTGATGCATTTTGAAACTGCTCCAGTTACCCATCAGCTTGTTGGCTTTTCTTGGTCCTCCATCTTACTGTAGCCTTTATGGCACCATCACACAGTGTTTTATAAACAGCTTTGAGATCATTGCACCCGCGCTCTGATCAGATAGGATAAAAGCTGTCATGGGCAATAAGCTTTGTAACCACACCGTCACCATGCCCAGCCTGATATCACCTGATGAGAAGTCACACAGCAGGGCAGCTCTCCAGCTCCCCACAGCCTAGCCGGTGTCCCAGCCCAGCCTTGGCCCGTCTCCACAAAGTGCTTGATGCCTGAGGCTGGAATTTCCCTTTGCCCCTGTGTTGGTTTTGTGTGGCAAGGTTTTGGTAGCGGGGGGGGGGGGGGGGGCTACAGGGATGGCTCCTGTGAGAAGCTGCTAGAAGCTTCCCCTGTGTCTGACAGAGCCAATGCCAGCCGCCTCCAAGACGGACCCGCCGCTGGCCAAGGCCAAGCCCATCTGTGCCTCTGTGATAGAAGAAGGAAAATAAAACAGTTAGAGAAAAACAGTTAGAGAGAGCTTTTGCAGCCAGAGAGAGGAGTGAGAAGATGTAAGAACATCTGCAGACACCAAGGTCAGTGCAGAAGGAGGGGCAGGAGGTGCTCCAGGCACCGGAGCAGAGATCCCCCTGCAGCCTGTGGTGAAGACCATGGTGAAGCTGGCTGTCCCCCTGCAGCCCATGGAGGGAGGATGAGGGGGTGTAGAGATTCCACCTGCAGCCCGTGGAGGACCCCACGCCGGAGCAGGTGGAGACACCTGAAGGAGGCTGTGGCCCCGTGGGAAGCCCACGCTGGAGCAAGCTCCTGGCAGGACCTGTGGAGGGAGGAGCCCACGCCAGAGCAGGTTTGCTGTCAGGACTTGTGACCCCGTGGGGGACCCACGCTGGAGCAGTCTGTTCCTGAAGGTCTGCACCCCGTGGGAGAGACCCACGCTGGAGCAGGTCATGAAGGACTGTAGCCCGTGGGAGAGACTCACAGTGGAGAAGTTCGTGAAGGACTGTCTCCCATGAGAGGGACTCCATGCTGGAGCAGGGGAACGATGAGAGGAGTCCTCCCCCTGAGGAGGAAGGAGTGGCAGAAACACCGTGTGATGAACTGACCGTAACCCCCATTCCCCGTCCCCCTGTGCCGCTGGGAGGGGAGGATGTTGAAGCCAGGAGTGAAGTTGAGCCTGGGAAGATGGGAGGGGGGGAGGTGTTTTAAGATTTGATTTTATTTCTCATTCCTCTACTCTGTTTTGCCTTGGTAATAAATTAGGTGAATTTCCTCTCTAAGTTCAGTCTGTTTTGCTCATGACGATAATTAGTGAGTGATCTCTCCCTGTCCTTATCTTGACCCAGAAGCTTTTCGTTACACCTTTTCTCCCCTGTCTAGTGAAGGAGGGGAGTGATAGAGCGGCTCTGGTGGGCACCTGGCCCTCAGCCAGGGTCAACCCACCACAGCCCCCCCCAGCTGCCCTGCTCCTGGCTGGGTTTCCAGGGACCCCCCACTGCCCCCAGTCCCCTGGGCTAAGGGACCTTCTGGCTTGCTGGTGCCCAACAGTCTAAAAGTCCATAAAGTTTCCAACTGAGGTGATAAAAGGGACTGGTGAATACCAGTGACAGCCTTTTTATCCACCACCAGTGTAGGATGTCTTTTCTAACTGGGGGAGTTATGCTAATATAGGAGAAAAACACTTATTCATTTCCAAACATCTTTAGAAGAATTGCTCTTAAAGTTATTGAAGGTAATTTGAATTATGGCAAAAACATTAATCTCTTTCTCAAATAAGGGTGGGAGAATTATACTGAGATATTAATAGTTCAAGTACATCAATAGAAATGTATTGTTGTAGCCCATAAAACTTTGCTCAGACAAGTTCCAATCAAACTGCTATTTTGGTTTCAATAACATTTTTTTTCAATAGCAACCAGTAGTTTATACAGCAACTGTAGATTTCTTTTTGCTCTGTATAAAATTAAAGATTTGTATAGAGTTTATTATAAAGGCAATCATACTTTTGTTTTTTCTCAAACATTATTAGAGATCCATCTTGCTATATTGACAAATGATTTTGCCTACATTCAAATATACTTATACTTTGATTTTACCTTTCATATTAACAAGGCTATTTTGTGCTGCGTATACAAACTTTGTAGTTTTGATTCTATTTTCACTAAGCCTGGCAATAACAAAATCAAAATTAAATTGTATTGCTTATACATCCAAATAAAAAGGAAACACTGCATATGGGGACAGAAATAGTCATATGCAATTTAAACTACCCCTTCAGGAGTCTCCAAATATTGAGGGTGTTAAACAATAAGATGTGGACAAAAGACTCTGTGGGTGATGATGTTTTACAAAAAGCAAATGTTGTCATGGGAATATAGTCAGTAATGGAAGGGAAAATACGTAAATTCTATTTCAAAATTGATCATGAGCTCCTACTTGTTTCTCAAGCAGGAATTTTTTTGTCTTTAAAGATGAACAATTATTCAAATATATACTTGCATGAAAATGTTGAAAATGTTCGCATAGCTCTACATTAAAAGCAAATTGAAAGGCATTCTTGAAAGGGATCCCAAGAGCTATTAGAAAGCTCCATACTTAGTTCTTTTTTTACATGGCAACTTTATTTTTAAATCCTAAGTTGTAAGCTTTCTGTGGGTTGTCTTATCACTCAAAATGTGTAGAGCACACTACAACTCTGCTCCATCTAGGGTTCCATGAGGCTTTTCTCACTAATGTTAAATGTAGGGGGTTTTCCTATACTTATTTTCATCACCAATACAAAGAAGACAAGGCAACCCAATAAATCAAAGTAGACATATTCTGAGTAACAAAAAATACAAATTTTTGTAATAAAGGAGGAATCTCTAGTTGAATTTCTAGGACCTAATTTACCCTGCTCACTCCTGTGAAAATCAGTACTCCGTTGAAACACATCAGTAAAAGAAAAGAAAAATTAGACCCTCAAAAGGCAGATTAATATTTAACATGTTAGATTTTTTTTCCTTTATACATATCCAAAAGGGCAGATCTTTATTGCAATGTATTCTTGTCACACCTTTTTTCATTAAATGAACTCTGAATTTTTCAAATTCACATGACTCCTGGAAGCAAAATTTTAAGGCAACTGGCAGGTATCCGAAATCAAAGGATAAAATTTGCAAGAAAAGACAAATGAAAACTACCAGTTTCAAGTATTGCTTGTAATACTAGGATCAGCATCATGAACCAAACTAAACTTCCAGTCTAAAATAATGTTGCAATTATGTCAGTTATTATGATTCAACAAACCTTAGCCTATCCAAAATTAAACGAAGCCCTAAGTGCTCTATATTGACACCTTGATATACATCAATAGGCTACATCTGTAGTGTACTCAGCAGCCTGTTTGCTGAATTTGCATTGGTTTTTTGGCAGTCTAAAAGTCTAAGCTCAAGCTTCCTATAAACCTCATTTGGTTTTCCAGGGCATGCCGTAGAAGCAGGCAATGTCACAAAAAGCAGAAATACAAGAATAACTCCCTTTCTTTACTCAGACTATTTTGTCTGGCTGATCTCATTCCTGTGATAATAACACAAAAATGGATGGGATACATGGGGTGGACTGACCAGCCAGAATATGTGGAGGTGCCCTGAAGTGAATCCTACCCTCAAGATTCTTTCTGAGTTTTGCCCCAGGAAATACAAGCCAGAGCTGTTTTAAAAGTGTTCCCATACAGGCAAATATTATGGACAACTGGCAAATTTCATCAAAAGCCTTCTTTGACCCAGCCACAAGAAATTCAGTGTAAATATAGCATAAGATTTTCTGCTTTAAATTCCTAGCAAGTTGGAGGAGACTTCAAACTCACTGAATCCATCATTTGACTCTGCAATCCCTTCAAGAAAACTGTTTTAATTATTTCATTCTCCCAAGTTCCTCCTGCTAAAAAAAAAAAAAAATCAAACACACAACTTCCCTGGAAAAAAAAAATCACGAAGACGACAGACATAAATAGAGAGATCTTTTGGATATTTTGCAGTCTTTCCACTGATTTCTATTTTTCTTCTCAGTATCAGTAAAAAAGGTAACTATTTAACCACTTTTCAAATCCAGCAAGGGAAAGGCAGTCAGTAAAAGAAAACATGATATGCTGCTCTATATGTCCACTGAGAGACTTCAGTGGCAGCAAATCAATTCAAAGGAAATTGAAACTATATAGTTTACTAAATTTTGGAAGGAAGAATCCTGGGAATTATTTAAAAAGATGTGCATCTGAAGGAAAACCAAGACAAAACAAACAACCAAAACAAAAGCAAAAACAATGAAATAAGCAATAAAAGAAATCCAAATCAGCTTAATTACTTTTTTTTTTTTTTTTTTTTTTTTAAAGGGTATGGAGGCCATAGCTAAGGAACATGAGACAATTTCCTGGCATAGATCCGGGAAAGTTCAGTGGGTTAATGTTCATGTATATTTTTGGTGTTAAAGAAGGTCTTTCATGTTATTATGGCAGCATTGGGAAAGTTTGAACAATAAATGAAACAAGAAATAAAAAATGAGACAAGGGGAGAGAAGGAAATTATGTTAATAGCAAAAGACTTTTTCAAGATAAAAAAATATATGACTGTAATTTTTTGCCATACCCCAAATACAGAGAAAATGAGTCATAAATTTGGTAAAATTATCATAAATGTCATCTTTGCTTTGCTTACAGATTTGAGTGTCTTGTTTTCACCTTGCTTTTTGTCAAGTGTATCACATCCTTGGATTGATGCAGCCTACTTTAGTTGAGTTAGGGAAAAGAGAAAGATCTTGTAACTGGGGGTTGTTCATAAGAAACCAACCAGCACCTGAGAATGTTTTGTAGTGGTTTTTCCTCTTGAAAGTGGTGGTGTCCTGTGTACGTTTTTTTCCCTTGTCTGTTTGCATTAAATGTCTGAGCCCTGGCACAAGTTGTCCTCAGAAGTTGTGGAGTCTTCATCCTTGGAGACATTGAAAAGCTGTCTGGACATGGTCCTGGGCAACCAGCTCTAGGTGGCCCTGCTTGAGCAGGGGAGGGGAAGTGGACCATATGACCTCCAGGGGTGCTTCCCTCCTCAGCCATTTTGTGATTCTGTGAAATGTGATGGTTAATAGTGCTTATGTGAATTATAGTATTCCATGTACAAATATATTACTGAAATTTGAAAACCACCTCAGCAGATGACAGTATTTTTTTTACAGTGGTCAAATCATTCGATTTCAAAGAAGTAAATGCCAGATCAATTGTTAGCATATTTTATTTACTGTCTGATTAAAAAATGGTTCTGGTCATCCAGTCCCAAGGACCAGCAACATTTCTGAAGTGAGGTGAGGAAAATCAATAATGCTTAAGAAAAGTGTTAAGCTACCTCAAGTATTAGGTTGCATGAATCTCTGCAACAGAAGGAAAGGTATAAAAAGAAATCAAAAGCCAAAGAGAAAGAGCAGGCAGGTTCCCAGCTGCAGGCTGCACTCAGGAGAAGCAATGGCCAGAGGTGAAATTTTGCATAAAACCCATCCATGAGAGCTACAGGAAAAGGCTGACAGTCTTTCAGCTTCATTAAATTAATGAACAGTCTCCTGGAACTGATCAAAAGTACAGAGCACAATAAATTATTTTGTTTTTCTTTCAATTTTTGCATATCTGTCTTTCAATCTGTCAACTACTTCGTTCATCTTTGGATTGTAGCATTCATATTTCCTTGTACCATCATTTCTGCATGGTGTTAAGCATGACTGGCATAACCATAGACATGCTGTTCCTGGCTGAGAAGAGTCCTCACTGTTCTCCTTTTCTGTTGTCTCTTTGAAAGGTAATTGGTGAGTAAAGATACAGGGAAGGGTTGGAAAAAACAGAAAGATCAAAATTTGTTCGCAAAATACTAGGACAATTCTTGAGGGTAACAACCACAGTTACAGAAAATCATGATCAGTTTGAGGGCAAGTCACAAAAAATATAAAGTGCAACAACTGTCACACATCTTTTAATATAGAAATAATGCTGCCAGTATATAAAAGATAAATTTCTTTTTTTTTTTCTCTTTTTCTCTTATCCTCCTCTTTTACCACCCCTAAATATTTTTGGCACATTATACTGGTTTGCTATTAGCAATAAAAATTGTACAATCAAGAAAGGCTGCTGGAAATGAACAGGAAAAAATATTACTATTGCACTATTAGTTGCATTACTGCAGTTTAAATGTGTTCATGATTTAGTGTATCTATTTTTTCACCCAGAAGGATGTATCATAATGAATAGATTTTCAAAAGACCTCTGATCTTGTCTAGTGTTTTCTGCAAGGGACAGATTTTCCAAAGGACTAGGTGCATTAGGTGTTGTTTTATTCTGTTATTATGTCCTCATCTGTTGTTTCTAGCCCTGTAGTCCAGAAATCAGAATTTTTAGAAAATTTTCCCTAAATGTACAGGTTGCGATATACCAACACATATGAATACCTATTTAATAAACAACTCACCATTGTTGCTTCATTAAGGTTCACTTTGGAACCCTTGCATCATTGGATTTTTGTCCTGATTAACAGAAAACAAGAGATATGTATATTTTGCCCTCTGAGTGTTCCTGAAGCGGTGCTAACGATGAGAGGTTTAGATTTTGCAATGCCATACATAATCATAGGATGTAATCTATATTCCACCTAATAATAGCAGGGAGTAAATCCACACAACTAATTTAAAGAAGTCCTTGTTCAGTCCCCATAAATATTCACTAGATGCAGAGAAAAAAATCAGAGCACTCCCATGGGTTTTGGGATACTTTGGGGGCCATGCAAAATATAACCTAGAACTGACTCAACATGAGTACCCTACGTCTATAAAAACAAGTACCTATTAGTTTGTGTGAGACTGCTCTAAACAGCTGGCTTTTTACATTATCCATTATTTTTACTGTGCTTTGGTTAAATTCTGGCTCTGCATTCAGCCCGCATAAACAGGCTGTGTGCTGGGGGCTCTGCAGGGGTTGCCCAAAGAGCTCCTCTCTCACAGTCAAAGAAAATTAATGACAGTAAAATTGCTTTGCAGTGCAGGGTAGAGTTTCTGTCCCATCCATGCAGCAAATCCAATTCTCTTCTGCTTTGTTTCCTGAAATCTTCATGCTGGAAGAGATATGCTCCATTGTATAACCAGCTATTTATGAAACATTTATTTCAATAGTAGTAAATTTTTAAAAATACCATCACTTTAAAGAGAGTCTTGTTTTCTTCCTGCATTACAATTTTGTGTGGTTGACCAGGAAATGAGCCTGGGAATGGGAAATCATGCATGCTCTGTTGTATAAGTTTATGGAGGTGACAGGCTACGAATCCAAATTAGATGCCCTCTTAAGAAGCTTTGGCAATGTGTATTTTCTGTTTGCATTTGAAGAATCTAGACTATACCATCATCTTGTGTAAATTAACAAATTTCCCTTGAAGTCAAGAGAGCTGGCCTGATTGACACCAGCTGAAAATCTGGCTCGAGCTTTTAAAAATCACTGTGATTAAATGTTGGTGTTATTTTTCTTGACTAACATTGTTTGCCAAAGTGGAAAATAAAGCAAAAGCTTCAGGGGTAAAAAAGTTTCAGCTATGCATCTCAAAGGCAGCTGTGACAATGGGCCATTACAGGGAGTTGCTTCTTCTACATGACAGTAAATTTAGCAGATTTTTGTTTTACTAAAGCTGTGTCCCTTAAACCAATAAACTCTGTTCATTATACCAGGGCATAAATGCCCTGGCAGAAAGAGGTCAAGGGAGCTGTCAGCTGTGTCAAGCACAGAGACTGTCTGAAAGCCAAAGAAACTGTAACTTCATCCCCAAAAGATTCAGGCATGCCAAGTTTGAGACCAGCCCACGTAAGAGAAGGCAGGGAATGCCAGGCTCAAGGCATATCTTGGGCAGAGAGGCCTCTTGCAATGAGACCATTCCCATGTCTGCTCCGTTCCTTTGGGTAAATTCTACCTTGCTTGGAAGATCTTCCTCTGCCTTGGTGTACTAATGCTATTCACAGAAGTAGGAGGTACCAAGATTAGTCGGCTTGCTGTGTAAAACAGCTGGCATCTAGAGGGATATACCCAATGGATCATAGCATAGCACCCGAAAAAGCATATGGGGATAAGGAGCAAGATTTGAGAAGACTAAGCCTACTCATGGAATTACAAACAGTCCTACTCAGG
Organism: Balearica regulorum gibbericeps; assembly: GCF_011004875.1. Classification (NCBI taxonomy): domain Eukaryota; kingdom Metazoa; phylum Chordata; class Aves; order Gruiformes; family Gruidae; genus Balearica; species Balearica regulorum. The sequence goes on from NC_046185.1 coordinate 34,586,603, forward strand.
CTGTTCGAATTAAAATGGGAGCCAGTCATTCTTACGTGATAGAGAAGCAAATGATCTGCCTCCAATATAAGTATTTTGAATAATCTGTATACTTCTTTGTTAGTCTCTTTTTCCTCTGAAATAATCTCCCATTGTTTTGAATGTTCTATAATTCATGCCGCTTCCTGAAACATTTCTAACCCTGAATGCTTAACTTCCTCTGCTCCGCACAGAGCTGTTCCAGTGAAATCAGACAAAGAACTTTTCCTTACATTAGTTAATTCATCACACTTAAATCTCTCTGTTTTGCTTATGGAGCTAATGTAGAAAAGATTTGCTTTTTGCAGAATATTATCTTATCTCACAGTATTGCAAGGCTTCCCACCTTTACATTAAATCTTCTGTGTTGAGTCTTCAACTGATGTAAACAGGCATGAATAGACTGACAAAATACTATAGGTCTGAAGAGGTCTGCTAGTAATTGCAAGACAGAGTAACATCCATCTGAAATAGCAAAAGTGGTCATCACTTTCAGCAGACTGCCCCATTTTGTGAAGGACATGTTCTCTGGTGGGTTTTTTGGGCTCCTGACAGTGGACATTGTTGGGAAATTGTTCAGAGCTAGATGAAGGTCACAGGCATATACCGAGCTTGAAGAGTCATATGATGAGACTGAAAGGATTTTTTATGGAGGAGAATAATATGAAAATATGACTATAGTATAACATCAAGAATAGTGTTTGTCAGCGTAGGTAGACTGCCCCCACCTAAAGAATGAGAAACATCAACTAATCCCTACTAATCCCTGCATTAAACTTCCTGATCCTGCAGCCACTGTTTGAGCAGATTATTTGCAGACTAGTAGGAAGCACTAGAGGCAAGACATAAAGAGAATACTTTCTGTCAATAGATCAACACTGTCTCCCTTAATAGTGTCACAGAGAAGCTAATGAATTGTGGCCTTGATGAGCAGATAGTGAGGTACTTTAAAAACAGTCTAAATGGCCACACCCAGAGAGTGATGATCAGTAGCACAAAGTCTAGTTGGAGACCAGTAACTAGCAGTGTGTCCTGGTTCTGGCAAGGATAGAGTTAATTTCACAAGGAGCCAGGACAGGTGACCCCAGCTGGCCGGGGGCTATTCCATACCATGTGACATCATGCTCACCATAAAAGGGGGGCTAGTCGGGTAGGGGAGGGGCGGCGCAGCTTCAGCATGGTGCCGGGACAGGCTGAGTGTCTGGTCGGTTGGTTGGTCCTTGGTTTGGTAAATTGTTCTCTATTATCACCCATTGTTACTATCTGTTATCAGCACTGTTGTTGATTGTTTTCTTTTCCCTCTCCCTTGTTGTCCCAGTAAACTGCCCTTATCCCAACCCTCCAGGCTTTGCCGTTGTTTTTTCCCGTTCTCCTCCCCGTCCTGCTGGGGAAGGGGTGAGTGAGCGTGGCGCTCAGCTGCCGACTGGGCCTAAACCACGTCACAGTGTACTCCAGGGTTCTATACTGGGTCCAAGCCTGCTTAACAACTTCATTAATGATCTGGATGAAAGGGGAGAGTGTACCCTCAGAAAGTTTGCTAATGACACAAAAGTAGGAGGAGTGGCTGAGATGCCAGAGGGTCATACTTCCATCCAGAGGGACCTCAACAGGCTGACAAATGGGCTGACAGGAATCCCATGGAGTTCAACAAGGAGAAGTGCAAAGTCCTGCAACTGAAGAGGACCAAATCTGTGCACCTATATACGCTGGGGACCTCACAGCTGGAAAGCAGCTTTGAAGAAAAGGACCTGTGGGTCCTGGTGGACATCAAGTTGAACATGAGCCAGCGATGTGCACTTGTGGCAAAGGTGGCTAATGGTATCCTGGGGTGCATTAGATAAAGTATAGCCAGCAGGTTAAGGAAGGTGATCCTTCCTCTCTAATCAGCACTGGTGTGGCCACACCTGGAGTGCTGAGTCCAGTTCTGGGCTCCTCAGAAAAGGAGAGACGTGGACATACTGAAGAGTCCAGTGAAGGGCCACAAAGATTAAGGCACTGTAGGATCTCTCCTACGAGGAAAGGCTGAGAGTTTGGACTGTTCAGCCTAGAGAAGTGTTCAGCCTGGAAAAGAGAAGGTTCAGGGGGATCTTGTTAATGTCTATAAACACCTGAATGAAGGGTGCAAAGAGGACAGGACCAGGCTCTTTTCAGTGGTGCCCAATGACAGGACCAGAGGCAATGGGCACAAACTGAAACACAGGAGGTTCCCTCTGAACATCAGGAAACAGTTTTTCACTGTGGGGGTGTTGAGCACTGGCACAAGTTGCCCAGAGAGCTTGTGGAGTCTCCATCCTTGAAGATATTAAAAAACTGTCTGAACATGGTCCTGAGCAGGGGGGTTGGGCCAGATGACCTCAAGGTCCCATTGAATGTCAGCCATTTTGTGATTCTGTGATCACCTTAGACTTGAATGTCCCAATGAAATGGATTAGCTACCTTTTTATAAAGGTCTCTTCTTACTAACGCACCTAGTACCAAGATAAGACATTATTCAGAACAGGCAATGCTGATCCTTCTTCCACTAAAAACGTTTGAAACACTGACATAGCTAAAATTTGATGATGATGTCACAATTTGGTGAACAACCTTCTTCTTTCAGAAGTATTCTTATAATTAGGAAAAGCAAAGCTATCCTTACCTCAGTTTTCAAGGAGTTTCATAGATATTGGTGGGATTATTCTGTTAAATGATTTACACCAGTTTAACTGAAAAGATAACCCAATCTTTCATTTATCAAATTTGCAGCATTATACATAACAATGAATGGCTTGACTGCTTCATAGTACAGTTTGGTAAATTTCCTAGTGCACAAAAGCTGTCTGTTGTCAGTATCGGTACTGTGCTGAAGATGCCTTTGTTACCATGCTTACTTGTACATGCTAATGGTACGGCAGGACTCCCTCCCTCCCTCTCCTCTCTGTGATTTCACATGAATGTTTCCAGTGACAGAGCCCTGCAAGGAGTCTGCCATCCCTCCAGCCCCGCTGTGCAGTGCAGTATCACCACAGACATCCTCTCAAGATTTTCTCTTTCTTTGTAACTCCCACCTTTGACTAGGAAGGAAAAGAGGCATTTATGCTCTTGCTGAGACTCAAAGCAGCTGGGTTAGGTGGGAGGAGAGACACTACCTCTATTTAACAGTCACTTCTGTCACTAGGCATGAGTTATGAGAGTGAGAGTTGGGTAGCAACTTCAACTGTGCAGATACTTTTAGTAACTCCAGGGTCAAATCCAGAAGTTCTACTGAATAAGAAGTCTTTCAGCTAACACATACCATTTAGTCAGTAGGCTGAAAGAAGCTATTTCCTTCACATTGGCTTTTTGGGGACACAAACTGCATTCCTCCTGAGCAGATTATCTTCCTTGCACTGTGAGGATAACCAACAAATTATTGCATCTTTTATAACTTTTTGCCAGTGCATATTCTCTGGATTTTCACTCCTAAACCATTGCTGTCTAGGAATTTGTATATCTGGAGAATATTGCTGATCAATGAACTGGTAGCAATACACAGTGAACTACAGATTGGAAAGAGCAAGCAAAGGGGAGAGTTTTGACTCTCAGGACTACAGGAATTTAATTTTTTTTAACAGACTACAGGAATTTAAGTTCATTTTTAAGTTCTTGGTAATTCATTCAAAATAAAATTATGGATTGGCAGCTTTATATCTACCAATTTAAATAATTAAATACCTAGCTCTATAAATTAAGAGAAACTTGGTGAGTGTTCAGTTTAGAAGACCTCATAAGACGTACTTGATAATTAATCTAAGCAATTTGGGAAACCTCCTAGGGCGAAATAATAAAACAAACCACCCTGCATCCTGTCTTCTGCTTAGTGGATACTTTGTCCTGTTTTCTGAAGAATATGACCTTCATGATCAATCACCTTTTAGAGCAGAGATCCATCAGACTCTTAGAGCAGTTCTAAAAGTTACCAGTTCCCCAATAGTTTTTTATTTCATTAGAGGATACTGAGAGGTGTAGCTCTGTGTTATAAGCAGTTTCAAGGCATAAAGATGTATTTCTGAAATACAATGAGGAATATTTCTTATTTCACCTTACAATTATCACTAAAGAACCTTAGAGCCATATTTGCAAAAGCTTATTGCAAATCAGTTTCATCTGGCAGTCTTACAAAACAGGTAATTAACTCAAATGTAACACAAATAGACACTCATTTAAGTGATTTGGTTGCACAAAGAACAAAGCTTACTGGAAAACTGTTTACAGAGAGTTTGGGTGCCTATGAATAAATCTTAAAGTTTCCATCAGATTTTTCGTGCATCATAGAATCATAGAATCATAGAAAGGAAGGGACCTTAAAGATCATCTAGTTCCAACCCGCCTGCCATGGGCAGAGACACCCTCCACTAGACCAGGTTGCCCGAAGCCCCATCCAACCTGGCCTTAAACACTTCAAAGAATGGGGCATCCATAACTTCTCTGGGCAACCAGCTTTCTTGTAGGCCCTCTTTAGGTACTGGAAGGCTGCTCTAAGATCTCCCTGGAGCCTTCTCTTCTCCAGGCTGAACAATCCCAACTCTCTCAGCCTGTCTTCCTAGGAGAGGTTCTCCAGCTCTCTGATCATCTTTGTGGCCCTCCTCTGGACTCACTCCAACAGCTCCATGTCCTTCTTATGTTTGAGGACACAGTACTCCAGTTGGGGTCTCACGAGAGTGGAGCGGAGGGGCAGAATCAACTCCCTCAACCTCCTGGTCACGCCTCTTTTGATGCAGCCCAGGATACGGTTGGCTTTCTGGGCTGCAAGTGCACACTGCTGGGTCATGTTGAACTTCTTGTCAACCACCACCCCCAAGTCCTTCTCCTCAGGGCTACTCTCAATCCATTCTCCGCCCAGCCTGTACTTGTGCTTGGGATTGCTCCAACCCACATGCACTTGGCCTTGTTGAACTTCATGAGGTTCGCATGGGCCCACCTCTCAAGCCTGTCAAGGTCCGTCTGGATGGCATCCCTTCCCTCCAGTGTGTTGACCGCACCACGCAGCTTGGTCTCATCGGCAAACTTGCTGAGGGTTGCCAACAAAAATGTTAAACAATGCTGGTCCCAATATCGACCCATGAGGAATGCCACTCGTCACTGGATACCTCATCAGTATACCTCAGAAAGCTCTTATCCACCTAGCCATCAAACTACAGACAAATTCTCCTTCTCAGCCCCACTGACCCTGGTATTTGCCTATTTTTACACACTGAAGAAAAACAATGAGCCTAGAAATGTTATTTGAAGGTTATTTGGTTTGGGATAGCAACCAGACAGCTTTAAAATACTGAGATCAATCTTTATTAAGATTATTCCTTGTATTGTAGCAGCATTTACCAGTTCTATTCATGGATCACATGACACAGGCATCTAAGTTTGTCTCCTAATATATCAAAGTGCCCTGCTTTCCTGTAAAAGGCATTTCACATATTCTCTGAGACCTCAGCTATTCTAGCCTTCAGCTGCAAATTAGTCTCACCTTTCTTGTTAATGTCTGAGTCTTTGACAGACTATGGATGTGACGTTACCCAGTATATTACAAGAGACATTAAGTCGTTTGCCTATGCTTTTGACTAGTGCTAAACAAGAAGCTGCCTTGGAAACTCATCCTTCTGGGGAGTCATAGAATGCAATTTTTATGGGACTGGTTCTGAGTCGTTTATGTGCTGTACTGCTGTGAGATAAATAAGAGCTGAATGTCTTCTGAGAGACCATGGTAGGGATGGTGGTTTTCCTTAAGTATATTTTAGCTGTTTTGATTGGACTGTACTTCTCCAGGGATTGTAATGAAAACTACAAATTGAACTGAAATATTAGCAGAAAAGAAGTCCTCAATCAAAGAATGATACTTTTATTGTGTAGTAGATGCAACAGCACATATCATACAAGGTGTGACTTCCTCATTTCTAGGACAAATCTTTACGTATTACAAAATAACAACAAATTACAAAATAATTGCCTTCAAACTTTTAGAAAGCTGCTTTAAAATTATGTGGGCTTTGAAGCTGCTGGAGCAGAAGCTTCCAAATATAAATTGTTTTAACATTAGTGCCAAGCAAAAAAATCCCTGCATCTGCATGATCTGCACATCATTGAACATGTTTGATACAACATGCTTAAACCCTCAATCAGTGGCACAATGGCAAGTCTTTATCAGCAAGCCACCAAAGCCATCTGTCTAGTTATTTCTTTTATTTCAAAATGCAAACTGATCTAATTTACCCCATAATTCCCACTGGATAAGAGAGAGGCTCAGAGCATTTCACAGAACTATTCCTTGGCTCAGTTATAGCTATGCCGGAGTAGGACTATCACCTCCAGTACAGCAAGCATTAAATCAATTCATACAATGTACTTCTTTGTGTACTGAACTGGGCTAAATCCAAAATCTGAAACTAAGTCTTTTTGGGTAAAATGATTGCTCTGTTTCTGTGCTTAGTGCGTCTGCAGCCCCAAAGATCTTGGAGTCCTTCTGACACAATAAAAGAAATGCTTATTCAGACATGATTTTTCAGTAGGGAAAAAACCATCCACCACCAACAAGAAACAGATGAGTTTCAACAGATAAATAAGGAATGAAGATTGAACTGACTACAGGGAGATTTATTTAGCAAGTGTTTCCAATTTATCTTTGGGATGTACAGTAGCAGCAATTTATGAGAAGTCAAAGCCAGCTTGCTATTTATGTTGCATATAAACAAGCTGAAGTAAGCAATTAAGCAAGTGAAGTACTTGGTTTTTAAACTGTAGGTTAAGTTTGGAAGTCTTACTACCTCCTAGCACTTTTTTTTTTTTTTTTTTTTGAGCATCCTAAAAATAATTAGGACTACTACACATTCTTAGGAGTCTCTCAGCCTTTGGATGTAATTCCAAAAAGATATTCAAGCAAATCTAATGCAAGTTCTTGTATTTATTCTAAGATGATAGTCCTAATAAGGATATTGTCTTCATAAACAACATTCATTCAGAAATAACTGCAAACACACTAAATAAAGTTTGTTAAACTGCATAAGCAGTCTTTATATTAAATAAAATTTCAAGGAGATTATTGCTAACATTGCTGGTGTTAGCTACAGCAATTTCCATTCAGCTGAAATAAATGGGAATTCTTTGAACAACTGAATTTCTTACTAAACAGTTAGCATGTGCTGACATTTTTATTTTGTTATAATGCTTATGCTTTAAATGCAATTAGTGAATTTAAAAGCCCAAGAGTTACTGCCATTAGCAACTGAAGTCTTTTGTGTGCCTATTAGAAGATACAGTATTGCAAAATTATTCATGTTGTTTGGCCAGTGTATGTCAGTTCTTAACCAACAGCTTTGCTGCTAGCCTTCAGACACTCACCCCATTGTTAGTAAGGACAAAACCAATATTGGATACAGCACTGGGGGCAGATACTGAGTTGAGTAACTAGGGTAATTATTGCAGAAATCAGTGTGGATAGTAAGACATGGAGCATCATGGCTGGCTGTTTTGGTTGCATGTTCTTTACGTTCCTCCTTCCATCTCTCGTATTTTCCTGTGCCTTATTATACTGAGCTGGTCTGACTGGGGAGCTTTTGCTAGCTGTTGAAAATTTAAGACTCATTATAAGTACTTTTTGCAAAGTGCCAAATGATTTAATGATGTAGACATCTGTCTCCTAGCAAACAGGCTAAGATGAACAAGACATTTAACACAGATCATTGAACATCTGATGGCAAATTTCAGGTGTCACATTATCATCCTATGTTAAAATGCAGCAGAAATCACATTTTATTGTATTTTCACAGCCCTTTGGTACATGACAAGAACTTCTTATTTAATAACAATATCAACAATATCAATAGTGACCATACATAAAATACTAGTTCCATCATTTATTCCTGACAGCAAAGAGAGGCTAAAGCGAAAGCTGACAGCATGGCTTCTTTTCCCATATGCACAATGTATGTCTTTATAAAATCATATGCAATTTTCTGAACACTAAAGTATGCTATCATTTGTATATCTAAAGCTCTGTAAGATGCATGTTATACACTGAATGAAACAAAACTCTCCAGGCTTTTCACTCCTTGTATAATTCCCCAGAGTTCCACAGATGCTATAAAGAGCCTTAAGATATATAAGTGTGACAGTACAGTATTTCATACAGTATTTATATAAATTTCCAGAATATTGCACTGTATGAATAATCTTTGTAACTTCCAAATATTTACATTTCTAAATCTGACCCTTTGTATGACTACAGAAATTGCAGGAAATAAACCTTCCCTTGTGTATTGACAGGAAGCTGGGTTATCTGTTTTAAGCCAAATTCAAAACGTATTTCAAAAGCAATTGCCACGCAGAAGACACTGTTACTATGTGAGTAACTTGGTTACATCTCTGCCATATGAAGTCAAGTGCCATGCATTTTCCTGAGCATATGTATCAATACATACAAAAAGCTAATGTTATTTTTCTTCTTTTAAATCCACTGAGAATCCATAGACAGCTGACAGTCTGACATTTACATAAAACTTGGAACTGAGTACTTCATCAATTAAAAACCTGCAAACTCACACACATTATCCCAACCTGTGTTTCAGGCTTGGTTCCAAAAATACTTTATGTGTGATTTCTAGATCAGACTGTCCCCTATGCAAAAATCAGACACAAGGAAGTCTGTAAACTCTCTAAAGTTCCTCAATATCCACAAAATTTAGGAAACGTTTCTTAGTTTCCTTAGTTTATGTCCAGCTAGTACTATGAGCTGACTGCTGACATGAGTCCCAAGTTCCCTAAAACTACAGTATCCTCATATAGCTATCAAAATGGTGAGAGACTGTTAAAGAATTATCTGTTTGGGTCTGACCACTTTCTTTCATACAAACTTTTGTTTAGTATGAAATTAGCTACTCCAGCTGGAAGGGATGCAGCATAGTGGAGAAATGCCTCACTTGATCCTTATTGAAAAGCTCGTGAACTATGATTGACAAGTACTTGACTCCTCTCCAGATGACTCCTATGCTTTTCTTTTGTAAAGATTCCTCGTGGAGCAAGTGGTAATGGGAAATGCCACATGTTCATGGGAAAAGGTTCATTTCTATTCTTCTTTGCTTCATATACACTTTCAAAAGCCTACTGCATTTAGCGGGCTCACATTTCTTATATTTTAGCCCCTTCAAAATTATAAATGGCAGATATCAACGTACTGAAAGAGCTTTTTTCTTTTTTTTTTTTGGCAGAGGATTGTTATGTATCAGTTGTAATAATTCTTTTTGGCTACTTATAGGTCTTCCCTATAGCTGGGAAGCAAGCTAAATATTATAAATACCATGAATTAGGCTGTACTTTCTTATTGATTATCCCTTTTTTTTTATTTCGAGAATATAATTTTGTAACTGGTTAATGAAACAATTCTTCAGAATTTAAAATTTGACTTCTATATTTTCTCATTAGGCTACAACAAATTTTCTGATACTGCTAGTTAGTTACTTGGGCTTTCTGTGAATTAGTTGTGACCATCTAGTATACAGTTGCTGCTGGTACAGATAAAAATACCAGTGTGTAGCTCTCACCCTCCAACTGCTTGGAAATGTCTACTCATTGACTCATTACTTACAATAAATACAGAAGCGAATTTCTCAAAAGTCAATGTTAGCTGGAATAGTTATAATAGGATAGAATCATTGCATGTAGAAAAGCAACAGCAATCTAAAATTTGTGCAACATAATTTGTGACGAGAAAGAGTTTCCTCCATTTATTCTTGTCACTGTGCTGGGGACCATGGTTGCACAGAAGTTGCCCAGAGAAGCTGTGGATGCCCCCTCCCTGAAGTGTTCAAGGCCAGGTTGGATGGGGCTTTGGGCAACCTGGTCTAGTGGAGGGTGTCCCTGCCCATGGCAGGGGGGTTGGAACTAGATGATCTTTGACGTCCCTTCCAACCCAAACCATTCTATGATTCTGTGATTCTATGATATGGCAAGCTGCTGGATGGCAAGGCCAGGCTGCAAAAAAGTGTCCTGTGTGGGAAGGGGCACTATGGTTGCATTCACATAGGTTTGTTTCAAACTTCTCCCTCAGCAGTTCTGTGTGCCCTTAATTTCAGAAGTGGCCTTACTCCATTTTATGTTCTGATAACCCCAACTGTAGGTATTGCAAGGCCTTTCTGTGTTACTGCTTTGGTGCTTTTAAAGAAAGGTGGTTCAAGTCTATCTCAAGCCTTTTAGTGACTTGGAGTCCCATCACAGTCAAAGTCTACTTGCACTTTGGTTTCAATTCTGAAAAATGGTTAATGCCAGTATTGCAAAATCTATATAAAGCTTCTTTCAATGGCCTCCTGCCACCACTTGCAAAAAAGGGGGTTATACATCAAAGACTCTTTGTCTCCCTCATCAATTAAATAGATTTCCTAAATAGAACTCCCAAGTAGACCATTAGTCTTATGAGGCAAAAAAGAATGTGTAATATAAAAACCTGCTTGTTCCCAGCAAATGTAGCTAGGAACATTTGCACTAGAAACATTTACCACAACAGCAAAGAGTTGGACTGAATAAAAGGTGGTGGCTTTTTTATAATCACTTCCTGACAGAGAGTTCCCCATTAAAATGAGGTAGCAATCTGTTCCCGAAGACATTGGGCAAAACTTGAAAAAATGACCAGAAGATTTATTCATAAAATTCCCAATGCAATTAATGGAAGTTGTGTGCTTAAATTGCCTTTACAGCTTTTAGATTCTCAGAGTATGTATACTGCTTGGTCCTACACTTGCAATGTTTAGGTCACACAAAAATAAAAAAAAAGTAAATTTTGACTGCCTGTTATAGTTTTCTCCTTGAGACAGGACAAACAAAAAATAAAGGCTGTCAAAGCAAATCTTACTATGTAAATTACTTTTATTCAAAACAGATTAAAAAAACTAACAAAGCTTGCCTAACTACATGAGGTAGTACATGTAGCAAAACAGAAGGCAGAATATAGTATCCTGAAATATGAAGAATACAAATAAGTTTACAAGTTGGAAGGAAATAAATTCAACAACAGAAACAAAAATACCAAAAATAAAGTTTAACAGCTTTTCAGTCTTAAAGCACCAATACACTTTTCATAGAAAGAAACATAGTATCGCCACTACATGTTCTTCATATACCATAATATGGTAAAATTAATGCACAAGGCTGTTCACCATAAATTAATTTTTAAAAATGGTGAAGCAACATACGACAAACTTGTCACTGGGCTCCGTACCACTATACTTCCTGGCCTGCAGGAGTATTTGCCAGGTCATGAGGAGCAAGGTTAGCCTTTGTTACCATTTTCTTTAAGTTTTCTTTTGAACATTTACCCTCCTATTAATGTATAGTATACGGATACCATGTACAGCTTAAGGCCTCAAGCTTGCAAATTTTTATGTCTGTGTACAATTCTACATTTTTGCTGAAACCCAATTTAGGTAAACTGAAGAAGTCACATGGCAAAAATAAAGCATGTATGTATGCAGAACTGCATTGCAGAACTGATGGCTTATTCCTTAATTTCAGGTTTCTCCACTTCTCAATATGAACATTTTCTTAGATCCTTCAAGGTTATATATTTCTATCTCTCACCCACGCCAAGATAGCTGAACATCTGTGAAGGACTGGGCCATAATGAATTGCTTATTCGAACTAGAGCTTAGCAGCATCGAATAAACATTTCATTAACATATTTAAGAAATAATAAACATGAATGGCCCAGTCTCTTAAAAATATTTTTTTAGAGGAAAACATGCTAATATGACCCAGGAATTCCCTATATTTTATATTTTCCATTTTATTTCAAAATAGGTATTTTTACTTGTTATGATTAGTGTGAAATTGAAAACAGTCTAGCTCTTCATTTATGCTTGCATGGCTAATGCTACTGTAAATCATCAAAAAGTTATATATATATATTTTTATTTTACTTTAAGGCATGATTTATTATATTGAATTATTGGAATGGCTTCTTTTATGTACATTGGAAATAAAAACTCAGGCCTCCCTACAGTATAGTTTTAAGGTTACTGTTAGTGGCATATATAAAGCACCATACAATAACATACTCAGATGAAGAAAACAAAGAACATTTATGAGCTTTTACTTAACTGTATAGGAGTAACTGCTAAGAAAATATAGCAATATTTAACACAGGATTCAAAATACTGTTATATATCATAAATTTTCAAATGAATTTTTCTCCCATGTTTACTTTAACAGATTTTTTTCATTAAGATATATATGTAATTTAAACTTTTTGGCGGAAAGCAGTATACATCTTCTGTACAATAATGTTACAGCTTTATACAAATTTTAGGAATTATCGGAAATGGCCTTTATTATTCTCTTCCAAGTGCTCCAGTTTCACTTGTCTGTTTTACATTTTTCTTGCTAGACTCAAACAACAGCAAATACTCTGAATGCCTTGCTTCCTGGAGGATTCTGTAAACTGAAACATAAAAACATTCCTGATGTTATTTTTACAACTGCAACACTCCAATGACAACTGTTTTGAATTGTTAAATACAATTCTAGGATCCTGCAACTCTTCCTGTGACTACTCATTTCAGCTAAGACTTTTTTCAAAAACTGTTGCAAATAAAGATTACATAAATTTCAGATTACTTTTTCTTCCAAGCAGCTTATTAGGAACAAATCATAACATTAAAAAACCCAAGTAATCCTTTGTGATGAGGGATTCTGGTTAAAGAATAAAGCTCTATTGAAGCAAAATACTAAAAAAAGTTTTTATGAAAAAGCATGCATCTTATGCTCAATATTCTAATAACCATATTTGGAGAGAACTTGCAGATTTAGGAGATCACTTGTTTGTTAGTTGCTTTTATGCTGAGCAATACATTTCTAAAGAGAATATTTTACAAAAATAAAGGAAATGTCCTGAATGGATAAATATCTGGCTTCAAAAGAAATGAAACAAAAACACCCAACTGCAATGAAATTTTGTTAGAATAAAAATGAACTGGCATGTTGTATTTAATGGTCCTATTGCTTTCTCTTTTGCAAACACTGTCTGAGGTGTATTTGGGAAGGAAAGGGAAATGGAGGTGACAGTAAAAAGGGCACAATGAAACAGGTTGCCTGCAACGGCATTACAATCCATCATCTTCTGCTTCACAGAAAACTTGCATGAGACTGTTTTCCAAACCACTGACCTTCCAAACTTTACCAAGACGGTAAAGTACAAATAATGATTAAATTTGCAACACTTTTCCTGGCTACATCTCTACTCAATGAGGAGATTTCTATGGAGAATGAAAGCATCAGTAAGGAAGCATTCTTTCTGATGGAACTGGATGGTCATGGGGAAAGGCCAAAGAATATGTAAATTAAGTCATCCACTAAGCAAAGGAAGTCTGTATTTTACAGGCTTCCAGGTTTGTTGTAAGGTTTGAGGGAAAGAGGTAAGACATCCCTCCGCCTCCAATTAAAAATAAGAAAAAAATACTCTATCTTTTCCTACTTCCAACTTCTCTACAGAAACTTTTGGAGGTTTTTTCCCCCACAAATTTCTTGGAAAGCCTATAGTTTTAGAGGTAGCAATCATCCCTAGCTTTACAGAACTAAATTGGTATAAGAATTTTTTTAAGGTAATTTCTCTTTCTTCCTTCAGAACCTGGAGAACTCTTTCAGGGGTTAAATTGAATCTGCAACATGCAGCCATGCGTTATCATCACAGAACACATGAATAGACTGAATACAACTAAATGAACTATTACAGCATCTCCATGTCTTTCAGAAAAACATTGTTATAAACAAACTATTAAAAAAAATAAATTTAAAAATATGGTTTAATGATTATGACTTTTAATGTTTGTGAATATTTCTTATGATCCAGACTCACTGGTTCAATACCATGTAAATCAGCAATGAACCAATGAACCTGCCATCAGCTACTAGTACCAGTCTATTGCAGATCCTCTAACTTGGAAGAATAAATCACTAATGTTAATTTTAAAAAAATCCCAAAGAAAGCAAAGGCAATTTTCTTAACAAATAATGCATTAGTTGCAACAGAACCAGCAAAGTAAACAAGAGAGTTATTTTATTTCATAAGCAGCTTTTTAGAGTAATGATTTATGAGCTTAGAGGAGGCAGGCAGCTCTGGTACCACAGCTTCTCCAAAGTCACCACAGCTGTTACACAAGCTCTGTAAATCACCCATGTTGGCCTATTTGTTTGGTTTCTAGCGCTGCCCCAGGTACAAACAGACACAACGCAAGACTTTGTAAATCTTATCAAGGTGAAGGGTAAAGTGTAATCTTTGAAATTGGGCTCTGTACCTTTCCGAATATATTCCATTTTGAAAGGAAGCAACGTACACCTTTCTTTTGTCTACTGGCATAACATCAATGTAACCGCCCTGGTTGCGGACTACACCAGCATGTACTGCTGCCCGGCAGATACTAGATATCTAAGAAAGAATGAGGAGAAGATTAGTTTTCATTCATCCTTTTATTTCAAAATTATTTAGAAGAAAACTACTATAGACATTAAAACAAAGTTCTAGGAAACATAATTATATTTATTGCATGAATCTTACAATATTTAAATCAGTTTCACAGGAGTTAGGCCAGTTTATAGGAATACAGACACTGCGTCTTCAAAGATCTCCTGCAGCATGACCCCAAAATCATTTATTTCAGGCAATCTCAGTTCAAAGATCAGGAACATATTTGAATTCTACCAACCTTCAGTTCAACAGCAGAGAGCTAATAAAAAACAAACCTTAGTCAATTATTGTAGATCAGAGGATTCAGTTTACTCTCCAGCCAGAGCCAAACAGGGGAACCATAGAACGGCAAAGGCACGCTGCAGTCATATGTTTCTAGGAGGATGTCCTACCCCAAAGGTGAGGGATAGACTGCAATAATTCCACCTCTACGTGCAAAACCTCAAACAGCAGTGAAATGATCCATATTCAAAGGGAACATCAAAATTTCCTATCCAGGCATGGACAAATACTAAGCTGATTAGATTAAAATTATAATGTAAGCATCAAACAGAAGATAGAGGTCTAAAATCATTCCTTAGCTATGACAGTTGATTAATGGCAGGCTAGTGGTTTTAGCTTATCAACTAGGGTGGTGGTAAATAGCTCATTTTCAAATTGGCAACCTGTAACATAGTGGGGTCCCCCAAGAATTGATATTGGACCCGACACTGTTTAGTATCTTCATAAGTGATCTGGATGTTGGGATCAAGTGTACCCTGATGAAGTCTGCCAATGATACCAAACTGAGTGGGGAAGTGGACACTTTGGAAGGGAGAGCCACCCTGCACGAAGACCTGGATAGGCTGGAAGAGTGGGCTAAGAATAACCTTATGAAGTTCAACAAAGACAAATGTAAGGTCTTGCACCTGGGAAAACATAATCCAGGCATGCAGCACAGACTGGGATCTACCCGGCTGGGGAGCAGCTCTGTGGAAAGGAACCTGGGGGTCCAGATGGACAACAAGCTCAACATAAGTGAACAGTGTGCTGCAGCAGCACAGAAAGCCAACAGGATGCTGGGCTGCATCAACAAGGGCATCACCAGCAGAGAAGAAGTCATTGTTCAGCACTTGTCAGGCTGCATTCCACCTGGTATACTGTGTTCAGTTTTGATCCCCACTATACAAAAAAGATGCGGACAGGCTGGAGAGGGTCCAGAGAAGGGCCAGAAAGATGATCAAAGGACTTGTTCAGCCTTGAGAAAAGAAGGCTTAGGGGAGACCTTATTACCATATTCCAGTATTTAAAGGGTGGCTACAGAGAAGATGGAGACTCCCTTTTTAGAAGGAGTCACGTGGAAAAGATGAACGATAATGGGTATGAGTCACTCCTAGGGAGAATCCAATTGGACAAAACAGGAACATTTTTCACAATGAGAACAATCACCCATTGGAATAATCTCCCCAGGGAGGTGGTGGATTCCCCACCACTGGACACTTTTTAAGATTCGGCTGGACAGGGTGCTGGGCAATCTTGTCTAGACCGTGCTTTTGCCAAGAAAGGTTGGACCAGATGATACTTGAGA
Source organism: Balearica regulorum gibbericeps (assembly GCF_011004875.1). Lineage (NCBI taxonomy): Eukaryota > Metazoa > Chordata > Aves > Gruiformes > Gruidae > Balearica > Balearica regulorum. The sequence goes on from NC_046185.1 coordinate 34,602,646, forward strand.
TCCTTTCCAACCTGATATTCTATGATTCTATGAAAATGCTCTGTGAAGTTAACAGCAGCTTCATCTGAGTGAAATCTACATTCTGTGACCACTAATTTCTCTCCTGAACCTATGTAGCATAAATAATATCTACAGAAGGACTGCTCGGTGACAATCTTGATAATGTTCACTTAAATAATTGATTTAAACTTGCAGTCCTCTACTACTCTTTCAGTATTTTAAAAATTAATCACCAGAAGAATGAAACTTCTTAGATACTCCATAATGTAGGTCCCAATCTTCAACACACAGCACAGCAAAGTGTAGTTCCAGCTACAGTGGATCTCCATGTAAAGCCAAGTTGTTTTGTGGAAAAAGTCTTCACTGCAATAGGTCTCTCCACAACCAATCTTAAAAACTGAGCCAATATAAATATCAATAGCTGGTCACACAGACCACTATTTAAACAAGAATTGCACTACCGTATTTTATAATCTCAATGTTGTATAAAATCAGGAATTTAAAATAGCAATGATTTTCCTACTTTCATTCCAAGCACAGAACTTGCCAGTTTCACTGTTATATAGTTTGCATTTCAATGGTACAATATTTCTAGGAGTCAAGACTTGAATTTTTTTATGCAAATAATCTTTTACAAAGATGCTTTAGAGTTTTTCTCTTTACACTGCTGGCTGCAATTTTTGAACATGCCAGAAGGTATGCCACTTACGCTCCTCTCTACTTTTTCTCCTCCTCCCAAGGCTGCAAGACTTTTGTTATATCTTGAACACAAGTAGTTGCCTTATTTTTAGGACTGTAGCATCCTTTATGTACTCATACTATGGGAGTAACTAAAGATCAGACTGATCATGTGCAATTTCAAATATACAGGTGGAAAATGGCCTCTGCAATACAGGATTACAGTCTAAAGAAACAAAAGACAAGGTTTACAAGCAATTAACTACAGTGAAGAACTAGAACGCTATTAATTTCTAGTACTATAATATAGTAGCAACTTTGTTTTCAGTTCACATTGGAGATACAAAAAAAGCTAGAGGTATAATTGGGGAAAAGAAAGATCAAAGTTTGTCACCTCTGTAATCATAATCAAAAGGCTACACTTTGTATACGTCATTAGATAGGTAGGTATGTTCATAATTACATTTGAGGGTAGCTAAGATACTGGCTGTTCCAATGTTGTTTGGAAGTTTCTAGTCAAGTAAAAAAGAAAGGAAAAGTCAAGGGATGGAGATTCTGACTCAAGAGCCTGACTACTTTTTGGAAACTATTTCCAGTAAAGGATGAGGCCATTGTTAGGGTTGGTACCACAAGTGGTGACTGGATCAAGGAAGTATGGCTAGGCTAATGCACAACATTTTAAAGCTAAAGGCAAGACACTTATATGGGATATAATAAAAAGGAGAGGTTAGAAGAATGAGGTTGATAAGGCCAACTTAGAGACTATTTTTAGATGAAAAATAAACTGTTATTCTGATGCTGCTTTCCAGGAGAACAAATGTGCATAGTTTTGGAATATATGAACAATTAAATTAATATAAATGCATAACTACGAACTAGCTTGTAAAAAACAGAGATGAATAAATGCATATAGTTTTATGAATATATACAGAAAATAATTTTTTTAGGAAAGTATTATCTGCTTTGAGCTTTCAAGAACTTCTCATTGGCTTGGAAATCTTCATCTAAATGCAATCAGATTCCACTACTGATGCCATAATATTTCCTATACTTAATAATATTATGTCATGCTGATCACACTTCCTTGAACTGTTAAGGTGAACCCCCTGTTAATTTAAGCAGAGCAGGATTTCACACTTAGGTCTATCACAAATTTCAGTATATTATTGGTATTTTACGTTAGCAGCCTCATGCCACTTTCTGGAATTCTTCATCAGAGATTTGGGGTTGTTTCCTTAATTTTTATGAACTCACTCCAAAGGCAGTATTTTTAAGTTAACATAAGCATTTCATACAGCATTATATGACCCGGCTTTATTACTGTGCTGTGAACCCTCTGAAATTCATTAGTATTTAACAGGTCATAGAATCTGAATACCAAGCTGCCTAATGTTTTTCCTTCTTCAGCTACTCAGCAAAATACCAAATATCTACAACAGCATAGCAGTAATCTGCAAAGGCATTTTAACCATAAGTGTCTCTCCCTGACCATCACAGGACTATAGAATTATTTAATAGCTTTGCACAAGTAATAGGGAAATATTTCCATATATGGTTACTGAAACAAAAATGAATATGGCCAAAGTCCTCAGATGGTACAACATTATACAACTCCATAAAATTCTTTAGATAAGAGGCCTTTGTTGATCTCTAGCCCGTAGAAGGAGGCTCAGTTTTTTTACAGAATTGCTCAATCAGCACCCATAATATAGAGTCACTACTAGTAAGAGACTGTCTTTGGGAAAATGTTGCGGACTGTGAAAACAACAAGAAAAATTTAAACCTTAATCTCTTTAGAAATTCTTATAAGGCAACTGGAATGTAAAGAACTTCTACCATATACACATCTAAGGTGTGTCCATTAAAATAAAATTTTACCAAAAAAAATCTGCAAGTGAAAGAATTTTCAACTGAACTATTGTAGCCTCTCCTTCTCTCTATGAAAATGTTTGTTATTTTAGTACCTTGATAATCCAGGGACTAACAGCAAGGACAATCTCTGTACAGGCAGGTGCTGTAAGATCATCTCTAACAGAGTTCAGACAATCACATCATGCCTGACATGATTCAGTTTTTGGGAAGGTTTTTCTTTTATTTCACAAATGAGGTCATATTGAAAAGTTCTTTAAAAATACAGGTATTGTTAAAATGCTTGTCAACATGACATGATTCTGAAATTCCAGAAAAAGCCTCAAAAAGTTTTAGACAAAATGGATTAACCAAAGTTGAAAGGTGGAACAAATTCTTCAGTGCAAGATGGGAGGAAACTTCCTTTTTTTTTCCCTGGTCTCCCAACAAGACACAGCATTGCCATGTGGAAAATCTTAGCAGTGGGGCTGGCAGGGCACAAAGCACAAAGGTGGCATGTGTTTGGGCCATATGAAGAACGAGTAATTTGTACTTCTGTCTGCTGAGAACAACACATACTACAGTTCTTGTTCATATCATAACAGCTCTATTCAGAAAAGACATTAATTGTACTATAAACTCCGAATAAGAGATACTTTTGTTTTAAAGAGCTTGCAATCTACCTCAAGGCAAGTGAAACAAAAGGAGATCAACTAAAAAATACAAGGTATAGAGCACAGAGGGATTGGTATTACGTGAAAACTCCTCACACACGTAAGTTTATAGATGCTGGCGATATGAACCATGGCTGTGATTCATGTGCCACAAAGAGTCAATAGCTAGCAGACTGGAAGAATGGAGGATGAAATAATAGGGGCGTTTGTTTCAATCGAGTTAGGGACAGTGATTGCAATGCCAAAGTTAAAAAAGAATGGGAGAAAAAAAGGGGAAAAATTCTGTGGGGGCACTACTGATAAAGCAGAGAACAACCCTTCTCAGGAACAGGGAGGAAAAGAAGTCACCATAAAATATGAAATTAGTTTAAGAAAGAATGTCTGATCAGACCAAAGCCAGAAAAGGACAGGTTTAACAAGATTCTCATGAATACCATAGAAATGGTTTTGTAAACGTATCTTTTTGCATTAGTGACATCTATTAATGTTATTTTCTTTTTTTTTTTCTTAATATGTCTGCAAAATCTTCTTCATTTACTGAATGCAAGTGGCCTAAGCAGTAGTGCAAATGGTCATGTGCATATATGCATACATACATATAAATGCATTTTTGAAACAAAAGAATTTGCAGAAACACCACAAAAACACCATCTGTTTTGTGGAATCAGCTAAGTAGATCATAGACTGCAATTTCAAATACATTTGCTATGACAAGTGGGCAAATGAATTCTCTGTATCTATGAACAAATCTATCTGTGAATACATGAAAAACTGCAAAAGTGGACACACACTTATTAAACAGCTTATTCTCTATAAATACTTCACCTGAAACTAGTTCAGTAATATATTATAATGCACAAAATACCAAATCATATTATTTAGTGAAAATGTCAATAAAAAGTATCTTAGTTTCAAAATAACTTAAAAGTTAGGAACAAAGGAACATTGTAGAAAATCACATAATGCTGATACCATCGATGGGAACATCTGTACAAATATAGGTATGACACATCTGTCTACATCTGAGCTAGGTGCCCCAGGACTCTTCTGTAGGAAATGGAGAGGAATAGACATCTCTATTAGGCAATTCATCTCGTACTGAGGTAGACACTCTGAAAAGGTCAAATGAATTCTGCTCTGCAGATGCCTATTCATCTCCTTTACCACTATATTGTATGTACTACAGACTATTATAAACATAACCTAGAATAGCACCTTTGGTATAGGTATCTACCCTGACAGCATCTGAAGTTAAGACAACTCCCATCCCTGGTTTCTTACCTGTGTTTATGTCCATTTTTTCCTAAAAGCAGTATGGCTGCACACATTTCTATACAATGGAGATGAATAATGAGATAGTACATCTAAAATAATTTTAAAGCATAACTCTATAATACGAATTAAAGTCGTCTGGGACTTCTCCAACCCAAGCAAATACATATTCTGAGATGTTCTCCTGTGTAAGTTAAACAGAAATGGGTCTTCTTTCTCCTACAACAAAGTCTTTTCTAACTCACCAGGAAACTTTGGCTGTAGCCTTTGATTGCAACCACAGAACTGAAAGAAAACCATCTTCCACAAAATGGACTTTCATTGAATTTTATACACATTAAGAAGCCAGTTCCACATGCACATGTCAATTTACTTCCTGAACTGGAAGTACTTCTCACACATGTAACACTACTTACAGACAAGTGTATTTTCATGACAAGTTGCTCAGGTAATCTAAGGGACATTAGTTAGTTTCGAAATAATGATGAATAAATATTTGCATATTATTTTCACACTTCTCAAAGTGCTGGAAAGTAGTGAAAATCATCATCTGACCCAGCTGGTTGCCATTCTATTCCTTATGACAGCTAAAGGACAGGTAAAACATAAGAGTTTACTGGCAAAAATGTGAACTGCTCTCTCTGCCACTACAGTCTAGCTTTTCCATAGAGAGATGACAAAGGAGGGGCATAAAAAAGAACTTTCTTTTCATTCTTTCTACCTAATTCAGAACTAAACATGATGTAGAAAAGATGAAAAAAAGAAAGTTGATTAGGACACAGAACGACAAAACCCCCCCACAATATTAGTATGTTAAAATAATATAATGATGTGAGACACTTCATACAAATGTAACAAAATCCTGTTGCAAATATTTAGCTATCTATCTACACAGCTAACAAATATTCAAAATAATGAGACTGTGGACATTTATTTTCAGAATAATTTTTTTAGTTAGTTTAATCTGACAGAAATTATGGTTGCATCAGGGTCTGAAGAGCAAGGGTTTAAATAAGTATACACTGACAATACTGAACAAATCAGTGGGAATTTGGATGAAATATTGAAAATATGGGTCCAGAGAGTACTGAAGGCTACACTGAGTTTTCAAATAACTTTCCGTATCTTCAGCAGATGAGTACTACTAACTTAAATTGGAGCCTCTGAAAAAGAACTTTTGAAAAGACTGTGTAAAAAAATCAGCATATGGAGGAAAACTGGATATCTATGTTATATCTTATTATCTTTACATTATAGCTTTTCATAGGATTTTATATTTCATTATATAATGCAATGTAAATCACTATACTTACATCAGAATAAATTCGTGTTCCAATTACACGAGCGTAGTGTGGATTTGCCTGCATACAGTTGCGAGGACAATACACTCTGAAATATCAAAAATAAACCATACACAGTTCGGAAGAATGATGTCAGAATATTACTATATCATATTCAACGTGAGCACTATTGAGTATAAATCAATTTGATGATGAATATATATTGGTCCATACTGATACTACAAGGCTGACAGTTTTTGAGACTTTGACAATATGGGGGTTTTTTTGACAAAGTGGGCATTGCTGATGTAAGTTGTGCTTCATAATAAAGTGCTTGAAAACATATTTCAACAGGTCTGGTCTTCTTCCCTTGGACAAGCAGATGGTATTCTTGTTCAACATGTGAGGCCAGTAGGAAAGCCAGTAAGAACAGAGACTGTTCACTCTTATAATTACTGTGTCCAGTTCTGGGCTCCCCAGTTCAAGAAAGACAAGGATCTACTGGAGAGAGTCCAGGGAAGGGCTACAAGGATGATGAGCGGACTGGAGCATCTCTCTCATGAGGAAAGGCTGAGAGAGGTCTGTTCAGCCTGGAGAAGGGAAGACTGAGAGGGGATCTCATCAACACTTATAAATATCTAAAGGGTGGATGTCAAGAGAATGGGGCCAGACTCAATGCTGCCCAGTGACAGGACAAGGGGCAACAGGTACAAACTGGAACACAGGCAGTTCCATCTCAATAGGAGGGAAAACTTCTCCACTTTGAGGGTGACCGAACACTGGCACAGGCTGCCCAGAGAGGTTTTGGAGTCTCTTTCTCTGGAGATATTCAAAACCTGCCTGGATGCAATCCTGTGCAACCTGATCTAGGTTCTTTAGCAGGGGGGGTTGGACTAGATTTCCAGAGGTCCCTTCCAACCCCTACTGTTCTGTGATCTGTTTTGACAGCATCCTATACAAACTATTCAGTTGAGTACCTTCTCAGGAGAGGCAGATCTGAACGAGGACCTGCTCTGATGCTGATGACCTGGTGATGCAAGCCAATTTAGCAACTTTTAATGACAGTGAGCACTTGGCATCTGTTGCTAAAATGAAAAACTTCGGAAAGTAATGAGATTCCTAGCTGATTATAGATCAGAAAGCCACTGAAACAAAGACTGTCTTTATCCAACTGCATTTTGTTAACCTTTGAGAAAACTCTCTGATTCATGCCTGCTATAGCTCCAAAATGCACAAAAAAACATGTGGGAAGCTGAGAGTAGTACAGAAGGCATCAAGCATCTTGTTCGCTGAGACACACTACGAGGAAGAAGTGCCCGTCAGCTCCGGATCTACACTGAGTTGTTTCATTTGTGAAATGGGTCATGGCCTAAGAGCTTTGGAGCCACCTTACACAGGGCAGCCCTCGGCAAGCATTTTTCTCCAGGATGCTATCCATCCTCTAATCGATATTCAGCATGTCATACCACTTGGCCATGCTACAGTCTTACCAGCAGGGTAAACAAAAAAAGGCTGATGCAGCTAGGAACAAGATTTTTGTCCAAAGGAAGCAAGATGTCAAAGAGGACTCTTGAACACCTGCTGATTTATGATTAGGGCATGAGAGTGGAAAAGGAAGTAGTGCAATCATTGCCATAGCTCCTGAGACTACATTTTCAGAATTAAGAGCATGCACAGGATCTTGAATGAATGACTGATGCTGTCAAGTTCCCTAAGTTGATGCATCAGAATTAATCAGTCATTTTTAACCTTATTTTTATTTTTAAATTTTCTTGATGAGATGCTATTTTTCTCTTAATGAAGCTAGTTTTAGTTTTTAATAATGAAGAAAAAAAGAAAAAGAAGTATGAGATTGTACCCATCCATTCCTGCATTCCACTCCCTCGCTTACTGCTCCACATCTTCCAGCTAGAAAGCCAGGATTCATAGCCAACCACCAAACAAGTCCACAGACCCAAGCGCTACGTGAAGGGATGTTTTCCTAGCAGTTCTGGCTTTGTACTCGCTTCCTGTATTGGCTGTAGGATTGCTATGAAAGTAATCCCGTGGATATCTCCAGCTTAGCTTGCGGTAAATCATGCTACCATGTATTTACCTTTGACTCATCTACGGTTTTAAGAACTGTTACCGATTTCCTTCCTCAAAATATTGTGGCACAGGCTCCTTTCGAAGAGTTAAAACATAGGCTTCGAAGAAACAGCACATATATTTCAAGCTGTTAACTGACCTACAGACCAGACCTTACCTTAACAATATATACTTCAGGTTTTTTGCAAACATATCTGCTCACTCTATCCTCCGAAATTCCCAAACAAGTTGATAACTTCTACGAAAAATATCTGTATCACATCCTTTTATTGTATCTGTTTTACAGGGAAATAAACTGAAATAAAGTATATTTTTCCCAAGGTGCGCAGATTTAATAGTAGACAATGTAAAAGAAAAATACATCTTTCTTCACAGTCTTTTAACAACGATTTCATTAAGATTTGCCAAGGAACCAAAGAAAGATCTTTATGGGCAAAAGAAAATGAGATTCTCCTAATGAAAAAGCCTGTAGATCATCTTTACCTACCTGGCCTTCTGCTTAGACCAAAGAATAAAACACCACTAAAACACTTCTGGCTTCACTTTTACGGCTACTGTTGTCGTCTTTATCAATGACAACTACAGATAATTAGCAACTGACAGAAAATATGACAGTATTTTGAATTAATAAGACCAAAATAATCTTACCTTGGACAGTGTGAGGCTGGTTTTTGAAATGGGCACAGTTGTTCCACTGTTGTTTCACAGGTGATAGCTTGAACTGAATAAAGTAAAGCAAAAAACAATAAATGTGTGCTGTTTAGAAAAAAAAAAATAATTCAGAGTACTGAGTTCATAAGAAATAAAGGCTAACCTGTTACTTTAGAGACAGTGAAGGAATTAGCAGATTGGTATTTTCTGAAAAATCAATAATAAAAATAGTCAGTAAATAACATCTCTCAATGATTTATTTTTAGCTAGAATTTTTATTAAGAGAATCTAAGAATCTAGAAATACACTCAACGCATTGTCCCCAATCAATTTTTACTGAGTGCACCTCCTCTTCCCAGTCGTGAATTTATTTATTGTAATGACACATTTACTTTGTACTCCCAGTAAACCTGTTTGAGAACCAGGAATGCATGTTAAACTCTTTTAGTAATTTAATTTGCTAGGAGAATAAATGCATGAGGAACAAATTATGCAATCTATATGTCCCTTAACATGTAGCAATCAAAATCTGTGGTCGAGAATTGCTCAGAAGCATCCATCTACCAGAAGAGATCATTCATTTCCCCCCAAAGGTTCACTCCTACAAACAGTTCCAAGACTTAAAATATTTAGTTGCTCCTGACAGCCTTTTTGGGGAGAAAAAATTTTAAAAGTAAAAAAAATAATTTAAATTTTACTTTTGGATCTTGTGTCTATGTTAAATTATCACCAGTATCACTATAAACCCCGTACAACAAGTAACAGTTTGTTTTTCTCAGTAATCATATGGAACCCAGATGTATCCATTTCCTGATTTTATATAAAGTCAGATATATACATTCTGTTGGTACATTACAAATGATAAACACTTCTGGTTCACTCCTCTTTATCTCCTATTTTACCCCTCTTCTACTCCTATTTTAACTCACTGGATACACCTCTAATATTTTTTCATCAGTATCAAAGAAGCTGATGATGTTTTTTGGCACCCATAAGAGTATTTATTATTTTTTTAAAAAGAAGGAAATAATTCTCTATTCACCTTTGGAGCAAATTACTCCTGTGTGCTCCACAGCACTGGATTTGTATTCAGAAACTGCTTGCATTGGTTTATTTAGTTGCACGGCCCACCAACTTCACATTTGCTCATTTACTGGATTCCAATTTGCTTTCACTGAGTTAGCTCACACTTCTGTTGCTCTAGCATTGTCAAACGCTGATGGGGGAATAGTTGACTGTATTCTATTGTTGATTAGCTGGTTGAGATATTGTTACAAATGGTATCTTATACTACAAAAATCAACAGTTGAAAGAACATCTGTATTTGTAATCCTGATTATAAATCAAAGGAGCTGAAGATTGGGAAGTTTGCTGTATGTTGCACTAGTCCCTTGTCTGTCTTTCCTATTTTGCTATATGCACTAGAAGTGAGATGCACTTCATTTCATCTGTTCATTGAATAGATAACGTAGTTTATGCAAGGCTTCATCTAGAGACACTGGTGGGAGTCAGGTAGCTGCGAGGTATCCCTGCCCTTATCAATGGGCCTTTTGGAGGTTGGAACTTCAGTAAATCATTTTTATTTATGCCAAAGACTTTGATTTATAGACTGACTCATGAAGCTGATGCCTGATTACAGTATTTTGTAAATTCACTCTAAAAGGTGATGTCCTAAATACTGTAGGACATGAATGAAGAATTATGTCATCTGTGCACGCACATAGCAGCAGGAGTTTCCTGAACTATACTTGTAGATAGGAAGGCGTGTATTTGGTCCTTTAGCCGTCTTTTATCGATAAGGCATCTAATTTTTTTTTTTACAACATCTGAATCACAAAAGCAAAACCAAAATGGCCATTACTGTTCATCAATGATACGATTATCCCTGCCCATAGCAAACAAAGCCCGGCGTTAACACCTCGCTCTGAGTTCCAATTCTCAGAAGACAGGTGCTGAACACACTGTAGACTGGACACTCACAGTTTTGTCTTAGATGGCACAGAAACACAGATTTCAAGTGACGGGAAATCAATTCCTTCTAGACTGAAGATTTTCTACAGTTCAACTACTCCTACATTTGTAGGAAAGCTGGCTCCTAATACGTTAGTATCGACAGAATCAAGATTTACTTCTTTGTCTCAAAGCATTTAAAAAAGACATATTTGTCTGTACCTTCATTTTTAGGGGGAGTAACTTAAACCACAGTCAGATCATCAGATGACTCAAAGGAACAGATTGATATCAATGCCTTAAGTGCTACCGAGGTAGCCCAAATTATAGGCCACTGAATTTAGTCTACCTGGTCAGTATTTCTCTCTATTCTGGATTAGGTAGATCTGTTAAAAAGAGAAATTATGACAGGTGTCATAGCATGTGGTATTTGTTTGCACAGCACAGAGTGACAGCACAGCCTCTAACAATTACCTATGTCTCCTTACCCTCGGGTTCACACTTGAGCAAAATATATCACTCAGCAGAATTCTGTTTTCTTTCCATTCAATATTACTCATACATTAACAGTTACACACATACTGCTATTACACATATACTATCGACAGAAATAAGAATGGTGATGTACAGCTTTGCAGAATACATTAAGATATAGGGCAGTGTAATTTGCAAATACTAATAATAACTTAAATTCAAACACACTAATATTGATGTTGTCCTATCACTGGATAATTACATATGGAAAGAGCCAAGCATTTTCCACTTTTATGCACTGTTTTTCTGGGTTTTTTTCTTAGCATGTCAACAAGTATTTGGATCTGTTTTCACATACCAGTCCTAGGGCGACCACCTGAACAGTGTAGTACACCTCCGAATGAAGCTTCCACAGTACATGATATTATGCCATCACTGGCCAATGCAGAAATTGTGCAAAATACTGGCACAAAGTGAACTTGTGGAATTGTGATGAAACGATCAAACAAACCAGGAAGAGGTGTATTTTCTACTTGGTTCATATTGTTCTTATGTACAGTACAAGAGACCCAGGCTGGAGGCCCACCAAAGCTACTCCATCACTCTCCCCTCAGCTGGACAGGGGGGAGAAAATATAATGAGAGGCTCATGGGTCGAGATAAGGACAGGGAGAGATCCCTCACCAATAACCATCATGGGCAAAACAGGTTCAACTCAGGGAAATTAAACAGTTTAATTTATTACCAATCAAATCAGGGTAGGGTAATGAGAAATAAACCCAAATTTTAAAAACACCTCTCCCTACCCCTCCCTTCTTCCCAGGCTTAACTTCATTCCCAGTTTCTACCTACTCCCCCTACAGTGGCACAGGGGTACGGGGAATGGAGGTTATGGTCAGTTCATCACACGTTGTCTCTGCCGCTCCTTCCTCCTCAGGGGGAGGACTCCTCACACTCTTCTGCTCCAGCCTGGGGTCCCTCCCACGGGAGACAGTCCTCCACCAACTTCTCCAACGTGAGTCCTTCCCACGGGCTGCAGTTCTTCACAAACTGCTTCAGCATGGTTGTCTCCCACGGGGTGCAGACCTTCAGGACCAGACTGCTCCAGCATGGGGTCCCCCACGGGGTCACAAGTCCTGCCAGCAAACCTGCTCCAGCGTGGGCTCCTCTCTCCACAGGTCCACAGGTCCTGCCAGGAGCCTGCTCCAGCGTGGGCTTCCCACGGGGTCACAGCCTCCTTCAGGTGCCTCCATCTGCTCCGGCGTGGGGTCCTCCATGGGCTGCAGGTGGAATCTCATCCTTCCTCCATGGGCTGCAGGGGGACAGCCTGCCTCACCATGGTCTTCTCCAGGGGAGTGTCTGCTCTGGCACCTGGAGCACCTCCTGCCCCTCCTTCTGTGCTGACCTTGGTGTCTGGAGGGTTGTTCCTCTCACATCTTCTCACTCCTCTCTTTGGCTGCAATTGCTCTTGGTGTTGCGCAGATTTTTTACCCTTCTTAACTCTGTTATCCCAGAGGTGCTACCACCATCGCTGATGGGCTCAGCCTTGGCCAGCAGCGGGTCCGTCTTGGACCTGGCTGGGATTGGCTCTGTCAGACCTAGAGGAAGCTTCTAGCAGCTTCTCACAGAAGCCACCCCTGTAGCCCCCCCACTACCAAAACCTGGCCATGCAAACCCAATACACTTCCTAAGACAAACTTGTAAGATTATTGCCTTGTTAGCTGTCATAGATTACTGTGTCCCTGGAATAATATTTACCCTGGAAATATTACCATCTTTGTCCAAAATATGTAAAACAATGTACTTCAGTGTCAGTATGTACTAGTTTTCTACAAAAAATATATACGCTTACAAATGAATGAACTGAATACACCAAATATTGAGATTATTTAACTACAAATACTTACTGCCCAAGTGATTTTGTAAATTATTTCTCCTCCTTTTGCATCACTATTGCGTCATGTTTCTGTTCATGATTAAACACTGGCTAAAGTTTCAGAATGGATACAATACCTGTATATCCACATGCCTTTTTATAGCATTTTCATATTCTTTATGATAAAAAGTACGAATAGAATATTATTACTGTGATATATTTTGTAAGAAAAAAACTTACCCAATTGACTGAATGCCATTTCTATAAGACTTGATAAAATAATTTTTCCTTCCTTGCCTAGTGACATCAACCCAACCACCTTCATTGTCTAGGATGCCATAATGTATGGCAGCTTTACAAATACTGGATTGCTGAAAAACAGAGCAGGAAAAGCAGTTCCATGTCAGACAAACCCACTTTTTCACATTGTAATTTATGTGGGAAAAAATCAGGTTTTAATTACTATGTGTCATTAAAAACTTGGTAGATATATAGACTATTAAGTTTGATGTGGTCTATGTAGGTATTATTTCAAATGAAGAAAACACCACTTTGCCTTTCTCAGAGATAAACTATACTCATTTACAGCGTACTTATTCACAGCAGCTATTACTTCCTATACTGTTTTTTAGTTTTACAGAGTAAATTATGTATTTTCAGCTAGCTTTAAGCTTAATCAAGTAGGTGTGTCTTACTAAAACAATTTATATGAGTGTACCCACTAATTGTTGTATTTCTCCTTAAGTTGCACCTTTGCGTATTTACATGTAAATATGCAGAACAAAAATCCTACTTCTGTGCATGTGTAAGAAGTATGAATCACATTCAGACAGTACATGCAGAATAGCAGATGCAAACTTAGATTGCCTGATGCTATCTTAAACATTTGGTGTAGGCTTTTATTTCTAGTGAGTATTGATTTCTTCAAAATCCATCTTAATATGACTTTAACTATTATTCCAACAGAAAAGACATTTCATTAAACATTCTACTGGCACAAAATCTAATTTAAAACTGTTTACCATTTCATAATGTACACTTCCAATAACTTTGGCTTTGCTATCCAAACAGCCAGCAGGACATTCATACCTAAGAAAATAAAATAGAACTTGGTGTTAAATCCTGGGACTACAAAAAGGGAAAATATTCCAGGTCATACAAATACAGCCTTTTAGAATAATCTCAGAATGACAACTGTAAAATTTACCATACCTATTGCAAGTTGTTCCTTTGCACTGATCTCTTAGCCTTACTTCACATGAAACAATCTGAGCTAAAACAAGCAAAAAGCAATTTCACTGCAATGAATTCGATATTATGTAATTCAAATTTGTTGACCACTTGCAAATCAGGTAAATTCCTTACACATTTGCTGTGTGCTTATTACTTCATTTTTCTCACTGTCATCACTGCCTGTGGAGCTTGAAGGTGAATGTGTTCTTGGCCGGCTTTGCACTGTTGCATCCTGGGCTTTGGATCGCTGCCGTTCAATCTCATTGGTTTCCTCTTCTGGTTCATGGGGAGAATAAGGCCTTTCTGAATCCTCTGTTTCCAGAAAATGGGCAAAAAAATAA